>NC_141697.1:727009366-728209366 GCF_964263255.1 Lissotriton vulgaris | reverse complement strand
ATACTTGGGTCCTGATTAATAAAACTAAACGTACACTTTTGTGCATGTTTACAGTTGCTGTAGAAATTTTACTAATGTTTTGATATTCACAAACTACAAGTGTAATTTTAATACTAGTAATGTTACTAGCTGTGAAAATACACTCATAAAATTACTAGTTGTGGCATTACACTCCAAGGGCCTAATTCACGAAGGTGGTTCCCTGGCGGGTACGGTGGTGCAATGGAGGTCTAAACCAAAGTTGTGTTTGAGCAGTCAGACCACCGGGGCGGCGGTGGCTGGACCACCACAGCTGCATCCTTGTGAGTCTAGCAATCCTCGGACCGCCAATTTTGTAATTTGGCCTTAGTGTAGATTTTTAGTGGTGTCACCATATACTTTGATTAAAGTGATAGTAACAGCCTTGTATGGCTTTATGGAAGTATATTTTTAGAATTGTTTGAATTATAACTTGTTCAAAGTCTAGGATTACATTTTTGAGGTAGTAGTTATTTATAAGTTGTTTTATATTATTTAGGAGTTCATAGTAGGTGCTGCTTTGTTTGTTTGGTTGTAAAGCATATATGAAAGGGATATTGGGGTTTTCATATTCACTATGCATGGTGTATATTTGAGTGAATGGTTTGGGACATATTTTAAAAGTTCCATCCATTATCCAGGTTTGAAATTAGGTACATTTCATCAAGTTGTTTGCTGTGGAGTAAATTAAGATTCGTTTTTCATTTCATTTTTCATTATTTAAATGTAAAAGGAAGGGTTCCACATTATGTGTTAATTTTAACTGGTCAAGTATATCTATGCCTTGTTATGTTCTAGGGACAAGTGAGGAATCGCTAGTGGCTTTTTAGTTTGTGCAATTAAGCGTTTTAAAGTGGGGATAGGTGGTAGGTCACCTGTTACATGAATGGGGACTTGGGGTACTATGGGCCTGATTGTAAGTCTGGTGGTGTTGGAGCTGGCCGCCGTGACAGTGCCCGCGCCAACACCATGAAACCTGTAGTCAGTCCGCCTGCTGGATTATGAGTTGTAATCCTGGTGGGCGGTCCTGCTACGGTGGTCCCACAGCAGTGCCTTTCTAACGCCTTTAACAGAGCCTTAGAAAGGCACTGCCGTAGGTGCGCCACAGCCCTTTCCTGCATGGACAGAAATGCACAATGTTGTGCATATCTGTCTGTGCAAGAACAGGGGGTGCAAAAATACCGGGGGTCACAACATATGCCATCTCTGCATGAACTCTTATGCACAGAGGCAACAGGGTCCCTGTAGGGCCCCCTTAGTTTTCTCACCACCACACTTTTCATGGCAGGCTCACCGCCATGAAAAGGAGGGCAATGAGGAAACGTGTAATATGCTTGGCGGTGTGGCTGTGGTACCACCAGCATATTGCAGCCTCAGACAGCTGTGCCACTGCCGCTGGATCAGGGATCCTGGCGGTTGCAGCGGTCCAGGTGGACCATCAACGCGACCGCCATAGTCGTAATCAATCCCCAAGTCTTTCAGGATTTTGCTTGTTGGTTCCTAGGAACTAGTGCTTGCCTCTTGTGGATCTTGTAAGATTTCTCTAACTTCTATTTCTCCAATATTTGGGGGGTGGTTGTCCTCTTTTACATTTACTACAAAATTATCTTTTGCAGTTGCCCTTCCATAGCATAATCCAAATAATATTTTGTCAATTCCCAGGTTATGGTTTCTGTTTATTTACTTTCTTAGCTGTAGGTGTAGCCATATGGTTTTATACGTGTTTCTCTTTCTTGAAATTAGGTATTTACCCTCTTCTGTCATTGTATCTGTAAATAGTGTAATAGTATTAATATATTATAAATTGACTGTTGCTTCTTTGCTATTATTATTTAAAAATATGCAGTAACATGTTATTTATTTACTTGTATGTTGTGTAGAGATGTTTTGCACAGTTCTGAAGCTTTGTTTTTGACGTTGTGTTAATGTGGAGCAGGTGCTGAATTTTCTGTTTAAAGTGAAAAAAAGTTATATGAATTAAATATGGTATTTTGTGCAATTTTGCTGAGGTTTAGGGAGTTATGTATATTTTTGGTCGTTGGTTGGGAGAGTATTTAAATTAATATGTATGCATACTTACTTTATTATATTTTCTTGGAGCTTTGTTATAGTTGATATTTTCTGGCAGTTTGTTGATTTAAACGTTGATTTTCTTTTCCTTTATGTAGTCTAAGTAAAAAACTAAACGTTACAGAGTGTTATGCTATTTCTTTGTTAAATTAATTTTTTTAGTTTAATAACAGTTAATTTTTAGCTTGTTTTATGTATTACTTACTCTAATTTGTAGCTGTTGAGATGATTTATTTCTGTTTAAATGGTTTCTTCTGAGAATCTGGCAGAGCTTGCTCCTCTTGCAGCATTTATCTTTTTGGAGTATTTATATGCTTTTATTAGTGTGCCTTTTATATTGTTGGCTTAATTTTTAGTTTGATTTTATTGGTTAAAGTTGTTGATAGTGTTATGTTATTGGTTGGTTTAGTATAGCTTGAATTTTTTCATCAGCTGAGTGCTTGTTTGGTAAATGCTCATTTATGTTTTATTTTTGTAGCATAATATATAGCTTGTTTTATTTATCTGTACATTACATTGTATATCACATATGTGTATACATACATACATACATATATATATATGGTATTTTTTAATATTTGTGTTTTAGGCATAGGATGTTTTTGGGGTGTTTGTTTAATTATTGGTGAACGTAATATATTTTGTTTAATTATAGTTGTTTATTATAAGTTTATTTAAGTTAAAATTGTTTTTAGTGTATTTTTTAGGATGTATTAGTTATATTGATGAAAATACTGTGATTAATATAGTGTTAATCGGTATTTTTGATGTTTGAAATGTTTATTTATAGGCGACGATATTAGTGGTTCTGATATTTTCGCCATTGATATATGTAAAAATTGTTTTTTTTTTTTTACAATATTTGTGTGTTTGATATTAATGCTTTTTATAGTTAGGTATAGGGAGTGAATATTTTTGTAATCAATATTAAATTTACGATATGTAGGTATATCAATATTGTAGGATATTATGTCAGCGATCTGAGTGTAAATTTATACAAAAGTGTACATTTACTTAACTTTACAAGTGGTTTGATATTCATAAAATAAGAATGCAATTTTACTACTAGTAAAGTTACTAGTACTAAAATTACACTTCTAGTTTGTGAATACCAAAAAGTAGTAAAGTTACTACAACAAGTGTAAACTTACATTAAATTGTAAGTTTACCTTTCTAAATCAGGCCATTGGTACTTTTGCTTATAAATATCCTCTTTCTTACACAAACATTAACAAGTTAAAATGTACATTTTTGTATTAGAATGAACAGAGACAGCAGCGTAAGTTGCATTTACATATTAAGTGCATGTTTTCACAAACAAGAATAAATAATTTGTCATATTAACACATTATACCACATTGTTGACAGTGAAGTTCAATCATCCCTTAACTTGTACATTTACATAACTTCTCTCTTCCCACAGTATTACGGTCCATGATTGTTTGTAGAACATGGACCCCATCCATGTATTATTTCAATCAGTGGTACTCAGTAGATCTTCCGTAATTTAATATTAACAGTGAATGTTGAATACAATGAAATGAATTGTACTGCTATTTAGTAGGGGTCTTGAAAAAGCACCCTGATGATGAGAAATGCTTATCAAAGTACTAAAATGTGATCAAATTATACAACAGCACATTTCCTAAGCGTTGAGATTAATGTATTATGCTTTTGTGAAGAGTTACATTTTGCTTAATTCCACAATAATTAGAGGCATCAAAATATAAAGAGACAGATAAAAGGAACACTTTACATAGCACTAACATAAAAGAGAGCAGTTGAGTGACATCAAATTCAGCCTAATTTTAATTACTTGTTTTTTCAGTAGACATGTTACAATGGCCTAACACAGAATTAATTTAGGACTTTAGAGTTGTCAGAATGAAATCTGCAAGCCATATGGCAGCTTGATCAACCAAATATCTTAGGTGAGTAATAGAGTTATCTGTGACAGCGATATCATCTAATCAGGGACAAAGCACAAATCCTAGCATGGCTTTCAATACATCACAGAAAAGTTATAGAGCATTTGGGATGTAGTAAATTTAATAATTACATATTCACAAGAAGACGTCTTTAAAAGGTCAGAGCTGAAAAAGAGATGTATGAAGCAAGGGTGCAGAAAAGGCCATATTAATTTTTTTATCAGATTTAGGTGCTAGATAGAAACTTAGCGAGAAACTTTATTTATATTGCAGCTGAACAAAGAACATAAATGTGCGTGGTGTTGATTAGAGATCAGATAACAGATGCCTGGATTTTTTCAAGAGAGTGAACATGCACTTGTGATAGTACTTGATAATACATTTGTTTTTACATATTTGCATATATTCAATTCTGGAGTATATTTATTTATATGTTTATTTAAAACTTTTTTACAATTTAAAAATACATGTCATCTTTCAACTGTTATCAGGTTATTAATAACTAAAGTTGCCATATATTTCTTTATAAACTGTTTAAAAATGTAAAAAAAAGATATCCTTTGCAAAGTTGCAGTGCATCTTACACCTAGGGCCTGATTGCGAGTACGGTGGTCCCAAGACCTCCATACCCGCGGTGGCGGTTCGACCGCTGCCTCCTCTGTGGTCTGAACGACCGATCATGATCATGGCATTTGGACCACCAAAAGACCACTACCATAACCAGGATCTTGGATACCGCAGTGGTTGGGTGGCAAAAGCACTAATTAATGGCGGCAGTGCCGAGGCCGTCATCGCCGTGATGACCCTGGTCAACTGAAAGGCAGGGAAAGGGCTCCAAACAGGGCCTTATGGCAATTTTATCCATAGGGGTCTGAGCATGGGGCACACAATGTGCCCCCCTCTGATTGCACTGTTGTGCGTACACTGTGTGCCATACACAACATGGTGCATGGTACGCAGTACACCAACATGCAAGTGGCGGTGCCACGTTGGCAGCATGTGCTGCAGGCTCTCTATGAGCCGAGGCATGCACCTATGTGGCACTGCCGCCACAAAACCGGCCAGCCCTGCAGTAAAATTGTAATGCGGTGGTCGGGATGCCGCTGGCTTGGCGGCACTCTCACTACCGCCACAACTGCGGTCTGGCAGTCGACCGTCTAAGTCCAAATCGGACCGTTAGAGTAGTGGCTGACTCCGCCTTCCATATCAGTCTCTTTTATTCAGTGTTCAATTATTCACAATCAAAGATCTGGTTAGTTACACTGTCAGGACTTCTTTCACACAGCCTACATAATTTCCTTTGTATGATAACTCTGAACTGAGATCCTTCTATTGCCCATACTGGTGCCAGGCCTAACTGTTTTTCATGGATATTTTCCTATGACAGGGAGTCTTCAAAGAAGTCTGGTGTACACCACAGGCACCAATTCCCACATGGAATTGGGTGCAGTGTTTATAGGTGACTTAATCAATGCATTCCTTTTGGACCCAAACTTAACTCTTTTATCTCAGGCGCATTGTCACTTTGTCACTTATTAGCACACATACTTACTCAATATAATAAGCAATCTAGCCTAGGGATGTAAACCAATGCTCAATCTCCTGTGCAAGTTCTTAAAAATGATATAATCGTAACCCTGTCTCAGCTTTAGCTATGTGGAATGCCATTTTGAGGTATGATTGTCTAGCCCATCACTGAGAGCCCATTACATTTAATTTCAACAAATAGCTGGTGGAACAATAGAATTCATAATGGTTAGCATTCTTTTCAACAATGTGCCCCCAGTGCTTTTCATTTAATTGTAATGTTATGACTGTCACATCTCTGCACCATATGTCAAGATTGATAGAATCTTAGCAACATATGTTCTCAACCTGAGACATACAGATGAACCCTTTTTATCTATGATTAAAGGACATTAAACCATCGATCTGGGCCCACGTCTTTAACATTTACTAATGAAGCATCAGGTCATATAGATTGGAATTAAAAACACCTAAGTGCCAAAATTGCTTAACTACAGCAAAAGTACCAATCCCAATTATCCACGCATCTTACTCATGGACAACTGGAAATTTAAATAGCACTTTCTTTATCCTGTAATGTGGTGTACCTAATTGAGGAAAGTTTCTTACAGTTGACAGTGTGTCAGGAAAGTAAGTTTCATACAGGCTAAATAGTCGGGAGTCAAAATTCACCTCTGAATGTAACGTTTTCCGAGAAACCACCATATTCAACAGGAAAAAAAATAATTTACCAAGCATTACCATACAAAACCAGGATTAATGAAGGAAGACAACACCTAGTATTCCATTGTGTCTCTCTTCACTATAAATAGAACATTTGAATTAACTTGAAAGTGGCCTATCTTTCAATATTGCTTTGTTTTCTAATATGAATTAATGTGAATTTGTCCTCCTGTAATATTGGAAAAATCATACAATCTCACAACCTAACCAAAAGTTGCATGAGTATTTATTTGCAGCAATTGTTGTTAAAATTGGAGATAGTAACTAAACCCACAAGGCTGCATGGTGATTTTGAAAGATTTTCTGAACCCCATCCAGACCTGTGAACCTCAGATCCTTCTAAGACAAAGAAACCCTTAGCACATTTATTAGGGCTTTAAACGACCCTAAGGATGGAATGGCCAAATGCTCATTACCCACACTAAATAGCATCTTCATATAACCTATCCAAGAACATTTGCTTAGAGTAAAATAATCCGAAATCTCGCTGGCCCTAAACTCTTTTTGCACAATATGTCTGAAAGCTTTGTGGATGTGTGTGTTTACAGTCTTAAATTTCATTCCAGGTACTAACATGATCTAGTGTTTTTTCAACTTAGTCTGGCTTTCATAATCCTAATACTAACAACGTGTTCCTATTACTTTATCAACCCCTCTTGCCCCCATATTTTGCCACGGATTAAAATGAAAAGCTCTCCACATCCCTTGTGGATTGTTGTCACAGTGCTGAGGGCCTGTGTGACACCTGTCGTAGTTTCGTAGTTCTTTCTCTAATTGTACTGCTGTTTCTCTTTGGCGGTGATGTGGAAGGAGTGTTCTGAATTTAATCGGAGTAAATTTGGCCTTAAATTTATAGTTAAGATTTGGAATGATTTGTGCTATGAAAAAGATATAGCTAATCCAGCAAGGGATTTTTATGATGATACTTGTGTGTTGTGTACTTTTTATTACTCATCAGGGAGGTTCAATGGCTTTCCAATGCCTCTTCTGAAATACTTGTGCAGATAAAACGGATTCATTTTGCAGCTATGTAGCATGTCCTTCAAGGTATATTATTGAGAAGAGTGAGATGTGCCATTAAGGAAGGAATATTTAATCAGCTGCATGGTGTCAAGGATGTGCAGCTGAGAGTGTGGTGTGTTCTGAGATCATCCGTTTACTGATAGAGGAAGAACCAGTTGTGCTCCTGTGGGGAAATGAATTCATCCTCTATATCAGTGGCGGCTCCTCTGCTAAGGTGGAGGAGCGTCGCCCCGCTGCTTTGCAGCAGTGAAAGTAAGGAAAAATAAAATTATAACAACTTGATGTTATTATCATTTTATTTGTTCCTGCTGCAGCAGCATGGGGGCGGGGAGGGCCTGCTCCGCTAACAGAGCAGGGGAGGAGAGGTGGGCACACTGAAGTGCGCATAACGCTTTGGCTGACCGTCTTGCGCACTTAGCATATTCGCCACCCAGGCTGCATTACAGCCTGGATGGAGATAATGCCCAGGCCCCCAGACCCCGTCTGAGCGCCGTACTATGGAGCTTAGACCAATCACAATGCTGCATTACAGCGTTGTGATTGGCTCAGGGGAGGCTGGCGGCATCCTGTTCGGCCGAAGTGGAGAGAAGACGTGGGAGAGCGGAGAGGAGGTAAATGTCTTTCACTTTTTTTGCACCTCATTAACCCCTTGCCCCTGCCCCGCCACCCCAGATCTGTTCCAGCCGCCACAGCACTATATAGCTTTTGAAACACTATTGCATTTATTAGGGTTTAATAGTATTTGTCTCAATATCTAAGGTGTACTGTTTTGGTAGCCACATTTGCCCTACGAAAGGGCTCTGTTGCTGTATTGAGGCATGATGTTAGTGTACTGAGCTGTGTGTTGAGTTTGCATTGGATGGTTGCATGACGGGATGGATATACTATTGGGTAGATTATTATGCAAGTTCTAAGACTTTCCTGCTTGTTGTATGCAGGGTGACCAAAGGTATATTGTATAGGTTGGTAGAGCCCATCAACTATGCAGAGGGAAAACGTCCGGTGTGCCAAAATATTTGCTGTGGCGTAATTCAAAATGATGGCGCTTCCCTGCAACATTTAGCGAGGTTTTTATTTTTTGCATATTTATATAGCGTAAACTCGACCCAAAGGTATTGGAACGCTTTACATGAGCACCGCATTTAGGCACAGGGAGATTAGGTGATTTGCCCAGAATCACAGGATGTTGATGGTACCCCAAGGCTCGAACCCTGGTCTCCAGCACCAAAGTCGGCAGACTAGCCGACGGATCACAGACATATCTCACAGACCTTCATTGGACTTGAGCTGAATTAGGGTACCCATAAAGGTTGGGGGCCGACTGCTCTGCAGGGTCTCGCGTTACGCCTCTCAATATTTGGTCTGGGTGTAAAATATTCAAAATCTCTGTCTTCACCATAACCTCGCCATTCTAGACCTTGCTCTGAGCAGATTGTTGCGTGTGAGGAAAAGAACCGAAAAAGGGTAGACCTTTATGGGCACAAGCCCTCTTCAAATCCCAAATCCTCCAGGAAATGCAGATGGCACTAAAACCCGTTGCGAGACAAAGGGCTCCAGAGAGGACAGGGAAAGGCAGAGATGCCAGCAAATCTCGTCTCGCCTCAGCTGCGGCCGGCTGCGAAGGAGCCATGAAAGTACGAAAAGTCATTGACGATTAATTCTCAGAGCGACTTCAGAGGACGCGGTCTATCTTTCTCTCTTTCTCTCACAGAAGCCCCGGGGCTTCCAGAGCTTCGCGGAACAGCTTCATTTCATCCCGGCCTCTGGAGGAGGCGCAGCGGGGGCATCTTGTCAGACAAGTGAAAGAAGGACTGCAACAAAGGCTGCCAGACAGCGGGAGCCGAGGGGCGAGCCTCGTGACATTAACTAATATTTACATGCGTGCCTTTTTGTTGTAGGCAACTGTGTGCCTAGTGGGCCGCCGCGTTGGACCCGTTCGTTTGCCTTCAATGCAAACTGGGAGTTACAAATCGGAGGTTTGGGGCGGAACTTCTCACCTTCCTTTTGACAGCATAAACGGAGAAAGAAAGGGGAGACAGTAGAAAAATCATACCGTTTTTCATTTAACCCTTCCATACCTCAAAAAATAGGAAGAATTAGGCAGGGTCGGACTGGTACGAAAAATAGGCCTAGGCAGCAAAATAAAAGTGTCCCACAGTAGCCAATCATTCAGCTAAAAAAGTGGCTCACATTTACAATCTGGCAAGTTTAGTACTTGTAAAGACTTTGGGGCAGATATACAAGCCCCTTGCGACACATTTACGCCTCCGTTGCGTCACTTCTGTGACGCAGCAGCGGCATAAACCATGAATCAACTTGCGCCTTATTTACAACGTGACGCATCTAGGCAGATGCGTCATGTTGTAAAGCACTGCGCCACATGAAACCAGCGTCAGGTTTCATGTGGGCGTTCCGTCGCAGTGTGGGCGTTCAGTCGGAGGAAAGCCTCGGAAAAGTGACGCAGTGAAATCTATAAGATTTCACCCCAGTCACTTTTCTGACGCCGCTGCATCAAAACCTTGCGCATGCTTGAAGTAGGCATATGGCGTGACGCAGCATGTTGGAGATAGGCTGGGTTGGAACACTGCTGGAGTTGCGTCGTTCCCGCGACACGACTCTCGCACTGCACCGACCTTACGCAGGCCGATACGTCACGCATCTGCCTATAAGTGTGCCACGGCGTGCCACATTGTAAATGCGGTGCATCCATGGTGACGCACGGGTAGTTTTGCATGACGCATCTTCCTTGGAGCATCCCTGCTGATTTGCAGGGATGCGTCAGAAGTTGTAAATCTGCCCCTTTCTGTGTAAGTGTTTTGCAAACTATGAAAGATTGCATGGATTTGAGCTTGCTACTGGTAATGTTTGGGGTAATATCAGGTAAATCACCATTAAAAGCGAGACCAGCTGGCCATAAAACAGGGCCACAAACTGCTAAAACAAGCATTGGAATAGCCAATAGGTCTTGCCTTTGGGATCAAATTAGTGTTGAGGCATACACCACATTATCCTGGGTGCTACAACTTCTACTGTTACTTCACATGCCACTGCCTAATGGTTGCAAAACAACCTCGGAGATAAAAAGTATAGGTGTTCACCAAGGGCATTTATCCTTGCCAAAACAGACAATGTGACACGATTAGCCAAAGAAGAGCCTCTGTAAAATATATGATGAGCTATAGCATACAAAAATGCCAAATGAATACATATAAGTAAGTACAGTAAGCATTAGCCTGTGTCTCCTGCTGCACACCAGTGTGTGCAACATGGTATGGGCTAGATGTATCAAGGGTTTTACTGGTCGCAAAAAGACCGATTCGCAGAATCGTCCCGTTTGCGAACGGTAAAAAGCCTTATGGGATGTATCAACCCAAAAGGCATTCGCAAAATAGGTAATCGCAATTTTTTTGATTACCTATTTTACGAATGCAGTTAGGGAATCGCAATTTGTGATTCCCTAAATGCAATGCAAGAAGCATTTTAAGAATGTGACTTTGCATTCAAGAATCACAAATTACCACCAACTCCAAGTTGGTGGTAATTAGCAAATCCTTAGAAAAATGCACAATAGAGAATTTTTTTAAGTGCCATGTGGCTCATACACACGCCCTTAGGGCATGTGTGTGTGCCACATGTGCACACTAACCTGTTTTGGGGATGCTTCAGGGGGGCCTTATGGCCCCCTGTCATCCTTGCAAATGCATTCGCAGTTTGCGATTACCTATTTGGTAATCGCAAATTGTGAATGCCTTCCTATTCATTCCTATGGGCCTATAGGCCCATAGGAATGAATGGGAATGCATTGCTTAATAGCGAATTGCAATTTGCGAATTGCTATTGATGAATATGTGGGAATCACTATTTTTTTTGCGAAACCTACATGCATTGCATTTTGGGAGTCTAAAATACTGAATCGGTAAAATTAGGTATTTTAGAATCACAAAATGCAATGTTGATACATCTGGCCCTAAAAGTTCCTTATTTCACTTACTTAATCACGAAGATTTGGTCAACAAAATGTAATACATTTAGTACTTTTCCATTATTCCATTTGTTTGTATAATAGAGCTGCAAATAAAATCACATATGCATCCATGCGCCCTAATGCATTTCGGTATGCACTCCCCCGAAAAATACATTTTAAAAAAGCTACGTTTTTTGAGGAGAGACATTTTAAATTGAAAAAAAATACCCAGAGTGCAACCAAAGGGTCTTAACGAATGCATTTAAACATTTTGTTTTTTTACCAGACTCCATTCATTCTATGTAGTATAAATGGTGAAGATTATTTGGAATTGACAGTTAGGTCTTTTGAAAGTCCATTCCCTGTTGCTTTCCACATTTCTCCATGTTGACCTCCAGGATGTCTACCTGTTTATCACAGGAGAGCATTGCATTCATGCACCACCTCATGACTCTACCATAGGCAGTACTTATTCACCCTGTCCGGGTTCTGAACTTTCTTTCTCCTTTATGTGTGCCTACGTCCCAAATTATCACTTCCCGGCATACATTTGCTGCTGATGAGACACTCTACATGTATCGCAACACTTTGGACGTGCTAGGTCCTTAATGCACAGAAAACCTGTATTGCATACAATACATGGCAACGAACCTGCTTTGTCTGTTAGGGTTGTCACCTTTCTAAAACAAGTAACCTAGCGGGAGGGGTAGGGGACGGGGACAGGGGCAACACGCAATGGAGCAGGAGGTACGGCCACAATAATGAAAGATCTAGCACAACGGCAACAACGTAGTGTTTACCTGAAGCCTTTATGGCATGCACCATATGACAAGGTCTGAGGCAGTGCTAAAGTAATGTGGCGGAGTGGTAAAGGACAGGGAGGGGGCAGCAAGCATCGGAGCGAGAGGTGTGGCCACAATGATAGCAAGACAAAAGAAAACAAGGTCTGAGGGGTGGGAGGTGGGAGGGGGCAGCAAGCAACAGAGTGAGAGGTGCATCCGTAATATTAACAAGCCAAAAGAAAAAAAATGTGCGTCAGACAAACCATAAGAAAAAAACAATTAAGATGTGATGTAACAGGAGCAGGCTCCTTGGGATGGAACCAAACACCAACAAGCAGGGCAAAGACAATAAAGGGACCATAGAAAACCAAGATTGTGCGAGGGGCTCTGCAAGGAACCAATGAAAAATTATGGGCGTGCACAAAGCCCATAGAACAGATACCATTATAAACTAATGGGGTAACCCAAGGTAAGCCACAGGACCTGAACATAGGGTACATGCAACAATGTGGACAACTGACAAAATAATTACAAAATAATAAACAATATTGAAAACGTATTGTAGTCATTGCTCGAGAAAACAGATAGAAAAAGACCATGCAATGAATTTTCAACTCAATTCAATTTATGTTTTTTCTTTTCCGAAAGTTTCCTAATAAGTGCATACATATATTTTAAAAAATCATATCACAGTTGGTCCAAAGGGTGCACATAAAAAGTGATCATAGAGGTGCTCATGTGCAAGGTGACTTAAAGAAGAATAATTATGTTTCATCCAAAAGGTTCAATGATACAATTTGCAACAATGGCTAACATGCCCCAGCTAAACCACTGTAATATGCCTGTTTAAAAACACAATTGTCCACTCAAAAATGATAATCAATTGCTAAGAGTCGGTGGTCATTGAATCCTAACACACATTCTCCGGTACCGGTAGTGCGCGTCCAAGCCAAACTTTGGAAACCTGTCCTTATTTTTCTTTTACAGATGAAGCTACATGTGGATGAGCATTTAAGGATCGAACCTGGCTTGAGCTAGATGCCTGGCTCTGGCTCATTACAAGGCCAGAAGGGACCCTTGAGAAGAAAAGAAGCTGACCCTTAATGCGGCTTGTGCTCGGAACTCTAGCCAGAGGCCGGGAAGAGGTTTTAGGAAGGGCGATTGTATAGACACTGTGGAATAGTGTGAACGTGCACGGAAAGGAACATTCTGCTGGTGATTTTTCTGACAGCATTATTAGCCTCTTCAAACACTTTTAACACACTCGCCATAACCTTCACAATCAGCCCATTTTCCCTAATGTGCCACCAATACCTCCCCCAAATCAAACATGCAGTGGGGGCTCTTTGATAAAGTCTGGCTGCAGAGTTCTGCACTTCACTTTTGCCTCTCCTTGACGTGTAACTCTGTTTCACCATTTCCTTTAATTGCCTTAAATGAGGTGCTGAACCTCTTTATTAACTCGGTGGTAAATTCCTTATTATATACACTAATGGAACCTTTGGCAGGAGATTGGTTGGCATGACTATTTCTAAGATTATGTTTAGAAACAGTCAGTTGAATGCATGGCACTCAATGCAATGCCATTATTTAATGTACTGAAGTGTGAAACGCTTGCACATGTTAAAGGAACAAACATTTTCATTTTGGACAGCCTTCGTCATATTTTTACAGGACTTGTGTTGTACCACTTTCATGACAAATATTTTGCTGCCTTAACTTGTACTCATGCTCTTAGCACCAAGCCAGGTCCCTAGTTCAGCTCTCCCTATTAATTTGGAGCTTTTTTTATATAGCGCAAACTTGACCCGAAAGTATCAGGTATCAGAGCGCTTTACATGAGCACCAGTTGCATTACACAAGGACACATTAATTTTTTTTTTAGGCACAGAGAGATTAACAGCCAGATTCATCATTGTCCCGTTTTGCGAGCGATTATTAAGGAATCGCTATTAAGGACTCGCAAAACGGGATTCATGTAGGAATCGCTAAATAAATTGCGATTCCTACACATTCCTTATTTGCGATTAGCAAATTGCTAATCGCAAATAAGGAATAACTCCCCATTCATTCCTGCCCATAGGAATGAATGGGGAGTTATTCCTTATTTGCGATTAGCAATTTGCTAATTGCAAATAAGGATGCGATTTCAAGGGTGCCAGGGGTGTCCAAAGGACACTCTGTAGCACCCCGAAATGAAAATGAGACTGATGTTGCGCACACACAAGTCCAAAGGACATGTGTGTGTGTAACATACAACTGAGAAAAATGCACAAAAGTGAATTTTTCTCAGTTTTCGCTATTTACCACGAAGTCAGACTTCGTGGTAAATAGCGGCCAAAAATAGCGATTTCGCAATTTTTAAATGCTTCTTGAATTGCATTTAATGAATCTCTAATTGAGATTCCTTAAATGCAATTATTTGCAAATATGTGATTTCTAAAAATGCGATTTTTGCATTTGGGATGATGAATCCCAAATGCAAAAATAGCGCTCGCAAAGGGCCAGATTCTCAGAATCTGGCCCTTTGCGAGCCGTTTTCTGCTTGATGAATCTAGCTGTAAGTGATTTGCCAGAATCACAGGATGTTGAGCATCATTGCCGAGACTCGAACCCAGTTCCCCAGATCGACCACCCTAGCCATTAGGCTACATCCTCTTGTAATCGTTGCCGAGAATCGAACCCGGTTCCCCAAATTTGAAGTCGACCACCCTAGCCGTTAGGCTACATCCTCTCCTAATTGAGCCTGGTACTTCAGGACTCCCTATGAAGAGTTACAGGTTGGGCATCTTTACACATATTTAATTTAAGCACAAGCAAAGTAGAGATTTACACTTGGTCTGCAATTGCCTTGACTCTCACATAAACCACAGCATCAGCTTGTCACAGGGGCGGAATGTAAACAAAATGAATCTCCCTTCCTCTTCACTTAGGTATGGCAGACGGGCTCAGCAAACCATAGCTGATGCTCCTAATGCCTGGAGCGCAGATTCCGCATGCTTCAGAGCACCACTGCATTACTTGTGACAGGTACAAAGAGATCAAGCGGGATTAGCTCAGCCCTGACACACTTTTATGCAACATAGGTGGGCAAGCCGGAGAATGCATGAGAAGGGCTGAGCCAGAGCCGAGCCAGGGGGCTGGCTTGGTTCTAAGAGCCAAAACATCGGACAAGCCATCAGAAACAAGAGAAGTGAATACTCTCTAACTTTCACTTACTTTCCCTCCATCTTGCAAGCCGCCTCCTCTTTCTCTTTCTTGATTTTCCCTCTCTCTGTTTCTCCCTCAGCCTCATTCTCTTTTTTCTGTCTCTCTCTTTATCGCTCCACTTTCTGTCTCTTCGCTCTCGTGACTTCACCCTCATCCTTCCCTCCTTTTATCTCTTTGTTCCATCCTCTTTCTTTTGCTCCCACTCCCTAATTCCCAATTCTTGCAGCCTGCCTACTTCCTATCTCTTTGCTTCTTCCTTCTTGCTCTCACTTTCTCTCTCCCTCTTCCAACCCTGGTTATCAGCATGGCCAGTGACCTTTGAACTTTCATCAAAACTCTGCATGCAAACTGTTTAGTACAGATTAGGACTTTATATTCTTTCCCCCCATATCTATTCCTAATGTTGCTAAAAGGGTTAGGTTGGGTAGAAATACATTCTTATTAGTAAAGCCAACCTCAACCTGCGCTGTAAAACAAAATAAATGTTTGTGAGACAGGGTCTAAGGAGAGATGACTGGCACTGTTGGAGGATGGTAATGAGGGAATCTGTGGACGAGGTGGTCATTGGGGGTGGGGTTTAAAAAAAGATGGTCATACCATGCGTCAAACACGCTGAAGCCAGCCCTGCATAAGTTGATTGTGTTGAGCCAGTGAAATACCTCTGTGGTCTCTGCACATGCTAACATATTCTCATACGTTGCTCTTTCTTACCATTCCTACCGTTCTGAGGTCATTGAGTAGCATATTATCAAGAACCTCGATAAAATTATCGCCGCTTTAGCGACAGGAAACTGCAGCTAAAGCGGCGATAATGGGCTTGATAATATACCCTTGTGAATTCCCATCAAGCGGCGATAATTTTATTGACGTTCTTGATAATATGCCCCTGAGTGTTTCAAGGATCTGCGCTTGGCATCCAAACCAACACCAGCTCACCACTTCCACTGCCTCTTTCCAGTTGTTTACATTTTGGCTGGGGTGGCTCCTCTGTAATGGCGGAGGAGCGTTGCCCAACTGAGTCAATCAGCGAAAAATAAAATTACGATAAAACAATATTATAATTTTGTCCGCTGACTGACTGAGCCAGGGAGACTTCGGTGGGGCCGGGTCTGGCCATGGCAGGGAGGAGGAGTGGTAGGTTCACTGTAAAGTGCGCATGGCAGTTTGGCCGGCCGTGTTAGACCAACCAAACACACATGCGCACTTAGGTTTCTCCAACCCAGCTGTGTTGCAGAGCCGGGTTAGAGAAACAACACAGACTCCCAGGCACTGTCTGGGCGGCAAACCAGGCTTCTCAGACAAATCCTGGTGCTGCTATCATGCTATTGAGAGCAGCTCCGGGATTGGGTGCGGAACCTGTGTTGGTGTCCGAAGGACTTCTGGGACCTCATCAGGAGCAGGAGAGAAGAAGACCACCGAGGCGGCCGTCAGCGTCAGCTGCAGGACAGGTACGTTTAAAAGAAATTATTATTATTTTCCTACTCCCCCCGCCCCCCACTCGCATTTTGCAGTGGCTGCCACTGAATTTTGGTTCCATAAATATCCTACTATAGGAGTTTGCCAAACTCCCGGCCCTCCTTTGTGCTTTTCCAGTTCAAGGGGAATGCCTCCACCCAGCCTTCTCTACCTTCGCAGGTGTTGATGTCCTTCCTTTCTGCTCTGCCTTACATCCTTCTTTTGCACTATCATGTCATTCTCCAACCCTTCCTTGGTGCAGCAGTGTATTATGGGCTTTTTGCCTTTTTGATTGCGGAAATGCAACTAGCTAATGGCACCAGCCAGCCCCTCCTTCGCTGCAGCCTGGGGGCATGAAGCACAGGGCATGAGGGGGATGCAGGGGATGCAGAAACTGTGGCTTCTTAGCTCAGTTCACTTTTGTCTCGTAAGTCCTAGAGGACTTTGGGCTGAGCAAGAGATGGAAACCTGGCTTGAGCTAGGCTCGCGCACCTCTAATTTGCAGGGTTAATTTAACAAACGTGTTTTTCATGTGATCACCCAGTCATCAGCGCCTTATACCCTCCACCAACTAACAGCCTCTATGTACAACATGAAAAAACATAAAAGAGTTTAGTGTTTTGAATGCAAAGACGTTGAACTTGGAAGCAACACTTGACTCAGTTGCCTAAAAAACAGCTTCTTATGAAACAGAAAACTAGCTGAAATTACCAATTTGAAATAACAGTAAAAAAATGTTTTTCCAAAAGCAAAAAAATGGGGTTTATCCATAACCCTTGGTTGAATAAATATTCAAAGAACTTCAATTGATCTGCCGACACAACACCCGTTAAACCAGAAAAGATAAGAAGGATCACTCAGATTACCAGTCCAGAACAAAATTATGAGTACCAAATTTCAAAATCACTGCTGCTTCAGGTTTCCTGGGTTTTATCCCAAAGCTTTCATCAGGAGAAAAATGATAGTGGATTTTTTGGCAATGGTATCATTCCAAGCATTTTAGGGGCAGGGTAGATTTAAAATCATCAACTTGTAAATGATGATACTCATGAGATGACTCAATGGGTTATATCCCAGGGATCACCAGAGTGCTAAGGCAGTCACATTCGACCATGCTGGACAGTAGAGTGATTATCTAAAACATCTCAATGTGTTGAAAAAACGTCAATACTTCAGCCCCAACCATGGGACATTGAATTTCCGCACTCAGCACAAACCACTAAGTGAGACCAAATATGTGCATAAGTCGTATGATCTACTAATCACAATATATTGAAGGCTTTGGGTCACGTGGGCACGTATCTGTCAATACTTTACCCATATGGTCTGAATAGATAGTTTCTCTACTTGACTGCATTGTGTTCGATTGACTGGAGCACGTTTAAGGGGAAGCTTAATCCACCCCAAAAGCAACGTCTATGAGCATATCTAGAGGCACATTTGTGAGTGGAACACCCATGAGGGTCTGTGGCTTCGTAGGAGAGGGTGAGGCTACAAGCTGCACCTAACCTCATAGAAACATTCTATGATCCCTCAATCGCAGAGGTTCAGGAAGGCCATTCATAGGTTCTAGCAGCTTGCCCCCTCTCTGTATTTGCCCTGGTCTCCTCTTCAGTAGCCCAGAAGTGCCCCAGTTAAAAGGGGAAAGGGAGCACTTTCAAAGAGGGCGATCCCTTAATTAAGATAAATCTGGTCTCAGACTAATGAAGGAATGCTGGTGTGCATGTATCAAACCTCGCCCTCGCCACCATCCCTCGCATCCGAAGAACAACCACAGGCGGCAGATCCTTCTCCCGCCTTGCCTCCAAGACCTGGAACACCCTCCCACTGAGCCTATGACAGACCCAGGACCTGCTGACCTTCAGGAGGCTACTCAAGACCTGGCTGTTTGACCAGTAGCGCCCCCCCCTTTTTTTCCCCCAGTGTCTTGAGACCCTTACGGGTAAGTAGTGCGCTCTACAAATTCTTGATTGATTAAAATCATGCATTAGAGAAGAATGTCTGGGTATGCTCTGTACGTTTGTCATTTGGGAGGGTGTACACATTTAGCAGGCTGCTCAGGGTGTCATTTTGGAGATAGTCCAGATCCTAGCTTTAAACAGGAAAAACAGAGAACCCTTGTCTTGTAGGTCAGCTTAAAATTCCTTCTTCCTGCATTGGATAGCCTTCCACCAGCATTGGCCTTCCCTCCAACCCCTGGGAAGAATTCCTTTGCCGAGTTTTGCATTTGGACCTCTCACTGAGAAACCCATGAGTGCTTCCATAGCTATTTGAGGCACTGGACCCAGAGGCCTGGTAGCCACGTGAGCCACGCCAAAAATTAATGAGACAGCCGTGCCACCAAACTCCACTTGTCAGTCATTGCTGACAGAGGAACTTGCTCAAGTGTGCAAAGACCGGCGGGCACCAGAGTGATTGCGCTCCGCCTGGCCTGTGTTGTGTGAATGTTCCACAGTAGAATCACGGTCTGTTATTCTCAGTGTATCTTGTATGGGACCATTAATGCCCATTACTGGATGAGGCCATTAAAGTAGGGTTGTTAATGCTCATTATTGAGTAGGGCCCTTAAGGTTTGTTGCTGTGCAGCACCGTTAATGCTCATTACTGTGGGGAACCACTTATGGCCATGTGGGATGGATTCAAACCACCCTTACGGAAAGGTAGGGGAAGCATGTGCATGGTCTGATATTCCCGCACCTACTGAATGTGGGGCGGAAACATCGGCCATCTCTAAGTCAGGCAGAACGGTATCCTGCCAGGAGATACGGCCCCAACTCATAATTAGATCCTTTTGTTTTATTCCCTTCGTGTTTTAATGCAAGTTATGCAAAGTCTTTTTTATTAGGAGTTATAAATATGGGGGCCTGTGGCACTGGAGGCAAAGGAGCTATCCTAGCTCATCCAGTCACAGCCAGGCAGGTCTCACTTCTACCCTGCCTGATTCTCAGTATCTTCTTACATCATTTCTCTCACACAGAAACCCTGATATCCTCTTAAAAAGTATGTTCATTTCCTCAGTCTCTCCTCTGGGTCGCTGGCTCATGCAAATGATTCAGGCCAGTAGGGAGCACTATTGCCCCACCTAACTCAGTTAAATAAACAGTCTCTTTCCACTGGCAAGTCCTATTTATACCGTTTAAAAATGCACATTTGATCCATCAATCCTTGCAATCCTCTACCCCATCTCCACCCTGCCCTTCCCTTCCAAGATAACTGAGAACATTATAAATGAGCATATCCCTGCCTTTCTTAATGGTCTATAGATACTGGATACCATGAAAATCGGCGCCAAACCACTCTCAAACTACAGAGTCATAATCTTAATTAAAGGCCCTCTCCAGTGGAGTGTCACTGGGCCCAGCTTTGACCCCAAGCCTGCTCAATATCTCTTGGCACTCTGGCTGCTCTCTTAGGGCCCTTCAGCACCAATCTTGTTTACTTACACTGAAAACACACAGCTGATCCTTCAGCTTATGGGAACAAGGCCTTTCTCCAGAAATTTTTAAGGATTATATGGTCATATTTGCCATGTGAATGGTTGTCAACTCTCTAAGACTCAACTCCAAAAAGAAGTTATTATATTTGACACTCTGCCTAATTCTTGGACGGATGCCTGGTGGCTTTGTGATCGTGGTCTGATACCCAAACCAGTAAACATCACCCATAATCTGGGCGCCATTTTACTTCCAGCCTTTCCTTTAAAGCTCATTAACAAATTTGCTTCTATCATCTCATGAGTCTCCAGAAAATCGTATTTCCTCATGGATCTTCTGACAAGAAAACTCTTGTTCCAACATTTGAAGAGGTTTTTTCAATGGAAAATGTGCTTTCTGTAAATGGCAAATACCTAGGCATACCATGCTTTAATCATATATTTGGGACAAAGTGTTCCAAAACCCACCACTGGAATCAGATTGCTCCCACTCTGAAATTCATTTGTTACACCTGTTCTTTGGATAATTATAAGAAATTGGAGTATTAGTTGAGGTGATGATAATCCAGGTCAAATAATAATGAAAATACTTGTCAGGGTGAACAACCAAGGACATGAATCCTCTCGCAGCTTGGCACCTATGTGTAAAGTATTTATGCAGTACTCAAATGCAATAAAGTGAAAACACAAAACAAAAATCACAAACCAATTTAACACAATAGAGTAAATAAAAAGAAATGACATCAAAATGACAAAATCCAATAAGTAGAACCGAAGATTTGAATGTTTAAAGTTTGTACAAAAAAGTAGTCAAAACGCACAAAGCACCAACTGTCATTATTTGGTCATGCTGGGGCAGGTCAAAGTTAAAAGTTAATGGGGATGGTGATGGAGCACAGGTTGAATATAGGGACCAGGTTTATTGTAGTGGCAAATATACCTTTGGACTTAGAAACTTTTATGGAGAAAGAGTGGTAGTTGATGAGTCCTTGGAAAGACAAGCTGCAAGCTTGACCCAAAGCAGGGCTTGACGATGGTGGGTTGCTGAAGTGCAGGGTTCAGGTGCCGCCGTCGACAAAAACTGGAAAGCTCCAAGAAGACAAACTTTAGAGTCCATTCGCAGGAAGGTCAATTGGCTTTTGCTTGGCTTCGTTCTTGGTGAAGCCTTCTACGTTCAGACTTAGAAACATTTCTGGAAGTCAGATCTCCTTCAGCGGAGCAAACCAGCAAGCTGCGTCTAACCTATGATTCGATGGCTGTGGTTTCACTAGTGATTCCAGTCTTTGTCAGTTCTCAAGAAAGTTGGCAAACGTTTCTAAGTCCTATAGCTTGCAGTTTGAGGACAGGAGAACTATAACCTAACACCAAACAAGGGTCCAGGATCTGGAGGCACCATTTGAGGGTTAGAACTCACTCCAAAAGAGACCATCAACAGTGTCTGGGGCAGCGCCAATCAGAACAGGTCATCTGGGCAGTGTCAGGGAGAGAGTGTATCTGGAAGATTCTTGTATCTCTGTATCTCAAACAGGAGGTCAACCAACTCACCCTTGGAGTCACTGCTGGTGTTCTGAGTTCAAGCCAATCAGGTCCAGTCTTCTTTCAGGCTCTTCAGACAGCACAGCAGTCCTTCTGATTCTCCACAGGTCCAGGAGTTTTCTGAGGAGAGGTCTGCGGGTCCACCTTTATGCTAAGTGCCAGCCTGTGGGTGGGGTCAAGCCTTTGGAGCCCCTGTCCAAACTCCCATGGTCCTTTGTCCACTGTGTTTTAAGCAATACACATCACACCATAGGGGAGACCTCAGGGGACAGGTGACAGCTGAACACAGGCCGGAACGCCATTTGGCTTTAGGTAGGAAAATACCTTTCTAAAAGTGTCATTTCAACAAAAATAATATAAAATCTAACTTGACCATTAAGTTGCTTTTCAAATTACTATTAAGATGAGTCCTTGAACCATTTTTCTAGCTGATCCCAAAAATTAAATGTATGTTGTTATAATGTAAACCAGTGAATTCACAGTGGCGTCTGGTAGGGAAGGGGGGTGGCTTGGGTTTGAAAAACATATTTTTAAAAAACCACTTACTTCCGGTCATCCTCTGCATCTCACCTCTTCAGTCCCGGAACCAGCAAGCACCCAGGCTTCCCATAGCCAATCACAATACTGCAATGCGGCATTGTGATTGGCTCTCCTAAGCCAATCACAACACTGCAATGCAGCGTTGTGTTTGGTCTGAGTGCCATGGATCGCTGCCTGTGCATATTCTTTACAAGGCTGTCCAGCCTGGTGGGGAATTTGCAAATTGAGCATGACTGTTTGGCTGGGCCAAGACAGCTAGCCAAGTAGTCATGCACACTTATTGTGCGCAGTTAACTCCTCCTCCTTGAGCCACCATCCCCGTCTTAATCCAACCCCTCAGCAACGAAAAATGAAATGATAATAACATTGCTATTATCATTTTATTTTTAACCCTTTTTCACTGCTCTGAGAGCAGTGAGGCGATGCTCCTCCGCCTTAGCGGAGGAGCCGCCACTGTGTATTCCTATGGGAGAGCCAACCTTGCTACACTGAAAAACAACATGGAGTTGTTTCCACTGCCAGGACATGTAAAACAATAAATATATGTGTCCTACTTGTTAAATGCTATTCACCCTGCCCTATGGGCACTTAACACCTACCTTAGGGGTCACTTATAGGCAGGGCCACTGGAATTATGGAATTTTGCGGCGATTTTTGCATAATATTGGTGTTCTCACACTTGCCACTTAATCATCTTCTGCTGCATAATCTGAAGATTTTAACCAAAAAAAATTGTTTCTAGCTCAGACAGGTCAAAAGTTACCAAAGATATGGCGTAGTGAAAGTCTTTTTGCAAAAGTAGATTGGTCAACTTCCAGTTGCTAATTGTATTTGGATGTTAAATTGGTACTAATTGAGGCAAACTCGTTATTCAGACACTGTGATCAGGTGTAAAAATGACAAAATAATTAAGTAATACTATCACCACAATGCCGCATAATTATCATTTTCTTGCTGTATACTTTAGTCAACCTTGCCACATAGTTTGGCCCTCCTTTGCCACATGATTCCTGTACCCTGCTTAAATGTAAAAAGGAAAGCTTAGGCCTGACAAAAAGTTTGCTTTGCCAAGTCAAAAAGGCAGCTTAAACCTGCACACCCAGGCTGCAGGGAAAGGCCTGGAGAGATGGTTTAAAGGGCTACTTTAGTCGGTTGCACACTGAGTGCATCAACACACTAGTAACATTCAATGTTGCTGCCCTGGGTACAGGTAGTATCATTTATAGGGAGTTATAAATACATTAAAGGTGCCAAAAAAGTATATGGCAACAAAAATGGGTTAAGAAACAGAAGGCAAAAATCTGGGGTGGCCTTGCAGGAAGGCCACATTTTCAAAAGCAATGTTCGGATTTTTCACCGTCCCTGTGGCTTCACTACCATAACATTGATAGCAACAACCCCAGTTAAAACTGTTCCTGCACCTCTCCCGAAACTGAACACTAAATCATGTTGTATAGGAGTGTAATGTGTTAAACGAGCTATAAGCAAAATATTTAAGGCAGAATCATTTAATAATATGGATTCCAGCACACAAAATACAGCAATCTACACTCTTTAGGTATAACCTCTCAGCCTCTCATTGTTTTAACTTTGAAAATGACATGTTGGAGTTTGATTAAATTAGAGTGGTGCATAATATAGTAAAGTAACGATGCACTGTTTACCTTTTTAGATGATGTGTTTATTAATTAAGTGTGTATTTTTTCCATTAAAATTTGCTATATTTAAATTACATTGATAAACGAGTATGTGCTCAATTTGAGTGTTACCTTATTACATACTCATGCAAAATTCTGTTTAGATAACATTGCAAGCACAACTGTCATGCAACATTACTTTTCAGTGTTTTAATGTCACTTTCATAATTTGTGAACCCTTCGAACCTGCAATGGGAGATGCTATTTAGAAACACAGGTCTTCGTGGGGCATATTAGCAACAACTAGCGATATTTATCGCTAAATAAGCTTAGCAAAATTTTTCTATCACCGTGCATCGCCGGATATTATTGCAGAGATAACGTGCTATGAGCAATGTTTATCTCGAATGCGATAAAATATTCGGCGCTAGCGGCTTAATGCGTGAATATCCCGCGATATTCAGGCATTAACGCCAATAGGGTCTTAACCTGAATATCCAACTTTCATTGGGTATACAGGTTAAGAAGTGGTCTGAGCAGGTGTTAGTTTTCAGCGATATTCGAGCTTAGTGCAAATAATTTCATCGCTACACCTGCGTTCATAATAGGCGATAGCGATGTTAGCGACTGCTTTCAGTTGCTAACAGGTGGATACGCCCACTTTGCATGTCATTAGCGATAAATATCACTGACATCCAAACCGCTCGCTATCGCCTACAAACTGTGGCTAACTGCTGTTAGCGACAGCTTGCTAATAGGGCGATGAAATTATCGCCGCTTCTCGGCCGAAAACGGCTGCAAAAGCAGCGATAATTTCATATTGCCCGCCTTGCTAATATGCCCCCCTGTTTTTTAAACCAAAGAGCTCTTCATGTATGTGCTTATTGTACAAGAACCATACAATTGCAAAATGAACAGTGTGATAGTCAAGTCAAGATCAACTTTGTTCGGCATATTTGCCAAAAAAGCATACAATGTGATAGTTATTTTAAAGCATGGCAAAAACTCTGCAATAACAACACGATCAAAAGGAATAGCAAAGCTAAAAGGCAAGCAGGGCCCGACTGGGATCGCAACCAGCCCTGGCAATTAGCTCCGACTGGCCCCTGAGGGGTGGGGGTGGGGGGGGAACCTGCTGCAAAACCGACCCAAGTAACAAAAACCGGCCCCCACCCTTCCGGCCTACCGGGGAAAAGCCCGGTGCCCGCTATGGCCAGAGCGGACCTGAAGGCAAGACCTATTAGCTATAAGAAAACCTGCCGGTTTTGCTGATGCTGAGCTCAGCCTGGACCCTGATTGGTAGAGAGCATGGTCTGAACCAATCAAGAACACAAAGGTTACTTATTTATATTAGTTCTTCATACACCATGATCAGGATCCCTTGCACAGGGTGACAGTGTGCTCTACAAACTAGTCATTCAATTTACATTGTCAGCATAATTAGAGCCAGACAGGTCTTTTATTCCACCAGGTATTTCCCCAGTGGGTGGCAGCCCTTGGAGGCTAGGTTTTAAAGCTCAAAGCCATTGCTGACACCTCTATCACTTTCACCAGCTCCCGAGGTTAATTGCAGCAGGCACAAGAGAGAGAGAGAGAGAAAGGGAGGGGAAAGGTAGAGAGAAAGCGATCAAAAAGTAAGCAGAGAGAGAGAGGTAAGTAGTAGAGAGACTGGGTGGACGGAAAGAGAGATTTTGCAGGAACAGATGAAGGGAGAGGGGCGGGTTTGAGCTTTTTTCCCCAGTGCTGCTTCTAGTTCCTATGTCTGATCATGACATGATTATCAGAATGAGAATTAGAGGCCTGTATGGAGCAAGACATTTGTGTTATTAGGATTTAGGTCTTAGACCTACTTTTTTAACCGCTCCAGACACACAAAACGGGTTGCACTGGCATTGCTTTAGCAGACTCTATTATTCACATTGCTATGAAGTCACAAGACTATGGGTCTGATTTAAATCTTGGTGGGAGGTTTCTCTGCCAGGGTGTCAGAGTCAAGTATTCCTTTGCCTTGATGGAGGTGACCCCCACAAAATTTAGAAATGTCCGCCAGCCCAGTGGACATTTTTAGCATTGGCAGGAACCGCCGTCATGACTGTTCCTGTCAATGCATTGTAAGTTTGATGTGCAGACAGCAAACTTACAATGTTTTTTCTATTTAAAAATAAATAAATCCCAAAGTGGAGTTTCTTTTTGAAAATAAAAAAAAAATACCCCCTTCGCAATTGAAGTTTTCTCCTGTGGTGAGGGCAGGTATTGATCACTTTTCGATGCTCCTTGCCACCAGGATTTTCGCGGTTGTTACAGGCATTCAAAATCAGCTTTATGTCCACCCAAGTCAAATTCGGTAGCTGGACATGCATGCACACCTTTGACATTCCTTACTCCATCAAGCTGTCGGAGGGGTTTGACTAGGACAGAGATGGAGTAGTCTTGCAGTTGGTCAAACCTATTGCACACCCAATTCTAAATCGGGCGGGAGGATGATAATTTTGGAGGGGAGTGAACTCCATCCCCGTTGCAACAGAGTTCCCTCTACGCCAACATTTAAATCAGACTCTATGACTGCAAGCGCTCTATAAATACGAGTTCTTTTCTTTTTGGCACCGCTAACTACTAACTAGGAAGGCGTGGTGACGGGGTACAAGTGAACTTGGGGAATGATTTGAAGCACAGCCAAGAACCTTACCAGGGCACCGGAGGGTTCTTCACCAGCAGACCTTGCAGGAAATCCCATTCTATGCTAACGCACTTCGCATCGCTGCCATACGGGACCGCCATCTTTGCTCTCACCGCATGCCCCAAACAAGTGCAATTAGGGCCTTCTCCGGGGGGCTCGGGCCTGAGGAGATCCTCGCCTCCTAAAACAACAAGAGGCAACAATTGTCACTCGCCTGGGCAATTGTACACGGTGAGCAGCAAAAAAGGATTACCATTAAACCAACTATTAACTATGACTAGAGATGAGAAGAAAGAGAAAAGCATATGGGGAGAAGAAAGAGTAGAGAAGGCATTCAAGAAGGAGAAAAGAATGGAAAATACAGGCGGGATCAGAGGGACCAAGAGAGAACAATTGAAGAAAAAGTAAGGGGGAGCAAAGGAATAAAGGTAAAGAGTAAAGGAGTCACAGAGGAAAAAACGAGGTGATAAGAGAAAAAAAAAAGAATTTAAGCACAAGAGGGAGAAAGAGGAGAGGACCAAAGGAGGAAGAGCAGGAAATGCATGTAAAAAGGATTGAAAAACTGGGAATGTGAAAAGAAGGACAGAAAATGAAGGAGGCAGGTTATTATGAAATTTGAAAGAAAGAAGGAGGTAGAGAAAGCGGGAAAAAATGTGAACAAAATAGTGTAAGCAAACGCGGAAAAGGAAGAAAGGCTTTGTAAAGAAAATGGTAGAAAGTTATTGAAACAGAAACAGAAGGAAAAAAGGAGTAAGAACAAATGGTTAGAACATGTGGCAGAAACCAGCGTAGAAAAAGTGGAAATTGATAATGGCAAGAAAGAAGAGTTTGGGTAAAAAAATAGAGGTAGGATGAGAGATAAAAGATGAAGGGAGAAATAAAAAGAGGAGGTGAGGACGAAGTTTTAACAAATATAAAGGGGGAGGTTGGAGCGCTCTGTTCGGAGAACAGAAAGAGAATGCAGGAGTGGTAAAAGCCAGCCGAGGGTGGAGAGGAGACTTGTGTAAAGGGACAGAAAGGAAGGGAGGGTGAGAAGAGACAGAAAGAATGGGAGGGAAAATGCAGCATCAATGAATAAAGGCAAAAATAGGAGCGTGAATTAAAATGTTCAGAGAATAACAGGAACGAGGACAGGCGCTGCTGGCACACGAAGACAGATCGCAGGGATGGGAAATAATGGAATGGAAGCCTGGATTAAAACGTTCAGGAAGAGCAAAGAAATGAGATCAGGAAAAGGGAGGGTAGGAGGGCCCATGAATTAAGAGAGGGTGAGGGGCAGGGCCGGCCCTGAAGGTTTCCCTGCCCTTGGCAAATGCATATCCTGCCCAGAGATAGAGGCAGCCTCATTAGGTAAAGCTGTAGGAGGAAAGGATGAGAGATGGGGACAGACGGTGGCTGAGCACTCAACGCTTTCCTTCTTGGCAGCTACTGCCCAGGGTTTGATTCTGGATCTTATTTAGAGTTTGGCAGATGGGATACTCCGTCACAACATGGCGGAAATCCCGCCCTCTGTATAGCAAGTATCATAGGCTATAATGCACTTGTAATACTGCGAATGGGACACCCAACATGTGTAGACGAGCATCTCAATCGCCATACTCTACGTCTTGTTAAACAAACCGGGACATATCTCAAGGGCAGAGCCTAACAATGTCCCTGTGATAGACTGCATTATTCATTGAATGTAAGCTGCACTCTGAGCCCTTTGTCAATCCTCTAACTTTGCTCTTGATCACTGATAGTTGGGGGCATTCCTCTTCTAAGGCCTGGGTCTGTTTTTAAGTCTATCATCCAATACCGGGGTGACCAACTCACGCCTGGTTAATTCGAACACTGACTCCCGGACTTAGCGTTTCACCTTCAAATCACTGTTTTCAGTGTGTTAGTCTAAATAATTCAATGTAAGCAAAGGACTACAACACCTAGAATGCATTAAACAATCACACAAAAGACCAGGGCAGGTAAAAGAGTCCAAAATGACATAGACGATGATGGTCATCTTACCTAGCGCCCTTCCTTAAAGATTTTTTGTTGTTCAGATTAATGTATGCATGTTACGCAAGGGGTGCACTGTTACAGCAGCTCTTATCCTTTCAACTTCTGTGGACCCCCGCTCAATTTCTACTGGAAGCTGTGTACCCCTGCCTAAGCAGCTTCTACGATTTGACTCTCAAACCCATAAACTCGACAAGGATGCTCAACATCATGTGATTCTGGGCAAATCACTTTATCTCCACGTGCCTCACAAAAATGAATGTGTCCTTGTGTAATGTAACTGGTGCTCATGTAAAGCGCTCTGATACCTTCGAGTCAAGGTCGCGCTATATAAAACTCCGGAAAAAGAAGTACAAAACAATGCACATCATGCAAATGCACAAATCGTGGAATCCTTTATTAAATTCCCCCCCCCCCCCCCCCCCAAATGCAAAATAGTACCTTTTAATGGGAAAGTTGGAGGTTTCAAAATGTCGATTTATTTCTAAAAGATAAAGTGATGTGCTAGACTCTAGAATATCACTTGGTCTTTTTGGTGCTGATGCCGATTCTCTTTTTGTCAGTGCATACCAGTGCTGTTGCAATTTAGGCCACAAATTGCGCATACTAGATTCCATTTGCTGCAGTTGTGGTGCTCTCACAAATCAAGATAATGAAGCCAACTGAATATAATTAGTTTCAATTTCAAATTCTTTCACATTTACATAGCGTTCTAAAACTTTCAATTTTCAATTCTATTTTACGTGTGTATGCACTTTATTAATCAGTAATATTATTTAATTTTTTGAACAGTTGCGGTCCAGAAGTAGGTGTTGCTGAACATTCGGATCTGGGGTTGGGGGGGGGGGGGGTTGGAAGTGACAAATGATGGAATAAGGAAAATAAAATAAATGAATATAAAAATAAAACAACTTGCCTTGAGGGATGTGGTGAGCGCAAGGTAGGTGGTGTTATTTATTTATTTGCCCTATTCCGTTTTTTGTCACTTCCACCCCCCACCCCTGCCATGACCCCTGCCTCACCACACTTACCTGCATGGGCCGCCACTGCTACTGAGCCGTTCACTGCCACTTGCATTGGTACTGGGCTGTTCGCTGCTGCTTGCATTGGTACTGGGCGGATGTATGACGTTACAACGCATGCTTTTACCACGCATGCCTTTACAACGCGGTTTTTACAACGCATGCCTTTACAACGCATAGTGCTTTGGGGCGCTGGATAGTGACTAGTTTAATTTACTATTCCAACTCCAGTCCCCGTGGATAGTAGGGAAGGTGTTGGATAGTACATTAAACCTATTCCCTATCCTAGAGCGCCCCCCAGCGCAATGCGTTGTAATGGTTTGCGTTGTAAAAGTTGCGTCGTAATGGTAGTGCGTTGTAAAAGTTTCATTGTAAAGGTTGTTTACCGTACTGGGCGGTTGACTGCTGCTTACAGTACTCTGCATCTGGTGTAGGTATTGCTATGGTGGCCATCTATACTGTTAATAAAGTATTCTAGAAGATTCCTAGGAGAACCACCGGGAGGTGGATATCAGGTGAAAACCCTCAGAGTGGTCGGACATCAGGTGAAAACCCCCAGATTGGTCGAGATGCCTAGGCCCTCAGAGTGGGGGTGCCCTACCTGAAAGCTAAGGCGGCTCTGAATAAACCAGGCTCCTAGCTGCAGAGTTTTGCCTGGGAGGGACTTGTGGCCTGTGACAGGAGCAAGCGGAGAGCTGCTCCATTGGAAGTCAGCAGATATGTTTATCCCAGGACAGGCTCTGTTGCACAGCGACAGCTACACAACACAGCAGCCAACAATGGATGAGACATTCGAGAGGGGACATAAGCAATTACTTCCACTCTCAGACAAGGAGCAAGAGGAGTGTTGGGGAAACAAAATTGACGGATGCCTCAATAAGTGATCTGATGGAAGGGCAGAGAGGGATATTTGAGGCTCTTGACACAATACTGAAGAAATCGGACAAGGTTAAAAAAATATTCCCGATAAGAGATCGGCGCCTGCAATGGTGGAGAAAATACACCAGGAACCCTCAATCAAAGAAGGTACAAGATGACCAGGAGGAAGGGTAATTGAAGGAACAAGCGGAAAGGAATGAGCAGAAGAGAGTTACATTGCTGTTTATTGACAGAGAGTCGAGACAAGGGAAAACTTGAGGTTGGCTACTAATATCAGAGAGCAGGAATTCCTGATGAACTCTCCTGAGACCTAACAGGTAGGTTATGGAGGCATTTTCACACAGAACACCTGGTCATTCCTGGTCATGATGGTGGCAACAGGGTGAGACCTGCACACAGGCTTCCAACCAAAACAATTGCCACAATCAGTGAACGCGAGTGCATCATTGAGGTTCTTCAGGGCCCAATATTGGGTGACCCTATTGTACACAGGGCAGAGCTGATAAAACAGACCTCAACCCTGTGATGCAATCGTGGAGGGTGTAACTACAGAAGGTGTCCCTGGACGGTTAAATTTGGGAATAGCTTCGTCCTTATGATGTACGGCCCGTTTGAGATGGAGAAATGTGGCATGATGGATATCTTCTCACAGATGGAAGCAGCTTGCCGTAAAAGAGGTGTCAGAGCTGGACTCTGCAGTGATGTGACTGTAGCGTACTTCTCAGCCTGGGTACCAACCAGCTAATGGCTACACCACACACAGAGCTTAGTATAACATGTTTTTATTCGTCTGCATGTAACCACGAACTCAACATTCTAAACCTGCATTCACTTCACTACGCTCTAACACTCACGTAACAGTTCTAGGGAGTCCATCAGGAGCCAAAAGGGTTTCGTCATTGCTGACTCACACACCAACACAGTGACCTACCTTGGACTCTGGTGATATGGGCTCTGTGACCTGATCCTCCATGGGCTGTAAAGCCATTTTGGTTAAATGTATCTTTCTACATTGGTTTGATTATGTGCAAGATATAATGAATCACTCTACCTAAAGGCCCCTCTATTTTCCTTTATTTTTCTTCACTCCTCATTTGTACTTTCTCTCTTCCATAGCTCTTTACAGTTCCCTTCTGCTGGTGGCTCCCATTTTTAGGTTATTTATTTTCATCTTCCTTTACTCCCCCTCTTTACAATGGCAACTCCCTCATTATTTTTGTGCCCAGAGTTATGCACTCATTTAAAAAGTTGGGCCGATTCCCCTCTTTTCTAAGGCTGGCTACTAATGTAAAGTCTGTTTACTGTGATGACCATGTGTCCTGAAGGTCTCTTTTTTTGGGGGTTGGTCTACTGTATTTGACCTAGCTGTTGTTTACCCAGAATAAGAACGAATTAAACCATAACAAAATATCAAAGACAGCAATCTGACCGTCTTTGTTTTTTTAAAATACTTTATCAGCAGTCTCTACCACTCCAAAATGGCCGACTTAGAATGGTTAAGAATGATAATAAAGAAGTGTAAAAAAAACAACTCAATATGGCCACCGTGAGTGTGTGCACTTAGATGGCTGTCTTTGAATGGATGTCTACATATTTACTGATATTATAGAAGGAGAAAGACAATTGTGAGATGGTTGTTGTGTGTGCACAAGTATTGACAAAGCCAATAGCTCTGTGGGCAGCATTAAAGGTGAGGCCTATTGGCTTTGGCAATTAATGTTATGATTGCAGCATCTTTTGGCAGTGCCTGCAAAACTGACAGGCTCTTTCTATTTCAATTCGTGTTTATTTGTCATGAGAAACAATGTCCCCATAGGCCCACTCTCTCAGCAAAGCCTCATCATTCAGCTCAAGAGAAGTACCCCTCTTGTGACCTGTGAAGTCAAATTAAGTAAGACATCTGGGAGTGAACATTATTACAGTCTTTCGCCAAGTCTTTGAGTGACCTAAGGAACTTTTTTTAGAGTTTGGCAGATGGGTACTTAATCATAAATGAGGCAGATGTTCCGCCTGCCATATTACAAGTCTATTATGGCCTATGGCATTTATAATATGGTGGACGGGCTAGCCGTCATGTTTTGACGCAGTTGCCCATCTGCCAAACTAGGGCCCTACATCACAAAGCGCCTACTAGATTCATACCTACCAATTGACAATGGTGGCACTGTGCTTAATACAATTTCGTCTTCCTTCACATGTCACCCGGTGATGAGAAGAAATCACACGATGGAGGGGAAAACGAGCAGAAAACACAGTAAAAAGTAGATTTCCAGCTCTGTAAGCAGTCGATGTCCATTAAAAGTTGTGAAAACACCCCAGGACATTGGTGACAGCCTAGATGACCCTCTGTTTTTATTGGGGTGGGGAGGCTTGGTGAGGGGCAGCGTACCTCTTAGATAGCTCTCCGCACCAGGCTCCGCCCCATTCAATGCCTCGCCCCTCCTCACATGGTGAAGTTATTTTATAAGTTGGCAGGTGTGCCATACATCTCCCATTCTCCTGGTTTACCCGCTGAAGCTGCAGACCTCTATATTCCTTGTCATGTTTCACCTAGACTATGTAATGGACTTTGTCTAGGTGCCTGCTCTTCAATCTGAAAATTACAAAGGATCCAAAGTGCGGCAGCAACACAACTGCTACACCTTCGCGTGTAGGAACACATCATACCTGTGATGCAAATGCTTCACTGGTTTCCTCTAGTCAAATGCTCTTTTTTTTAATACATTCTGCATTGTCCACAGGGCCATCCAAGCCAAAGATCTGTTGTTCACCCAAGCAAATTTCCAACGATGCTCACAGAATAAGGCATTATATTCCAGGTTAGTACCCTGCCCCTACAAGAAAAAGCACAGTGGTGGCACCTCTTGCTCCACACAAGCTACACAATGATGAAATTCCCTCTCAGTAAAGACAGAAATATTCAAGATTACTTGGAATTCAAGAGTGAAGTAAAGACCTGGCTCCTCCCAAAGAAATTATGCAGAATCACACCAATCAACATATCACCCACAAAGAAAGTATGGGCATTGGGCGTTCCAGGACCATTCACTGGCATACCCATGCTCAGGATGGAACACGTGATCACATGCGTAACTATCTCCTACCACATCAATCCACTCCAGGCATAAATCCGCTACAAGACTGCAGCAACAAAAGAAGTGCTTTTCACTACACATGACACACGACAACAAAGTGCTTCCCATATAGGCCACACCCATAAACTGCACCAATCTGACTAATCATAAAACAAATTATTATAATGAACTGGTCTATTCTATCTCTCACTCCTTTTTGCTCCACTGTTCCCTTATGCATAGCAACTGATAACCGGATAAGACCAAAATAATTCTTACAAGCCACACCGCAACTCAACATTCTTTCAACCTGGCTCTCCCTTTGGTGCAGTAATATGCTTGGCTGCTAATGGCCCTCAGCAACTTGTCAGCAGGTTTAAGCACTATATTAAAGCAAATACAAAAGAAAACAATGCAAGAAATCTCCACCAGTCCAGACCATACACATCAAACATATCATCAATAGAGCAGCGGGAGGCATGTGACCCTACTCCCATTAACTCCACTTTGGACTGGCAGCGTGGTTCTGCATCTGTGCTCTCATGTAGAGAAGATAAACCACAATTATGCGGAAGAGAGTCCAGTTTCATTAAAACAGATGTAGCGACTGCCCCACATATCTCCACTAATACTGATCATTTCCATAGCGTGACCTTCTGTGCACAGAGATTCCTGCAGCAGGCGCGTTAACTTATTGATCTGCCATAACAGTATATTACCAGGATTTTGCCTTGGGAGTTATGTTGCACAGAACATATCACTGGTCACATACGGCTCAGTTTATGGCACCGGTTCTATGGTGTACCACTGAAGTGAAATAGACCTGTCATTCTCCACTCTTGGAATTTTCCGAGACTTAGCATAAGCTTTTAAAATCAGGTTTGCCTGAAACTGCACGGCCTATTGTTTGCCTTTGGAATCCATATCTAACAGTGCTTGCCTTTGGGGATCTTTTTCACTCAAGGCCTACTTTTAAAAAACATTTTTCAACACTACACCCAGAATTGGAGCGTGTGAGCCTTCACATGGATTGCCTAGAGGCTTCGGGAAGGCCTTTTTTTGCAAGAACATCTAAATCCAAACAAGCTCCAGAACAAGAGCAAAGACCACTCTGTCCAATAAAGCCACTTTTCCCCCACGCTTCGAAGACTACAATTTCTCCCAGTTACTGCTTAGGTGACGTTTAAAAGCTTAGGGGCAGATTTACAAGCCCCTTGCGCCTCTTTTATGCCGCCGGTGCGTCACTTTTGTGACGCAGCGGCGGCGCAAAAGATGCACCATGGTGCGGGGTATTTACAACGTGGCGCATCTCCCAGATGCGTCACGTTGTAAAGCCCTGCGCCAGAAGGAGGCGTTACATCGCGGGGGGGGGGGCGTTCCGGCGCAGGAACGCCTCCCAAAAGTGGCTGAGTGAAATCTACAAGATTTCACTCAGTCACTTTTGGGCCCATGCTGCGTCAAAACCCTGCGCCTGCTTGAAGCAGGCGTAAGGATTGACGCAGCATTGTGGAGATAGAGCCCCCCAAGCCTTGCTGGAGCTGCGTCGCGCTTGTGACGCAACTCCAGCAATGCGCCGCTTTTACGGCACAGATGCGTGACGCATCTGTGTCATTTTTGCCCCATGGTGCGCCGCATAGTAAATGCGGCGCATCCAGGGTGGCTGAGCTGCGGCGCACAATTACTGGCGCATCCCTGCTGATATGCAGGGATGCGCCAGTAATTGTAAATCTGCCCCCGAGTGTTAGTACTTCAATCCACATTCAGAAAGCCCCTGTCTATCTAAAACAGTGCTTTGTGCAATATTGTTTGCTGAAAACACAGGAGTCCGGTGACAAAAATGTACTGTTTCCTACAAAAAGGAAGGAAAAATGTGAATGGTCACTCCTTTCCAAGCATTGCCTATATTCTCTGACAGATGACATTCAGCATATTAACGCCAGTGGGGCAAACGTTTTGTAAATTAATATTCCTGTTAGTCGATATTTGTTTTTCTATATTCTGCTACCTTACCATCTAGGACTTGAATTAGGTACTGTGCTGCCTGTACTAGCCCGGTTGGATCAGGCTTTGTTTTCATGCTTATGTAAAAATGTCTTGCCTTATTTATGAGGCCTTGCAACACTTTTACGCCGCCGCTGCGTCTCCTTTTGTGACGCACCTGCCACGTAAAAAATGCACCACGTTGCACCCTATTTCCAAGGTGACGCTTCTAAGTAGAGCGCCACAATGTAAAACCCTGTGCTACATTATACCTGCATCAAGTATAATGTAGCACAGGAGACGTAAGACTGAAGCAGGCCCTTTCACATGGGGCTTGCCCCATGTGAAAGGACACATTGCTGGAGTTGCGTCTGTATTCAGACACACCCCGGCAATGCGTCACTTTTGTGCCTACAGATACGTCAGTAAAACTGATGTATCTGTAACTCCTTGCGACATGGAGCGTCGTACATTAAATACGGCACACCCATCATGTCACAAGGAGGACGCAGTGAAAACTGTTTCATCGCTGTTTTCACTCAGCGATGCAGCAGTTTTCATAAATGAGGCCCTTAGTGCTTTGCCTGACTCTAATATACAGACCACAGTGACATGTTTCAAACAGAGTGCAGAGCCGCCACTTAAATATATCTGTGGAAACATGCAAAGAAATACAATTTCCCAAATATTTTCTGCTAATATTGCGCTTGCCTTGGGCTTTATTTTGGCAGGTAGGTCGATTGAGGGAACTGGGTAAGAATCCAGAGGCCTGTCGTCCCTTAGATATGGTCTCTCCATAGCCCAGAGCCAGGCTGTTGTAAGCGGGACTTAAGCAATCAGGCATTCCCACTGTTTCATGCTTACATGTTTTACAAGTAGTGCCTTCCTAATTCGTGACAATTTGATGGCACCCGAAGCATGGCGTAACCCCTATAAAGCGCCTCCAGGCACGAGAGGCATCACCATGGTGACAGCTGCCAGACCCTAAACGAGTGTGAGTCGTTGAAAAATCAAATACCAACATTTCACATTTGTGATTTGCATAACCAGGCAGGACAGACCCGTCAGAGCGTGTAAGAATGAGATGAGCAGCCTACCCTGATGGGAAATGCCCTCTCTTCAAGGCCGTTATTCTCATCATAAAACATTTACAGTTTGAACACCTTTAAAATATATGCAAAGTCGTTGTAACATCTGTACGTGATCAGGGCGGCCATCTTAGACTTCCATCTCACTTGTATCTCCAGATTATGCTTCCTAAGAATGACGTGCCACAAACAGGTCTCATTGAGGCAAAGTTAAAAGCTTTGAAATGAAGAAAATGGCCTCTCCCATCGTGGAAAACCCCACCCCTGCAGTGCTTTTCTGGTAGCGTAACAATCACCATGTCATACACTTTATAAATATGCCTCGACTATGTGTTTGAGCCTGCCATCCATGTATACAACTCCGTCCCTAATTTCCTTATTACATGTGATTTGTGATGTCTCTAGTGGGCTGTAATAAAGAAATGGCATAGCTGCTCAACTGTAATAAGATATTACCAGGAGGATGGGATCCCGCATGCTTCAGCATAATTTGAGTCACAGCATTTATAAATCTGATTTACTTTAAAGGATGCCAAGATATTTTTCAAAAAGTACTAGCAGCTTTTCGGTGTTATTACTTTCACAGTATTCTTCATGTTTGCAATGAGCTTGAACAAGTAAGGCACCAAGGAGTTAAGTGGTTTGTGGGAACTGTGATGGTGTGACCACATATTATAAGGAATAAAATACCCTCTGCCACGCATTAAAAGAATATTGCAAATAACTTCAGAGTTCTCTAGTCTTTACATGATCATGGAACTCCTCGATGACTTACAACATCTTTATTATGAATAGGATGGAATACTTTATTCCATATATAAATTAAACTGCCCTCGACACAACTCAAACAGATACAGCTAGGCAAGATTCTTGCTGCTGGACTCTTTGGCCTCTGCTACCCCTACTTTGCCTTGCCTGCCTGTGTCTTGGGCCTCTATACACCTGCCTTGCCTTGCCTATCAGGCTGGTGTGTCCAATGTCAAAACAGGATGGCTGAAGTCAGAAAAGAATTAGCTACATACATGATCAATTGTAATTATACATTATAAATGTAAATAGTTTTAATATAATTAGAAGTCAATTACATTGTCAATGGGTGTTCTAAAAATGTGGCATGAATCAGACCATCCTAAATCTATTTTGAACACCCCTATTTTATTAGTTTCACAATTAGAATTATGTGCACCATGCTAACCAGTGGTACAGTGATTATGTTCCCCCTTTAAAAGTGTCCACATTTGCATATTCCCAATTGGTATATTTAATGTATATGTAATTCTGCAGTGTATGGTAAAAAATTACCCAGCACCTGCCAGTTAAATGTGACTAGTGGGCTGCAAAACCTATTGTGCCATCCACTACAGTGACAGTGTAACACATGGCTTCAAACCTGTAATTCTAGCTTGACTGTGGCAGTTTAAGCACTCCAAATCATCCTGTCAAAATAAACCCCCTTGAGAGGTCCGCACCACCTTTTAAATATTAATAAGTTCCCATATGTAGGCCTTGCTGCCCACAATGCAGGGTGCATGATATTTAAAGTAGGACATGCAGCAATGTAATGTTAACATGTCCTTACACTGACTAGCACCTAAAAGCAACTTTTCACTGTGGCATGCCTAGGTGTCATACGCCAAAAAACAGTGTAGGGATTAAAAATCCTAATACTGTATCTAGGGACTGAGACTAGCTTGAAAGATAGCTAAACAACTATTTTAATAGTTATTAAAACCCCAATTCAATAGTGAAGCCTGATTTTTAATAAATATTAAGGAAAAGTGAATTTTAGAAAAGTACATTTCCCATGTCTAAAGTTCATGGAGGCTAAATTGCATTTGCTGTCAAACTTCTCCTAGACACTGGTTATCACTTGGATAGTTGTGCAAAAGGTTTGGAATGCCTTACAAGACTGAACAATAGGCTGACCTGAATGGGCAGAGATGACTCCCCTGTACCTCCAAGAATCTGCAAGGGGGTTGTGAGGCTCTTTTTGTCATTACAGTGTGAAAGCCTACTTAAGTGTCAAAAACTGCTTGACATTTCTGCTGTGATTACATATGAAACATCAAGGTATACTTGAAAGGCAGAGAAGAGGATGTCAAAATAGTTCTTGCACATCCACTGTCTGGTTGCTGGAGGAGCTTGTGAGAAATTGGGTTGTTGGTTGAGGGGAGTGTGAGACCTTCTCAAGCAACAGCCAAAATCCTTGTAAGAGCGAACCACTAAAATCACTGAATTAACCTGTGCTAAACCCTCTGGTAGCTAGGCACAAAAGCAGTCAGAATTATCTTACAGGCAATGTGTAAAGTATTTATGAAGCACTCAAATAATATCAAAGTGAATACTCAGCATAAGAAAAGTCTCACTCTAATTTCGAAAGATACAGTGAAATATAACAAATTATTTGACACCAAAACAACAAAAATCCAATATGTAGAACCAGAGTTGTACATTTTAAAAGTTTTTAGTGCAATCTGGCACCTGGAAGATCAAAGCATAACTGCGGACATCTAGTTGTGTTAGTCTGGGGCAAAGTCGAAAGTTATGGCTGACTGTAATGAAGAGCGGTTGATATACAAGGAGTGGATTGGGCTCAGTCGGGCTTTACTTTGCGCTTAGTCAAAGATCTCCAGCTGGACGAAGCTGCAAGATGTATCTGAAGAAAGTTCCAAGAGGCCGGATACACATTCAGAGAGGAGCCGCTGAACAGGATTTGCTTCTGTGGAGAAGAATGCAGCGGTAGCCGCTGCGAAGGCAGCAACTCCGGCGGATCGTCGAGCAGGTAGGTCCCGGTCTCCTCTTGGTTCTCAAAGCACTTTGTAGCAGAAAATGTTTCCAAGTTCCAAGTTTTGGATATTGGCTGGTTGGGCACCCTTTGGCTAGTTGGGCATCTTTAGCGCCAGCAAGGATCCAGGACTGGTGACACCACTCAGAGGTGAAGGACTAACTTCAGGCTGGACCAGGCTGGATCATGGTACACTCTGAAAGATGTTGGAGCTTTTTGTGTCCCTGTAACTCTGAATAGGAGGCACTTGCAGTCCCTCTGATGGTCCTGGGTTCAGGCAGTTAAGCAGCAAGGCATGGGGGCACAGGGCAGGCTGCAGGCAGAAGAGCAGCCCTTTTGGAGCAGCAGATTAGTCCTCTGAAGTACACAGCAGGCCTCAGGCAGCAGGGCAGTCCTCTGAGAATCTTCTGCAGGTCCAGAACTCATCTGAAAAGTGGATGTGAGGGTCCCTTTTTATACCTGTTGCCAACTTTGGAGTGGAAGAAACTTATGGAGTTCCCCATTGTCCCTACAGATGGTTCTGGTATTTCCTGCCTCACTGGACAGCCGCCAAAGGGACTGGGGTCACGAAAGGCTAGTGTAAAGTTCTTTGAATAGATTCTTAGGCAGCCCCTTTGAAATGTAAGTGGGGCTATGCACAGCTCTGCCACTCCCTTCCGGTCAGGATAGCTAATCCTGCCAAGACCCATTCCCCCTTTGTGTCACTGTCTGGGAAAAATACACAAAGGACAACTGCCAACTTAAGCTAGTTATGTGACTCAGGTTACCAGCTGCAGGAAGCAAATGGTTACTTTCTATAAGTGGCATTTTCAAAATTCTGAATTAAAATCCAACTACCATCAAAGAAGATTTTACATTCCCTTTATTTAGACACCAAACATGAGATCTCTACCTATTACTAAACAAAAGCTATCACAAGTGCCGCTCGAGCTGTGTGTGGAGTGTTGCTCTGTACTCGTGGACGCTTTGGGGGCAAGTACTGCAGCGGAGCCCTCTAATTTGCATATCCTGCGACCTGGGAGCACATCGGCTCGGTCACCTCGGCAGGGGGAGAGCCTGAACTACAATCTGCCTTGGGAGCGGGACTGCGAGGTCCAGAAGTGCTAGCGCCGTCCACCGCGCGCACCTGGTTCCTCTTCCCGCCCCCTTCTCTCCTCCTCTATTTTAACCACGCCTGGAATGCGTACGCGGGACGCGCGCGGACGAAGAAGCGGGCGAAGACCGGGCCAAGAGCGGGCCCGTTTGTGCACGTTCGTGACCGGTAGTGACCGGACCGGGCTACCCCCCTGAATCTGCCTGCTGCCTGATTTCCTGTGGATCATGGTCGGACGCGAAACCAGGAGCAAATCCCTGTTGGCTGGAGGATCACAATCTGCTGCAGGAGGTATGGAGAAGTTTCTTACGAGGGCTAATAACATTATTGACAAAGAAATTGTCACACTGGAGAAACGACTGTCCAAGGAACTAATGTCTCTCAAACGTTCTAGCATGGGCCCTTTTGCTAATGCCAAAACTCCTGAAAGACCTACTGACTGCTTGCCTGTGGTGGATGCCCAACTTTTACTTCCCGATTCTGCCCCCCCGCTAAGTGTAGACTCTGTTGTTATATCCAATCCCTCCATCGTCGTTGCTGATTCTAGCCATGTCTCCGATTGTGCAAATGTTTCCTTTACCTCTGTAAATGATGGAAATTCTACCCTCCTTACAACTCAGGGGGGAAAAGAAGGGGCTATTAAGAAACGGAAGAGACAATATACCAATAAGGGTAAAAATACCGGGAGGGCATCTAAAACAGCTAGAATAGATGGAGCATCTGTATTGTTGAATTCCAACGGTGGAGGGAGCTTACCTAGTAACGATATTTCTATGGATAAAATAGCAACCCTACTAAAATCGATTATTTTTCCTCTAGAGGCCAAACTAGATAGGCTTGATTTCAGAATGTCTAATATAGAGAAATCAACTGCTATACTTTTAGCTAACTCCTCCAAGCCTAATAGTTCTGGTCTCCCTCCTAGCATGCCTACCCCCCAAATTATTCCTCCTACTACTGTGCCCCAAATTCCTGTTTCAACGACCACAAGCATCCAACCTGTTCCCCAAGTTTCTAGCTCGGTTAGCCTAGTTGCCTCTCAGAATATCCAAGGCCCCCCCCCAGGTTTGCATATCCCACCCGCACTTATGTCTATCGATACCCAAGGGCCCCCACCCGAAGATCTCAAACCTCCAAGAATTAGACGGCCTGACCTACCACCGGAGGCCAACCGGTTTATGGTAATTCTGGCAGGAGCACCTCCATTAGATAGGGGTGAAACTGAAACCTTTAACTCCCTTAAAAACCAAGTTATAAAATGGCTTAATTGGAACCGACCCGTACCGGCACACCTGCACAATGAAGTCATCATGGTGAGGAGGGTACCATGGATTGGTAAAACCCCTAAATCCATTAAGGGAGACTGTATCACTGTCAGTTTTAGAGACCCACGTACAGTGTCTTACATATGTGCGGGTGTTAATAGGTCATTAGATTCCACTATCCAGACTCTCCCTGTTTCCTTTTTCTTCCCACCACCTATTAACCCCATGTACTATGATGGAAGCAATGAATGGACTAGGGTTGAACGTAGGGGAAGGCCTTTTCGCCCAAGATACACCAGATTGCCCCCATTTCAGCCCCCGCAGAACACCTTCTGGGATTATAATCGATATAGTTGTCTCGATGGGCTTGAAGGAGTCGACTGACTACCCAGTGTTTCCACCACTGTTCCCCCTCTACCCATCGAGACTAATTCTGTCGATAGCGGGGCTACTGTGGAGTATTATACCTTACCAGTAACGGTTGGCAAAATAACTTCTGATCTACTCGATCTGATCCCCTTAACTCTCGATAAACCAACTGAAGTCCACCTTTCACCACTCGATGAGGCTATTGCTGATAGGGGATGTACAATGATTTCTCCCTTAGAAGAGATATCTACCCCAAGTGATCAAGGGTATTCCATGGTGAGCTGGAATATAGCTGGCTGGCGTCAGAGAGCTTCGGCTCTAGGGTGGAGGGAACTTATCCTTGGGTTTGATATTTTATGTTTACAGGAAACATGGTCCACTTTAGACATTCATTTTGATGGTTTTGTTTCTTATAACTGTGTTGCCCAGGAATCTGTTATGGGGAGGGCAAAAGGGGGCCTGCTTGTTCTTATATCAGTTGATCTCCCGATAACTGTAGGTTCATATTCTACTGTTGGCACACATTCACAAATCCTGGAATTACAATCCAAAAAGGGTAGGAACACTTTACTGATCAATCATTACAATAACACATTTGATCCTACCAGCACCCTGGTTGTGGACGAACTGGAAGCCTTCCTAAATAAAATCTGTAATAAATCCCACACATCTTACGACATCATATGGGGAGGGGACTTCAATATCAGAACGTGCCCGCACTCTCAAACCCCAGTTTGCGGGTTTGATGGGGATTCGGGGGAGTATTTAGCACATTTTCAACACACCCCATATGGGACTTCCCTTAATGGTCTTCTGTTAAAATTTGATTTAGTTATTCACCAACCAGCTCTTGATAAAATGGGCAACATTGTTCCAACGTTCAAAGGGAGGGATACTGAGTTGGTTATTGACCATTTGTTGATTTCAACCCTTTTGGTGCCATTCTGCACAGTGCCAATAATTAGGGACTATTGTCTGAGCGATCATAATGCCCTAACTATGTCTATTCTTATCTGGGGCCCCAGAATTACGCCTACAGGCAGGGTTGTTGACAATATTGTTCCAAGTAGGCCTAATGGAACCCGGATAAAGTGGTGTACAGAAAAATCAGAAAAACTACATAGTGCAGTTGTGGTAGGTGGTTCCAGACAGATATTTCGCTGTCTGGAAGTCAATGCCCTCCCTATGGGTATTATAGCGGATTTTGAGGATCTAGGCACTATTATTAATAGAATTTTTACTAACAATAAGATCAATTCTAGACGGGATAAGGTTGGCTGGTTCGACCAAGCCTGTACTACAGCGCTAAAAACCCTTAAGCAAGCACTGTCCAATCTCCCAAGAGACAGGGAAGTGATTAAAACCTTGCGGTCCAATTATAACATAGAACTTAAACGCAGGAAAAACGAACTCCGGGAACAAGCCTGGGACAATCTGGATTGTGCTGCAGCTCTCCGGGACTGTAAATTGTTTTGGAGTACCATTAATGCCCTATTCCTCCAGAAAGAAGATTTCCCAGTACTAACCGCATTAGTAAGCGAAGATAGCTGGGTCCGATATTTTTCAGGAATTTTTGACCCCCCTGAGGAGTCTTATGATAAAATCTGTATGAATCCCCAGCTGACCCCGCAGACTTTGGGAATCACCATCCGAGAAGTAGTCACGGCAATTAATTCTAGTAAAGGAGGTAAAGCCCCGGGACCTGACGGGGTCCCGATAGATCTATACAAACATGATCTGGCCCTTTGGAGCCCCCTATTGACCCAGGTCTTTAATGCTGCCACTGATTTCTCCACCCCGGCAACCTGGAGTGAATCCGTTACTATCCCGATTTATAAGAAGGGAGATAGAGGGGAGGCCAAAAACTACCGTCCCATCTCCCTTTTAGACTCCTCCCTTAAAATCATGAGCCGGGTACTACTACTACGCCTGGAGGAGTGGGCGACCGATAACAATATCCTGGCACAATCCCAATATGGCTTTAGAAAGGGTTTGGGGACCATTGACCAGTGCATCAACCTCAACCTTTTAATAGGTAAATATACCAAGGTCAAATCGGGCTCCTTATTTCTTTGTTTTGCGGACCTCTCTAGTGCCTTCGACCTGGTGAATCATTCCCTGCTGTGGACAACCCTTCTTGATATGGGAGCACCCTCAGCTATTATCCATTTCTTAGCTAGGTTATATTCCAACCTTACCACACAGATTCGATATGGACCAGCAGGAGAGTGTACGAGAAAGATTATGGTAAAATCAGGCATTAGGCAGGGGTGCGTATTGGCCCCCTTGCTTTTTTCCCTTTTTATTAATTCTATGGAACAAGAATTAAAACAGGTCCAAGCAGATGCACCACAAGCAGGTGGCCTACCAATTCCAGTGTTGTTATATGCGGACGACACTGTTTTATTATCTAGAACCCCAATCGGCCTCCAGCGGCTAATGAACTGTTTTTATGATTTTATTCTGGGCAAGAAACTCAAAATTAACAACTCTAAAACATTCATAATGGTCTGTGGCAAAAAGGTGAATCACCCTAAGTCTTTCTATTTTAAAGATAACAGAATTGAGGTTGTAGATAACTTCTGTTATCTGGGCATTACTTTTAACAGTCGGGGCTCATGGACACCTGAACAAACTAACATAAAAGCCAGGATGGGGAAGGCTACACTAGGTGTCTTCCGATTTGCCAATAAACTGGGCAGCCGACGGATTCCAGCAATGTTAAATATTTATAGACACAGATGTTCATCAATAGCACTTTATCGTTCAGGGGTATGGGGGTACGGGTCTAACAAAGACTTGCAAATTCTGAAAAATTTGTTTCTGAAACGGCTACTTTGTTTACCCTCATCGGCATCTAACTACCTGGTCCACGAGGAACTAAGGTTGGACCATATAGCCGATTTAATCGAATTGAGACCTCTCCTGGTATGGAGGTCTATTTGGCTGAAGAACGATACAAGTTTCACAAAGAGCATTATCAAAGATTGTTTGTCTTTGGATAATTTCAAGAATATACCATGGATAAAGTATGTGACCACTACTTTTAAAGAACTCTTTGATTTGGATGCACGCAAAGATCCCGAGATTGTAACCACTTTATCCAAAAAGGAGGTGAAAGAAGAATTTATGAGGGTAAAATTCGTTAAACGGAAAGCAGATACAAGTAACTACTCAACCCATGCTTTCTATTCCTCCAATGCAAACGAGGGTCCTGGTTTGCCTACCTATCTTAAAATAATCTACAGGCAATCTCACCAATTCGTCCTATCCAGATTTAGACTTGGTATTGTCCACAACCTTGTGGCCTTTCCAAAAATGAAAATTATACAACATCTGCCTGTCCATGTGATGGACTAACCAAGCAAAGTACCCTTCATTTTATGTTAATCTGCCCCCTTTATAAAGCCCTACGTATTGTTTATCTGAAACCGTTATTTAAAAAATATTCTGTGTCTTCTACTTCAAATGCCATGAAATTGTTATTTTCGCTTGCTAGCCCGGATTTGTGTTTTTTTATCGCAACCTTTATCCTGAAATCTGTTGCTGCAAGAAAAAGTATGGTTTTTTAGCTATTTTTCTTGGTTTTTTTATTGCTTGACTTCTGTATGCCCTGAAAACAACCCATGATGATATGTACTTTCCCTGTGTAATGTTACATGTATGATTTTATCTGTGTACTTTTATGACGTTTTTTTAAACTGTCGAATAAAGTTTATAAACTGAAACTAAACTGAAAAGCTATCACAAGTTGTAACAAGGTACCCAATGTAATCCTAAGGGAGAGATAGGCCTCACAGTAGTGAAAAATGAATGTAGAGGTTTATCACTACAAGGACATGTAAAACTTAAAAGTACTTGTCAAAACCTTTTAATTACAATGCACCCTGCCCTGTGGGCTATCATGGGGTGACATACATGTATGGAACAGGGAGTTTTAGGTGTGGCAAACGGCTTATTTCCCCAAGTTTAATTGGCAGTTTAAAACTGCACAGATGTTGCAATTGCAGGCCTGAGACATGTTTTAAAAGGTTATTTTAATGGGTTGCACAATAAGTCCTGGCGGCCTACTAGGCATGCAACTTAGAGGGCCTTGGTACATGTTGTACTTGTTGTACTACTTTACTAGAGAATTGCAAGTAAATTAAATGTGCCAATCAGGGCCAAACATATCAATATTTAATACAATGCACAATGCAGCAAGACAACTTGCTGCCCTGTGTGAAACGGACAGGGCAGGAATGCACAGTTTACCAATATATTGCTCTCTGCCTGTGCTAGCACCAACACTATCACCATTGCGCCATGGTTCAAGGGGGCATGCAGTGTGCATATCATCGTAGCCAAAGGGCTTGGAAAGTCATTATCTGCCGCTACTGCTGTGTGTGGCAGAAATGGCATGGGATGGAACCAATTACGTGCATGCTGCGCCTGTGCACAGTAATAATACAGCTCAAAGTAGGGGACACAAATGCCTCCCTGCTCAAACAAGAGCATCAGAATGTCCCACTCCAATCAAGGCTTCTTACCCACCCAAGCTAGTCGAGTCATCGATTATCGGAGCCGGTTGAAGAAGGTTCTAGTGAAAGGGATAATGATATTGCATAAGAGGTAGTGGAGTTTACGTAAGACAGCCATCTTGGCATAGCTTCCAGAGTGACAGTGGCAGGCTGATCCACGCAGGAATCTTACACTCCAACCATTCGATAACAGTGCCATAGCAATCCCGCCATAGCTGGTTCAAATTAGTGATAACGCATATGCTTAGGAATTGGAGGGAAGCCCCAGCCCACTCGCGGGGGAAATCCATCTAGAATGTGGTCACCTCCATCAGGGGGAATATGACAGGCTTAAACCAATTTGTCTTTTTCAGAACAGCTGAAAAGGATTCTGCCCGTTTAGGATCCCGGGAACGCCATACTGACTTTTGCCCTGTGGAGGAAGGAAGGAGTTGACAGTGTCGAGGGAAGGACTGTTCAGCAGCTTGCAGAACCCGCTGCGCGGGTCCCGCTGCGTCGAGCCTGCACATCCGTTTGTTGGCCCCTGCTGGGTGAGAGAGTGAGAGACAGGGCTGCGAGCGCTGGGTCCGGGACTCGCTTTCCCAGGAGTCCCGGCTTCCCAGAGGCCAAGTCACCTGGCCCGCTCTCCCTGACCGCCCCGCCCAGCAGAACAGCTGAAAAGGATTCTGCCCGTTTAGGATCCCGGGAACGCCATACTGACTTTTGCCCTGTGGAGGAAGGAAGGAGTTGACAGCGTCGAGGGAAGGACTGTTCAGCAGCTTGCAGAACCCGCTGCGCGGGTCCCGCCGCGTCGAGCCTGCACATCCGTTTGTTGGCCCCTGCTGGGTGAGAGAGTGAGAGACAGGGCTGCGAGCGCTGGGTCCGGGACTCGCTTTCCCAGGAGTCCCGGCTTCCCAGAGGCCAAGTCACCTGGCCCGCTCTCCCTGACCGACCCGCCCTAATTACTGACGCCTATAAGATCCGCCCCAACACGCTGCGCGGGAGCGCGCGGGAGTGCCCGGGGCTAAGCCCGGGCAAAGGGCGGGCCCTCTGTGGCCCTCAGAGGCCAGAGGAGGCCGGGCTGGGCCACTGTCCCTGGTCGTTTGTAACTATCTTGCTCGCACTTTGTATCCCTAGGGCATACGGGTTATGTCCACACGGAAAACTAGAAGTATGGCTGTTGCTAGTGCTAAAAAACTTACTGGGACACTGGATGACTTTATTACCCGCACACACGCATTAATTGACGAGGGAATCGTATTAATGGACAGGAGAGTATCACAAGACCTGGCCATGGCCAAACGTTCATCATTGGGTCTGATTGCGTTGGCCCAAACCCCTATCACTGTTTGCCGTCCAGAAACCCAGGCTCTAATACATAGCCACGGAGATATTGGGGCTATGGATGGCTCTAATAGTAACACTGATACCGTTCAGGACTTGGAGGCTTCACCTAACCTTAATATTCTAACTCTGAGCGGAACACAACCGCAAGAGTCACACACCTGTGATACCACCGATGTTAACACTAGAAGTGAGAGGGGTAGGATTGAAGGGGCTATTCCTAAACAGAAACAGAAGGGTAATAAACAAACTACTTTTAAACGAAAGAAGGGCCAGACACACCCCAACCCCAATCCCCCTAACTGCGAGAAGCTGTCTGAGGTTCAAACTAGCTCAACAGGGGGGACACTCCCAAACAAGGTCGGTTTACCCCTAAATCTACCAGACGACACCTTAATTGATCAAAGTTTGGAGGAAATTTTACAGTTTAGTGTAGACGCTGGTAATCCTCCTCCTATAGCGCCATCACAGGAGGAGGATGGTTTAACTATCAACAACTCTGTGATTTTCAATATGTTGAAATCACTGCTAGAACCCATAGAGGTAAGACTACGTTGTCTTGAAACTGTCCTTAAAAACATACACAAGGACATAAGTGCTCCTAGTTTCTCCTTAAATAATAAAACTGTCCAGACCTCTAATCAGCCTAAACCACTAAAACACCAGGTGATTTCTAAAAAAAACATTGGAGTCCGCCAAAGGGGTGCCTAAGAACCATAGTAATACTCCAATTCAGACTATTTCTAACAATAAGCCCCCTTTAGCAGAGGGAACTAAGAAAACTGACTCCGGCCATACACCTCCCAAAAACAACTCAAATTTAACTCCACAGGCTACTTCTAGGGATGGTCTATCCCAACCGACAATCCCTGAAGCACTTGATAATGTTAAATGTAAGGTCCGGAAAAATATCCATCTGCCTCCAGATGCCTGTCCCTATGTTGTTATACTTACTGGGGTCACTGAAATACCCGCAACTGAACAAGAGTCATATCAGACCCTAAAAAATAAAGTATGCCACTGGTTAGCCAATAATTATCCTCTTCCCCCAAATATTCCCTGTAATATCTTGATGATAGAGAGAGCTCCATGGGTAGGACATAATAGGAAAAATCTTCCAGGGGATTGTGTAGTGATTACCTTCGAGAATACTGAGGTCGTAGAATTTATTTGTAGCAGAAGGGCCCCGAGATACCAGGCGAGCACAGTAACCGCTAGACCTCTCTCTTATTTTTATCTCCCACACAATCAAGCCGACAATCGATGGAGTTGGCTTAAGGGTCTTCACGATCGTAAACCCAGACAGAGATCCAATCTTCCCTGGATGCCACAAACCCCTGGATGGGAGGAGGCATGGGGTGGGGGTTGGAACCTGGTTGGGAACAGAGGAGGCAGACCACCTCAAGGCGGCCCTTTCTTTGGTCCGCATTCTTCTCAACTACATCATTTCCCCCAACAGCGAAATGGACCTCCCAATGCTCTGTACTTCCCAATGGCGAATCGTTTTGAATGCCTCTCAAATACAGACTGGGTGGACTGACATATGCGGGGCTCTCCAAAGGGAAGGGGACCTCAGACCAGTTTAATTCCTCCTCATAAGGAAGTGGCAACATCGGTCTTGATTACGGACAAACCCTCTTTTACTCCCTCTGATAGTTCGTTGGAGGTGCAGGAACGGGGCACACCATCTTTTCTCCCAGCCACACCTCCCCCACTTTGTAAATTCCTTACTTGGAATGTGGCGGGTCTAAATGCAAAGGCGTTGGACCCCATATGGCAAGAGTTTGTAAAACAATACGACATAGTGGGTTTGCAAGAAACCTGGGACAACACAACTAATTTTGCACTAGATGGATTTCGTAGTTTTTTTACCCCTGCAGCCTCTAGTGCAAGAGGTAGGGCAAAAGGTGGCCTACTTACACTGTGTTCCTTGGAGCTGGTAGGGGCATTCAAACAATTGGAATCTGCACCTGCAAACACGCTAGTCGTGGAGTGGACCTTACCTGGCTTCCAACCTTTTTTAGTGGTTAATTTTTATAACTCCAGGGAGTCTTTATTTGTGAATGAACATTTGACTTCCTTACTACAAATTTTGTCAGCCTATAGAAGCGACTGCACCTCCTCCCTAGAGATGATCATCTTGGGTGATTTTAATATTCATCCCTGTGAGGGTGATTGCCTTAATGATAGCTATGGGGGTTCACCGACGGAGGCCATCCCCCATTTTGTGCATACAATTGAGGGTGAGTGTCTTGAGTCTTTTCTGGCGACTTTAAATCTATTTGAATTTGCCCAAAGTAGGAACGATCCCAGAGCCCCAACCTTCGTGGGGAAAGACGCTAATACTATTATAGACTTCATTTTTGTTTCATCTGGGGTACTAGCTAAGGCACGCGAATACATGGTGGTCACTGCTAGTTTCAGTGATCACAATCCTGTCCTCCTGATGCTGGACCTAGACTGTTTCCGGACCCATAATCCAACAGATGTGGCAGCCCCAAGGGACTTGATAACTAAAGACCAGGGAAGGCGCCTAAAATGGGAACAAATAGTCCCTGAACACTTCTTCCATTCACTTGCCCAAGAGTCAGAGGCAGATATGGCAGTATGTCTGGACCCAACTGCTCGAGGCCCGGATGTAGTAGTCGCATACGAGGAGATATGCGGAAGGATTGCTAAGAATTTGGAGCTAAGGTCTACCGGGCAAAGGATTAAGAAACCCCAGAAATGGTTCAATAAAGAATGTTCCCAGAAACATAGTGCTCTGATGAAAGCTCTAAAACAAAAACCTAGGGACAGGACGTTGGTGGCCAATTTAAGGAAGGATTATAAAACGGCAGTTCTTAAACGCAAATCTGGAATCAAGGAAGAAGCTTGGGAGAGCCTTTTATCTACGGATGTATTGAGAGACAGCAAAAAGTTTTGGGCCATTGTGAACCAGCCCTTCTTCTCCAATGAAGGGAAGACCGACATGGACTGTGTGATAGAAGATGATAGATGGGTAGCCCACTTCGAAAAGATCTACGAATCCACAGCACCTGGTCTAACCGATAATGTCCATAAATCCCCCAACCTGGTTATGGAATTTAGTAGTTTGGAGGTTGAAAGGGGGATTAGAGACACAAGTAAACACAAAGCCCCGGGCCCTGACGGGGTTCCAGCAGACCTCTACATCCAATACCCCCAATTTTGGTCGAAGATATTAATGAACGTTTTTAACGCAATACCCTCAGCTGGTTTTCCTTCCTCTTGGTCCACCTCTATCATTGTGCCCATATTCAAGAAAGGGAACAGGGGGGACCCGGCTTGCTACAGGCCAATCTCCCTGCTGGACTCTGCCGTTAAAATCTTGGGCAGGGTCATTTTGCAGAGGCTTGAGGACTAGCTTGGAGAGAGCAGGATCCTCTCGGAGTTACAGTATGGTTTCAGAGCACACAGAGGGACCATGGACCAATGTCTCAACCTCCACCTAATTATCAGCAAGTACACAGTGGTGAAGGGGGGACTCCTGTATTTGGGTTTTATGGACTTATCATCCGCTTTTGATTTGGTCAATCGTTCAAAACTGTGGACTATTTTGGGCAATATGGGTTTGGACACAACTTTGGTTAATTTTCTGCACGATCTTCATTTAAATTTATTTGCATCTGTTAGGGTGAACAGGGATGGAAGGTGCACAGCAAAGTTTAAGTCTGGAAGAGGTGTCAGACAAGGCTGCATTCTGGCACCTCTCCTTTTCACACTGTACATCAACTCCCTGGGTAATTCATTGAACTCAGTCACCCCAGACATTCCGCGTATGGGGGGGGTACCTATTCCGGTCCTCCTATACGCGGACGACGCCGTCCTCTTAGCTCGGACTGGCACAGGCCTTCAAAAACTCTTAGATCACTTTGGCCTCTTTATGGAAGCTCTCGATCTTAAAATTAACTCGACCAAATCCCATGTTATGGTTACAGGTTCACGGAAAAAACACACGAAGATCAGATCTTTTAGCTGTAATAGTTCACCAATTTCCAGGGTCCCTTTCTTTTGCTATCTGGGCGTCACCTTCGATGAGAAAGGAACATGGGGTGCACAAATGAGATTAAAACAGAATGGAGTTACTAGATCCACTACAGCCCTTCTGCACTTCTCTAAAAAACTGGGATCAAAACCTATGGAAGCCATGACCCGTATCTATAAAGCTAAATGTTTGGCAATTGCCTCTTATGGGGCTGCCATATGGGGTTATGTCTCATGCCCAGGCATTCAGATAGCAGAAAATATTTTTTTACGAGCCTTACTATCACTACCTAAATCTTCCCCAATACACACAATTCATAATGAATTAGGCATGGGTCACGTTACTGATCTCTTAAAAATGGCCCCAGTGATATATTGGGTTAAAACGTGGACAAACGAGGAAATCAGTTTAAATCATTGTATCCTCAAAGATTGTTTGTCTCTGGATAAAGCCAATAACATCCCGTGGCTGGCGTATGTTAGAGCGGCATGCGCGAGACTAGGGCGTCCAGAAATGTACTCTTTACCACACAATTTAAAAAAAGAGGATGTAACGTGGGTCAAGCTGCATTTCCAAAACTTGTTGGAGTCTGAAAGGGAAACGGTAGAATTAGGTAAACCAATGGTACGATCACTTTTTCAACTCTCCTCAACTTTAGCCATGGAACCTTATTTGAAATATGTTACCAAGCCTTACCATCGCTTTCTACTCATAAGGTTCAGGTTTAATTTAATACACCTTGTGCTTGGCTCACAATTAAAGTGGGGCTTACCAGAGAACTTACCCCCCTGTACCTGCGACTGTTTTTCCATACAGGACACCCTCCACTTAGTTATGCTTTGTGAACATTATTTGGCGGCTCGCAAAAAAATTCTGGTACCTATTCTGAAAAAATTGAATTTTGTCCAGGTACGGCCAGCATTATTACATCTACAGATGCTGAACTCAGTACAGACAACATATGGGGTAGCCTGTTTTCTGGCAGCAGCTGCCAGACAAAATAAACTAAGAAGGGCTGCTATTTCTAACAACCAAAATTTGACACTTGTATAACTTTTGTTGGACACCATGTAAACTTGCTCTTACAGTCACTTATTTTTTAACAAAATTCGGTTCTTTGTGCTTTTTATGAAGGTGTAGTAATGTCTTTTCATATATGTTTAATTGAATTTTAAACTTGTTTTGTATACCATGTTTTGCTTTTATGGTTTTAAATAACCGAATAAAGTTTCTTTGACTGACTGACTGACAATTTGTCTAAATTGCAGTAAGCTCTCCAGAACGTAGGAACTTCTGGAGCACAGGCTGAAGAGTAGTAGCTGGCTCTTGTATGTACAGAGTCAAAGCATCCGACTATGTGGACACTATCAGCCTACATGCTGTAAAGGCCAGTCTCCTCATGCAGCATGATGTTCTCACAGGCGTAAAGCACGTGGCTCCATCCGGATGGCGTACAGGATTGGGGCGATGGGCAGCCTTGATTTGTATCTCTATTGATGGCTATCGGGGGAGATCCAATGCCCTTAACGTGGAGGTTTGCGCATAGAGGATCTTCATCCACCGGAGGAATGAACTGCTGATGGCCAACCTCTGGAGCAAGGAGAATCGAAAGTATCACTCCAGGGAATCAAATACTTTTGTGGCATCTAAGACCACTGCAGCCGCTGGAAGTCGAGATTGAGTTCATGGAGGAACGAGAAGAGAGTGTGTAAATTGTGTGTGATAGATCACCCAGAGACGAATCCCGACTGGTCTGGTCAGATGATGTCTGGCAGGAGGGGTAAAAGCCTGGAAATAAGCAATTTGGCAAGAATTGTATTAGCAGTATTATTCATAGAGAGAGGGCTGTAAGAGTCACAATGATTAGGCTGTCTGTTTCTTAGCTTTGAGTATGGTGACTATCAGGGCCTCTCTCATTGACGGGGGTACACGCCCCTTGCTCAGTGCCTCCTCATACATCGCTAATATGTGCGCAGTGCCAGTCAGTATCTCTGCATATTCCTTATAAAACTTGGCAGTTAGCCCATCTACCAGGGCCTTGTTCACATGCAGACCTCGGATGATTTGCACTATATCATCCACTGTGATAAGAACATCCAGGTACATCCTATGTGCATCATCCAGCCACAGTAGCTTAATGGTGTCAAAATATCCCGTAAGTCTATCTATCTGGACCTCACCCGAAGAGGAATACAGAGTGGAGTAATAATCACGTAGTGTCTGCATGATGTAGTGCTTAGTTGGGAGGTTGAACAATCATATGCCACAAGCTCTATGATATAGGAGCTGCTCTGTTTTTATTTAACAGGGACACCAGGGTCCTGTTACCCCTTTCTCCCTCACCATAGCACCTGGCAGTAGCTTTCTTATGGAGAAATCTGGTCTTCCATTCAGTATCCTCCTGATATTCGGACAAAGTCTCATGGAACCTCACCAGCAGGCGCAGCTCACCTGTCGCAAAGAAGTGAAGTTCCAAGTGTCTGAGGACTTGCTCAAGGTCGGCCTGGCTTGCCCAGAGGTGCCTGGGTATGCCAGATTGTTTGGCTATACAAATACCTCTGATATAGGCTTTGAAGGCCTCCCAGAGCACCCCAGGCGATTCTATAGTGCCAGTATTTATCTCAAAGTAGTCCTGCAGAGCAGCCTGGATGTCTACACGAAACACAGGGTTTCTTTTGACGACCAGGGTGTGCACCTCCACGCGAATGCACGCCATATGCATCTTCCCAAGACAGTCACATTAGCACAGGCATGTGATAAGATAGTGTTTGTGGTAAGTGATCAACAGCAGTGATGCCTAAGTCCATGATGACCAGACAGAAATCAATGTTCGTCCAAGCCCAGCTTGCCTCTGTAACACATGTGCCCTCCTTCCACTGAGGATGTCAGCCCCGTCATATATCGACAAGATCATATTCAGCAAGCATGCTGCTTAAGTGGGCCTCAGCCCAAGGGTTGGGCCTGCAGGCAGACAGAGATTTGTACAGCTGGGGGTCAAGCACCATGTTCCCACCACAGAGGACCGGAGCGCGGTCACAGATGATAATTTTGTACCAGAGCTCTCGAAAGAATTTGGGAGTATCTACGTTTGGGCCATAGACGCAGGATAGGGTGGGTTTCTTAACAGCAAGCAACCCATGTAGTATCACATACTTCCCCTCCTTATTGCATAGAGAATTCAGGGTCTGCTACTGCAGGTCCCACTTGATGAGCAGTGCAGTCCCTCACACATAAGTGTAATAAGTCACCACGTGTGCTACCCAAGCCAACCAGATCGTTGTCTATGTCTTGTGGCCTGAGTCAAATGCAGCTCCTGTAGGAATGCTATGTCTACTTTGTGACGTCGGAGATATGCAAAGGCAAGCTGGACTTTTCCAGGGCTGTTAAGACCCCAGACGTTCCATGTCGGTAAGGTTATGTCGGTCATAGTATTGGAGTGTGTGGGGGCCCTGGGTTCTGTGGTCAGTGCGCACTGTAGCGCAGCTCCTGACAAGTACTGAGCTGTACGCCCCAGGTGAGTGGAGTGCAGTGTGAACCATGCCCGCTGCAGTCATCAGAAAACAAACAAAAGTAAAATATTCAGAACTCCCCTTCCTCCTCCCACTTCAACCACCCCAACTCTTTGAAGGACATATCCCTTCCCATAAACAACAAAATAAGAAAAACAACCGTATAGCACAAATCCTCTTGGAATCACAGTGAGCCAGGAGGACATCCCACCTCAGAGTGTGGAGATGGATGGCACAGTGCATTGTTGGTGCCAGCAAAGGCGGATGGTAACAGTGCCGCGCACACAGGGCAGAGGACAAGCCAGGGTGTGCAGGCCGCATGCCGAAGAGTTAGTAGGCACTTCCACGATCGGCACAGCATCTTCGTCCCCACACCATTGTAAGGGTCAGCAAATTTTCGAGCTATTCATTGCTGCTAAGGTGGTTTCCAGGGCCCTCCTCAGCAGTGGAATGTTTCTTGGGTTGTCTATGTGCATGCTTGTGACAGAATTTGAGTGTGAGCTTAGGGTGTGTAAAGAATTGAGCTTTTCCATCCATCATGACTCGCAGTTTTGCCTGATATAGCAAGGCATGTGGCACTTCCATCTTCAGCAGCATCTGTTTTCCAGGGAGGAACTCCATGCGGCAGCCTGGATGGTGAGAGTAAAGTTCAGGTATATGGAGATCTTGTTCCCCTGGTGCTGCATCCCTTCTCTTTCCCTGATGAGGCATAGAATTGTAGATCGGTCTCCGTCGTGAATCAAGTACACTATTATGGAGCAGGCCGGGGGTCCTAGAGGGGGCTTAGAACCTAGGAATCAGTGCACCCTCTCCACTGAGAAAAGGACCATGAGCCGGTCACCAAACAGGGTTCGCAGCATTGATTCAATGTATTCGTCCACCAAGGTCATAGATCTGGACTCAGGCAGGTGAAGGATATTGGTGTTATTCTGTCTGGAGAGGACTTTCAAGTCCTTGATTTTAGCTTTGATGATCGCAAGCACCTTTTCCATGTTGAGAAATTGTTCCTTGTGCGCGGTGACTCCGTCTTCCATGTCAGATACACATTGACCGGATACCCCAGTCTATCATCATGTTTGTACAGGTGGTCTCCCAAGCGTTTTAGCCAATTAGTGAGGGTGTCTAGTTTGGAGTATATTGCCCGGAGCTGTTGCAGACAGCCACACAGAGGGTCTTAAGGGCCCTTGCACTCAGGTCTGTTGATCAGCAAAGGGGACCCATGCCTCTATGTTGCCAGCTGCCCACAAGACAAGCAGGGCACCCGACCCCCGCCATAAGTCAATGGGGCACTTCTGATGGTCTTTCTCTCACCTTATCCAAGTGGGGGGCAGTCAGCCCCCAACCTTAGTGCCCTCACAAGCCCGATAACACAGGTGCAGGCCCGCAGTGCCCGCTCTCAGAGTCAGCAATTCTGCCCAGGTCGCTCACTCTCTTCGTAGTCCCTTTAGGCTCAAGTGCCCCCAAGCCACCCAGCAGTTATTTAGTGCAGGGTGTGGGCTAGGGGAAAGCATGGCTGCCTGCAGGACACACTCACACCCTTTGCTCCTTGAAGAACCTGCTCAGCAGCCCCCCGAGGCCTCAGGGAATTTTCCTCACCTCTGCTTCAAAGGGCTCACAGTTCTTCAAAGCTCCACAGCACTCTGCCGTACAGCCTCCAAATGGCTCGCCACACGGCCAGGTTGGTCAGCGCTCCTCAGGTCCTCACTCAATCGTCTCTTACCCTGAGGCCACCCACTCCTCCGTTCTAATCCTCTGGTACTCCAAGCAACCTCTGGGGACCTGCAGCACAGGGCATGTAGCAGGATCTCACCTAATACTCCATGAAAAGGTTTTCAAAACTGGGTTGACGGAGCCTGTCAATTAAGCAGCCATCTCACAGCCTAGCTTGTCCCTCTCCCACCCCACTCCCATTGAGGCTGTTGATGGTAAATTATGCGCTTATCTTCCTTTTGGGTAGGGACAGCATAAGTCTTTATACAGTTCTTTATGGTTGTATCTGGCCCATAGGTTTATTATAGATTACTTCTCTGGAGATTAATCTCATAGTAGTGAAAATCGAGATGCTATAATTAGTACCTGGATAAATTTTCACCAAATCAAAAAAATGCATACTTTCTGAGCAAAGTTCCAACTTTCTGTAAAATTTGGTGGAATTCCGTTCAGCTGTTTTTTTCTGTATATCGGAGTGCAGTTTCATATGATAATTTGGAAATTCACGTTTTTGGGACACTTCCCCATTTTCTTGGCCAACACTTGACAGCTTACTGAAAAACTTTCCAAGAAGGGATCAAAATGGTTGAACTTTCTTAAGGAAAGCTTTGTGAAGATTTGTCAAATAGTGCCAAAGTTATTAGTGAAACAAAAAAAGTTTTTCCTATAGAATCTCTGACCTAACTTTATCGTATTTAATCTATGTCAAAATATATATATATTTTCTGCTGCTGGGAACTAACGTGGCCGAGAAAGCCAGACTACAGCGAGTTCAAAATGCTGCCGCAAGAGCTCTGACGGGTCTTCCCCGGCACAAATCCATTTCCTCTACTCTCAAGAGCCTACATTGGCTCCCTGTTGAAAAGAGGATTAATTTTAAAACCCTATGCATTGCTTTTAAAATTTTGAAACTCGCCTCCCCCCCATGCTATGTCCACTCCTCTCATCCTACGCTCCTCGACGCACTCTACGGTCGGAGGGACAGAACCTGGTCACTATCCCCCGCATTAAATTAAGCCGAATGGGCGGACGCTCATTTAGATATCTAGCGGCCAAGCTCTGGAATGGACTTCCAGCCCAGATTTGTGAGATGAAGGAGCTTCTATCCTTCAGAAAAGCCATTAAAACTCACCTCTTCGGTTAGTTATGTTGTGTTCACATCAGTTTCATCTTCAGCAGTCTCCATTGGACATTGGCAGCTACCGCCGGGACGCCCCTTGGCTGGGGCAGCCGTGCGCTATACAAACACCCTTAACATAACATAACATAAAATATTTAGACACACACAAACACACATGAATATATATATATATGTGTATATATATATATATATGTGTATATATATATATATATATATATATATTTATATATATATATATATATATATACACACACACACACACACACACAATACGTATATATATTTTAGAGAAACCAGCAGTATTCATTGGGTTAATGTATGTGAAGCTCTCTTTCCTTTTGGGTTTTCAAATCTGTACCCTTTTATAATTCATCTTTCTTTGACACCCCAACCACAGACTACAGCGTTCTAACATTGTTTACATATTGCTCTGAGTTACAGCAGTAGCGTAGCAGCGTGGATGCCATGGGCGTTGGTGCGAACACTGAAAATGAATGCTATTGGGGTAGTAAACTAAAGCATTGTGAGGGTTCTATTGGCCCCTCAGAGCTCCGGGCCTCGGTGCGACTGCTGCACGCATGGTAGCCGCACCCCTGAGTTACAGACAAGAGCGAAAGTAGATGAACCAGCCCTGTTTTGTTTTCTGGGTATTCACAGTTGTGCCCCTGGAGGTCTCAGGGCGTCTCCGTTCCGAGGGATGTCTCACACTGCACCTTCCACAGAGGGCCCACCGCTCATGCGCATCTCAGCCTGGCAGGCATGCGTGTGTCGGGCCCGCCTGTCTTGTCGCTGCCTGAGACCCGTGGCAGGTACAAGCTCTGAGCGCGTCATTCTGTGGCTGCTGACAGGGAGTCGGAAGTCTAGCCGGTCTACCTGTCAGCTTGCACGTTTGGATGCCTTCCTGAGGGGGAGCCGAGCGCGCAGCAGCTGGGAGGCCTTCTGTTTGTGAGACTGTGAGTGACTCTCCTCTGTCGGTCTGTCTGAAGCTTTCATTCTGTCTCGTGCAGAGAGCGCCTGGCAAGCAGCAAGACAAATGGACAAAAGGCGCCGTATTTCCTGAACCTCACACGTACTCTATGAGAGGTACCAAAGCACAAAGCACTATGGGTTACATTTATCACAGATTTGCATATGTACCAATCATTCTCGTGCCTTGGCGGGCCATTCCATCAAGCACACTTCATTCAGAATGGCCTGTAAATTGTGACTGATCACAGGGGACTTACCCTATTGACATAGTGTCATGTTCATGAATGGGATGCTGTGAGCGGTGGACCGAGAAGGGAAGAGGAGTGGACTGTACCAAGTTTCATTTAGTGCAATACAGGGATAAAAGGAATGCAGGGCCATATTTATAACTCGGTTTGCATCGCGTCTGCACCATGCAACGTGGTACATGCGTGATGCAACCCTTATGAAGCCACGTAAGACCACTTTACGTTGCCCTCAGTGCCTCCATAAATCCGGAGTAAAGCAGCACAGCGCAAATCATTGCGTTCTGGGAAGCCATTCCATGAGCGTTGCATAGGTGATCCCACACAACTCCAATGAATTTTGATGCATTCCCAGATGGAACAAAATTGGTAAACCTGGTAATGTTCCGAAAAGATACGCCTTCCCAGGAGAGGCGTAATGAGGAGAAACATCTTTTTTTCTCCTTGTTACTTCCTCTTTCTATGTGTGCTGCACTCCGTAACACACATAGATAATGGAATACGCCTCTCAGGATTATTTTTGTGCAAGAAGGTGCCCCTTCCTTCACAAAAACCATTGTGCATGCAAACGAGGCCACCTTGTACTATGGTGCAAGTGGGCCTGTGTCGACGCTAGGCTGCCAAAAGGGGATGTATGACGGTACCACGCGTACTTTTACAACGCGTACCGTTACAACGCTACTTTTACCATGCAAGTCGTTACAACGACTTGCATGGAGGGGCGGTGGATAGTATATTTTTTAATTTACTATTCCAACTCCAGTCCCCGTGGACTCTAGGGAAGGAGTTGGATAGTAAATTAAACTATTTACTATCCTGGAGCGCCCTCCAGCGCAAGTCTTTGTAACGACTTGCGTGGTAAAAGTAGCGTGGTAACAGCACCGCGTTGTAAAAAATGCGCGCTAACCGTTGTATACCGCCAAAAGGATGTTAGTGCAAGGGAAAAGGCAGGAATTAGCCATTTTGACTTAAATACAGTGCGTTTCTGCCCATTCCCTGTCAAGCAGTGTAGCACAGCAAGGTGAATAGCTAGGCTGCTCTGCGTGACAAGTTCGTAAGTAGGCCCCGCAGTATTTAGCACAGAAGCACAAGTGGAACAGCAGTGATGGTTGAGGAAGGCAGAGCACTGAGGTGGAGCATTCTTTGGCAGAACAGGGAAACGGGGAATGAATGGGAGGTGGACAAGAAGCTGAAGGGAAGCAGGCCGGTCACTGAAGAGGAGTGAATTGAGAATGTTTTAAAGAGATGCATAGTAGATCCTTCAGTGGAAACCAAGTGCTGTTGTTAGATGATGCTCAAAGTGACCATGCCGATTTCCGCCATGCTGGATCAACTGTGTCCGCATGCTCCCGAACCTACATGACACACCAGTATAAATGTAAACTGTGGAAATGAATTAAGAGGTTTTCAGGTGGGAAGTCCTCATTCGTACAATGAAAATTAGGGGAAAGTCATTATCGGAGCACCTATTTGGATTGTCCTCCCTGGAAGGGTAACACAGTAACATCAACGTAACAGCATAATTAAAACAAACATAACAGACGAAACACAACAAAACAGTCAAAATATGAAGTTAACGTATCCACAATAAAAACACATCTACATTGCATTGTAATAATGCAACACAACAGCACAAACAATGCAACCTCACCACAACAAAAAGGCACACTAGAAACATGCACAAACATCCTTTTCATACATTACCACCTCCAGAAATCTCCTTTCATAATACCGTAGTAAAAGGGTTTTGCATCAAGCACTATCTTACTTCCCACCAAGAACATGAAAAAGCACCAGTCAAACATGTTTTAAGTTCCAATCCAGAAAGTAGACAATCCTCAAAGATAATGTGCAAATCCGCAGCTTTTCCCTGAGCTACGACTCTACAGAGATACCCATTGGTAAGGATGTGGTGCTTGCATGGATCTACGCTATGTGTGTATGTATACTTCTTTCCGGTGCTGCTAAATGTTACATGCTCAACGGATTGTGCCTTGTCAGGTCTCGTGAGGTGAGAAGTGTGCCTTTTGATTTTTAGGTACACAGGTGTTATTCAGTGATTAGTATGTATACCCGGATGGGCGTGTTTATTAACGTGGTGTGTATGCACAGCGACCGGAAAAGCATTGATCTCAACGCGCTATATGTGTGTGGGGGTGTAGTATTCTCCCTGTGCTCTTAGTAGGCCTGATACATCTTGCCTCTGATTAGAAGGATTTGTCTTTATATATATTCTTTACCACCATATGTCTCCTCTTATTTATATTCAGGCAGCCTGTGTGCCTATTGAGTCACAGATAGCCTGTCACCTGGGGTGGACCACCACGTTCCCTTTCTTGCTCATTCTCGTGTCAACGGATAGGTTGACCAACCTCGTACAACTAGTGAACAGAAGGATTCTAACACAATATATGGTACGTTTATCGTGATCAGACGGGGTTTGCAATTAATATTGACTGTTTCAGACTGTCTTGTTAGGCCATCAAATGAGTATCTTGAACTCAAAAAGTTGTACAGTCTTTAGGATATGTCACTCTCTCAGGATAACATTGTTCTTTACCTGCCGTTTCTTCTCCCCAAATATATTATGTATGTGACATTCTCAAGACTAAAGCTCTGCAAGTATTAGGCAGAGAACACTGAACTATTGTATATATGTATATAAATGTGTTTTTAATGTGTATATAATGACAATTTTTTTGTTTCGTAATGTATTGTCCACTCTGTTTGTTCTAGCTTAGAATATTGATACTCAGGTGCTAATATTGTATTAGTTTTGTGAATGATTATTGAGTAAGATCAAAGATGGTGGGTTTTCAATTAGATACTGGATGGATTACTCACTATTGTATTTGTTTAACACTTCCAGCTTCGAAAAAGTCTCAGAATTGAGACGAAACACGTGTCGGCATTGTAAGCTGAGAAGTTTTTCATATACTATGAAATTTTGGAATAAAGAATTTGAAGACTACTATCTGCCTTGGATCTCTATATCTACATAAAGTACAACTGTTGAAATGGACATTGTGATAGCTGGCATTTGCCTCCTTACTTAATAGGTGAAACCTTGAGTCACCTTATGGAGATCTAGTACTGCCTAGAACTAGTATATTTGATATCACTATTGGTGTGCTGACCGAGCCCTTTTTCTTGAAGTGAAATATTCAGATGTTCATGGGAACGATACCCTTTCTATTTCATATTATACCTCTAATTTTTTTTTTACTCATTGTCCCATTATGGTGGGTTGGCCAACATAGATAACACAGAAGAGGCCCTTCGACAGACTCAAATCTATTAGTAAATTCTGGTTTTAGACTTTGCAAGTTGATTATGCAAATCCATGCACCACTGGTTTAGAGATATGTGGACTGACCCATCCTACTTTTACCCGCCTGTCTGGCTCCTACCCTTTTCCCAACTCACAGTCATGACTGCCTTGGACCATCATTCTCTCACAATTTGGTATCGTTTCCTCCTGTCTCCTTTTTAGGTCTGTTAGGTCCGGCATTAGCCAAGATATTTAGATTTTACCAAAACTAAATATATATATATATATATATATATATATATATATATATATATTAATGGCGACAGCAATAAAATAAAATAAATCATCATCCGAATTTGTGGTCCGTGCCTGGTTCCTGTTTGAGTCTGAGAGCGAGAAGGCAGCACGTCCTCTTCATCTATTGGTCTGTTTTTATGTCATTCACATTTTTCTTCTGTACAGTAAAGCATACAGCATACGGCGGTAGGACAGCCCACTTCACGCACTGGTTAACTTTACTGTGAGTGATGGCACTTTGCTCTGCCAAATAATCAGTTTTGATAGCATCTCCTTCCTGTGGAAAGCTAACTAGGTGATCCTGAGAATTGACTTCCTTCCTTTCAGTCTCTATCATTCTTCCTCATTACTTGGGTCTCACAGTCTGCCACTCTATCTTTCCCTAAAAAGCTGAAAACTGCCAGAAATTTCAAGGTCTTTGGCAGATATTTCTATTCTACTGACCCCACAAACTCCATCACAATAATATAGAAAAAACAACCAGCAGCAAATGAAGAGCTGTAAAATGCACTGGTAACATTTTAATTTTACGTATAAGTGATCCATAATTATTTAACTATATTTTACGTATTATTTAGGAAGCATTACTAGATTTTCTGATTTTGCTTCGATGATTGCTTTTGTTCAGTCATTTTTTAATATTTTTGCCATTTTTAAAATTGTGTTCTTTCCCGTTTTAACCCTTTTTTTGGCCTCGAAGCGCATTGTTTTAGATAAATCTGAAATGCCTGCTTGCTTGACTGCCTACCCCAGTCCGCGATGTCTCTGACACACAGGACTAGCCTTGAGGGAAATCAGGATTTTCCCGACAGTTCAATGCCTCTGACATGACTGCATGTGGTGGGCAGACTCATCCTCTCAGGAAAGGAGCCCAGACGTCAAGTATTTTAAATATATCTCGATCCTGCAAAATATTTCTTAGCAATATATTTTTGGCCATCACTCCTACATCAATTCACTTTGGAGCCCTTAACATTTGATTCATAAAAACCGCAATGAAATATTTTATGGTTGGACAAAAAAAAAATGTCCTTCTCAGGATTTGGGAAAAGTCCTAACATCAGCAGACCAAAGACCAACAGATAACAATACCCACTAAAAATCCAAACCAGCTCCCTCGGCATACAGCAGTCCCAAGTGAGCAGATCCCAAAACCATTATCCTGTAGATCTGAGCAGATGTAGCAATCGGTAAATCGCCTTTCTAACATGTAGCAGACACATCAGCAGTGTGCAGAGGCACTTAACAGGTCCCAGAACAGACGTTCTAACTGCTATAGGGTCAAAGAAAATAGCACTGAGCCTATTTATATTGAAAATAAGCAAGACCGCCATCTGTGTCGTGATATATGTAACAGCCACTGGAAGTGGGGTATCAGCAAGTCACCAAATTCCACTGTAGTAGAATTGCCAGGACATACAAATGCTCAAGGGTTTTTTGAGCATATAAATATTTAAAATATGAAGTGAATGGGTCTGGTCAGTTTTATGTCTGGTATTAGCCCAGACTTTTGGATTTTACTAAAGATGTATAATGCTTACCAATAGGGCTCCCAGCAAGCCCTGTTCGCCCGTTGGTCTTTTGTTGTTACTCACAGTTTTCTTCCACTCGCTACAGCATACATAATGGGGCAATGGCTCAGGCTGCTTCAGCCATTGGCTAAAGTCGCTGTGAGTGGCGGCATTCTGCTCTTTCACAAGGAGAACATCTGCACACAAAGTAGTTTGCCTTACGCTTCAGACTACAGTAGCAATATGTGCTTTTAAGACCAAAAATAATTGTACTGTTATGCAATATTTTTATATATTGGCTAGGGTACAGGAGTTTCCAGAACAATAAAGTTTTACAAAACCAATGGCGGAAAAAAATTGGCATTTCCATATCCAACCAGCTGGTACCCAACACAAGACCTCATGGTTTTGCCAATGTATGTTTGGAACATGGAAGGAAAAAATGTAACTAGTGATGAGTTAAAAATGAAGAACTTAGTATAGGTTTACTTTCACCTAAGTTTAACCCCTTGCGCACAGCCTGAATTTTTGCGCTGTGCGAGCGAAATGAAGAGTGGGCGGGGTTCGGACGGCCCGCAGCCGTCTACCGCACATGCCCACCGTGACCTGTGATGGCCGGGGGCTGTCAGCAGCACACAAGGGGTTAAAGACAGAAGGTATTTTAGAACTCCTAACCAGGAGGAGTTCTCGAAAGTCGTTGGACAGCAAATTTCCCAAGTGTGAAGAAACTAAGACAACATCTAATATTAATACACTCCTAGTACATCCCCTGCAGTTTTATTCTGTCAAAAGTCCCCTTTGAATAAAGCACCAAACAAGGTTGTCAGTTACAGGTATTTTAACCCATATCAGGATCCTACAAAAGCAAAATCAAAGTCTTCCCTCCATGAGTGGGGTCAAATACACCAGGGAGAGTTAGACTCACAGGGTGAGAACTCAATGATGAAGCACGCTACATGAGCTTGTGTGGTTGAGATTTCTTTAAATAAATGATATTGTGCACTTTATTGAGACACACATAAGAATAAAGATGTCCCGACAGGACAGTTAGGCATCCTCCTTTTGGTACCTTGCTATGCACATTGATGCCTGAATGTTTGACACCTTTGTTAATATGGGTGCCGATAAGAATGTAGATTTTTGTGTAAATTGTGGTATGTAGGTGCATTGGCCTCCCTGCATTCTCTGTATATGAGTGTGTACCCATTTGTTGGGTGCCTTTTTAATTGTTCTAATTCTCCCAATATTTATTAATTGTACACGTACTGTATTATGTTTTTGTTGTATGTATGTCTTAGTCGTCGTATTAAATTTTACTTATCTGCAGGTCTTTTAAAGGGTTATGCTGATAAAGAATTTTGATCTGATCTGATGTTATGTGCTACTGTAGGCACTAAGCAGAAGCCCCACCTATGGACTTTGTCGACGCTTGTTGTACTTAGCAGTACATCCATCTCCATCAGCAGAGAACAAAACATCGCTTCTCCTATTGATTCATAAAACAATCAATTGTATTCAAAGAAATACACAATCTTGTAAAACTCCGCTGCAGACATCTTAACATTATGACATTAAACCCCAAAATGATCCTCTAAACACTATTTTTCACCCCAATTTCAATCTATGTGCAAATTTCGTTCCAATCCCCATTTGATGTCATTGAAAAAGTTGGATTGCGTTGAGTGGATTTGTAAAGGCCATTGTTATAACATCCACCTTATTCCTACAGCTGTATTTGCACTCTTATAATGTGATAGTTCTTTTGACATCTATTATAACTACGTCTTGGTATTTCCTAATAATTATTATCACATTTGTTAGATTGGTCTACAGTCTGTTCCCTAATAATTGGTTAGAGATTAGACCCAACAAAACATTTTGGATTAGGTCCTAAAACTTCTAATTTGTGAGTCTGCTCCCTTCTTATATGTTAGCACCACACCCAACTTAAGTCGACCTACTCTATATTAAAGCAGAATAAAGGGATCTGTTAAATTTTAGTTTAATGTGTTTGAAAAAACTTTGATGAGCTCCAGAAGAACCACTCAATTAACTGCATGTAGGCCTGATGCTTTAGGTGGTATTTGTGCTTTCCACACTGAAGTCCGATTGTCTCAATATTTAACGGGCTTTCTTCCTTATTAAAATTTGTCAGGTTTGGAATTTACATGGGGAAAAATTGTGTGTCGGGGTTGGGGTGTGTATTGCAGAACAACTAATAGTGTTGATCGTGTGCAAACAAGGGTTTGCAAAGGGATTAGAATTATTAAGCTCTCTCCTGATCAGAGCCGTAGAGTTTCGGCTCAAGACGAAAGAGTTTTCCACTTATGGGGCTAGTCTTTCATCCAACAGTTGTTCATCCCTAAGTGGATGACTTTTACTATTCAAGTGGTACGAGAGCCCCTGGTTAGGGGGGGGGGGGGGCAAATTTGTGCCATGGGGCTACATTCCATAAACACATAGGGACAGTTTTACAAGCCCCTTGCGCCACTTTTGCGTTATTTTTCCCATGTTAAAAATGACACAAACGTGGCGCAAGGGGCTTGTAAATCTGCCCCATAGTTTTTCTTGGGCAAAAATAGCAGTCTCAACGTGGATAGGTTATTGACCCTAAGAACCAGAAGCCATCACCCAAATCAAGATGGAGGAGGCTTCCCTTTCCATTGGACCAGCTTCCTGTCCAAGATGGTGTGCTTTCCTGCTTAAGGGGGTGGAACTCACTCAATATTGTTACCGCTGGTGGAAGGGGGCGGCTGCATATATTGGTGAAGACTTTTCACAAAAGGGGTGCAGACCCATGCTCAGGAGTGGAGTTTTTGGGGTGGATAAAGCTCCCTTCCCAGTACGGAGCCAGCACCAGGCAACACCGGACGGAACGCCTCAGAATTTGACACCTGTCCAAGTGCCGTCACATCTGTGTTTGCCTCCTCACAAACACACACTCTGGCACCGGGCCCTCTCCGGGCGTCTTGTTCTCCGAGCACCATTTGCCGGCTGTGAAAGCGACTTCTCCTTGCTCGGTTAGAATGTCCCCTCATCCGATTCACTGTTTACAGACACTCTGACAGATGCTGATTTATTCTTCTTACAATTTTCTTCAGTCAATTTCCTTCATTTTCTACAATCACACACTGCTCGGAGCAACAGAGCAGAAAATCCTCCTGCATACAGCGTAACTGAGCCCGAGGCGTGGGGGGAGGGGAGTCCGGGGGAGGAAGCGGCATGGGCATGAAGGGGAAGAGATAGAAGGGTGGTAGAGACAGAGAGATGACGGGCGAAGAGAGGAGAGGCGGGATGAAGGAGAAGAAGAGAGGACGGAAGAAGGAGCCACAGAATGGGAACATGGTGGGGGTGGGAGAACGGATCAGAGAAAGAGAAAGGAGAGAGGATGAAAGAGGGATGAGAAGATGGGTGCATGGATAAGATGAAGAACAACAGGAAGCAACAAAGCAGGGAGAAAAAGAGACGAGGAATAGAGGAGAGGGAAATGAAGCGGAGAACTGTGAAGTGGTGGGAGAAGAGAACCAGCAGTGGGTGCGAAAATAAGCGCAATGGGGAAGGAGAGACAGAGGAAGAAAATGAATAAAAAGGAAGAGAGGGAGAGGAAAACAAGGGACGAGAAGGAAAGTAGTGCGAGGAAAACAATTTGGAGAAGCGAGGTAGGAAAGGGAAGGGGAATGGGAAGATAAAAGCAATAGGAGGTGAGGATAGAGGGCACAGTCAGGAAATATAAGAAAGCAGTAGAGTGAGGGAAAGATGATCAGAAGCGAATGGAAGAGATTGAAAGGAAGGGGAACTGGGAAGAAAAGGTAATAGACTTGGAAGTGTAGAAATTCCAGAAATATGAAAAAGATAATGGAGAGAAGCAGCTGAAGAAGAAGGGCGAGAGAAGAGGATCACTTGGGTTGGGATGGACATAAAGAGGGATGGATAGGAGAAGGATGGAAAGAGAAAAAGAGAGGGTTTATGAGTGTGAAAAAGGAGCTTATGATAAGGAGAAATGAGAAGGAAAACTAGAGAGAAGGTAGTGTTAGAATGAAGAGAGATACAAAATTGAGGAAGGCTAGGAGGGGAGATGGAAAGGTGAAAACATTGAGAAAGAAAAAAGAAGAAAGATAGGGTTAAAAGGAATAAGACTGAAGGTTGTGGAGTGAAAAGGAAAAAGGAGAAGGCAAGTATTAGAAACGGAAAACAGGAGGAAAGCCAGGAAATAAATGGTGAAAGTGGGGTTTAAGAGAAATGGGAAAGCGGAGACCCTGACAAAATAAAAGAAAGATCAAAAGAAAAGGGGGAGGATCTAAATGAGATTAAGAGAAGGTGAGAAAGTGGGGAAAATGATAGAGGCGAGTGGGGAAGATGGAATAGTGAGGCATCAGAAAAGAGAAATAGAGAGGGCGATAAAGTGAAAGGAAGGGGTGGATTGAAAAAGGAGAAAAGCTAGAACGGGATAAAATGAGCGAAAATAAGAGAAGAGTGGCACAGAGCGTGGAGAAGAGATAGGTTGAGAGAAAGGGGAGAAGGAGAAAACGGGGAAGGTCCGCATTGAGAGAAAGGCGGAAAGAATGAGCAGAGAGTGAGGGTGGGAGAGAGAAAAGAGGGTAGGAGAGACAGGGAAGAGAGGTGGTGGAAGCAGGAATGAGGCAACAAGAAGGGTGAGTTCATAAATTTGAACAGAGGCTATGGTGGAGAGGGAAGGAAGTTCGCGTGACACCCGGTTATCACTGTCACGACACACAAGTGGCCAGGATCAGACTGTCCCATAGGGCAATCAGGCAGTGCCCGACGGGTTGGTCTGACAGGTCAGGGTGTGGGCTCGTTTTTTGGCTGTTTGTGGTGCCTGTTTAATGACTTTCTGGGCCTGTTTTTACTGATGATTTCCCATATTTAAAACATACATTGCATGCAGCAAGCTCAAAGCCCTGCAGTTTTCCATACCATGCAGAACACTCAAGTGTGTCTTTACTAGTTCAAATTTTCCCCAATTTGCCAGTTTGGGCTGATACCCTGTAATGGTAAAGCGATGATAACTGTATGTATAAAATTTAATAAAATAATTTGAAATAAAAAAAAAATTAAATTGCCCCAATTTGCAAACATGGCCCATCTTTCTAGCTATCGGACTCACAAATAAGGAAGCCCTTTTTTGGTGCCCAGGCTGATTTCACTCCCAAGCTGACACTGCAGGTGGCCTGCTTTTTAACGATTACTTAAAATATACCTACACAATTGTTACTACAGCTCGTTTATGGCCTATAAAGAGATACAACCAAACAGCGGGCGGCGAATGGCCCACCACAATATGTATGTACGTCATTTATTTTTAAAAGCCCCCTCCCAAAAAAATCAATTTTTCCTCTTTCCGCGGTCTAGTTCTTTCACGTGGTCAGGTCTGCAGGGAAATACCAGCCTGTATTTTTAAACGAAAGCCCAGTCAGAACCCCCTCCTGCCTGGGGTTGACTTAGGGTGGTGCGTCACGGTCGGCGAGGTGCCCCCCCCCCCCCCCCTCCCTCCTTCCTCATGCTCTCCGGCTGTCCTGCGCCCGTCCATCCATCATCGCAATCCGCTCCCGCCTGACAGGACTCCGCGTGAAGCCCTCTGCTGCTCGACCCAGACTTTCCCGCCTTCCTCCCGCCCGCCTCCCCAGGGCTCTCTCCAACGAGTGTCAGGAATGCATAAAAATTAACAGCTCAATTTCTTGCACCAGGAGCTCTGGGCTTATGAAACTCCATCACTGCACAAAGGAGGCAGAGACGGATAACCAGTAGCGAAATTTCCCAAAAGGTAGCACTCGCTGCTGTCTACTCTGCCTCAGTCCCTGACAGATGTCCATGCCTCAGACTTGATACGACCACCCTGCTGGCTTGGGAGTTGACATCTTCCCTAAGGGTGAGGGTTGGGGTTTACAAAAATGAAGGTGCCTATGAAAGAGGAGATGGCATATGGATAATGCTCTCACCTGCAAGGAGTGCATGGCACAGCCATTACCCCTTCTGAAGCAGGGGAACAGGGGTTGTAACTATCACTAGTTCAGGAGGTGGCAGTGCCTCCAATGATGGCTGTATTTTAGTAGAACGCCAGGTGATTGTGGGGGAGTGGGTCCACGTGCTTGCTTACATCAGGGCCTATGGCATCTTTACTAAGCCCCTGTTCTGAAAAACATACCAAGTGCATCCTTGAGTAGTATAGTAACATAAAGGTGAGTAGCCCAGAGAGACCAGTGCTTCCTAAATGGGGGATTTAATCAGTCTCTGTGATTGGCTCTTTCTTGCTCTTGCTGTATCAAGAAGAGGAGGGGATGGTTACTCGACATGAGTTATAGCCCCAATAGCTGTAAACTCTATAGAAAAAAAGACTCTGTCACAGTAATCAAGGTGACAACGTGTTCTTCTATGAGTCAATGTCATATTATTATTATTATTATTTTGAGTTTTATATAGCGCTAGTTAAACCTGAAGGTATAAGAGCGCTTTACATTCTGCTAATAATATCTTTGTACTGTAAAGACCATACCATGTATCTTTTCCTGATCAACAACAAAAAGATCACAATTACGAGATTTGACTAATAGGTAACTGTCATTCGTTTATCACATGTAATCAGCATTGGCAAAGAGAATAGATCTAGCTTTGGCAGCTAGCACTTTGACTTTGCCAGTACTTGTTTTGATTCATCATTGCGTTCACAGAACCTAATTGTTGAGAAAGCTGCTGGGGCCTTTCTAGTATGAAAAAATATTTTAACCGCATCGCTGCGGCGGCTTTTCCCTCTCTGTGCGGCAATTTTTAAATTACTGCGTTACATGACGAGCTCAGCTCGTCATCAGCATCGAAGTGGTTAAAGTATAAAAATGTTCTGATCTCGAGTAGGCGACCAACCAGTAGGAACAATACATGATATACATTATTAACAGGAAAAACAAATTTTAGCAATAAAGTGCTCAAATGGTGACGAAAGTGCAAAGTGAGTGGAAAAGTGAGATGGGCATATCAACAAAGACAAAATAAGGCATGTCACTCTTGACTTCGAAGTAACTTTGCAAGGGTTGACTCAGTCAGAGTCTTGCGTTTGTAGTCAATGGTGTTTCAACCTATACTCAGTCTAAGGTCATCATCAGGACATAGGTGAATATATGAGTAGTCTTAATGAGCGGCATGACATCCAGTTATAGACATGACTGGAGAGCACCTTTGTTGACCACAAATACGAATCTTCAGGAACTCAAAGTGAAGTGGTCCTGACATGTAGGGAATTAATGGTACTCCAAGGGAACCAGGAAAATACAAACAGAGTGATCTCTAAAAAATACCTGTCAGGATTACAAAGGCACATTTATGTGGAAGTGTATTGAGCTAAAGGGCACCGTGTCGAAGTATTCTCCTGTAATACGCTGTGAAAGAAAACTGAATCAGCCAGTCAACCCATATTGAGTACTCAAGAACCAAATACTTCTGGCGGTAGGGACACTCGGGCTATCAAATGGACCGCCCCAAGAGCCATAAGCGCATTGAAGCATTCAACCATACTCACTTCGGATTTGCCCTAAGATTCTGAATCAGGATCCGATTAATCCTTCTTTAGTGGATAGTAAATACATCCACTCATTGTTAATTTATGTTGTTAATAAGTCTACACTGACCCTCTGTTGTCTGGTATATACTATTGCCACAGGTTTCTGTTTTAACATACTGTGCACATCCTTGTTTTTACTTAAGGACTGATCTCAAAGAGCACACATAGCAGCCTTTAGCATTAAAGGAACTGCCTTGTGCACGAATGTGGTCCTTGTGAGGCAGAATACAGTCACACTCAGTGAAGTTACCTTCTTACTGAATTCGGCTGTCCAATTGTCCCATGCTATAACGAACAGAATGCCACAACATTAGATGAATGGATAAAGATGTCTGATTGAGATCCCAGTAAGTAAGTACATATTTATGTAAAATGTTAGTAAAATAAAAAATATTTGGCTAACACCAGACCTAAAAAGAAAAGGACCAAGGTACCTCTTGAGTATCAAGCAGCATAACTAGAAGCCATAGTCCTAGACAGGGTTTACTACTATTGATATATTTTTCATTGGGTCAGACATCTAAACAGCTAATACCAACAATTGATCTATATGATCTCTTTCACTGTTACTCACTCCTTCTACTGCTGTTCCTATTTGTCAAACATCAGGCCTGACTTAGAGTTTGGTGGATGTAATATTCCCTGACCAATGTGCAGTAGCGGAAGGCAGGGAAAGAGGGTAAAGGGGCAGGGGGTTGGCGGATTTCAGGGGGGACAAAATAATAATTTAAAAAGTACCACTTTATCTCGTCCGCTGGCCGTATCTCTCTGCTTCTCCACAACCAGGAAGCACTCAGGCTCCCCATAGCCAATCACAACACTGCAATGCCGCATTTTGATTGGCTCCCCTAACCTAATCACAGTGCTGTAATGCAGCGTTGGGATTGGTCCGAGCTCTGTGGATCAGCGCTCAGATGGGGACTGCGGGCCTGGGCATGTTCCCCACAAACTTTTGTAATGCAGCCTGGTGGGGAACATGCAAAGTGTGCATGACTGTTTGGCCGGGCCAGGACAGCTGGCCAAGCTGTCATGCCCACTTGGAGAGTAAACCACTCATCCACCTGTGTCTCCAACCCCGCCCTAACCCAGCCCCTAAGCTGCGAAAATTAAAATGATAGTAACGCTCCCCTACCTTAGCGGAGGAGTCGCCCCAGCCAATGTGACTGCTGCCCCATTCACTGTGTTACAAGTGCCATAGGATATAATGCACTTATTATAAGACAGACAGAACATTTGTCAAATTTGTGACAAAGTAACCCATGTGCCAAACTCTAAATCGGCTCATAGCGTTGTTGTAGCTTCCTTATACTTTGACCCTGGCTGTACTGTTCCTCAGTTAAGGTAAGTGTGTTGGGGGGGATGGGCTTCTGAAAGAGTATCTCATATCTAAAAATGTTCGCAAAGTCTTCCAAAAAATTACTTTATTATTCCACGGTGACATTCAATCTCCATAAATGAAAAGAGCTGGTGGCACACACTGAACGTAGTGTTTCCTCCACAATATGTTTTAGCTCCTATACATAAGTCAGGTGCTGTAATCAGGACCAATAAAGAAGTATTGTTCTAAAATCATCGCAACTCTTAGTGTTAGTCATTGTGATACCTTGTTAATTAAGAAGAGGTCCTAAAAGACTTGCTTTTCCATCCAATGAGCATTTGTTTGATCTAGCTACAAAAATCTGGCTGGATTGTACTACTAAATATCGACATGAAGAATATCAATATAGAAGAATATCGAGGACAGAATATTAATGGGCAAAATATTGAAATAGAAGTGAATATAGTTGTGAGGATCTGGTAGTATTATGCGATATGGCTGGGTAGCCTTATCATGGAATACACTCAAAAAAACTTTATTGAGTCCAGTGAGGCTCGTTTGAACAACCTTAAGCTCAACCCTGGGTAGCTTTGGCTTTCGAGCAGCAAGGCTTGAACAAAGGAACTTAGTGTAAAGCATTAAACAGTACCACACAAGAGAATAGGAAAGCCACACAACATGAAAGACACATGAAACCACTTTATAAAACTAGAGTTTATGTTTAAGAATTTTTAGAGTCCTTGATGAGCAAAATCCACCAGAGGGGTTCAGAGTTACAGATTCTGAAAGGTTTTATTACTTGTAATTTCACCTGCAAACAAGCATCGGTCGACAAAATGTTTGAAAACTTTTCAAAAGTTTGGAACAGTGCGGCTACACCAGCACAGCTTGTGCGACCAAATTTGATAGGAAAAAGGCCTAGGCGGCCTGTGAGGTAGATTTAGAGAGTTACCTCGCCACTAAGCATTATCCATCCAAGTTCCAGCCTTTACAGTAGAACCACCATAGACAATGATGGAGTGGTCCTGATGCTGGGGATACAGGATGAAAAGATGCTCAAAGATGTCTTTGTGGTGATTCCTCGGTCACGGGTGATGTGGGGCAACTTTGGCCACAGAAGTCGGGGTGTCACAAAGTCCTATTTGAAACAATAGAAGGCCAACTGTGGCTGGCTACCGTTCTCCGAGCACAGCGATTGGAGTGTAATCCTTTAGTGGGGGCTAGTGTCCCTCCTGGGCAACTAATTTGGACTCTGATGGCACTCCCACATCCGGCTTACTCGGGTACCACCTTTGGCCATCGATAAACTACATGTCCTACTTAATAATATACAGCTCCCTGCCTTAGGGCTCAATAGGCCATCCTTAGGGGAGACTTACATATATTATTAAGGGAAGTGGTGGCTTTGCCATTAATGGTAATGGCAAAGTCGAACTGTCGGTGTGACAACTGCCCTTTAAGTATGTAGTGGCAGAAGCAGTGGTACAGCACTGGGTGGACCCTCTGCCTTTGTACCTTGGGAATTTTATATATGGCAGTACCTGCCAAGTGGGATAGCCAATTCAACAAACACTTTGTAGGGGGATAGAACACTGGCATCTGGTTAGTAGGGTATACAACTGTTACAACGCAACTTTTACAACGACCTACCATTACAACGCAACTTTTACAACGCAAACTATTACAACGCATTGCGCTGGGGGGCGCTCTAGGATAGGGAATAGGTTAATTTACTATCCAATAACCTTCCCTACTATCCAGGGGGACTGGAGTTGGAATAGTAAATTAAACTATTCACTATCCAGCGCCTAAAAGCATTATGCGTTGTAATGGTATGCGTTGTAAAAACTGCGTTGTAAAGGTAGGCGTTGTAAAAGTATGCGTTGTAACGTCATACATCCGGTTAGTAGGCCTCAGTGCATTCTCCGAGTTGACAAACCAGCAGCATTATTCCAAAATCGTGGGGATGAACATGCAAAAAAGGCATTTCATTACAATAGGGAAGTACAGAGTTACTATTCCGAATTCCACATATACTTAACATGAAAATAAATGTACAGCTTAGGTAAATATATGTGGAGTTAGGTATAGAAAACGTAGACTTACCTTTCAATATAATTTTTCTATATTTTGTCCTTGATATTTAGTACCCTCGATAATCTGACTTTGCTATTTAGTATGCACACCTTCTGTAGTAGGGGCCATCATCCAACTACATAGAAAAGGAAGAGACTGGAATACAAATACCTGTGTTTAAGGCTGCCATATTGTTACTTCATTATACAAAATAGCAGGCATTTAGACATCATAAATGTAACAGATTCAATTCACACTTGTGTGATGCATTTATTTTATTTTCAATGTTCCTCATTGTCTGATTTCCTGTTCACATTTCTTGCTCTGGAGTTGTACTTGAGAATAGACAGCAAACATGTTTCACCCCTCCCTGCTAAGCAGGTCTTGCGTTCTTTCAAGGGTAGGTATTCAGCACCAACAAGAGTGGTGATTAGGTTAACTTGTGCTTCTTTGTTGTGGGGTATGGATGAGCAGTCAGTCATGAGCAGTTCTCAGGTATGTGAAACCCTTGCAACCACAGGCGGACAGAGCTAAAGGGTATATATCAGACGCTAGTTGGTGTGAACCGTTTAAGATGTCACATGTTCTGGGCAGTGCGCAATCGAGGGCGAGAGCGGTGCATCATCCGTGTCAGAGCATGTCCTCCAGTAGAAGCAACAGGATGGTCAGCTCAGCACCAGTTTCTTTGTGTGGTCTAGAACATAGCTTGCTTAATCTCCACAACGGCCCCTCGCGGCGGGTGCCTGGCTTTCACCTTGTGGATACCCTGCCGGGGTTATCTCACAGGGGAATACCAGGACGGGTTCCCTAAGCAAGCGCTTAGAAACCGGTTGGTGATTTGCGCTATATAAATTCCTGTACATTTACATTTACATTTACATTAGAACAAGGGTTGTCAGCATGGAGAGAGATGTCTGCATTGACACCTGATTCCAGTAGATATTTTTGACCTCCAAAAAGTAGTCAAACCTTAACCTAATTACCCACCTTGTCGGTGTAGTCGAAAAGTAGCCGATCTGCACCCGCATGTAGAAGTCAATGTTCGAACAGATTCAGTCATTCTTTCACGAATAGGGCCCATGAATTTGAATTTCCAGCCTCCCTCTTTGCCCAAATTGTGTGCTTCTGGGCAATTACTTTTTGAACTTATTTTGGTGCTGTCTTTTTGGTGAGATTGGGAGTACTTAGAACCATTATAAAAAAATGCTAGCAAGTGCGTAGTTTAAAAAAAAATGGACTGGATAGGACCTGAGGGAGGAGGAACAGAGCCCACTCATATGGTATATTCACCAACATATAATACAGTGGTAAATTTATAGCCTTTCGAGCAATGACCAGTATAGTGCAGTCTCGGTCTCGTACTTTAACAAACTCCTTGATCGTGGGCAAATCATACACTCCATGAGCCTCTGTCAACTAATCTGACAATATGTGAGCACTTTGAAACAGGCTTAATGAAAGAGATAAACACCAAAGGCACACATTCCCAGTGCAGGCTCCCAGCATGGGACTCATTATCACATTCCAGAGTATTTAGCAGCAGGTGGCTCTGTTTGAACCTCTATAGTAAAACCTGCTGCTGAAGTTGCATTGTGAAGGATCCCTCCTGTGCTGCAGTCACTCCCCCCTCTTCAGCAGCAGGCACCTCTTTCACAAATCTTCAAGGGCTGGTAGGGTGAGGAATGGATTGGTGTCTCAGTGCCTCTTTGCAGGCAGGTGAGAAGTCACCATCGCTGGACATACCTCCAAAATGCAGGAGGGTGAGCGACCCTACCTGGAGCTGTATCACCTGAATACTCCTGAGGTGCAGCAGGCATTTTTCTGTCACACTTCTGTGTTTCAGCCGGGTCTGGTGGCTCAGTGGACGAAAGCAGTCTTTGCGGGGTCCTGTGTTCGACCTCATGGTCACAGGTTCAAATCCCGGAGGGTCCACTCAGCCTTTCATCCATTTGAGGTCGATAAAATGAGTACCATTGAGTTGGGTAACAATAAACATCTGGTATTCAGTACCAAGACACCTACGGGGAATCGCGCGCTTTAGAAATACACATGGTGTGTTATGTTTCAGAAGGACCTGCAGACACTGGTGCTGACCCTTCTCTAATGCGGGCTCACACTTTCCACACATATGATTTCAAGGTGTTCTCCCTATTTTGCATGGGGTCGTGGCCCATGCAAATGAAAGAGCACATTTTTCCCTGTGTCCAAGAAGTGCTTGGAGAGGGGTGTAAAGCCCACAGGCTGTCAAGTGGGCTCCTGGCTGAGCAGTATGAAGAACGTGATCCCTGCTACTGGGCTCCCCCAGAGGTTGCACTGTGGATGGAGGTATGTATGGGCTTACCAGGGCTACTCAAAGTTCATCCAGTAAGTGGGTGCGATGTGACTCCATGCAGAAGGTTCCCTCACCTCATCTTGAAAATTAGGATGGTTTTCTGGCAATGAGAGAAGTCACTGCTTTTGGGTTTTGCAGGCGCTGGGGTACTGTATCTTCTTCTGTAACCTGGTGCATGGCACCCTCTGCACCGGACATAAGCAGAGGCAGATTACGCTAGTCCTTCACCCGTCACAGTCTGTGTTATGTGCATCCTCATTGGGTGGATTTTGTGTGCTATGAATTTTCATTGGATTACAGAAAAAAAGTGTGCTCTTCCCATCACAGACACGAGCGCTAAAGTTCACAACTGTGCTAGGGAGAGACCGGAAATAAACGTTGGCGCAGCAATGTAAGACCATGGCTCCCTTTAACACTTGCAATGGACTACCTGATTTTGAACACCTTTGGTAGGCGCTGCATTGCGCGACTGCACCTGCCTACAGAAGGATGTCTAGAGGCTCCCAGGGACCCCATGCTTCCCCCCCAAAGGGCACCCATTCGGAGTACACTGACAGTGTCCTATTTCCTTGGTGGCACATCATTAAAATGCCTCCCAACAACCTGTTTGTCGCTGTTCCCTTGTAGGTAATTCGGAGCAGCGGCAAAGGCATTCCTTTATTTGCAGTGGACAGTAGTCCTGTGCAAATAAGGGAACATCTTGTCTAGATCATGCAGGCACAAAGTATCTGCAGACCCTTCTCTGTTAAACAAGTGTCCTAGAGGTGCTAAACGTAAATGCCAACACAATCTAGACCCCTGGCACTTCTGAATTACTCAGCCAGTGACAAAGCACCTAGTACAGACAAGTCCTGTGTGCTAAGTTAGTGCAATACAGCCATTACATGGTCAGAACTCCCCGGCTGGCCTGCCATCTACATTTAAGTTTATGCAAGGTTGATGGGAGCAGAGGGCCCGGGTGCCACGAAAGGTGGTCCAGTTTTCCATAGTGAAGTATGGCATTCATGAATATTCCCCTCAATTATAAAGCCGCTGTGAAACCTAGTCATTCATCGATTTGAATTTGAATTTGAAACATTTGTAAAGTGCAGCGTTCACCCTACGGTTTCTTGGCGCTATAGTGGTGGGTCCAGCAACTGAGGGCGGAGTGAACCTGGTGCAGGGAAAGGAGGGACAGATTACAAGGAAAAGGCCTGTTTGAACAAAAAACGTTTTTAGGTCTTTGCGGAAGGAGGAATATTGTGTGGCAAATCGATTTGGGCCGTGATTGCTTCAAGACTCAGAACATAAATGCAATTTCTACTGTGGTAGCTTGCCTTACCAGTGCAGTCAATTTGGTGTCCAAGGATCCTGCTATTCCCTAATCTGAGCTCCAAGGTTCAGTTGAAAGTTTGTATAAAGTTCTGTCCTCAGATTCTCATGTGTGTTGCCACTCTGGTAATGCCGTTGGAACCTGACATCATTGATGGCTGTGTTTGAAGGTATGCCGGGTGGGTTAGGTGTTTCGAGCATTAACTTGAGGTTCTCGTTGCTGTTCCTGACATGAATCTTATTGGGTTAACTCTGTCGTATAGAAAGGAAATGCTGCACAGTTGGTCCACCCCCGAGGATGCCCTTGGGGTGGAAGCATGGGGGTCTCAGGGACCCTCAAGGTAACATTCCAATAATGGGTTATTCCCACACCACAACCACCTGGAGGGTATGCCTGCAACCTATTGAAAATCGTGCTGGTTTTAATAGTGAAACTGGAGACCAAGACAAGACCCCATGGAGGAAATGCAACAACATGCAGCATTTAAGCAGAAACCGATATTCTTCGAGGCAGAGGTAGAGAATCTGGAAACAAAGGTCAGGTGACCAGAACTTGAGTGATAGGTGTTGTAGAAGGAAGATGTGAAGGCCATAATGCTGCATTTTCTGTGAAAGAAGATACTTTGTGAAGACACCTATACAGTATTAGGGCCAATAAATTGACCTAAATCCATACAAGAGTGTCTGGTCGAAGAGTCAAGATGAAGGCTCTAGAGTGGCAATCTTCTGTGAGGGCCTGTGGCACCGCTGTTTGTGGTCTTCTGGAGAGAACCTGCGGAAACACCCCTTAGGACCTCTCTGACAGTGTATGCAGCATAGCTATGTGGGGCCTGTGGGCCCATGTGAGGCCTCTCAGAGAGTGTCTGCGAAAGGCCTTGTAAAGAACATCCTCTTTACCTCACTGCCCGAGCACCCTGTTGACATGGCGCGTGGGAAAGGGTGAAAGATATCAGTGGCGGCTTGTCCGATACGGCGAAGGAGCATCGCCCCTCCTGCCAGCAGCAGCAGCAACTGCAAATCTTTAAAAATCAAAAAATAATAATATAGGTTTATTATCATTTTATTTTTATTTTCTGGCCGAGTCTTGGGGGCGGGGCCTAATCCATGATCATAATGGAGGAGGAGTGGGGTAGGTGCACTGCTATCAGCATGTGGGTTTGGCTGGCCGTCTTAGGACGGCCAAACCGACAAACACACTGAGCTTTCTACAACCCGAGTTGTGTTGTTGGGTTGGAGAAGCAGGCACATGCTCCCAGTCTCTCTGGGAGCGCAAGGTGCTCAGGCCAATCCTGACACTGTTCTCATAAAGTAAACAGCATGAGAGCAGAATTAGGATTGGCCCAAGGCAGGGTAGGAGCCTGTGCTGTGGTGGAGCCAGAAGAGTGGCGATGCGGCGGCATTTCAGATAAGTAATTTTTTTGTGGTGTTTTTATTGTTGGCCCCCCTTTCCTCCCTCCGGCCCACCACTAGCCACAACTTGACGATATTCGCATGTGCTATGTCACTAGCCCCTAGATGCATCAACGTTGTCATTTGCGATTCCTTAATTGCGAAAAATAAGGAATCGCAATTAAGGATTCGCAAATGGCAATGCATCATTAAATTCGCAATTTTATTGGAATTCGGTAAAAATCGCAATTTTTACCGAATTCCAATAAAATTGCGAGTTCCAAATAGCGAATCCGATATTCCCATTCATTCCTATGGGCTGAAATGCCCATAGGAATGAATGGGAATTGCGAATTCGCAATTTCAATTCGGAATGCATCAAAGCCTTTCAAGGGTGGAGAGGGGGGTCCAAAGGACCCCCCCCTGCACTCATGAAATGCACTTTTACATGTGAGTTACATACACACATGTCCTAAGGACATGTGTGCCTGTAACGTACACGTTTAAAAAATGCATTTTCATGCGTTTTTAAACATTTTTGCAAATTACCACGAAGTTCAACTTCGTGGTAATTTGCATTTGCAATTTTGGAAATCGCAAATGTTTTGGGGATGATGCATTGCTGTTAAGGAATCGCAAATGTGCGATTCCTTAACAGCAATCGCATTTTTTGGAACTCGCAAAAAAAGCGATTTCCAAAAAATGCTTGATGCATCCCAGTAACCAATTTAGGAAGTGCAAAAGGCCGATTTATGCGAATCGCACCGTTTGCACTTCCTAAAAAGGTTGATGCATCTGGGCATTAGTCCTTATAACAAGTTATTCCAATAAACAAGTGACATAGTTTCTCATTGCAGGTACATTTTGACACCAGAACACTGCTGGAATATGAAACTAACCCACATTATTTTATATTGAGATTACAGCCTCCTATAAATGATACGTTATGTTAGTTTACATAATGTTATATAATATTACATATTGTTATAGTATTAGTGCTTTAATAGCATAGGTATTCCACTGGTGTAGCTTTTTAAGCTCACAGGGGCAATTAGGATGAATGAAACAGCACTCTTTATAGAACATGAAATATGGATTGTTGCTCAAATCTTGGTTTTATGTGTGCCCTTCTGCAGCACTTAAGTGGGGCTGAGAAAGCAGTCCCAGGATTTGTCACAGGCTCACAAGTGCAAATATGCAGGGCACACTATGTATACTGGAGGCCGTGCAGACCATGCTTAGGCATGGAGTTGAGGGCAGGAAAAAAGAAAAGCCTGAGATAGCAAAAGGTATAGTGGTGATGAGAGTGGTGTGCCGCCAGTTGCTTGGCATGGCACTATGCCTTCAGAGTGAGAGTATAAGACCTTACCCATCAAGCAACGACTTACTCTTTACTGTAATGCATTAAAATATGAAATTCAACAACAACATGTTGATAATAAAATTAATGAAAACATCTTTTACTATGTATGTTGAACATGTAAAATCATTAGATTTGAACAAATGAGGGATATTTGAGGCACTAGGACTCAAACCGCTAACTTTCAGAATGAGAGTCTAAGACCTTAACATCTAAGCCGCACATGACTCGTCGCTGTTCTGTATCAAAACATAACTATGACATTCAACTCCAAAATGTTGATAGAAAAAAGAATTAAATCATATTTCACTATGTACGTTGAACATCTGGAATCCTTGATGCTATGATTGTTGCAAGCGTGTAGGGTTTGGTGAGGTGGAACGGTCAGAGTCCTGAAGGAGGGTGGTGTGTGCTCTCTTGATGACACACAGGGGCATGCTTTGGTGGGTACAGACATAATAGTGAGGAACAATTTGGGATATGTTTTTAGTCTGTGCATGGACATGCCCATTTTAGTGGCTTGTATGACCACCTAATGTATGATTCCATGTGATAACCCTCAGTCTACAAATCTGTGCAAGTTTGCAGACACTACAAAAAGGCTACAAGACATTGAGTCATCTCACCATTCCTTTTCAGAAGCCTTAAAATGGCACACAAACACCATTGATCCCATCACACTACCTGACAACCCCATACTCAAGCACTCCATCACACCAAGCACCTCATTCATTCATTGCTCGACTATTGGCAGTCAGTGTATCAGCAGCAGAAACCTTCAATTCCCACCTGTCAATGGCACACAAGTGTTCACACAAATGACGCTAGGAGAAGACCCCTTTGTTGCTTAGTGGAATGTGGTACAAAAGGGGGTGGTAATGGACGGAGCATCTGAACCAATCAAACACTCACACCCAGTCAAAAGATCTGGGTTTAATCCATCACCGTTCTTTAGCCCACTCTGCCACCCCAGTTCAGACATGGCTATATGCAAATCAGTCTGACCCTGTGCCTCATGGGAACAGTCCAGCCCGAACTGCCAAGCCATGTCTTCCCTGGACCGGAAACATGCTTCCGAGGACCGGTTTCTGGCATTCCAGCTGTCTTCAGCCCGGCTTGCTTGAATCCAGTGGCAAAGTGAGCAAGGGACTCACGTCTGAGCATACCCTGCCACACTTATGGCGGCCAAAAGCGGTACAAAAGGGGTGGTAATGGACGGAGCATGTTTTTATGTGCCTGGATACACCTGGGGCTTAATTTTTGAGGAAGTCACACAGTACAGTGCAGCAAGTCCCCTTGCTGTGCTGCACTGAGTGACAGGGAAAAGGCAGGAGAGTGCTGTATTTAAGGCAATATGACACATTCCTGTTGTTTCCTTTGCACCAGCGCCATTTTGGTTGCCTAGCGCCAATGTAGGCACCCCTGCACCATGGTGCAAGTGTACCTGTGTTGCATGCATGATTACTTTTGTGCAAGAAGGGGCACCTTCCTGCACAAACACAATCCTGGGAGGCATATTCCTATTTTTATGTGTGCTGCATAATGCAGTGCACATATAAAGGGAATAAATAACAAGAAATAGAGATATTTCTTCTTGATACGCCTCCCCTGGGAAGGTGTACGTTTTTGGGGCGTTCCAGGTTTACAAGTTCTTGTAAATCTGGGGATACATCAAAATCCATGGGGGTTGTGTTAGAACACCCACACACCACGCCCATGGATCACATAACAAGGACAGAGTAACGCAACACAGCAATTTCCTCTGCATTGCATTACTTCAGATTTTTTAAGTCACTCAGAGACATGCAAAGTGGCTTTGCGTGGCTTGAAAAATCTGACTTAGAGGTTTACGCCACACACGCACAATGTTGTGTGGTGAAACGTGACGCAACCCTCTCACAAATGAGGCCCTTGTTGAATATCCAATTGGCCTGGGTGGCATGCAGTTTGTTTTGGGTTGTCAGAGTGGGCTGATTCGGATCTATATGGTTTTGCCTGAGTGTGGAGTGTGTGATTGGGTTTGTCTGAGCGAGTTGGGGAGAGGAGGCAGGACATTTGGGGATGAAATACAGACTTCTCTTTAACTAAGGATGTGCTAAGCTTGTGTAATTTCCATGTGCATAATTATGGGAGATTTCAGAAAAACCACACAAACAATTCTGGAATTTCATATAAGTGCACTGCAAAATGCTAGATATTATGAAAGATTACACCGACATTAACATTTTGCAACTCTTAACTTGGACAGGCACTGAAGGGTTAACCTTTACCCTGCCTTGGGGGGCAGCTGAAATGCTTGCTGTGGTGCTTCATCACACATGGAGGATGGAATACTACCTTGGTTTAGGAATGGGGTAATGGCTTGTGGGCTGGCTGGGTGATTCTCATCACCTTGAGAAGCTGGAGGGTTCCAGATCGCGCATTTGGGGTTTAACGTATGGTAGAAGATAGTCCCTAGTTGTGATGTTGTAAGGCAAGAGACACAGGGGACTGGATAAATAGTAAACTATTTGAGACTCAGCTGTGGGTGCTGATGACCATCCGTGGATGCACTTAGCGCCACAGATCTGTGTGGGCATGCTGTAGCCTGGGGCATAGCTTCGGGGGTGGGTTAGTGACACCCCCCCAAATAATTCATTCTTGGCTTCGTAGTTAGATCTAGGGGTTTTGAGTCGGGCCTGCTATCTCTGCGTCAGTCTTCCTCATCATGAGCCAAGAATGAAAGACAAATCAGTGACCTCTGGTTAAATGAGAGATGCTGATCTGGTGGCTGAAATTCAAAATGTTAAACCAGATAGCCCGCAATCCATATGAGCTTCCCTATTTGTCCCAATTATGCAATCCTAGGCATATATTTTATTTCACAGACCCTCTTTTTTTTATTATCACATAAGACCGCACTTTTAAATACTTGAGTTTGGAATGTGTGTTGTGAAAGCAACTCTTATTTTTATTTAAATAGACTATAATGTTGCTCTATCTATAATAAGAATCTAGGTCATATTTCGGGCTTACAGGACTACTAACTTGCCTCTTAGTACACTAATGACTTTGTTGAGGCGCGCACCATGAATGTTTCTATAAACTATCACTTTTAATGCAATTATATATTCTGAAGTTCTATGGTGAAATGTTTCTGCATGCTAAAGAAATCCACTTTTTTGAATTTGGAAGAGATTGTAGCATATAAATTTACATTATGTTTGTTGCACGATATGCATGCAAAATGTTATCAAGGCTTAGCTTGTGCATGGACTCTTAGAGCCAATCCAGAGCCAGGTTTCGGCTCTGGCTTGACACACCCTATTATTTTGCACGCACACCCTCCGCTATTTTGCTAATCAGGCTTAATACATTGAAACGTTGACCAATTTGACAACTCCACCATCAGGGCTTTTAGTAGCAGAGAAAAGGAAGAGTGTGTGCAGAGTAAATACATTTAAAAAAAGGTGATCCCAGGGCAGGAACACCACGCAGTTGTGTTGCATGTGACTGTAGCCATAGTTTCCAGGAAGAACTACAAGGCACAGATGGGATGGGCAGGGGCATAGCTTCAGCAGGGTTTTTGGGGTGTGCCACCCCTCAAATGTATTCTTGGTTTGGTATTTGGATCTCTAGGCCCTGAGTCGGGTCTGCTATATCTGTGTCAGTTTTTCTTGTCATTCTCATTTCATAAAGAGGTTTTAACTTGTTCATTTTTGTGAATCAGGATTATGAATTTATATATCTATATTAAATGACTGATTTACCAAAATATCTGCGCCCATAGAAGTACTCCTTGAATGGGTGCAGATTTGCTACTTTTTAGAATTCACTCACATTGGCAATAGTAGGCTTGGGAAGCTCTGCCAGTCTGAAGTTTCCAGTCAATCAATTACCTAAAATGAGGGCGAATGAATAGTCTCTCTACTAACAATCACCCTCAAGGTAGCATTCCAGCCAATCGTTTTTCACCCACTGTGTCACTCTTGACAGTAGCCCATGGAAACAGTCCATCCAAAACTTTGGTCATTTCAACCCTCCACCCTGTGGTCCACTGCTTTTTATTTGGGAAATTCGAAATTCACATCCCTCAAATCTCACTGACTAAGCTACGCCCATAGCTATAGACCAATGGCCCTGGGTCAATGTGTGTGCTCGCTCTGTACCTTGCCCCAAGGAGGCACTCTTTGTTGGTTCTTTTCATACTGGTGTGTGCTCTTTCTGTACCCTTGCCCCTGCAGGTGCTCTTGATGAGTCTGTCTCTACTGATGTGTGTTCTGCTGCCCATGCCAGTCCTCTCCCTGAACCCTTTCTATTTTGGCGTCTGCTCTCTTGCACAGGCAAGGGCTCTCTTTGAGACCTTTCCAGCTCGCTATGTTCTCTGTGTCTCAACCCCGGCAGGTGCTCTCCCTGCGCCCTTTCAATACTGATGAGTGCTCTCCCAGCCCATGCCAGTGCTCTCCCTGAGACCTTTCCAGACTGGTGTGTTCTCTCTCTGTGCACCTGCAGGTGCTTTTCCTTAGCCCATTCCATACTGGTGTGTGCTCTGCTGTGAATGCCAGTGTGCTCCCAGATTCATTTCATTTTTGTAGGAAATTGGGTAATTGGTTGAGGGTGGGGAACCCTGCTTAAGCAACAACCTCAATCTCGGTCAGAGTGAGACAACATTCCAAATGACGATGCATCACAACCCCGCTGCTTCCTAGGAAGCACAACTGCATGACACATCTTTGATGCAGGACTTCGCATAGCAAGCACCCAATTGCCGGTATCCTTAAAAATGACACAGGACTCTGCACCGCAGCTCCACAGAACCACTGCTGCAAGACAAATCCATGGCGCGCCATCTAGCAATGTTCCGTAACCAATAATTTAGGTACTTTGTTTAGCGGGCCTAACTTGGTACCTATATCTGGCCCGCCCTCCATTGCTGTCAGCCTGAACTTGTGACTTTGAGCCGGTCTGGTGTGACCAGATAACCCCAGTTGGCACTTTGTGCTACTAGTCACTCTTGTTACGTAAAAACTTTGAAATTGCATATCTCTGGTTTTACTGCTTGGATTCTTGTCATTTCTATCTCAAATAATTTATTAAATTATACTGTATTATTCTAAATGAGTGAGGATTTTTTCTTGTGTTGTGTTTTTAGTTTATTACTGTACGAACTGCTGCATAAATACTTTACAAAAAGGGGGGTGGTGATGAACAGAGTGTCTGAGTTAAACAGACCACTCTTACCCAGTCCAAAGATCAGGGCTTGATCCATCACCGTTATTTATCTCACTGCCCCATCCCAGCTCAGAACCTGGCTATATGCAAATCAGTCTGTCCCTGGCCCAGTGCATCATGGGAACAGGGCAGACTAAACTACCAAGCCAATTCTTCACCAGAAAGGAGACAAGCTACCGGGGACCGGTTTCTGGCATTTCAGCCTTCTTCGGCCCGGCTTGCTTGAATCCTGATGGAGCAGTGAGAAAGGGACTCATGTCTGAGTATACCCTGCCACACCTATAGTGGCCAAAAACGATTTACAAAAAGGGGGGTGGTGATGAACAGAGTGTCTGAGTTAAACAGACCACTCTTACCCAGTCCAAAGATCAGGGCTTGATCCATCACCGTTATTTATCTCACTGCCCCATCCCAGCTCAGAACCTGGCTGTATGCAAATCAGTCTGTCCCTGGCCCAGTGCATCATGGGAACAGGGCAGACTAAACTACCAAGCCAATTCTTCACCAGAAAGGAGACAAGCTACCGGGGACCGGTTTCTGGCATTTCAGCCTTCTTCGGCCCGGCTTGCTTGAATCCTGATGGAGCAGTGAGAAAGGGACTCATGTCTGAGTATACCCTGCCACACCTATAGTGGCCAAAAACGATTTACAAAAAGGGGGGTGGTGATGAACAGAGTGTCTGAGTTAAACAGACCACTCTTACCCAGTCCAAAGATCAGGGCTTGATCCATCACCGTTATTTATCTCACTGCCCCATCCCAGCTCAGAACCTGGCTGTATGCAAATCAGTCTGTCCCTGGCCCAGTGCATCATGGGAACAGGGCAGACTAAACTACCAAGCCAATTCTTCACCAGAAAGGAGACAAGCTACCGGGGACCGGTTTCTGGCATTTCAGCCTTCTTCGGCCCGGCCTGCTTGAATCCTGATGGAGCAGTGAGAAAGGGACTCATGTCTGAATATACCCTGCCACACCTATAGTGGCCAAAAACGATTTACAAAAAGGGGGGTGGTGATGAACAGAGTGTCTGAGTTAAACAGACCACTCTTACCCAGTCCAAAGATCAGGGCTTGATCCATCACCGTTATTTATCTCACTGCCCCATCCCAGCTCAGAACCTGGCTATATGCAAATCAGTCTGTCCCTGGCCCAGTGCATCATGGGAACAGGGCAGACTAAACTACCAAGCCAATTCTTCACCAGAAAGGAGACAAGCTACCGGGGACCGGTTTCTGGCATTTCAGCCTTCTTCGGCCCAGCTTGCTTGAATCCTGATGGAGCAGTGAGAAAGGGACTCATGTCTGAGTATACCCTGCCACACCTATAGTGGCCAAAAACGATTTACAAAAAGGGGGGTGGTGATGAACAGAGTGTCTGAGTTAAACAGACCACTCTTACCCAGTCCAAAGATCAGGGCTTGATCCATCACCGTTATTTATCTCACTGCCCCATCCCAGCTCAGAACCTGGCTGTATGCAAATCAGTCTGTCCCTGGCCCAGTGCATCATGGGAACAGGGCAGACTAAACTACCAAGCCAATTCTTCACCAGAAAGGAGACAAGCTACCGGGGACCGGTTTCTGGCATTTCAGCCTTCTTCGGCCCAGCTTGCTTGAATCCTGATGGAGCAGTGAGAAAGGGACTCATGTCTGAGTATACCCTGCCACACCTATAGTGGCCAAAAACGATTTACAAAAAGGGGGGTGGTGATGAACAGAGTGTCTGAGTTAAACAGACCACTCTTACCCAGTCCAAAGATCAGGGCTTGATCCATCACCGTTATTTATCTCACTGCCCCATCCCAGCTCAGAACCTGGCTATATGCAAATCAGTCTGTCCCTGGCCCAGTGCATCATGGGAACAGGGCAGACTAAACTACCAAGCCAATTCTTCACCAGAAAGGAGACAAGCTACCGGGGACCGGTTTCTGGCATTTCAGCCTTCTTCGGCCCGGCTTGCTTGAATCCTGATGGAGCAGTGAGAAAGGGACTCATGTCTGAGTATACCCTGCCACACCTATAGTGGCCAAAAACGATTTACAAAAAGGGGGGTGGTGATGAACAGAGTATCTGAGTTAAACAGACCACTCTTACCCAGTCCAAAGATCAGGGCTTGATCCATCACCGTTATTTATCTCACTGCCCCATCCCAGCTCAGAACCTGGCTATATGCAAATCAGTCTGTCCCTGGCCCAGTGCATCATGGGAACAGGGCAGACTAAACTACCAAGCCAATTCTTCACCAGAAAGGAGACAAGCTACCGGGGACCGGTTTCTGGCATTTCAGCCTTCTTCGGCCCGGCTTGCTTGAATCCTGATGGAGCAGTGAGAAAGGGACTCATGTCTGAGTATACCCTGCCACACATATAGTGGCCAAAAACGATTTACAAAAAGGGGGGTGGTGATGAACAGAGTGTCTGAGTTAAACAGACCACTCTTACCCAGTCCAAAGATCAGGGCTTGATCCATCACCGTTATTTGCATACAGCCAGGTTCTGAAACTGGGATGGTGCAGTGAGCTAAAAAACGGTGTTGGATCTAGCCCTGATCTCTTGACTGGGTGAGAGCTTTCTGCTTAATTCAGAGACTCTGTCCCTCACCACCCCTTGTTGTAAATATTTTTGTCCACCCTAAGCGTGGAAGGGTATTCTCAGATGTGAGACCCTTGCTCATTGCACCATCAGGATTCTAGCAAACCGGGCCGAAGACGGCTGTAATGCCAGAAACTGGTCCCCGGGAGCTTGTTTCCTTCCCAGTGTAAGAATTGGCTTTTGTAGTTTGGTTTGCCCTGTTCCCATCATGCACTGGGACAGGAACAGACTAATTTGCATACAGCCAGGTTCTGAAACTGGGATGGTGCAGTGAGCTAAAAAACGGTGTTGGATCTAGCCCTGATCTCTTGACTGGGTGAGAGCTTTCTGCTTAATTCAGAGACTCTGTCCCTCCCCACCCCTTGTTGTAAATATTTTTGTCCACCCTAAGCGTGGAAGGGTATTCTCAGATGTGAGACCCTTGCTCATTGCACCATCAGGATTCAAGCAAACCGGGCCGAAGACGGCTGTAATGCCAGAAACCGGTCCCCGGGAGCTTGTTTCCTTCCCAGTGTAAGAATTGGCTTTTGTAGTTTGGTTTGCCCTGTTCCCATCATGCACTGGGACAGGAACAGACTAATTTGCATACAGCCAGGTTCTGAAACTGGGATGGTGCAGTGAGCTAAAAAACGGTGTTGGATCTAGCCCTGATCTCTTGACTGGGTGAGAGCTTTCTGCTTAATTCAGAGACTCTGTCCCTCACCACCCCTTGTTATGCATAAATACTTTACTCATTGCCTCTAAATTAAGCCTGACTGCTTTTTGTGCCAAGCTACCAGCGGGTTGAGCACAGATTAATTTGGGATTTGTTTGTGTCTCACTCTCACCCTGACAGAGCTTTTGATTGCTGCTTGAGTAGGGTTCCCCTCCACCCAACCAGTAACCTAATTTCCTACGTTGGTGTTCCACAGTGAGATATGGACTTGTGTTTGTGCAGTGCCATACAGTGCTTTTGTGTTAGACTTAAAGACACAGATAAGTAATCTGATACCAATTCAAGTTTTTTTTTAATTCTCCTTGATTGGCTCTTTTGCTTTTTCTAAACTATCTGTCATTCTACCTGATTGTCTGTGGCTACACCTGCAAGAATGGAATTTGGGCTCATCAACCTGGAGAGCTACACCTTGGTTGAGTTCAAGTAGTTCTGTACTTCTAGTCAGGAAAGGCACCAAAAAGTTGGAACTTCGGAAATGTCTGAGGGCCTGGGTGGAGGCTCACCAGTTGCTGACAGTAACAGATACCTAGGAAGGTCCACTTGGCAATCTAAAAGGCTTAAGCTGAAAGAACCTTGGAGAAAAAGAGAAACGCTATGGAGGAGAGGAGAATGGCCCATGAGCGCTGCTAGCCATAATGGTGGCAGCATAGCCTCAGTGCTTTCTGGAGAGAAGAGGGCCCACTTCCAAATGTATCAGGTGCCTAACCTTTGTTGTGGGAGATGATATCGACTAGTGGTTTGAAGCTATGAGGTTGCTCTGGAGATGAATAGGGTTTCTGAAGAGGATTGGGGGCCAGTCTCCGGAGACACATGCCTAGTGAAAGGCAGGATGCCCTGCTGGCCAGAGAAGGAGGACAGGATGAGACAGGGGCATAACGCAGGCCCCTGCAGCCCTTGTGGTCCAAGGGGCCTCCAAAACCTATAGAGGGCCCCCTTTGAGCCCACCACCAATGAACATCTGTGTGATGTGCGATACTCAGGGGCCCCTCAATCAATTTCCAGGGTGGCCCCATCAATTTGTGTTACACCGCTGGAATACTTCCATGAAGGACACCATTGTCAGGCAGTATGGCCTTACCCCAGAAATGTATAGGCAGAGGTTTAGGGGCAGCCAGAAGCTGCCCCATCAGCCATAGGTGGATTGTGTGTGTTCCTTTTGCAAGGCACTGGATGGTTGGGTGAAGGGCAGTGAAGAATTACCTAGAGCTGTACAATTTGATGCCAAGAGAGTACATTTTAGTCTGATTGATAGTATGCTCACTGGCTCAGGGAGCTGGCTTAGGAGGCGGACACCTGGCTCAGCACCAGAGCCCATAGGACCTCGAGAACCTTCTCCTACTTCAAAGAAAGTGGGCACCAGATATAAATAATGGGCCCTCAGACCCAACTCTTCAGAAAACCTCTACACCTACGGAAGACTCCAAAGTACTGCTGTGCTGCTCTGCAAGAAGGGCTGCTACTCGTTTGCCCTGCTACCCTGCTTGTCTGGGGTTTCAAAAGACTATTGACAAGCACTTTTTGAGTGTGCCCAGACAGAGTCTTTGTGATGTACAAGTATGGTAGATTACAAATCCACCCCACCCATCGAGTCAGAGATGGCCCATACTGCCAACACCTATCTACTTTGTCTCACTGTATGGGAGCAATACACAAAGACCAACTGCCAGGTACACCTAGTCATGTGAACCAGGGTACAGCATGCAGGAACCGAATGGTTAGGATAAGAAAACGCCACCCTTATAAAAGTTAAATTTTTAGAATTGTGACTTAAAATCTCACTTTACCCTTAAAAAGGGGGTTAAATTACAATTCTTTAGACACCAAGCTCGACATCTCTTCTTGTTCCCTATTGAAAGTTAGCACTTAGGTAATGTAATAAGGTGACCCATTGTTATCCTATGGGAGAGGTAGACCTTGCAGTAGTGAAAGCGAATATAAGAGTCTTTCGCTACCACAACATGTCAAATTTAAAAGTACATGTCCAGCTTTTTAAATCCACTGCAAACTGCCATCTTGGCTGTTTCGTGCCTACCCAAGGGGTGACGTATATGTATTGTGGTCTCCTTGAGCCCTTTCCTTAATAGTATGTGCCCTCACTATGCACCTGGTCCCTACAGATGCTGTCCCTGGTCCTTTCATAAATTTTGGGTGCTTTGCAGTCACGAGCCAGCGCTCTCTATGAGCCCATTCTTTGCTGGTGCACCCCTGCATTTGCTCTACTTGGCCCATTCCATACTGGTGAGTGATATCCTGCCCCATGCAAGCGACCTCCCTCATCCCTTTCATAGTGATGTGTACTTAGCCGTGCCCCTGAACCCCTGCAGAAACTCTCCCTGAATTCTTTCCATACTAGTGTATGCTCTCTCTGTTCCTGTAATCCTGCCCCTGCCAGTGCTCTCTCCCTGTGCCGCTGACAAGTCGTTCACATCTTGGTCTCCAGAACCTGGGCGTTTGTTTCTGCCGTTAGAAAGCTCCTGTCGTTAGAGAACAGATCACATTGGCTTTCCTCTCTATTAGCCTGGATAAACTGAAACATGTGTGTACTTCTAACGTGCCTGCCAAGACTTGCAGATTTGTAGAGCTGTAAGCAAGTGTTGTTATATTCAGGGCACTGGAATTATACGTTTCAGCGTTTTTCGCATAATTGTGGATTTGGAGCATTTACCACATAATACCTTTTCTGCTCTATAATCTGAAGATTTTAACATTAAAAAAAAAATTCTTTCTAGCTCAAACGGATAAAAAATGTTTTAACTGTGGTGGCGTGGTGACGTGTTGCCAAGCAGTTAAAGGCCCTTCGCATAAGCTAACAGGTCATCTTTCAGTTGTCTAGTTTTGCATTTGGTTGTTAAACTGGTACTTATGAAGTGAAATATTTGCCCAGACAGTATTACAAACTGCAATAGAATGAAGTAATACTATCAAAAAATATGCCACATAGCTTGTCTTATCTTGCCACATAATGAAGTCACCCATGCCACATAATTGTGTGCTCCCCAGTCACAGAATTCCAGTGACTAGTTGTACTTGCTCATTGCAATGAGGATCATTGCATGGACCACGCAGAGGAGAAAGGCTGAGGTGGCCGGAATCAAAACCAATGACCTGCAAGCTTTTTAGACCGATTTACAGCAGCAAATGCATTGACCCACCCAGAAATCTTGCTATATATAATTAATTAAAACACCCACTTAAAAATGCAATTGAAGAAGCCAGGTCGAGGCTAAGGCGCGTGTGCAGCCGATGGAGCACAGCAAACATTTATTGGAAATCGATCACTGCCTAGACAACCCCCCGCCCCCTCCCCTCCCGACCCAGCTCAGACGGTGACCTGAATTTCCAGCAGACTTTCTAGATATGATTTAGGTGACTATCGCCGAATATTTTGCACAGCAATTCCGATGCGTTTAATACAGGATTTGCGATTTGTACATGTGTGATAGATGCCTGCTTAGCTGCCAAGTGCACTTTTAAAGCTACATTTCCTGTGTGGCCGCATAGGCGTAGTTAGGCAAGCATGAAAATGAATACCGTTTGCTGGTTGGATGGTGCACTATAGCCACTTTTGAGCTTCAGAGGGCCCTAAAATTCATGGGCCCCAATGCCACTACACCTGCTGCACTATTGATAGCAACGCTACTGGATTTCGATAATATAGCAACAAATAAAATGGGCTATTTCTAATTTTTTCTCCACTCACCTTAACAAGGAGAGTGTTGGTACACGGAATTTCGGCAGTTCTTCGGTATATGACAAGCAGTGCGGTTGGAATTATGCGGCAACGGAGGACTTATTATATGGCAGGGTTCACCAAATTACCCATCAAGAATGGGCAACTTTGGCAGCATAATTTGACGCCTTCCCAGTTGTGTGAGTATAAAACGTATTATTAATACCTGGAAGAAAGTTTCACCTCCTCAGTACCAGTTTAAACCCTGACTACAACAGCAACTGGGAGGTGACCTGTTAACCATTCCATGGGGCCTGCCACTGTTTTTCACCATTTAAGTAACTTGTGATCTGTATAAACTAAAATCTATAGAGAATTCTTCAAATTGTGCAGCAGATGATGGATTATGCAGTATTTGAAATGGTAAAATAGAAGTGCAGGTACTCTGTGCCTGGGTACCTACTTGCTTCTGAGAAGTGCCGGTACTCGCCAATGAAAACTATTACCTCTCTCTTGAGAAGTGCCGGTACTCTCCGTCTCAAAATAAAAAGGGTACTGGTACTCCGTACCGAGAAGTACCGGCCCATTTAAAGCACTGCTATACGGAAATGCTACAGCACAGCCGCAAAGTCTCATCATAACTTGGCCCTGGATATAACTGCTCATGCGCGCCAGAGGCTGCCGGGCGCCGGACAGACACTCACTTAGAACATAAAACATGTATACACTTTCATAGCAATTCGAACAAAACCTCAAAAGTGTACCTTCACTCTCCTTAGTGGAGAAGGAGCCGTTGTGCCCATTCAATCCCTGGTCTCTGCGCTGATGCAAACTACTATTTGGACACCAATTACAGCGTTAAAATCAATTACTAATTAACAACCTGTTTATTAAATTAGTCAACATGAATTAGGAAAAAACATGTGTACTTCCAATTACGTACGTCGCCACAGCAACGTGATGTTACTAGCTACTGCACCAAGATGCCTTCAGTTGGCTAAGGCAGTGTGGAAGAAGAATGTAATAGCATAGCATACCAAATGATAAGATAACATAAGATAACATAACATAAAACATAACAACATAGCATAGCATAACATAACATAACACAACACTACATATAACATAACAGAGCATAACATAACACAACATATAACATAGCATAGCATAACACATAACCTATAACATAACATAACAACATGACATAACAACACAACCTATAACATAACATAGCATAACATAACACAACATATACGATAACATAACACAGCAAAACATATAACATAAGATAGCATAACATAACACAACATATACCACAACATAACATAACGACATGACATAACATAACAACACAAAATAACATATAGCATAAGATAGCATAACATATCACAACATATACCACAACATAACATAACGACATGACATAACATAACAACACAAAATAACATATAACATAACATAACTCCCTGCCAAATAAGAAACTAAACGTGAAAAACAGTCTGCTGTAGGATAACATGAAAGGACGCTGTTCCGTGCCCACTCCAATGAACCCTACATCACATTTGCTGAACAACCAGGCCCATCGATCAACTTCCACTCACCTTCGCCGGCAGCCTCTCTCCGAGCACCTACTGGCAAAATGGCCAAGAGGAAAATCAATAACTCGTTCCCCTCTGGCCGACGACCAGCCTGACAAATGAAAACGACTTCAGATCATTCATGCCGCCAAGGCCAGGCCCGAACCAGTGTCTTAGAGCTTATAGGGCAGGGCGCTCGCGCACAGTACCAAAGTGTCGTGCTGTGCGTCCCTTGGGGCACGCAGACCTTTCAGTGTCAGCCTGCACGTGGCTCCATGAAATGGCGCGTGTGCCTTCTGGAGTACCCGGAAGCAGTGCAGCGCCTGCGTATTACCACAGGCCGGGACCCTGTCGTGCAATTATTGTGTAATGTGAACACTAAGCACGGGTGACTCTTTCACCCAGATAACTCTACAGTGCAGTTGCTGATGGCCTTAAAGTTCACATATCCTTATAATAAGTGAGTGATTTTTATCTCCTTATCAATGTGCATACTTATTAGCTGGCCTTAGAATGAGCATGTAATAGGAAAATGATGTCCCTACTTGATTGTAATAACGTATTACTAGAAAGCATTGACATTCCCCCACTTGGATAGCTCCTACTTCCGGTTTAAGGATTCCACCTTCCCTTTCGGAGACCTCATCCGTGGGAAATGGGATGACGTAAGGATTTTGTATGTCCAACCACCGAACACAGGGTACTGGCCGCACCTGGTCAAATGACCTCGCGCAGCATGTCAGTGAGAAAGAAGGTGGGGCACGCTGGTGACAGCCCATCGAACTCCTGTGGCTTGCCTGTTAGTGACAGGAGAGGCCATCCGAACGGCAACAACCCAGGAAAACCACTGAACCAACCTCACCATACTTGCAGCAGCAACACGCCTGCAAACGTTTCCCTGAACACAAACAAAACAAGGCCTACGGTTAGGCAATCCCACAAATTGTGTGTTGGAGTCTCACTCATTATTTCGACTAAGACACCACCCGACTGTACATTGAAAATAGCTTCAAGCTACCTAGGATTGTCATGCCCTTATAACAGCACAATACGCCTTATAAAAAAATAGCAGTACAGTCAATCACTGACCTCTACAATCAATAGCACAATGCTCTGCTAAACAAAGCAACGCTGAAGACAGTATGAAAACAATGCAGGCAATTCAATAATACTGTGGGCAAAGCTAATACAGACAATAGCACAGTCGTGCTGAAAATACTACAATATTGAGGGCAAGATGATCACAACTGAGTCATTAAAACAACACAGAGCCAATAGAGCAAGATGGCAGGCAGTACTGCAACACTTTACACCTCAGGGAATGAATTAACAAAACATTGCTAACAATGCCACGACACACAATACAACAGTGAAACACAACTGACAACACTGAAGTATAAAGTCATGGCAGTGAAAATAAATGTGGGCCAATAAACGTTATTTAGTGCAACTGAACTAATAAACACACATTCATGCATTGATTACTAAAGTGCAAAGAGTACATTTAGGTGTATTACATAGTACAGCAACAGTGACATGAAAAGAGCACATCTGAGTACCTCGCAGATTGCATGCTACATTTACTTTATGCAGGGGAAAAACTCTACTAATAGCCAGATATCTCTTGAGTATGATTTTTCATTCCTGCACAGATTTAACCCCTTTCGCCTGGTTTTGGTTGAACACACTTGTTAATACAAATGAAAAACTACTGCGGCATAAACCATATATGCAGATGCCCATCCATAGTATAATATATATTTATTGCCAAGGAGGCTTCCTCTTTTGTGAATAATGACTCTTCCCCACCCTCAATAATGGGAATAAACAGCATAAGACAGACAGACAGGTAGAAAGATAGATAGATAGATAGATAGATAGATAGATAGATAGATAGATAGATAGATAGATAGATAGATAGATAGATAGAGATAGATAGATAGATAGATAGATAGATAGATAGATAGATAGAGATAGATAGATAGATAGATAGATAGATAGATAGATAGATAGATAGATAGATAGATAGATAGATAGATAGATAGATAGATATTTTACTTCTGCCCGCCACAGCATAGCTTACTTCCGCCATTGGCTTTCTTCATTGTAAGTGAAAACATTGTGCTTGGACATGTGTGCACATCCACCTAAAATTATTCACTTTAGTGCCCGGCCTGGTGTGCCAATCTCTGCTTTAATTTTTTTCATTTCATATTTTGTTTCTGTTTGTTTTGTGATTGTCATTGTTTTACTAATTTTCTTGCAATCATGTGTATGACACCCTTAGGTGGGGCCATTTTATATTGCCTTTAACCCGTTTAGCGCGTCGAACATTCACCCCCAGTGCGGGCGTTCGATCGCGCTAACGGGATTCGGACGTCCGACGGTCGTGCGCAGCACCAGCGAGGTAGTGCACGCGATGACCGTTGGACGTTCGCAGCACGGAAGGGGTTAAACATTTTGCGTATGTTTGCGACAAAAAAAATCTTTGCAGGCTTGTCAAGACCAGATCTACATTCTTAGTCGGTGCTTGTTGCATAATGAATATATAGGTGTATCTTGTACTATTTGTCTAAGGGACACATGTATGACATTTTGACATAGGGCAGCATAGCAAAGCACATTGCTGCACTGCCCTACACCAAACTGAAAGGTCAGGAAAGCCCCATATTTAAACAATATGGTGCATTCCTGTCCTTTCTGTCTGCGCTGGTACAGTTTTGGCAACCTAGCACCAAGGCAGGCACCCTTGCACCACTTTGCAAGGATGCCTCAGTTGTAAGTAGGATAGTTTTTGTGCAAGAAGGGACACCTTCCTGCACGAAAACAATCCTACAAGGTGTTTTCCTCTTTCCATGTGTGCAACAGAATGCAGCAAACATGGAAAGAGGAAAAAACTAGCAGAAATAGATGTATTTCTACTCGTTATGTCTCACCTAGGGAGACGTACGGATTTTACTCTTCCTCAGCGTCAAATTCCATGGGTGTTGCGTGGGAAAACCCACTGCAATGCCCATTGAATGCCTTCCGGTCGCACAGTAAGGCGACACAGGGTGGCTTTGCGTGGCTTCATAATTCTTTCTGAGAGCCCTGCTTCACACATGAATCACTTTACGTGGTGCAAAAGTGACACAGGGCTCTCATAAATAAGCCCCTAAATGACAAATAAAATCTCACAAGGAAGATGTGTTTAATACAAAACTATATCTTTTGAAGACCTATGAGAATGTGAAAAACGGTGGCCCCGCTGAGTAGGCGAGTTCACATTTTAGTTAACATTTTCTTTTTTTTTTTTATTTCAGTAATTTTTTATTGAAAATAAGAAGCATATTTACATGGTACAGAGTATAACACATGGGGGATGGGAAAAGACAGGGAAAAAGCGCGCCCCGGGGGGGGGGGGGGGACAAGCATTGTCTCGATTGGCATGTGTCTGTTCTTCCATGTTCTCATGCTTGCTTCTTTTTCTTCTCGCCAAACCCTCAGGCTTCCCCCGTCCCCCTTACAGACTGTCTGATTGTCTTTTCGCTCCCCTGGTGGCGTGAAGAGAAAGGAAAGGTATATAGATATAGAGAGTAGAGAGAGAGAGGCACATTGTGCTGCAGTGTAGGCGATGCAAGTTGTTTATGCAGTATTGCCTAGTCTGGACGTTCAGGGCGGCTTATGAGAGGACAGGTAGTTGTCTAGCGACAGCCACATCTCGCTTTTTTTCCCTGAGTTCGGTAGGCTGTTGGACGTTATGGTGTCGGCTCCTCGTAGGAATATGACCCAGTAGTGTGGCTCACTGGTTAGAGGCGGCAGACCCGAGAGCAGAGGACGGCCCGGGACCAGGGTTCGATTCCCGGCGCGGCAGGTTTCTGGACCAGGGTCAGCGGACTCGATAATTCTCTCGCCTCGGTGCCCACTCTGATCAGCGATCACACTCGGCAACTCTGGGCATTAGCTTGCCTCATCTTCACTAACGGCCCAACCAGACCGCCGGGGATGCCTGGTCTCACCCTGGAGATACCCATTAAGGGACCATCTCTCAGGGAAGACAGGAAGGGTTTCGCAGCGGTCGAAGCGCCTTGGGACCCTACGGGTAAGTAGTGCGCTATATAAATGCCTATACATACATACATACATACATACAGTTAAACCAGGCTTTAAAGGTGGCCTTAGCTGTGTCTTTCCAATTGTTCAGTACCGTCTTGACCGCCGCTGTGAGCAGGAGGTCAATCAGGTCTCTGTCATGTTCGGATGCTATGGATGGGTCGGTGTATCCTAGTGCTAGATAGTGAAAGTCTAGTGATAGTGTTGCGCCTGTTACGTCATTGATTAGAGTATTTACGGAGTCCCAGAACCTCCTAACCTTGGTGCGTTGGAAGAGGAGGTGTGCCAGGTCTCCCTTCTGCTTGTTGCAGTTCCAGCAGGAGTCGATACATGGCCACTTTCTTACTGAGCCAGCAGATAAAGTTTGTCTCATATTTGTAGTCACATTTGTATCGTAGCACACTTTAATTTGTAACTTTCACATACCCACAAAAAGTTAAAATTTAAACACTTAAATAAAAACATCAGGATATGACCTCAAGATATTAAGCAAACTGGCCTAAAATGCGTATTAGACTTGGACAATTTAACTTTTTAAGACTGTTTTTATCTGCCAGTTTGCAATTAGATATTTCTGTCAAGATAGAAAATGTGAGTCTTCAATACAGCTAATAAACAAGAAGATAAAAGTGTTATGTGCCAATCAATAATATAGAGGAACAGACTAAAATAGTATCACAGACTACACAACACTAAACAACAATAGTACAACTAGTAACTCAATACTGCAATTAAATGCGTTCTTTTGAACTGTCAGTCTCGCAGGGTCTGATACAAATGTATAAAATGACACCATGCAACTCTCTCCAACACTCTGCAGACATTAATATTTGAAAGCAATCAACATAATATGCTGTATTACACAACACATTATCAAAAGCCATATCACAAGCTGATGCTACTCCGGTGCAAACAATAACGGAATACTGCTGCTTTGCAATCCTGTTGCCAAAAAGTACAACTGGCAGCGAGTCACATGATACTGTTGACAATAATAAAATGCTGCCAACAAAAGAAGAATGTGACAATCATTTGCACAATCTGGAAAAAAAGTCAATACATCAGTACAATGGGCAATCATGAACTGCATTACGCTACACAATGCTTGTTAGACCCGGCGGTTTCTGGCCGGCTGGGACGCATCGAAGCCAGTCAGAATCCACCATCCTAGATATGATGAGTATGATACACTTGTCTGACAACCTGTGCTCACCCTTGGGCAACTTGGCACAGGATTAAATTGTAAAGTATTGGCACAACACCACCCCTGTAACACACTGCATACTCTACAAAAAGACTCCACACCATATGCATAAAACATGATGTTAGAAATAGGGGCCTCTAGTTGGCAATGGTTTGAACCTTTGTCCAAGTAGGGACCCTTCTTCCTAGTCAGGGCAAGGGGGATACCCTTCTGAAATACCCCCTACTCACCTCCTTGGTAGCTTGGGATGGGCAAACAGGCTTATCTCAGAGGCATTGTGTAAGACATTTGTGCATGCATACAGTAATACAGTGAAAACCCTACAAATGGACACCACACCAGTTTAGAAAAATAAGTAATCTTTATCTAAACCAAACAAAACCAAAACGACAAAAAGCCACAATGCAGTAATCAATATATGACTTTTAAAAGGCAAAAATAGTTTTGTTCAAAGTAAATTACAGATGCGACACTTTTCACGCAAACACCTTGAATGCGTCGCGTATACAAACAAAAACTGTCACAGGGAAGGTGATGTGTTGGTTCCTTACGCCCAGGGAAGGTGATGCGTCAGCTCCTTACTTCAGGGGAGGTGATGCGTTGGTGCCTTACTGCCATGCAGGGGTGGTGATACATCGGTTCCTTACTGAAGGGGAGGTGAAGTGCCTGTTTTTTACTGCGCCCCTGGTGATTTTGTCGGTGTGGCGCCCAGATGCGATGCGTGAGAATTGGGGATGATTTGGTTCTTGATGCGGCGGCGGCGACAACACTGCATTGTTCTCTCCAGCCACAGTCCCACGATGCATTGGTTCTTGTAGCTGCACAGCAGGGCCTGCATCAGAATTGGTGAGGTGATCTCGGACTTCGGAAATCGGTGCACGCGATTCAGCGTGTGGCAATTTCTCAAGCTGTGGCATGCGCTGCATCAATTTCTTCAGCCAATCATCGGAAACAGATGGGGATGCATCAAGCTTCTGGAAGTTGCGTTACTTTTCCAGCTCCCAGCGTCAAACAGCCTCCAGAGGTCCAAATCAGCAGCAGGCACCTCTTAGCAGGTCAGAACTCCCAGCAAGTACGTTAAGGGGAGCTGGTGGTGAAGTCTTTGTCTCCCTGAGACTTCAGAACAGGAGGCAAGCTCTATTTCAAGTCCTTAGAGATCATCCTCAAGCAGGAGACACAGCACACAGCAAAGTCCTTATCCTTTCCTTGGCAGAAACAGCCACTGCAGGCCAACCCCAGACAGCAAACAGCAAAGGGGCAGTACTCCACCTCAGTTTCTCCAGCTTTTCTCCATGGCAAATGTTCCTCTTGATCCCCAGAGGTGATATAAAAGTCTGGGCCCTTCTTTTTATAATACAGAATCCTTTGTTCTCTGTGGCAGTGAAGCTCTTTGCCCAGACAAAACCAGTTCTGTCCTCTCTGGTCTGACTTCCTGGCAGGAGGTGGAGACAGCATTGTTCTTGGAAGACCAGGCCCATTCAGATGTGAAAGAAATCTCAACCCCCTACTCTGAATGCAGCCCAGGCATATTCAGCCCAGCCCGACTCACCCTGGAAAGGTAGGACACACCTAACCCCCCAAGTGGCTATCTGAACAGAATGTACATCCCCAGCCCCTGTCACTCCACAGCCAGACAGTCAATACACAACCTAGCAGAGGCACACTGAAGGTAAGGCAAGAAACCACCTGCTTTCTAAAAGTGGTATTTTTCAGGCATATGAAACTTTATTTCCCCCTTCTTGTTCCAATGGGCAGAAAGCTTATAAGATGTTATGAGCAAACTGATTCTATGCTATGGGCCGGATAGCCTTACAATAGGGAAACATTAAATTGGCAGTATTTCACTATCAGGACATGCCACACACATCAGGGCATGTGCTACCTTTTATATGCACTGCACCCTGCCCACAGGGGTACCTTTGGCCTACCTTATTGGTGACTCATATATAAGAAAAGGGAAGGTTAGGGCCCGGCAAGTGGGTGCATTTGCCAGGTTGACATGGCAGTACGAGACTGCACACAGGCACTGCAATGGCAGGCCTGAGACCTTGTTGTAAGGATGCTTGTGTGTGTGGAACAAGCAGAGCTGCAAGCCCACTAGCAGCATTCGGTTTACAGGCCCTCTGAACACATGGTGCACTGTACTAGGAACCTAATAGTAAACCAAATAAACCAATCATGGAAACACCAATCCATAATAACAATTTACAAAGGGAGCACTTGCACTTTAGCACTGAACAGCATTGGCAAAGTGTCCAAAGTATCTAGAACAGCAAAACAAAATCCATCACACAGTAAAAATACAGGAGGCAAAGGCAAAAAATGCAGGGGAAACCCAAGCCAAGGCTGCCAGGTCTAATACATGGTCTTTGTATTGCACGCACATTGAAATCAACATGACATACACAATAAATGTATACTTTACAGTTATATGGAATTGTAGAACTCTTTCATTAACAGCAGAACAGCATTAACATATATGCACTATTCATAGGTATTCATAAAACATGACATTCCCAATATCACATGTGCCTTACAGTTGCAATGGTCAAGAAATCGCAGGTTTTGACTACGCCTCATGACCTAGCCCCTCATTCACACAAAAGGCACATTGCCCCAGCTGGCGACACTTTGATTAGATTATCGGGACAACCTAAAGCAAAAGGAAACAGTTACTGGGTTTTGTCTATCCAAACTAGGCCTTCAAGCACCCAGCGGCACCTTTACTGGTGCAGCATTACTATCCTCCGTAGGCAAAAGATTGTGACACCGGAAGCTGGTGCGCTTCCCAATTGGAGAAATGTTTCCCCTCCAGCTGAGGTACAAGCTGCAGTTGCTCCAGGCAGCCAGCCATGGGTACCCGCATGACAAAACGAGACCCCTTGGGTCCAGTCATGATTTTCTCTACAACTCTGCAAACATCCCCCAACACCCCTTGGACACCACACACTATGGAGTGCAAGCTAGAACAGGTTTCTGGTTGCAGGTACAGGTCCCTCAGACTTAACAAACTTACCCCACACTCCTTGAACTCCTCACGTTCCTGCACCACAGATGGGCTGCTGATTTTTGCAAGAACATTCTTCTACACAGTGTGATTACGCCGTATGTCAGAATGGTCCTTGTCCCAACCAATGATCCCTTTTACCATTTGTACCCTGCGAGGTCCTTACGATCTTGTGAAAATAAGGAGATCCTTTCTGTCCCTGGAACCTTGTGGGAAGTGCTTAGGGACCAGGTCCATGACAAGTGGCAATTAGCTGCAGACCAGCAACTTCCAGGCAAAATCCACTAAGGGATAGTCCAGTTGCTGGAGCACAACAAGCCCCATGCCACCACAAGTCTGCAGATAATCCAGATGCAGTCCCTCCTGCCCCAGTATTTCCTCTTGCTGATGCCCCAGGGTCAAACCAATGTAGCATGGTTCCAATCCCAAAAGCCAAGACCCTGCCCCTTGGAACGCAGGTGCCAATTCCACCCCCACGTATCCTTCCCAGGAAGGCCCCTCACAGTCAGAGATCTGCAGTTTCCCTTGAGCCCCTAGTTTATGGTCTTCTATCAGGAATGCACAGATGTAGCTGCCCCCACAGTACCCAGATGTGGATTGGAGGGGAAACAGCCATTACAACGCGGCTGTTACTTCGCAGGCCGTTACGTCGCATGCGTTACAACGCATGCGACGTAACCACGCGTACACTTTACGACGCGGGCCATTACATTTAAAAAGCATGTGATGTAATGGCATCGGAGCACAGACAGCAACTCAGGAACCGGGAGCAGAGACTCGGCGGCATTGTGAACGGACCACGAGGAAGGAGAGAAGTAAGTGGGATTAGGGTTTAGTGTAGTCTCAGGTGGTAGTAGTGTAGGCGCTAGGGTTCAGGGTTGTATCAGGGGGTTGTAGTGTATGCTAGTGTTTAAGTCTTTAGGGCTTAGGGTAGTGTAAGGGGTTGTAGTGTATGCTAGTGTTTAAGTCTTTAGGGCTTAGGGTAGTGTAAGGGGGTTGTAATGTATGCTAGAGTTTAAGTCTTTAGGGCTTAGGGTAGTGTAAGAGGGTTGTAGTGTATGCCAGTGTTTAAGACTTTAGGGCTTAGGGTAGTGTAAGGGGGTTGTAGTGTATGCTAGTGTTTAATACTTTAGGGCTTAGGGTAGTGTAAGGGTGTTGTAGTGTATGCTAGTGTTTAGGAATTTAGGGCTTAGGGTAGTGTCAGTGGGTTGTAGTGTATGGTATTGGTTTAGGCTTTAGAGTTGTGTAAGCAGGTCCGGGACAGACTGTACGTAGGGGTAGGGTCGTGTTTTGAGTACTGTTTTGGGGTAGTTTTAAATTATGTACTGTAGTGTCTTATTGTGGACTGTGTGTTGGTAGGGTAGTGTATTAGTGTTTGGGGGATATTTAGCGATTTAAATACATGCGGGAGAGTTGAGTACAATGTAAAGGCATAAATTATGCATTTCAAAGGAAATGCAAACTAATGCCATGCGTAGAAAAAACATGCGTTGTGACGGTACATGCGAACTAAAAACTGCGTTGTAAAAGCATGTGTTGTTTTAGTTTGCGATGTATCGTCATACATCCGGATTGGAGACAGGCTGACAGGCCCGCAGAGCCCAAGTGATATTTCCTCATTAGTAATGTTGAATCCACTTGCACCACCAAGAGGTTTTGCATTACTAACTCATCGATATCAAACACTATACTCCCACTCTTCTGCACATAGGAAAAACATCTCAATAGCCTTTCCACAGATTCCTAATGTCAATCTAATGTGAGAAGCATTCCCTACTGTATGGAATGACACCACCATTCACTGCCAGTGCATGTAGCGCAATCGTGCACATGCCCTACTTCTCCCAACATCGCACCCTGGCCCCAGGGAGTATTCCAATGTAGTAAGAGACATGCTGATCCTTGGCAAATAGCTTTTTAAAGGCCTAGCTAAGTATCAGTAACCTGTACACACAGGCCCTGCCATGGCAAACCTGTGGCACGTTTGAAGAGCTTCCTCAGTGGGTGGCACAATCAGTGCTACAGGCCTACTGAGAAACATTTGAGTTAAATGCCATAGGTATATGTCTAACCCCTAGACAAGAGACTTACAGTTAACTCAAATCAAAATAATAATGTATGCACCAATCCCCAGTATGTATATGACAAGCATAGCACTTTGGCACTGAATAGCAGTGTCAAAGTGCTCAAAGTCCTATGCCAGCAAAAGGTCCAAACAGGAGGTCGGAAGCCACAAAGGTCGGGGAGACCAAGCCAAAAGATGCCAGGTCTAACAATGTTATAGTTGAATGCAAACATATACCATCAGCAACATACAGATGAATAATACTGAAATAGATAGTTTTGAAATACAGCACATAACCCCCTACTACAATCAATAATCTAACAATGCAAAACTATACATTCATTGCAGGGTAATCAATAAACCAATACAGCAAAAACAACATTAAGGGTTTAGGTGAAACACAGTATAGCAGTTGGTAACACAAAGTTCCAGCCAATACCATTCCATTATAGTAAACAACCCTTGACAAACCACTGTCAACATTCCTCCCAGTCAAAAAGCAGGATCCAACAGTCCATCAATAAACACTTTTCCAACCAGCACAGATGAACAATAAAATACTTCATTATGTGTCAAGAGCAGTGGTATCCCAGGGTTGGAAAGCCCTCTGCCTAATCACACTGGCCATGTGATACTCTCAATGACAATAAATATCAAGGCATGCTGAACAGTATGACAACAGAACATATAGACATAAAATTTTCTATCCAGCACAGCATAAATTTGCAAAGAAATTGGCTTTAACTTTTCTACCCAAGATACACCACACAGAAACCCCACACTCACTTATCCAACAGATTGCTTTGCATAGAGATTCTCACATTTATTCAACAACGAACAGGTATGAGACATCACACATAAATGTAAGAGAACACACAACTCAGACATGCCAGATAGCCAGCAATTGCCCTCAGAGATTGATAAGCATACAGGAACACAACTGAACACATTAGGAAGAGATCAGACACGCATTCAACACCTCTGCCCTGCGTATTAAGCAGCAACAGGTGCTCCAAATGGGCAGGTACTGTCAGGTACTAAGTATCTGCACTTCTTCAATTTGAAAGGGAGAATACCAGCACTTCTCAAGGCTGGTGCAATATTTTTCATGGGAGGGTTCGAACTTCCGGTACTTCTCAGTAGCAAACAAGTACTCTGGTATAGTGAGTACCTGCACTTCTATATTTCAGTTTAATGCACTGCCGGTAACATCAGGGACGGATTACCTGTAGCAGCCCCCAACAAAGTTACTCTGTCCTTAGAGATTCATTAGCAAACAGTCAATCCCACCTGCCACGTTCCTCCCATACTAAAATAATACACTCTACTCCACTGAAAATAGACATTGTATTTGTGTGCATGACTTTACACTGCCAGGTAAACAGAAGTGCTGTACATAGCAATATTAGGTACATAAGAACAAATACACTTTTTGGTGGCTGCGTGTAAAAATACAGTGTAATATAGAGGTTTTAGAATAAGAATGCATATCAAAATGAAGTACAATATATAGACTTTAACAAAATGTATTTAAATAAAAATATATATTTATATTTTGTGGTGAAGACAGAAGGTTAGGTTGGGGGCATCGAGGGAAAGAGCTTTCCACAATGAGGAGGTGTGCTAGTCATAAGCTTTTGAATGTGGTAAAGGAGTGGGTATAATATTTTTTGGGATAAAAATTGGACTTTACAATAGTGGGAAAAAGGTGTTGGAAAGATCTGAAACGTAATGGGGACACAGAGACAGGCCCTGCTAATGTGTGGCTATTAGTAGAACTTGATACTTGGTGTGCTCTCTGCTATGCCTTCAGGGCTCACTGCTAATAAAGGGCCATGCTATAGATGGCTAACCACAAGGATGACTAATGTACAATGGCCTCTGTGCAGAGAGTTCCTCGGATTGTGGCCTCTGGGATGTAGATCTATATCTGAATATTGTGGATGTAAATATCATTCTGTAAGAATATTGTAGCTAAAATATCAACTACCAAGATATGATCATGGTAAGTATACATGGGTAAGTATGAATTTACTATTATTCCATCCACTTCTCTGTAATTTAGAAATATATGTCAAAGTACAAACATGTAGGGTTAAGTATAGTAACCCTATACGCACCTAAAAATACTGTTAGAAACTGGGTTTCTTGTTGGCAGAGGCATTCACCATGTCCAAGCAGGAACCACAATCCTAGTCAGGGTAAGTGCAGTACACACTAAACGTTTACTTATGCTCACCCTCTGGTAGTTTGGCACAGAGCAGTCAGGCTAAACTAAAGAGGCAATGTGTGAAGTATTTGTGCACACCCACACAGTAACACAGTGAAAACACCACAAAAGTACTCCACACCAGTTTAGAAAAATTTCCATTTTTTATCTGAGTAAAACAAGCCCAAAACAACAAAAATCCAACATACACAAGTCAAGATATGAATTTTACAAGATCAAATCAAAATGTAGTGCTGAGAAGTTAAAGCTCCAACTGGGTCTATTTGGCCACGCTTATAGGGGGGAAAAACAGAAGTTGACTCTGCCCGTGATGGAGCGTGGGCCGGATTCAGGAGTAAAGCAGACCTGAGGACAGTACCTTTGGTGCGTCGATGCTCGAGGACAATGTGTTGAAATACAAAGGGGATGCAATCTGTTGGTACAGAAGTGGGGCAACATTGTTGATGCATTAATGTCAAGTTTGCTGTGCATCGTTATGAGTTGTCAATGTCGAACTGCTGGGCTGTAGGTGATGCATTGGCGCATAGCCGCGCAAGGCCGGGACTGCATCAAAGTCGGGGACAGTGTGTCACAGACTTTGGCGATGCGGTGTCCGAGACTCACGCATTAGGGGGATTCAGAGGCACTGTATCAGCAAAGTTCGGGCTACGGTGTAAGTAAATTTTGTTGCGTCGCACAGTTAGCAAGCGGTATCCTCGGCTTTGATGCAGGCAACAGCGCTGCGTCAATATCGCAGGAAATGCGTCGGTTCTGAATGACGCTTCGGTATCAATACGTTGGTTTATTGGGTTGCAGAACAAACCTCTCACTCTCAAGGGCCCAGGACTGGATTTTGGCAGCATTTGGCAGATTATGACTCACACCAGAGAAGCCCAGGTGCTGGTAGCCAGATGCAGGTGAAGTCTTTGATATCCATGAGACTTCATAAACAGGAGGCAAGCCTAACAAGCCCTTGGAAAACCTTTAGAGATGCAGGATGTAGAGAGTCAAGTCTAGTCCTCTCTCTCCCCGGTAAGAAGCAGCAGCCAGTAGGCCAGCACAACAAAGCAAGCAGCAAAGTGGAAGTCTCTCCAGGCAGCACAACAGTTATTCTTCCTCGTAGACTGTCCTCAGGTTCAGAGGTGTCCTGAGTATATGGTGTCAAAGGTCCAGCTCTTATACCCATTTTTGCCTTTGAAGTAAGGAGATTTCAAAGAAAGGTCTTTGTAGTGCACAAGACCCTACCCTTCCTTGACCTGGCTCCAGACACACAACAGGGGGGTATGCAACTCTTTGTGAGGGGGCAGACACAGCCCTATTCAGGTGCAAGTGTCAACTCCTCTCTCTCACCCTAGCTCAGGTAGACCCATCAGCCTGGTGATGGGTCACAGAGATATGCAGGGTACATTTCATCTCCCTTTGTATGTGACCGTCCAGAGGGAATGCACAAAATCCAGCTCTCACTCATCCCATACCTGTATTCCAGAGACAGGCAGAGGCACAGAATGGTTAAAGTAAAAAAAATGGCAACTTTATAAAACTGGCATTTTCAGACTTGCGATTTGAAAAACAACTTTACTAAAATATATATTTTTAAATTGTGAGTCCAGCAACACCACACGTATTCTACCTATCTTTTTCCCAATTGGAAGTTACACTTGTAAAGAGTTACAAGGCAGCTTCAATCCTAATCTATGAGAGAGATTGGGCTACTCGTGGGTGCACAATACATTCTGCAGGCCCACTAGTGGCATTTGATTTACAGGCCAGGGCACATGTGGTGCACTATACAAGGGACTTATAAGTAAATCAAATATGCCAATCATGGAGAAACCAAATGCCATTACATTTTAGAAACAGAGCAAATGCACTTTAGCACCTGTCAGCAGTGACAAAGAGTGCAGACTCCTAAAGCCAGCAAAAACTAAGTTCAGCACATAGTCAAAACAGGTCAGAAGGCAAACATTCAGGGGAAACGCCACCAAAAGATGGCAGGTCTAACATTCACTAATCACAACAATGTTTTGCTACAACATTTTTGGAGGATTATAATAATGCCACAAAACTATGGTACAATACTGTGCTCTAGTACTGAACTTGACTACTCTGTCTAGAGTATTAACTCCAGGATACCCTGATACAATGATTGTGTTCTAGTACTAAAAGTGAATCATCTGCCGTGGAAAGAAAAAACATATTGAAGAAGTCTTGTAAGTAGGCTAACACAGTAATCAGTTTTATTAATTAGTATGGCATTGATTCAGGATTTTACCATGGAGAATGCAGGTAAGGGCATATTCTGCTGATACTGAGAATTCTGAGCCTAAAATTGTAACTGAGGAGCACATAAATTGTTCTAAATTCATGTTGAAATTAAATGATACTACTACTGTGCTGATTAAAAGGGACAGAAGACAATGTATAAGGAGGAAATATGAGGGACGAAGTGGGAGTTATTGAAGTAAATGGCACAGGGAGGTAGATGCTAGTTTATTTTTTTTAAGATTAGGGCTTTGGTGAGCGAGCTAGTGTTTATAAGGGTGTGAGCTTTAGAGGCAAAGGGGCATCCAGTGAACAACTGGTAGGAGATCGTTGGCCAAAGTGTGGCTCTTCCGAAGACAAGTTAGTAGGAAAACCATGCCAGAGCCTCAGCAGGGATGTTCAGGGAAGCTTAAAGCACTAGAACAGCAGAATATTCAGGGAAAATGAAGAATTATTGAAGGAATTGTGTGAGGAATTACTGAGCCCCTGGTAATTCGTCATTTCTACGGGGTACCCAGGATCCAAATTGTAATGGCATTGAATTTCTGCCACTTCCTGAACTGCCAATTGGCTTGATTTCCCTACATCCGAAGTTACCAGTCACCCTGTCATTGGTAACTCTGGGGTCGAGGAATATTTGGGCCATAATCTGGCCAAAGGTTATACGGACATTAGTGTCTGAGATTGAATTGTCCCAGTGTGGTTGAAGAGATGACTGGTTCATATTGCTTTAAATCAGGTTAAAAGGGCCAGGACCAAGAAAGGGGTAGAAGTGGGGGCAGGTCTGACCTGAGCTCAAATAGTTGAAAAAAGTAATTTATATTAACTGCCATCCAGCCATGTCAAATGTCTACTTATGTTGTTCTACAATCAACCCAGTGCTCCGCGTTCCTTGAACTCAATCGATACATCAATGTTTTAGGAATGGACTAAAACACAATATGTGAAACACGTCACAAAAGGACGGCTCTGGTCTGTGAAGCAATGCTAGATTCCCACGTCCTAGACAGTCCAGTGCACTCACTACCAGGCGCTACTCCTTGTAGTTATGGGCTATGGGAATACTGAAAAAATACCTGGTTGCTATCAGTAGCAAGCTACTGAGGTTCACACAATAATACTTTACTACAGTCACTACTGCGTTACTAGGTCTTATTCAAATAACAGAAATCATGCATGTGTTTATGTTTCTGTCTATGTATTTATATATTTATTCCTCCATTATCAATGCAGACTATGTCAAAAGCCACCGACGAGCTTTACATTGAATATTAGTGGTGATACCTTAGCGTCATCAGACAAGAACTGTATTGATAGAAAATACCAAACTATGGAAACCAAACGTGAGTGACTTAAGGACAAGGTATACATCTCCCTTCTTCAGTGTGGAATAGTACACGAGTAAATAAACAACAACAATAGTTCAAATGGCTCAGTACAGTTATCAATCACTCAATCTACATTAAATAGCATACTGCCATGTTGAATGCCATAACATTTGTCAGTAACACAACAGTCAAGAAAATGGAACAAGCTTTAATCAACAACCCACTTCTATGACAAAAACACAATTATCTAACTATTGCAGCACCACCATGCTACACTGAATACTACAACACTGCAGTCAATTTAACACTATGGTCAATATGACAATAGAGAGTGAATGAGCTAGTCAGTCAGTGACTGCAGTAGTGAGTAAAGTGTCATAGGGTAACATAATATTCCGATCCATCACACAATACAACACAAAATACAGCAATGCTATTCAACAGCACAGGTATGGTTCCAATTACACAATAATATTCAGTATCTCAATAGCACAACCAGCAACACAGTACTAATCAAATGAACAGCCCTATACCAAGTTACACAATACTAGTTTCTTATTTCCTTGTAGTATAATTTGTTTTTTTATGCTGTGTTTTTACGTTTAATTAGAGTAATATGAATCGTTCATTATGTACCCGTGCTGCTCTTGCAAATTAACGCGGGCAATATAAGATTAGTAGTCAGTCCCACAAACCCGCAGGCGTAACACTATAAGCATTACAACATTACCACTGTCTTCCAGTCAATCAGTCAGAACAAATATTTGATTGCCTCTGCGCTCAGTGTTTCACGCTCAACAAATATAACAAGGCCACTTAAAACCCATCATTCCAGGGAAATATATTCCGCACCCAACCTTCATTTGTCCTCTACCTACATTAGCCTCCTGTTTGCAATCTAAACATTATCCATTTTGAAGTGCGCCTACAAGCCAGCACGATCTTGCTATAGGATGGTCCCTATAGAAACCTGCGACAGCCGTGACGCTAAAGACTCGATTAAACCATGCAGGAATTCCATTTTCACAATAATGAAAGGAAAATGACTTTTTTCTAATTTAGCGCGCATTTAACCCATGGGTTTTGGGGAGATAAGGCACGGATCACAGAGATCAGCCATTGTGGGATACCCTTCCAGAACATTCTTTGTGAGCTTAACTTTTTTTTTGAAAATGAAAATCTTACAGCTGGAAGGCGCAAGGCCCAGTTTCAATGAGCGCCTATTGTCTAGAGAGCCTTTTCCTTTCACTAAAGCTATTTGAAGAAATGCACAAATTGAATAATATATTCCATTGTTATATCTTCATTTTCAACTGTTTTCCCCTGTCGCACGGCAAATCTTCAGTCTGCTTATCGTTTTTTTTTGCTAACAGCATTTCAGTAATAGGTTGATGCTCCTCCTCTTTGTAAAAATCATCTGAATTTTGAAAAGAAATGTACCAGTTATTTACCTCATTTGAGCGCCTTACTCATAATGTTGAAGTTAGCCATTAGGTCGTGATTTTTTAAAACAATTTATGGTGGCCGTTTGCATGGCACACGCTGCAAACTTGAGTGCTTCTAAGCCTCATTTTAATAAAAGAAATACAAAATAATAAAAAGATAACCTCGAACAGGTATTTTAAAAAACATTTTTATTAAAAAGGGCTATGTCAGATGATGTCTTGGTGTATTTTAAGACAAGCTGTGACATTTGTTCATAGAATGTCTCTTTAAAACAGAATGGGCCAGCACAAGCACGCAAATAGAGATCCATAGCTGTACAATTACGGCTTTCACAGCTTCAAAACAAGCGTTGGCTAAGCCAATGCGTCTGGATTTGGCGTGGTGGTGAGATGGTTACCTTGCATTTTTTCTTATTGGCAACCATAAGCCACAAAAATTAACAGTAGAAAAGAAAACACGCTGATGCCCACATCTGGCTGCCATATGCTTGCATTAAAAAACCTGAAAATTAAAAAAATGCTTCTAAGCAGGCAGGTAACTTAGAACGGTATAGAATCCCCTTTTGTTTTAATGCACAGCCCTGAAAATATGACTCTCATGGGCATAATCATGCTATTATTGTATCGTGAAATAAGTTGTACGTCAGAATACTGTTGACAAACATACTATCTAACATAAATATTGTATTGTAAATATCGTTTAGAAAAATGTATTCCCAATTAGATATAGCTTTTGTGTTATTGACTCAAATGGGACAACTTTTTTGATAATGATATTAAGGACACAATACATTTGTTAGAAGATATTTAGCCCGGCGTCTTCTGGTATCACACTGAAGATATAGTTTAATCAGAAAAAGAAAACTAAGAAAGAAAATGGGAAGAAAAAGTATTGGCATACTAGTTCTGGCACTGAAGTAAACTTTTTTAAAGGAGGATATGCACATAGCATCAGGCAAAATGCCAGCTCTCACAGTGTAAGAGCCAAATGCTGAAGTGGGCTTACCCACTGACCTAAGCTGTATGCTGTAATAAGCAGAAGGAAAATGTCAATGACACATGAATACATTTGTGGACGAAGAGGGATGATTTACAGCCCCTCTATGTTTTTATTGTATGGTTTTATTATATTTTTTTCTTCGTAACAGGAGGCGTGTGAGACTGCTAGATCTGTCTCAAGGCTGGAACTATCAACAAGGATACTTTGGCCTACATGAAATTCATCCATAGAAATAGACCACTCCAGAGATCTGGATCTTGCACAGAAAATCTGTGCTAAGCTTCCCACTCATATCTCGAACTGGGAACCATGATGAGGCACCTATAAGCAGATGTCCACTACATTTCTAATGACATCCTTGCCTCTCAGAGTGACACTTCCACAAATTTAAATAGACAAAAACAGATCAGAGACCGAGATTAAAAGGAAGAGATCAAATCCTGGCAGTGCTTCATTTGAAAAACATAAAAAGAGGTCTAATATTTTTCTTAGGAGCCTGTGTCACCAAACACTGGTGTTACAAAATGCCATGGCTAACTTTTCTTGTTTCCACCTCATGCCTTTTTCTTCTACCACCCTACACTTCCTATCACTCATGCAGGTTTTTCTCATCCCTACTCCTCCTTTGCACTATTTTCCTATTTCCCACCTCTCTTTTCACCATTCCGCTCTCTTTGCCCTTCATCAAAGTCTGATGGTGAAAAATAAGTCTTGGTCCCAGTGGGGGTTGGTAACATAAAAAACAGTGGGGCACTACATACATTCAAACATACATACATAAATAAATTACATTAAAACCTACATTAAAATAAACATCTAAGAAAGAAAATTAAAGGTTTAACTTACCTTGTCCTGAAACACGTCGTAGATGCTCTCCAGTTCCTGGCTCCAGACACCTCTGAGCACGAGGTGATGTCACACAGCCAACTACCTTATCCAATCCAGATGCTGTTCTCATGCTGGTAGCAATATTGAGCAGCATGAGTAAAGCATCTGGATTGGCTGCAGCAGCTTGCCTCATTGCTCCAAAAGGCACTGGAGGCCTGTGCCTGCTTTCCAACAGCTGGGTTGGAGAGGTTTGAATTACTCATGTAGGGCTGACCGTAGTAAGATAGCCGAGCCAAAACCTTCATACGTACTTCAAACTGAAGTGGCCACTCCTCTTTACTGCCAATCAGCAGCAACAACGCACTGGCCTCACCCTCAAACTCCATCAGTCAAAGAATAAAAACTAAAATGGTGATAAAATAATATATTACCATTTTATTTTTCACACTTTTTACAGCACTTTGTGGGGGCAGATGCTCCTCCGCTTCTATGGAGGATCCGCTGCTGCTTGGTCCTGAAAAATGAGTGCTAAAACCCACCACCTGCAATCCTAACCTCAGTAGTCTGTCTTAATTGCCCACATATCTTAACTGGTGTCATGTCAGATGTGAGTAGCTCAGCCACTGATATATTCTAGTGTAGTCAGGCAGAATCCTGGTGTAAGAGAGGTACATTTTTGGAAATGCATTCAATACAATTTCCAACCCCAAGGCAAATGAAATGTTTCATCAATCAGACAAGATTTGTGAACTGGTGGGGCCACAATACTATCAGTCCTTTTGCCTTTAGAAAAGTATTTGCAACAAGTCTTTCGAAAACTACAGAGATATTCAGCCAGTTTGCAAAGCTTAGCAAAATTAAACTTTATCAGAGTATACTACCATAAAATCGAGTTTTAGATATCAACTATCATAATGTAACAAAAGTAAGGCTGTACAGGTAAATAAGATTGACTTTAGATAACGCTATATCTGTATCTATCTATCTATCTATCTATCTATCTATCTATCTATCTATCTATCTATCTATCTATCTATCTATCTATCTATCTAGCTAGCTATCTATCTAAATATATATATATATATTTAGATAGATAGATAGATAGATAGATAGATAGATAGATAGATAGATAGATAGATAGATAGATAGATAGATAGATAGATAGATAGATAGATAGATAGATACAGATATAGCATTATCTAAAGTCAATCTTATTTACCTGTTTAGCCGAACTTATATTATAATAATTTTTGTTTCATAAATATATATATATATATATATATATATATATATATATATATATATATATATATATATATATATATATATATATATATATATATATATATATATATATATATATATATATATATATATATATATATATCCAAACGAGTTCTCCCGCACCTCTCTGATGCACCCCAGCCGGTAGCGCTCCAAAGGACGGGAAACGGACACCAGATTTCGTGGTAGAAGCAGGTCTTTATTTGCTTACAGCTTATATCAGGTCAGACGCGTTTCGAATACCAAGGTATTCTTTTTCAATTGACTAAACACAGTCCGCTTTCTGTTTTTATACTCTGTTTTTTTGTATTTGTGATGCTTTCACCCCCAGCATGTGATTGATGAACATAGAGGAAATACTGAACAGGCATGAATGCTGTGCTGTTATGAATTGTAGTACATCGTATTATCTGGCACATATATTTTGCAACATATTACCAATGTATGGTACATTTATTATTTTGTATGCACATATCACAGGGTAATGTGGTTGGTAGCTTGAATACTGTTGGTGGTTACCCTTGACAAGCATCTAAATAGACAGGCTCAGTGTGGAATGATAGTGTTAGATCATTGTGCATGTGTATATGTATATGCATATGCCTAAATTTATACATATGAATAAATAAATGCAAATAGATATATAGACACAAAGTTGTGTACATACATACACATATATATATTTAAATAAATAAATATATGTATAAAATGAATAAATATCTTTAAAATTATTATAACAAATGGATAAAAACATTTAATATACATATGTTATAGTGCAAGTCAAGATACCAGTCTAACGGAATAAATTCCTAAACTGATTGATGGCCTAACTGGATAGATATCAATGTAGATAGCAATCCTGGTTGTATGTGCAAATGGAAACAATGTGCAAAATTATGCCGTGCAAAAAATGTAACGCACTAGCTGCAGTCTGTAGTATTTCTTAGAAAAGTGCAATAAGTGAGTGCAAAGAAAATTGTCTGTGCAAAAAATGGGGCTAAGATAGCTTTTAGAGAAGTATGTTAAAAAATACAAACAAAAAATAATTGAATGTATTAGAAAGAATTAAAACCAGATATTTTACAGTTGTAAGGAAAACATGTACATAATCAAGAATTGTTAATAGTGGCAATGTGAGTGGTATGAGAGTACTAGGGAACTATTGATATACTGCCAAAGCTATATATTACAGGAAATTGTGTAGGTCCTCGGTGTTGTTGAGTCCATTGGGGTGTTTGCTGTCTAGTTCAAGGATGTATTTGGACTCCAATTGCCTTAAACTTTTCTCACGGTTGCCACCCCGAAGTGGTTCAGGGACAGCAGCAATTACAAAGTAATTCAAATGTTTGAGATCATTTTTGTGAAAAGCTTTGAAATGCCTAGCCACCAGGTATGCCGTGTTATTGTTGACAATAGCCCGTAAATGTTAAAGTATCTGACATGCACCTGTAGCTTGGTGCTTCCTACATATCTGAAGCCACAGGTGCATGTCAGGACATACACGGCATACTCGGTTTTGCAATCAAAACATCCCTTGATTTTTGACTCATGGGGGCTAAATGGAGTGTTATATTTGGTCGTTGTAACGCCAAATTTACAAGCCCTGCAGGATAAGCACATGGAAAACCCCTCCCTTTGTTTTAGCCAAGTAGATTTATTGTTTTTGACGGTTTCAGGGTTGCTATGGACTATTTGTGCTGTCATTGAGGTGCCTCTACGGTATGTTATAGTAGGGCTAGTGGGCACCTCAGGTGCCATGACTGCATCCGTCAAAACAATCTACCTATTTAGATTTTTTAATAGACCGTATTTGGCGATGTTGGCTATTGAAAGTTAGAATCAATCTGGGGACATTGTTTGTCTCCCTCCCCCCTCCTGTTCATTTTCATCATTATTGTTGGTTCTTGGAGAACCTAACAATGATTCCCTTGGTCTAGCTTCGGCTCTGTCCAGTGCTTTATTGAGAGTGCATGTCGTGTATCCTCTTCTACGGAATCTTTCAATTGCCTCTCTCATGCAGATTTCTTGTTGTTCAGTACTACTGCATATACGTTTAATTCTGAGGAGCTCTCCGTAAGGGATACTCTCAATTATATGTTTGGGGTGAGCACTAGTGGCATGTAGTGCGGAGTTACCCGCTGTCGCTTTCCTGTGCAGGGTAATTTTAATCATGTCATTCTCCACATATACTTTTACGTCTAGGAATTCAATTTCTCTAGCACTGATGTGTGAGGTAAACTTTAGGTTGACCTGATTGGCATTGAGGTTGGTAATGAAATCTTTAGCGCTATCGTCACTGCCCTGCCATAGAATAAAGACATTGTCTATAAATCTCAGCCATAACCTCACATTTGTACTGTATAGTGCTAGATGATCTTTTTTGAGGGTCTGCTCCTTCCACCAGCCAACCATTAGGCAGGCATAGCTGGGGGAGAAGCAGGACCCCATTGCTACACCCCTCAGTTGTTTGTACATTTGTACAAAATGTCTAGATGGTGTTAGTCCCACCTCATGATCTATATTCACTGAATTCACTGAAAAAACACACAGGTCAAAGTGGAGCTACGCATAAGTAAGGACCTAAAAGTTTTACTTAAGGAAAAATAACCTTATAAATTCACTGAAAAAAACACACAGGTTACAGTAGAATTGTATGCATGTCTTCTAATAGTAAACAAAAACAACATTTAAAAATTAAAAACACAGAAATTAATCAGTTATATGTAACTGGTGGAAGTAGAACTTTCATCACTATAATTCACTGCTTATGACTGCATACACTACTTGACTGATGACATCTGAAATCTATGGCTGTGCAAGTTGTACTTATGTCAATTACATACAGCCGGTTGAATTTCAGTGGCTTTTTTTGTTTTTTAAACACTAGTTTTTGTATTACTAGAAGACCTACGTATAATTTTACATTAACATGTATATATACAGGCCCAATATTACAGCTTAGTCATGTTGCAGCTCAGCGTGGATGTCACTTTACTATTCCTATGCTTAAAACTTTGCTGTGAAAATAGCAAAAGAGGTTGTCCCTTTCTACCCCAACATGAAGGGCAATGTGCTAATCCTATGCCTAAAAAATTAGGGGAATATTTACAAAACCTCACCGCCACCGGAGAGTCACTTTTCTTTACACTCTTGTGGAGCAGCACCATTTTCCATATTTACAAGGTGGTGCTAAGCCACTTTGCATGGCTTGATGCCACCTCCTACGAGGAGAAATTATTCATTTCTCCTTGTTTTCTGCTCTTTCCATGCGTGCTGCATTCTGCAGCACACATAGAAGGTGCAAATCGGCATTATTGACTGACACCCTCCTGCACATAAACAATCATCCCTGCAGCGCAGGCACTCCAGCAACATGGCAGCATGTCAACTGGGCTGGCGCTAGGCAGCTTTTTTTGCGCCAGTGCTATGAGTTACACAGTGATGCGCCGTATTCTTGTGAATACGGCGCATCCCTGCATTTTCAAAATGTCAGAGCGCAGTACTGCCAAATTTGGTGCAGCTCTGAGCTCTGACATTTTATTGTAAATATGTGTCTTTGATAGAAAAACAGACATTAGAGGTGATCAAATTCAAAGTGTCGCTGATGTTGTAAGGTGCTCTATACAGGAGCTACTCTCCATATAAACTTAGGAACTACCCAGAGTTCTCTGCTTCTTTCGTGCATAACTTATGCAGCACTCTATGCCTGAAAGACTATTGTTTTGACTTATACTGGGTGCTCACTTGCTCTTGGGCAGAGCTAAATCTCTTTGAAGAGCTATAAGGATAGCGAAACATGTGTCAGAGGTTGCTTTTATTCCTTCCAGGTTGTCTTGGATGGTATTTTACTAATCCAATCTAAAGCTTTAATACTGTACCTGGAGTGGTAAAAGGCTTTTGACATTTTACAGCTCCTCATGGATGGCAGAATGTTAATTTTCTGCTTAAAGACCTTGTTGTACAAATGACAAAATACGTTGCCCTTTCTATCTCGGTGTGGATGGCACCGTGCTAATCCTATGCTTAAAAACCTTGAGAGAAAAATAGATATTTGAGGTGAGCAAATTCAGAGCATTGCTGGTGTTGCAGGGTGCTCTATACAGGAGCTGCTCTCCACCGAAACTTGAGAACTACCCAGGGTTCTCTGCCTCTTTTTTACATAATTTATGTTGCAGTCTAAGCCTGATAGGGAATTGGTTTAACTCCTTCGACGCTCATGACGAGCTCAGCTCGTCATGATGTACACCTCTCATACACTCATGACGAGCTGAGCTCGTCATGAACAATGGGCTTTCAAAGCCACCCAGCACAGGAGGGGGAAACCATTAGCAGCCATGGTGTTAACTTATACAGAGTACCCGCATGTGTCTGGACAAAGCTAAACCTCTCTGAAGAGCTATAATGATAGCGAAACAAGCATCAAAGGTTGCTTTTATTAATTCCAGGTTGACTTGGATGGTATTTTACCAATCCAAAGCTGTAAATACTGAGCCTGGAGTGGTAAAAGGCGTTTGTCATTTTACAGCTCGGCGTGGATGGCACTGTGCTAATCCTATGATTAAGAACTTTGCTATAGAAATGGGAAAACGTCCCTTTCTATCTCAGTGTGGATGACAACATGCTAATCCTATGTTTAAAAACTTTGATAGAAAAGCAAACATTTGAGGGTGAGCAAATTCAGAGTGTTGCTGGTGTTGAAAGGTGCTCAATACATGAGCTGCTCTCCATCTAAACTTGGGAACTAGCCAGTGTTCTCTGCTTCTTTTTTGCATAATTCATGCGGCACTCTAAGGGTGTTGTTTTGATATCTATAAATGTATCTATATATTCCACACACACCAGGTACACTGCTCATGTTTGGGGAAATCTAAGGATGAACACTTTTTTTTCCTTTAGGGGTCTACTGATAAGCACATAATTGTAAATCCCATCCAGGAGTAGGACATACCAGTTTGAACACTAGAAGAGGAGGTGCCATGTTTCAAGACTTTCCTTTCAATACACTCTATTCTACAATGTCAGACACTTGGGTGGAGTCAGGTTTTCTGGTCCCACCCACAGCCATTGACAAGATAGAAATGGGTGGATTCAGAGGAGGTGTGAATACCACCCCTCCTCTATCTTGTCAAAAGCTAGGGTGGAGCAGCATACCTGAGCCACCCAATTGTATTACAAAACAAACCAGGGTGGGTTGAAGAGTGGATCTAGCATCATAATTGGTCTACTATTCCTGCTGCTTCAGAGAACTTGAGCGATGACAATACTGCAGAGGCATGCTGGCCGCCGCATGAAGATACTATGAGGGTCAGATGATGCATCCATATCAAAACGTGCAAGGTTTATGTGGAGCACATTCAGTGGTTAAATTGCACTCAGCTGCGCTAGTCTTTCGAAACTGCCACTCTTTTTATCCCTTTCACAGTTGGCAGTTCCTCTAGAAATATTTGCCCAGCCCCTGGGGATGCTTCAGATCCTCATTGGATCTCCAGCAGCAGGGCTTTGTCATCCTGGCACTTCCAACTGGTGCATAGTATTCAATTTCACTGAGCAGCCTCACACTGATGTTGCCGCCCCCATATTCAATAGCAGCTTGGTCTTGCTTTGAGACAGTACTGAGTGTGACCCAGTGGGGTAACCCAGGCCCCAGCAACTCCCGTGGTGCGGGTGGCCCCCAAGCTCCAGGGAGCCCTCTCAGCACAGTACTCTGGCTGGAGAGCTTCCGATTGAGTCTGGACTGGGCCCCTCCATGTACCTAGCAGGGGGGGATGGGGGGGGGGGGGGGAGGGGAACTCCAGTTTTGTTATGCCAGTGGTGTGGCCCATTTGATCGGTCCCAAATGAACCAGAGAGATACGGGCAGGGGTGATCTCACACTTGTACCCAGTAGTCAGCTGTAGAGCACTGCACCAATGACCTGATCTGATCTGAGTGTGTTTTCGTCATAACATTTTGCCTGTAACGTCAGTAGCCTCCAGAGCTGAGCAGCCATCAAGGGCATTGCTTGGTCAGTGAGATTAGGGGCTCTGGGCCTGAGATTTCCCAACAGACTTCATAGAGTACCCCCAATAACACCTTGGCTTTCAAATATTTTGAGCAATGCTAAGAGGCATGCGAGGATGCAAAAAAAAGTGTTGATCAAATCATATTTTGCCCTGACAACAACACAAAATGGCTTTTAAGCGTGGGATGTCAGTCCTCCTGATATATATGGAGATGAGGGACAAGTGGTCAAAAATAGCACACACATCTGATTCCCTGAACCCCAGGTAGTCGCGAAAAGGGCTATTGTCACTCCAACAACCCAAGGGATCATAGGATTCCTTCGGTCTACCTTCCCTGGGGTGTAGGAAGTAAACCCCGACAAGGAGGATTCCGGCTGATAAGGAGGGCATGCACAGTACTTACAAGACAATCCACTGGATTCTCATTTTGTCTAGGGTGGAGAATGTGCTTTTATACACAGGCAGGGTAATCCAAAGGATTTTAAAAGTTCCCTGGAACCAGTGCATAGAGTAATCCTGGAAATATTCCACAGCTCAAAGGGCCCAGACATCCCTGCAAGGTACTTTTCCACCATAGGACGGCTAGGCAGCCTTACTGATGTCTACCATTCCCGCCGTACTCTTATCACAGCTGACTTGCCGCTGTAGTAGAGGGCAGTTACATCTAATACCTATTGCAAGGGGATCCTGGAGTGGTGGTGGCATTTAAATCAGGGCAGAGAAGAGGCGGTACCTCTGCCCAGCTCTACAGGAAAGTTCTTGATTATCTACAGGTTACACTGTCCGCTCTCATTAAAATAACCAAATATATAGTGAAACCTACACGAAACAGTCTACAATACTAGTAAAATGGAAAAGGCATGTGTGTATGTTTGTGCCTGTGTGAGTGCTTGCGTGTGTGTTTATGTGTATACATTTTTCTAACAGGAGGTATGTCTGTACATTTTTTCTAACAGGAGGTGTATTTCACACTTAAGATTAGGTAGACATACAACTGTACATGTGCATGTGGTTTGGGTGAAAGGTGCATGTGGTCTAGCTGGAAGTAGATTCACAAAAACAGAATGGACATGATTCTCAAAGTTATTCGTACATCTAAGGCAAACGCACCTAGCCTTATATATGAGGGGAAATCTACTGTTTAAAATCAGAGCAGTTAGTTTTGCTTAAGTGTATGGTTTGATTCACAAAAAGGTTTTTGTGACATGAAATTTACGCCCAATTTCTTGAGGGTGTAGGAAATGTGTCTTACAGTGCACAAATGCCCTGTGTGTTAGTAAACATCCACAAACTTACAAGCTTATTAGTGTTCACAAAGACTTCTTCAACTGGACCAAGGTTGGAAATGTACTCCTGTCAATGACCAGAGCAACTCCTTTTCCCGGGTGGGAAGGGTTAGGGAATACCAAAATAACTGGTGTAGATTAGGGCGAGTGTGTGGGTCGTTGTTTTTTGGTTCCATGGACCATGGCCAAAAAAACAGCCCACACACTTGTATTTCAAGTTTGCCCACCTGGCAATGGTAGAGTGCCCGAAAGGCATTCCAACAAAGTGCGTTTTTCAGGTAATGGTTAAACAAAGAACACCGAGGGACACCACAGAATTGGGATGCTGTGCATGTCATCTTTTGGCAACAGTTGGATGAGTATTTGAGAGGTAGGCTGCATGTTTGTGAGAGTTTGCATACTTGGGGGACAGTTTCATCCACATTTTCATAATTTTTAAGCAAATTTGGGGTTCAGCTTGGAGCATTTTTAGGATGCCCACTGCATTTTTGGGGACGGTCTGATGTATACTTTGGACTCGGTTTGGAGTTTTTTGTTAGACATACTTATTCATATGTGATGGACAATATAAAGCACAATTGGTGTGTAGCCTCTGGCATATTTGTGGGGCATTCTTACACATTTCAGGACAGTCTGCATGTTTGAATGTGATGCATGTTTTTTGGGATGCCACGTGTTATTTGGTTCACGAGTTCATCAGCCAATTTGTGATGCATGGAGTGATTTTCAAATGTGGTATTTTTGACATGCAAAATCATTGTGCGTTAAAAGCGCAACAATCTAATTTTGTCTCAACAAACATGTAAGTAAATTTGCGGGCTTTAGAGGCTGGATGCGTGACACTCACAGGCAAATCTGAACTTCTATGCAATAAAGGTTTACATGCCTGTATTGAGAGACAAAGCTTTTAGTAAGAAAAACTAACTTAACTGTTATAACGCAGACAGCTGTTAGCAGATCAAGTCAGAATGTTCTGGTGCCACAGGGGCTCTGGGGTCAATTGTTTGCTATATTGTGACTCCAGGTCATTGATTCTGCACTACTTTTAGGACTCTAGTACATTAGTAGACTTAAAATGTCATGAGGTACATTTATGATCAGAAGTTTCAGTTCCTTCTGTGCAGAGATGTTTATAATTTTCCTGTCTATGTTAGAGTTGATATACCTACTCCACCTTTCATCTTCCTGACCTGAAGAAAAAGAATGTCATTAATAAAAGGTTGCCTTATGATGGAAATGGATCTCCAGTATAAAGAACTTGGCGTTGTAGTTTTAGTTCATTTTAATTGGTCTAGTAGCGTGTCTGATTATATCATGGTTTTGTTCACATTAACTTGATGTTTTGAGGTTGAACATTTTGTGGTGGACTCCTTTGAAAGGTTTGGGCGCTGGTTCTTGTTTTATTAATTTATTTTATTTTTTTAACAGTTAATCACTTGTAGAACAACCTCCATTGAATATTTATGAGTGCTCTTTAGGGATGTCTGTAAAACCTGTGGCTATTTTTGCAAATTTATTTGAAAATTGCAATGTGAAAAGTGGACTAATTTTTTTTTAAACCTTTCTTCAGAAGAAACTCCGCAGAAGCCCCTAAAGGGAAATCGGGCTTGCTTGTTATGCTTGCTTAGTTACTGCAATTCAGGTCACCAAGTTAAGCACTACCAGTTTCAAAATTCATCAACCGCCACTGATCTCCTCATTGCTTCTTGCACTATTTGCTTCTACTTTCTTCTTTTATTATGCTCTTCCCTCGACTAGCCCTTGTTATGGATCTAGGAATTCCCATATGATCTTCGGTTAATTAAGTCTAAAGTCAGCTCACAGAAAACGAACACAATACCCATGTAGTCTGAACTATTCGTGCTCATGCTGTTCACATCAAGCCTCCAGCTTATCTCTAGCATCCTAGCTAATGAAAAAGCTAGTCTCGCAGCAGTCCAATTGCTGGCACCCAAAAACTGCGGTACAGGGAAGTAAAATGATGGAGCTAGGCAAACGCAGTTTAATAGCATGGGAAAGCAGTAGCGGCTGGTCTCGCGGCAGAGTGGCGATGAGGGGGAAGGGTATTGGGTGGGGACGGATGACAAAAGAAACCAAAAAAAGAAAATAACTTATCTGCCTCGCCGACCGTCACTCTGCCGCTCTTCTCCTTCCTACTGGTTACGTGCTGGGGCTCCCAGACGCCCCACAGCCAATCGCAGCGGTTCTCTCATGCTGGCCCTGAGCGGGCTTGTTTTCCGCTCCAGAGGGGCCTGGGAGTCTACGCCTGCTGTTCGCTCCACCCAGCAATGCAGCTCCGTTTGGGGAGATGTCAATGTGCATGAAGGTTTGGCTGTCACCGGCCAAACCGTCATGCGCACTGACAGCAGTGCTGCCCACCACTCCCTTCAGTGCCTGTCATGGCATGGCTCCACCCCCAAAGACTCGGCTCCGTCCAGAGAAAAAATAAAATGATATCAATACTATTTTATTATCATTTCATTTTTCCTTTCCCTCATCTGTCCGGTAAGGGAAGGACAACGCTCCTTCGGCATAGTGGCACAGCCGCCACTGTGGGAAAGGCAGAAATGAAACTCGGCTGAAGAGTCTGCCCAGGTAGCCCTCAGACCACTAAACATCCCACAATGCAAAGGTAATTGCATTCCCAAGCAATGCCATCAATGTGTCTCCCATGCCCGCCAAAACCTACAGGTGAGGCAATGACTACAGTATTTTCATGGGATCAAAAGTATTTTTGCAACTCATGGCACACTGCGGATATTGGGCTGGTACTGGCCACTTTTTCACCCGAGTTGTTCAGTTTGCACCAGAGCCGGGCAATTTTTGCATATGGTTTTTAGACAAACTGACTACACCAAAAATAACATTCACACTAATTTTTCAATGCAAAAATTGCATTTTACTCCACTGGGCAGTTTAAACAGCACACACCAGTACAAAATCGCCTACTTCCTGCGTGTGTTTGGTTCAATTAGGGTCGCTTCCTGATCTGAAAACGATTCTGAAGCCCATTCTGTTTCAGGAATGCTTCTATATTGTGTTGGCCGTTACACCTGTCGATGTATAGAAATTCAGTTAAATGAAGAAAAAAATGTCCTTCTGTGATTGTGTTTGTTGCATCCCTAGCGTGTTCTATGTCGTCTGAATCGTTTGCACTCTGGCCACGGCAGCCAGTGGGATACCAATCCTACCTCAATATAAAAAAATAAGACCCCTTCCTTCCCGGTAACTTCGGTGAGTCTGCACGACTCAGGAGTTTTATATGCAATCTGAGAGGCTCCTTCGAGCAGGTTGATTTAGTATTTTGCTCAGTTTTACTCTCTGAATATGTAATATTATGCGGCTGTTTCTGGTCCTGGTTTTTGGACTGTTGTGCATAGTCGATTTTCGATTACTTCCTAGCTAAGTTTCCTACCTGCAAGCTGTATGGACCTATTAGCATAAATAAATATCACAACCTCCCTGATGTATGGAAAGAAATATATACATTTGAGAAGGGTGACACTCCAATCGTCTTTGAAATAACCATTTAATAGGCAATGCAAGATAAGTGTGAACAACCCAGTAGAGGATTAAAGAGCCACCAAACATTATCAGGTGCCCACCTCCTGTCCTCCAAGACTCAGCAGGGTCTTGCACTATCAAAATCGAGCCTACTGGTAATTCATTTTGATCTTTAATCACCCACGGCAACGCTACACTTATTTTTCAGATCAAAAAAGGCAACAGTACAAATAAATTGCAAAGCAAATAGAGTGTAGTCACAAACAGACAACAAGCATTGTTATGTCATGTTATATTAATTTGTATTGGCCGCTAATCAACCAAGAGGGTATCCAGGGGCTTGGGCAGGTGTGTAGGGATGTATGACGTTACAACGCAGGCTATTACAACACCTGCCTTTACAACGCGGTTTTTACATCGCAATCCATTACAACGCATAGCGCTTTGGGGTGCTGGATAGTGAAAAGTTTAATTTACTATTCCAACACCAGTCCCCGTGGACACTAGGGAAGGTGTTGGATAGTAAATTAAACTTATTCCCTATTCTAGAGCGCCCCCCAGCGCAATGCGTTGTAATGGTTTGCGTTGTAATGACCGCGTTGTAATGGTAGTGCGTTGTAAAAGTTTTGTTGTAAAGGTTGTTCACCGGTGTGTAGGTTTGTGGTCCCCCAAGGAGTTTATACAAAGAGACAGCTGTTCAGCTTATTGAGGAGCTCAAGAAGTGAGAAGGAGGTTCTGATGCTACTGGTACACAATACACCAAACAATAATCAAAATATTGAAGAAAAAAAAATAATATGATCACGCACCAGCCAAGGGCACAAACACACGAACTTCGTCAGTATTAGAACACTTGTGTTAAAAAACATAAAGCATTGCAAAAAATAAACCCAACCCTCCTATCGATAGATTAACACTCCCAGCAACATTATGAGAATCCAATCCCCAAGCACTAGCAACAAAAAAAGCTTCTGCCGCTAACACACCAATAGAGTCAATAACATTACACTGTCATTCATAAAACAGCTCTTCATTCAGTTACACAAAGTGCAGTCAAAACACAGTACTCTATTCAATGATATAATTCCCCATTTAATAACACAACACTTCGGACAATAGTGAAACGCTCTGTCAAAACTTCAATGCACAAATTAATCGAAAGTGTCCACTCAGAGTTCAAAAGATAACATAGTCCCACAAACAATATTAAAAATCCATACAACGCCACAAAAGTTTATTCAATTATGTATTTATGGGCCATATGTATCAACAACCTGATTTGCGATTCTCAAATAGCGTTTTTTTAGAAATCACTATTTGAGAATCGCAAATAGGGATGTATGTACAAAATCGCAATTTTTTTGCGATTTCTTAGTATTCCTTAATTGTGATTAGAAAATTGTGACTCACAATTAAGGAATACTTTCCCATTCATTTATATGGGCCAGGAGGCCCATAGGAATGAATGGGAAGTTATTCTCAATTTGCGATTCGCAATTTGAGAATCGCAAATTGAGAATAATTTCAAGGGTGCAGGGGTATCCAAATGACACTCTGTTGCACCCCTGAAATAAGCATGGGTGCACATGTGGCGCACATACATGCCCTAAGGACATGCATGTGCTTCACATTGCACTTTGAAAAATGCAAAAAAGTGCATTTTTCAAGGAATTCACAAATTATCACCAACCTGAAGTTGGTGGTAATTTGCGATTCCTTAGGGCCATTTTGCATTTTTTTTATGCTTCTTACATTGCATTTAAGGAATCGCAAAATTTGCGATTCCTTAAATGCAATCGCAAAATAAGGAATCGCAAATTTTGCGATTCCTTATTTTGCACGCAGATTTCTTTGATACATAACATTAAGCACTAATGCGTTCGCAAACGCCGAAATTCGGCGAATTTCAGCGTTTGCTAACGCATTAGTGCTTGATACATATGGCCCTTAATTAATTAATCTGTCTCCTAAGCAGCTTTCCCAAGAAAATCTTTACTCTTACCTTCATGTAGTGCCAAACCCTGTCGAATCACACTTAAATTGGCACTCCGTCATATTTGTATCCAGAAGCTACATCATAAGGGCTGAAATCAACTTTCACCTAACCATGTACTCAGCCCGAGGCTTGCTCATGCTTTTCTTACCTAGTCTCCAGCTTAACTCTAGCATCCCTACTAATGAAAAGGCTAGTCTCTAAGCAGGCCCCATTTATTGGCACCAAAAGAAATGGTGTTGAAGGGAAGTAAAATGATGTGCCCCAGGATCATACAATTTAATACCATGGAAAAAAACAGAACTCTGCTCTCACTATTTGCTGCAACTAGCTGGGCCTATTAGACCCAGATCAAGCCTATAAGCTTAATCCACCCTTCCAAAGGTTGACCGAGTCTTGCGCATCATAGTACCCATTCACCACAACTAATAAAACCTCTCACTCTGTCATCCAGGACTTTGACATTCCTTTCTTCACACTTCAGTAGCTCCGTCCTCAAGTGTTCCATCCCACAAAGGTTTCAAACTTGTGAAAGTCCTTTATTTGTTAAAACAAGAAAGGCCACAGCAAAATCATCATCCCTATCAGTCAATATCGTTCTCCAAAGTCCTGAAGGTCTAGTATTCAATAGTAGGTTACAGCTTCTTCTTTAACCTACTCTGTCCACTGCCTCTGTTAGCTACACTCTACCACCCATGACCAAGTCTCTATCTACCTCATCTGGCAAGCCATAATGACCCTATCTCTATTCTAGTTACCCTAGGAGTCACTGCTGTGTTCAAAACAGTTGATCACTCAATACTCTCTCTCCCCCCCTTGACATCACAAGCAGAGGAATCTAATGCAGGGTCATTAAAATTATATGATTTTGCAGTGGTTGCATTTTCTGCATAATTATGGAGTTACTGCATTTGCCACATAATCCATCATCTGCTGCATAACCTGTGGATTTTTACAAAACAAATTATATCTAAATCCAACTGATCAAATTTTACCAAAACACAATTGAGAGAGGAGAAGGCCCTTAGCAAGGGTTTACTGGTCAACACTTAGTTGTTTAGTGCTGTATTTGAGCATCCAACTGGCACCAATGAGGTGAAACCTTTGCCAAGACAGTGTTAACATGTGTACAAACAGCAACATATTGAAGCAATACTTTCTGAAAATGTGCCACATTATGCCTCGTAATTTGCCTTTTCATGCTGCATAATTTAGTCAGCACTAGCAAATAACTTGGTCATACACTGCAGCTTAGTTCCAGTGTCCCTGATCTAATGATCCACATCCTATGATGCCATCTTTGCACGAATGATATGCAGACCATCTTCTCCTTCTCTTTCCATCCTCTTCTTCTTCAGTCTAAAATGTATTACTGTCTCACTGGTATTAGAGAATAAATGGCTCTTCACTCCCAAAATCTCTATCACTCCAAGCCAAAAAGTATTTAATTCCTGGTCTTGCTGATCAACCAGGACCCTCACTACCTAGATCATTTTGCATTTGGCATCTTAGGACATTCCTGTCTGCATAGAATAATACTTGATGAGGAAAGGACCCTTCAATCCCATCTGCCATCCTTCCTCTTTGAAAATGATGGAGCAGGACAAACATTGTGACAGACAGGAAATCCAGCATCTGGGTCCATGATGTGGGACTCTGTGCTGTGGAGAAGTACAGGGACAACAGGCTCATCCTGGAGCAATCAGTCACAGACCTAACTGCTGAATACTATCCACACCTGCAATGGCAGACCCTGAGGAGCCTGTGGATGGCCAGATTTTAAAAGCGTACTTCTCCCAACAGGCGGCCTATACCCAGCACAGACTGAAATGAAGCAATACACACATGATGAGAAGGCAGGGAGACTGCTAGTGGCTCAGCTGCAACAACTGGATGCATCACACCCATACAGGTGGCATAGCCTGACAATGGTGAACTGATGACACATTCTATTGAGATAATAAAGGAATTTGCAAGATTATACCGTACCCTGTGTGTCTCACACCATGCCTAGACTACTGAGGAGGCACATACCTTTCTGAAGGGATTTCACCTTGCTCATATAGGAGAAATAACTTGAAGGTGAACTAGATGGGTTGGCTGACGAGGATGTAGAGAAAGACACAAAGTAAGGGAATGTACCAGGGGACCATGGGCTCCATATTGAATTCGACAAGAAACACAAAACAAAAAGATCAGCGCTATTTTGCAGGGTATTCGAGGTCTCCTCAAATACTGGGACCCCGAGTCTGCAGCATAATACTGCCTGATACTGAAGCCAGAAAAAGATCCACTACTGTGATATGGTTACAAGCATATTTCCTCCTCAGCACAGACATTTAAATCCTTGCTAAGATTTTGTCCAAAAGACTTAAAACTTTAATTTATTTTCTCATCCACCCATCCATTCATTCCTGGTGGGAGGTGTTCTAGGTTGTTCATAAGAATACAACATCTAATTTACTATGGCAAGTCTGCAATGCTCAGTATGAAAAGATACCCATTTTGGTAGATGCTGAAAAGGCATTTGAGTGTGTGGAGTGGTAATACCTCTTTCAAACACTACAGATGGTCGACCTGGTGGATGGCTTCATTATTAAGGTCTGGTGGTTGAACTTCAATCCTGTAACACGCATACATTGTGGCTTCCTGTCAGGCTACTTTCCGATCAGATGTGATGCAATGCAAGTATGTCCGTTCTCCCGGCGGCTATTTCTACTGACCCTAAACCATTGGTCGCAGACAATTGCCAGACCACAATCATTGATGGACTTGAGACAACAGCAGGCCCCCAGAAGCTAATTCTGTGTGCTAAGACTTATTACTTACATTGCCTCGGCATGACAGCTCTGAACCTGGGTTGTTGGCTATACTTTCACACTTCTCAGTCTTCTCTGGTTACAGGAATTACTGGTTCAAGACTGAAGCATTTCAGCTAAACAGACACAATAGGGAATTAGGTAATTACCAATTTGAATGGGTCCCCACGAATCTGAAGCACCATATGATTTTGATGACTGCTGGAGTGCAGAATATGGTCCAGGACAATTTGCGGCCTCTCATACAGACCCCGGTGCCAGACTTTCTCAGAAGTCTTATCACTGTATCTCCTTATGGGGGGAGGGTTCAGATGATCAAAATGAATGGGGCTCCAAGACTTAACTATGGACTCAACGTTTTACCCCAGATCCCAACCATCAGCTGGAAGTCCTTGGAAGATTACATCAAATAGGAGAGGCTGTGGCTTAACGGCTAGAGTTGCCCACTTTGAAGCCGGGGAACAAAGTTTGAGTCTGGTGGGAGGCTCAAACATCCTGTGTTTCTGGGCAAATCTCTTAATCTCCCGGTGCTTAAAAACGTAATGTGTCCATCTGTAATGCAACTGGTGCTCGTGTAAAGCACTCTGATACATTCGATCGAGTTTGTGCAATATATAAAAAAAAAATTAAGGGTTTTTAGAGGAACTCTGCGAAACTGAAGCTAAACGTCCCTTAGCTATATACTGAGAAAATGGCTGGTGGCCTCAAAAGGATGCATCTGGCCTCATACTACAGTGCTCATCAACTGGCTTGTTTCACAGAATTGCTCCCCTAACACCCGAAACCCGCATGGGTGAGAAAAGTATTGTGATTCTGATGGGGACATCTCAGACATGCAGTATTGTGACCCCAGCTCTTTGATGGAAGACAAGAACCCAATAATGTACTTGACTAGACTTGCATGGTACTCCATTCATAAGAAACTGTGTATAGCTACACTTAGAAGCATCCATTTAGTGATAGGAGAGGATTAAACTTTATCGCTACCCTCTGCACTAGCTAGACTGGTTGGCTTCTGCAATACTCTCCTTAAAGGCCCTGCTGTCCTTAGGTTAGCTAAAGAAAACAACAGCTGCGACACTATCTCAAGGACACATTGGGACTATAATATTACATCGTCTCACCATGACTGGCACTGGTCTCCAAGCAGACTGAAATCTGCAAATCTCAGCCCGCATTCGAAGTGCTAGAGATGTTGTCAAGATGACTGGGATATGACCACTGATATTGACCACATTCCATCGTTCTGCCCACACCAGACTAATTTCTGGAGGCAAATATGGGAATCTATGAGAAAGCCATACTGGCATAACTTTGAAGGCACAGCATTGCTACCCCTTATGCCTGACCAACTTCTGGAATCGGTGGCTCTGAAAACTCTGGGGGTGACAAAGATCTACATCTTCAGAAGGTGGAAAACCCCATCAGTCCCCACATATGGATACCAGATCACCAAGATGGCAATTATGGCTGGGCTTGAACGTTTAATATACCGACTGATTGATCAGGTATAGACTTTTGAAGACATACAGGGTTCTTGCTTTCCGTAGCTTTGACTGTAATAATAACGACAGCATCCTTAATCTCACCGCATTGTGACAACGCTGCCCTTGGGTGAAACCTCAGGGGTGAAGTAAATGAATTTCCCATTCTGTCCCATCTCCCAAACCTTACTATTGCTGCATTTATCAACCTATACACTACTACAACTGATTGCAATTCAGGCCTGATGGGTACTTTGCAAAAATGGTGGTTCCCTCTTGCAGGCAGACTCTAGGTCTAAATCTGTCATTATGTAAGCAGGAACATGGGAGGGCATGATGGTTGAGGGACCAGGCACTTACAAACAATCATGAGGCACTGCACGTTGCTGTGCAAGGGACCTCGCTATATGCTCTAACCTTCAGGTGATGCTCTAACCTTCAAGTGATCCACGCATTCTGGCCTCATAATCCATTGAACATCACTGGATGACTTTCCTAAAAAAGAGACGCTGCGCAATTTAGGACCCCTTTCCCCTACACCCTTTCTGTGGGGGGTGGGTGTTTAGATATCCCTGTACATAACAGCCACATCAAACCCTCCCCCAACCTGTTGGTCACAAGGACTGTCCCAAGGTCCTCTCCCACCACTGTCGCCCTACGGAAGGACCTTTCCCCTGCTATTGATGGTGTTAGCTTTTCACACATGTCCATTGCCCCGTTAGCTTTCTATCGAGACAAGTTACTGCTCCTACACTTACCTGAGGGAGACCTGTAATGTTCATGGCCATGTCCATATATGGCTGCTATCCTTGATTTTGTACTTGCCGCCATAAATCTTTGCTTGTCCCACTGCATTTAAGCATGGGCTATTTACCTAGCATGCACACTGTAATAATGGTTATCATCTTCAAACAAAGAATTGTTTAGAAAAGAACTGCCGTTATGTAGATCATGCTCTTCAGCAATTGTGCACTGATTAATGTCTAATTCTGAAATGCATAAAACTACAAAACGATTTATAACATAATATTCATTAAGGCAAAAAGTAGCAGAGAATTCAAAAGAATCCTAATACTAAAGATAAAAAAGTTAATAATGGAGACAATACAGAAATCACAGACAACACACAATAAGACAATCAGGTTGGAAATGCTACACGTTAAGAAAATGCAATAGCCAATACGGCAATAAATCATTTGCCATTATCAATACACCGAAGTTAAGACAATACAGAAGACCCCGTCACAATAAAACATAAAAAAATCAAGTTAGAGACAAAAAGACACAGCAGATTTCCACATCTCAGTGGTCGTAAAAAAACAACACAACAAGCAACAAAAAAAAAGAAATAAAGCATCTCGGCTAACACAGATTAGCCCTCCAATGGGCAAAATGCTCATGCACCAAGGAAACACTCTGAATATTGAAAATGAAACATTCATATGGCTTATGTGATGCACTGAGCAATTCGAGTCAATATACATAATATGATACATTACGAAAAAATACATTCTACATTCGGAATATATCATGTCGGCTCTGGTGGGAGCTTTTCGCTACAGTATTCTTTTTGTTTGTTTTGTTATTTTAAATATTATTAATATTATTTTAAATGTAGGTTTTTGCAGAGAATATGTACAGTGGATACATTTGCACACACCAGATTTCAAAAGGCATCAGAGCCTGGACAAATTGGCCGTTTTCCCCAAAGTCCTTTTTGACAAGAGGCATCTTGACCTTTGCCCTTGACCATGCCTTGAGGTCAAGTGGAGGAATCCCATTTACATCCAGTTGTAGTCGTAGATAACTAGTTTCAGGTGAATCAAACTGTGACTGTCTATGGCCATTTCAGATCGATGACCTTCTCCAATGCAGCTGTTCCAAACTGGAGTTCTGCCCCAGTGATGACACAGAGGTGTCCTAAGCATGAGCAGGGGAGGGTAGGTGGGATGCTGGTTTTCGAGAAGGTGATGATGATAATGGATATGCTGGCGATCCTGCAGACGAAGGATGATGATTGTCAGTTATGAAGAGGATGGGGGTGGTTAAGATGATGGTGTTGCTGATGCTGATAGAGTCCCATGCATTTTTTTCCAGCCGGTGCTAAGTGAATACAAAAATATAAAAAAATATTGTGATGAGGATGAATAGGTTAGAGATGACAACGAATGCACCAGATTAGGTCTAATGAGGAATTTAGAGAAGCAAAGAAGCTTATGTAAAATGAGAATTAAACGAGAGAATGAATATGAAAGTATTGCAGAGAATATTAAAGGCAAGTGTAATGACACAGGGTGGAAAATATGAGGGTAAGCATGAGAAATGTGAGGAAATGCATGGATGCAAACAGTACAGATTTGCAAACATTGCTTCTAGAACAAATTAGCAGATGCCTGAATCGCCTCAGATTAACTCTTGTTGTCTGGTCGACACTGTAGATTAAAATTTGCACCAGAGTAAATGTAGGGATGCCCGAAGCATCTTCAAGGTGCCTGTGGCATAGCATTTTGACTTACATTTGCAGACGTACACCTTAAAATTACTCCAGGCATGCTATTTTTCAGGGATTGTAGAAAAAGATGGCAGGTGCATATCTGACTTGTTCTAATTATCTCCTAATTTGGTGTAAATTAAACTTTTGTGAATCAGGCCAAAAGCTCACATGCAAAGATGGAAAGAGAAAAATGATCAGTAGGAATGAAAGACAGAGGGGATATTTGCTTGGCAATATTCAGTTGTGTAAAGCCAATGAGGATGGAGGCAAAGAGTATTATAATATGAGGAAGATAGGAGTGATGATGAGAAGCACGAGAACAGTCACATGTGCATGGCAGACAACAATTTTCTAGAAACTAACTCATATGCAGGGATATTTATTGCAGTTATAAAATTGATATTCCTTAACCCCTTCGACGCTCATGACGAGCTCAGCTCGTCATGAGTTACGCCTGTCATACGCTCATGACGAGCTGAGCTCGTCATGTAACGCGGGTTTTTTTAAAACTCAGCGCACAGCGGGAAAACGGCCCGCGCGCATGAGGTTAAAGGAAGACGCATGCTCAACTAAGTACATTGCTCGACTCAGCACCAGAATTCCTTCTTGCTCCACTGAGACCTAATCAAATGCCCTTCCAAAAGGAGGAAGCCAGAACATTTCTCCATGTGCCCAGATATAAAAATCAGAACAATCCAAACATCAACTAGCCTCTTAGAACAGCTACCAAAACTCAGCCTCTGCTACAGAGCGAGTGTCAGGGGACGCTTATCCTGAACATAAAAATATTTACTCAAAGTGCACAGGACCATTGGTGCAGTCAACTATTCCACAGTGTAACTCTACATTCTCATTTCAGATTACAACAAATGAACCCCCATTATTAGATCCTAAAAGGGCAGCCTTGTGTTTTCACCTGTAATCTGGAAGGGACAGATCCACTTCCAAATCCTGATATTTTCGTTACATAGTGTTAGACATATTAGACTAGTCCCCTGGTCATGTTGAATTTAGCCCCCCTTTTTCTCGCTAGGACAGAAAGTCAATTCATCCAGCTCATTCTTCGGGTATCAAGAGTGCAGCCTGTCGCATCTCAACCACCTTGTTCCTTGAAGCAGCTCTCAAGTTAAACGATTTTGATCAGCAAAAGGAAAATACATAGTCGCAAAACCATTGATTTGAGGCAATAATGTACCCGAAAGCTACCTTACTTTAGAATGCCATGTGGCCCGGGCCACTGAAATGAAACAATTTTGCTTAATATGGATTTGCTGCAGTTTCCATATATGCCATCATCTGCTGCATAATTTAGCAAATTGTTTTACCCCACAAAAAATGTTTCTAGGTCAAATGGATGTTATGTTATGTTAATATATTTATTAAGCGCACAAATACCCGAAGGTGTCTTGGTGCTAATCAAAGGTTACTGGGAGTGCTGCAATACCTATTGCTGTGAAGTAGAAAGCCCTTTGCAAAGTTTGACGAGTCATCTTTCCTTTGCTGATTGCTGTGTTTGGGTGTTACAAAAGGGGGTGGTGATGGACGGAGCATCTGAACCAATCAAACACTCACACCCAGTCAAAAGATCTGGGTTTAATCCATCACCGTTCTTTAGCCCACTCTGCCACCCTAGTTCAGGGTGTTGGACTGGTACTAACAAGGTGAAACCTTTGCCCACACTCTGTTATTGTGTAAAAATAGAAAATAATGAGATAATGCTATCCCAAAATGCGCTGCATTACTCCGCCTAAATGGCCTTGTCTTGCCCCATAATGAAACAAACCCTGCCACATAAGTTAGTCCTCCACTGCCACATAATTTAAGTGACTCTGCCTATGGCTTTTCATTCAATGCAAGGAAGTTTGACCCGCCTCCAAAAATGAATTCTTTGGCGACTTGATACATAACGGAATGCTAAGCCGCCTTCCACCGCCCTCCCCTGCGCATGCAGTAACAGGTAAAACTGAAAATGCCAGTGGTAACTCCGCCATCTGCAACAATGTCTGCCAGCCTTGCTTACTGCGCTCCACCCCTAATGATTGGGTGTTTTTATCCTGACCTTTTCTTGATTAGTATTGTTCCTGGTCAATAAAAAAAGACTGGTTCAAAATGGTGGCAGGACCAGAATACCTTTTTCAGAATATTTCCCGATCGTGTACAAAAATATCGCTCAATTGGAGTTAACAATAAAAAATGTGCACTAAACATGTTTTGTAAAAGCGATTTAAAATCTGAAAATTAGGTCAGACGGTATCTGAGTGTACGATTTTCTAACACAACCTATTAATTACATTGTTTTATAATCAGACACTCTGGCATGACTCAATTATCTCATTAACCGGAAACATGCACAATATGTCTATAGTCTTGATTTCTTAATTTTCTGAAGGAAAGGACAAACAGGTACATTGAATTAAGTATAAGAACAGTAACGGTCTAAGACAACCAAAGAAAATAAAGATCAAACAACATAGACTACATAGAAAATATGTTAATGGCCCTTTGAATTTAAAATGCGTTTGAGAAAGGTGAACATTATTGTATTTTACCCATTTGGTCACTTTATAAATTGGTCAGACTAACCAGTGACAACTGTGGGTATTTGTATGCGACAGCGCGAGAATTCACGCAGTCATTGTTTTTTTAATATACGTTTTAATGTAGAACGATGCGCCACAATGTTTTCTGTTTCATAACTATGTATGAATTATTGCCTCAAATGAAAAGGTTAGCGAGCCTATGCATTCATTTTCCTAAACAAAAAATGTAAATTCAAGGAGAGGCAGGCATCGATGTAATATGCCATGGGAGCACAGACGAGATGCATCAACTCTCTGTACAAGCATCAAATAACCCAGCCAACATCTCGTGGCATTTAAATCGATGTTATGAGAAGTCGCTTGAATAAGATTAAATTCCAATGAAGAGCTAACAGAATATAATAAAAAGCATATCAGTACCCTTGTTGGATAAATGTCTGCATCGACTCTTGCACGTTAAACTGGGGTTTTTAACAACACTTTTAAGGTACATTATTGATGGATGGAGGACATATATACATTAATAACAACACTATTGTTCCTTGTGATATGGATTGAAAGCATTATGTTCACATGCATAGTTCCCTATATTCAGTTAGCAGCACACACTGACAATTTTGTTATGATATATCTAGCTAGTTAGTAGTCAAGTGTCGAGCTGTCCGTAAAAATCAATCACCAACTATGTAGCGGAGAATATGAAGAGGGAACAGAAGGTGCCCGTCATATCAAGGCAATGTTGTGACTGGCTGGCTGAGAGAGCGGCGCGCGGGCAGAGGGCGCGCACAGAACGCATCCATGGAGGACAGCAGTCGTACTGCTTAGAGTCATGACTGATCAGCGGCCAATAAAACCACAGCCAATCCTTTTAAACATGGGTTCCTCATCACTGAGCCCGTAGATTAATCTTTCATAAATGGCTACTTTTATTAATTCTCTCTGGTGTACCATCACTGACTGCTCGACAGTTAATTATGCAGACATACTTCCCCGCTCCGGAATCCTGGTACTACTGCTGCGGAATTTGTTGCGCGACTGCTGAGCAATTCCAAGGAGGCTTGGGTAGGATGATGGCGATGACATGAGTCCTTATGGAAATCAGTGTGTCCAGTGACCCTTTCACCAGGCCGGAAAATTTGGGTATGCATGGGTCCCGTGCTCTCCATGCCACTGGAGTCAAGCTATCCTGGCTGATGAGGGCTGAAAGCCCGAAACTGGTCCTAGGATGCTTGTTTCCAGTCCAGGGAGGACCTGGCTTGGCAGTTCGGGCTGGACTGTTCCCATTGGGCACAGGGTCAGGACTGATTTGCATATGGCTGGGTCCAAACTGGAATGGCATGGTGAGCAGAAAAACGATGGATTTAGGCCCAGATCTCTGTACTGGGGTGAATGTATGACATTGTTCTGCATTCTGTACATCAATTGTCCTTTTTGGAAATAGAGGCAAAGCAAGACTTCCAAAAGGGTACCGGGGACCCTGGGTTAACACTGTACTTCTGTATTGTAGTGAAGATGGTTATTGCAGATGCGGATCATACTTGGGAATTTATACATTTGGAACATGCTTGGATTTATTTGCTGTTGAGGGAGAACCGCCCCAGAACCTGATTTGCGCAGCCTTCAAAGAGGAAATTGTACATTTACAGACTGAAAATGTTAATATACAACACAAACTATAAAACTACAGATTTTTGTAAAATCCAGCATGTTCATACTAGCACCTATTATAAAACACACGTCAAATGGTTTATACAGTAGCCAAGAGGAATACGATACAAAAAATGTATTATTCTGATGTTTTTTGTAAAAATATGTATGGAATGAGGAAACATCTCCAAGTGAGAAGACCAAAATCCTTGAGACTTGGGAATATATCTTGAGAGCTTCCAGATTTGATCATAACTATTGATCCTTAATTTATAGTATCAAAAGCAGCATCAAGCAAGATAGTTAACCGATGAGCAGTCTCTGACTGTCCATCAAAAGTCTTTGCTGCACATTGCTTCTATATTTAGCTACTTGAGGCTGCTCAAGGAAGTGAGGCCATGGTTTATACTTTGAAGGTGGCCCCAATGCAGCAGGGTGATAAAGGCATTTCCTGGCAACCCTGGCTGAATTGCCAGGTTATATTAAGAGATCTCCGCTGGCTCTTGTGGAAACCTCTGTGCCTTCAAACGAGCAGCTGGTTTGGTGGTGTCCCTAAAGGCAATGAAAGTGTGGGGAGCAACTGCCATGCTTCAGGCAGCCAATCACCAGATGTTTTTGTTTTTCAAAACCAAGCTCCCAAACCGAGAGTTTGTTTTTGGAAAACAAAAATGAATTGACTCCATCTCATTTTTTTCCCGGGGCGTGAGGGAATTAAAAAAAATGTTTTGCCTGTTTTGGGCTGCTGGGATTTCCCTGACAATCCGGAACAAGAAAAAAAGTACATTAGACCATCCACTCCAAATAGGGTGGGCAGTCTGACATATCTATGTCGAAGGCCCTAACTCCATTGGGACAATGGTATAGGGTTTCTGTGGGAAGATCCAGCTGGCGAACTGCCGTCCAAAACAGGATGGCCTGCCGCACTCTAAATAGGGCGGACGGACCATCAGTTTGACATACAGGTAATCCACCACATTTGTGGTGGAAAACATACCCACCAAGCACTTAATCAGGCCCTACGCTATTCCAGCATCAAGGTCATAGACATTACTAGGCGCAAGCATGAACTGGTTTAGCAGCATGCATTCTGGGATTTTCAAAGAGCTTCCTGGGTTCATAGAAGGTCATGGCACCTAACGTACATCAGACAATTTCCTCACCTGGACATAACTTCAGGCCCAATTTGGTCCCCTGCTCTGCAGTGACAATAACGACTATGATAGTTTTTTCTGAGTTTCAGTCTTCTGTGTTTTTGCTACTTTGTTACTCACCTCCAAAAAACACACATGCAGTTTACTCTCACCAGCCCCACCAGCATTTTCGCTACTATCCTTATTGGCAAGGAGAGTTTAGACCCACACGTTGCTGATCCGCTATGTTTTTGTCTAACTAACTACCCTTAGTGTCAGGCTGCAAATAATAGGGCGAGCAGAAGGGTTACTGGCTACCCGGACATAATTAGTTGATTGACATTATTTGGTTGAAATACCACAGAGTGATCAGTGACTAAGCATGGACGTCAATTCACTAAAACGCCTGGGGTAGCGGAAGTGACTTCACATGCCCCTTGACCTTCAATTTCACTCACACATACATATGCTTATACATACACACATAACCACACACTTTGCCTACACATTAACACACATTCACACTATCCTTCTGCTATCATTCCAAATCCAAATAACTGACTAACCTATCCACTTAAGATGTACTTGCATGTTTCACTATACTAATTCAACACTAATCCTCTATGGGTCCCGGAGTAGCGTGCTACTCGCCGAAAAAAGCGCTTTGACGCCTCGTCAGGGGCAGTAAGCGCTATATCAATGCAATTAAAATACAATACAATACATACACACACACACTCGTTTACATTAACACACTCAAAACTGGAAGCATTCACACAGCATACATACATTTAATAGCATTTTTTTACTTACCTCGGCTGCTAGGGAAAGTCATATTCCAGCTATTTGTACTCCATTTTTTTAAATTAAACTAATAGCGAGTAATGTAATATCATTCACTATTAGTATTATGAAAAATGTACAAAAAACAAGGCGAGTGAAGCCCCCACCGACGTCCATAGGGACAAGCTGCTTCTTCTCCCTGCCACCGATTTTGCCAGTGCTGTGGCTAGGGGGGGGGGGGCAAAGGCAGTGCCAGGGGTCACAAGGAGCATGCCAGGGGTCGTAGCAGTGACCTCTAAATGACCTCCGTGTGACTAAGAACATTAGGATTTAAAAGTGGTGGTGGCTGAGTGCAGGAGGGAACTGTCTCTGAGACAGGAGCAGCACCTATTTAGCTGCTAAGTAGGATTCTTTAGACCTAAAATGTCTAGCTGATGGGAGATTTCACAGCCCCTCTTAAAACTCCCTCACACATTCCCTGCTGGTTGGGAAGAAGTTTTACTCTGCTTCCGTTCTTCACACACCCAGCTAGTGGGGCGCGGATTCCACAGGGATTCCAATTGAAAGGGGGGAGATGTCAGGGTTTTACCTGCTTGCCAATGGGCAGCCAACAGGGCAGGTTTCACAGAGCTCACTTTCTGTCCATGCCTGCCTTCGCAGTCCTCCCTCACTTCAAATGCCTGGCCAATGGGGAAATGCTCCTATAGAGCTTCCGGTGAAAGCCTGGATATTAATGAGGATATTGTATTGCCATTTCATAATGGATGACCTCTGAGATTACGCAGAGCTCCTTGCTGGCACATGTCTGGCCAATAGGTATGGGCTTTGAAAGTGCTTCTCAATTTGACAGCGTTTTCAAATACGTAACAGTGATCAAGATATAGAAGTCTTACATTACAGTTGCCTTTGACACCATTGTGTCTGCCTAGAAAGTAGTGAGTGGCTCTACAGTGTTGTTCTGGGCCTCCGTGCGGGTAAGTAACATTGGAGCCCTGCCCACTTTCTGGACAGTAACAGCCAGCGTTATTTGGGGTGCAGTGCACCCCTCACATAATAGAGGCCCTGTGCACTAATGGTATCTAGGCACTGCCAAGAAGTAACTATGACAGCCTATGATAGACCTATGGAAGTGTGTTGACACATACCTGGCAAATAAGACGCCATCTTTAGAGTGCACATGACTCTACATTGTGAAGACGGATTTTACATACGTCAAAGACAGCCCATGAGAGACCAACAGTTCTGTAGAGGTGCTACATACTAGCCAAAGGAGCTCTGCAGGCACTGGCTAATTTGTAAAAATATAAGTGCTGGTGCTCCCATCAGGAGGCAGCTTGCGCTGGCTAAAACAGAACCAACTGCTAACCAAGAAAGTTGGGGAGAGGATGTGGTGTAATGGCCAGAGCTGCTGAGTTCGGAGCTGGGGGACCAGGTTCGAGTCTGGGCGTCGACTCATCATCCTGTGATTCTGCGCAAACCACTTAATATCCCCGTAAAAGAAAATGTCCTTAACGGGCTCTCATGAAAAGCGCGGGTGTTGATGAGTAAGTGCCGGTGCTAAGCACTGGAATCGACTCGTCATCCTGTGATTCTGCGCAAACCACTTAATCTCCCCATATAAGAACGTGTCCTTAACTGGTGCTCATGAAAAGTGCAGGTGTTGATGATAAAGTGCCGGTGCTGAGCACTGGAGGCCACCGGCTCAAATTATGCTCTGTCTACAAGAATGCTGTTTCTGCAGAAAACAGTTAAACACCCATCAGCGTTTCATATAACTAGAGGTGGCAAAGCAATATGTAACATAAGCATACACATTTTTCCAATATTCTAAAAGCACAACAGGAGTAAAGTCACGGTGCCTGCTTATTGGGTTATCACATACCTGGCCTTGCAGCAGAGGGAGACAGATGCTCTGATAAACCTGCTTAAATTTCAGCTCCTGCTGAAATACTTGCAGCACAGACATCTGGCTAATGCTCCCTCAAGAGTTGTAAGCACTGGGAATGTAGTATAGAAATAAAGGTGGCACCCCTTTAAATGTCCAAATAAAAAAATATATTTCCAAAGCAAACTGGAATTTGGATTTAATGGCAAGGGAAGATAACTATTTTGGGGGAGGGCGGCGTGGAGGAATGTGGAACCGAGGGGGGCAGAAGCGCCAAGAAACCATCAATATGTTTTGCCCCCGATCTCCACTGCAGAACATCTTGAGGAGTAAAAAAAAATGCCTTAGCAATTTCTGCTTTGGAAAACAGAGCATGCCGCCTGGTTGAAGCGCTCTTCCGACCTCTGTGGTGCGGTTTGAATGTGAAGTCAAACGCCGTCGGAATAATTAATTCAGGAAACTGAATCGAGACTTCTCAGTCTTGCATATGCTTGTGCGTCGAAAGGCCAATCTTTAAAACAACATTTACCCTTCAGAATCCGCCGGCTGACCTACGCACTCCCAAAACCAGGACGCGCCGTCTCATCACTTCCGATGCAGTTTTAACAATGTCAGAAAAAATAAGAGATGCAGAGTAAGTCCGTGCAAAAATGGAATTACGCTAGCAAAATTTGCAAAGAAAATCAGATCACGCAAAAATGTGCAAAATTTCCCATTACGCATTTTTGTGTACGTTTTTTCTCTGGTTTGATCAGGACATGCGTTGCCGAGTGTAATTTTCTGCTGGGACCTGTGCCTTATTTCAAGAAAAGTTCATGACATTTCGCAGAAGAAACTTTACGCGATTTCCCACATCCCTTATGAGTCCGGAGAGTTCAAGTTTTTGCTTTTGAGGCCAGGTCACAATAAAAATGCTTTTTTTGAAAACCAAGTGTCAAAACATGAACGTGAATCCACTTTGGAGATACACCTTAATATGTGACCAACGCCAAGAATCCTAATTTGGAGAGGGGGAGGGACTGATCCCAACTACAGTGCCAATAGGGCCCCCTACAATTGGCATTCATGCAACTCTGACTGTCACGATATAAGGACGCCTTTTAAAGCACTTACCCATATATTAATCAAGCATCCATTTTGCGATTCCTTATTAGCGAAAAATAAGGATTCGCTAATAAGGAATAGCAAAAGGCTATCAGCCTGATTCATGTACGGGCCGTTTTGCGTGGCCCTCATAGCGAATCATAGCGACTCGCTATTGAGGACACGCAAAACGGCATTCATGTAGGAATTGCTAAATCAATAGCGATTCCTACATGTTCTCTATTTGCGAGTAGCAATTTGCTACTCGCAAAAAAAGGAATTTCTCCCCATTCAATCCTATGGGCCAAAAGGCCCATAGGAATGAATGGGGAGTATCCCTTATTTGCGAGTAGCAATTTGCTACTCGCAAATCAGATAGCGATTTTAAGGGTGCCAGGGGTGTCCAAAGGACACCCTGTAGCACCCCTAAAATGCACATTTGAACAGGTGTTGCGCACACACATGTCCAAAGGACATGTGTGTGTGCAACATGCAACTTAGAAAAATGCTTTTAAAAGCATTTTTCTATGTTTTTGCTATTTACCGAGAGGTCTGACCTCTCGGTAAATAGCGGCCCAATTTTGCTAAATCGCAATTTTTGCAAGTGTCATGATTAGCATTTAAGGAATCTCTAATAGAGATTCCTTAAATGCTAATCCTCGCATATTTGCTACTTCCTCATTAGCGATTTTAGCATTTGGGATTATACCGCCTGATTCATGAAGCAAAATTGCACTCGCAAAGGGCAAGATTCTGAGAATCTTGCCCTTTGCGAGTGCAATTTTGCTTCATGAATCAGGCGGTATATGCAAGTAGAACTCGCTACAAAAATAGGGATTTCTTAAAATTCCTTAATTGCGATTCGCAAATTGCGAGTCGCAATTAAGGAATACCTCCCCATTCATTCCTATGGGCCTAGAGGCCCATAGGAATGAATGGGAAGACAATCTCAATTTGTGGTTCTCAATTACAGAATCGCAAATTGAGATTGCACTTTCAAGGGTGCCAGAGTGTCAAAAGGTTTTGCACGCCTGAAATCTGCATATGGGTACATCTTGCACACACACATACCCTAAGTGCATGTTTGTGTGTAAAATGGAACTTTGAAAAATGCACTTTAGTGCATTTCTCAAAGATTTTGCAAATTACCATGAAGTCCAACTTCATGGTAATTTGCTCCCCCTATTAGCGAAGTCGCTAATTTTTTTACATTAATGCATTGCATTTAAGGAATCTCAATTTCAGATTCCTAAAATGCAATTGCAATTTAAGTAATCGCAATTTTGCGATTTCTTAAATTGCGATTTTTGCATTTGGGATGATGCATCCCAAATGCAAAAATGCAGGTCGCAAAGTTGCAACCGTTTTTTAGCTTGATGCATCTATGCCTTACTACCTTGATTTTACCTCAAACTGTTATTGGTCGCTGCCAGTAAGTTTCCAATTTATATCTGCTGCAATCATTGTCCTTGCAGATTATGAGATCGTGTATCCAAGGAAAGACTCCGTACAGGAAACGGACACTGACTGTTTGTTCTCGCTTTTTGTTTTGAATTCAATTTAGTATACCTTTTTTATTATAGAAAACGTGTTATGATTGTACCGACTTTAAATATCTGGGCAATACATTATTATTATTCATATTTAACACGATCATGAATGTATCCCTCTGATTGCACATCTCATTTTATCACAGTTGTCCCATTTCAGATGCATTAAACACAGAACAATAAACTGAATAAAGTGTAATGTCATCAGTGTGGCATGGTAGGGTTTATCTACTGGATTTGACTGGTTTGGTGAAGCGGCAATTATATTGTCTTATTAAATGTAACATGTCGCACTCCTTGGGAAGCAAAGCAAACAGGAGAAAGTATTTCTTTAAAAGAGTTTAAAATTGAAAGGCTAGTTTGTCAGTTTTGCCGAGTGCGGTGATGTCGGTCCGGCCGTGCAGCCTTTGTTAGAGCAATACAGACGTCATGTGTCCAGCTTTCGAAGACGAGCCCTTCACTTGACCAAAAAAGTAGGCAAATTTTGAAAATTGCTATAACTCCTGCCAAGCTGAAATCGTCGGGAGATCGCAGCAAACTTGCCACAATTTCGCCTAACAAATGCGCCTGTATGGAGCAAGCATGAAAGCATACTGCTCCATACTTTGGTAACAATGCCATATGTGAGGCTTCCGCGTGCCATCTGGTATCACTGCAGCTGGAGGCACCCTCAGCAACTTCCAAGAATTAACTTACAGTAGAGCTTCACTTCCACATCACATTGAATGTTTTCTTAAATTGCGTTTAATATTTTACACAGGTTTACAAATCAACCACGTTTCTTAGAAATCGACATGCACACTATTGAATGTTCTCACACTAACAGCTCAGATTCTGATGAAGGGCGATGCATCCATTGGTGCAGGCGGTGCAGCGTCACCTGAGCCCTGAGACCTAGGGACCCACTGAACCCCATTAATGCTTTGCTTCACAGTTCAAACAGCGATAGGAGGGCCCATTTCCTTCCATGCTCTAAGGCTCAGGACACTCAGGCTAGGCCACTGATTCTGGCGGTAGCGTTCCTCCAGCTTCATAGGTTTCTAAGGTGACCGAAACCCTTCAATACATTCTGCCATGCCCAGTACAGGGAGCCTGCTAAAACGCTGCAACGCATTCTGGGATTCTGTGGAGTAAGGATGTGAAGTTTGCTCTATTTCCCTACATTGATAATTGAAAAATATAGAAAGCAGGTTCAGCTAAGCCGGTTTGGCAGTGCTTAATTTGTGTAGGTCGTTGTCAGAGGTCGGCCCCACACTTTTTTGGGGGACAAGGACTTATTTTTCATGATCAGTCTTTAACCTAGGACAACGTTTGTGGAGGGGATGGGGGAGAGTTCCTAAATAATAATACGAGGATCTATAATTATTCTTTTTTTTTTTTTTTTTACAAATTAAGAACTGCCTGTAGGTCCCTGATTATGGTCCTAAAAGTCCTTTGTAGGTGGGGATTGAATTTGGTGAGCTCAGTTCCCAGTTAGGGTGTCAGTCACACCCCTCCACAGAGCCATAGCATGGAACCAATCGGTGCTGGTGGTGCCATAACTTGAAAGATTTTTCCTTCCATAGGTCAAGGACTTCATAAGTCGGGAGTTTGCAGTATTTTCTCACGTCCACTGCTGTCCCATTAGGTAAGGGATTCCGGTACAGTGGCAGAGGAGGGTGAGTGAACTTTCAATTCAAGGGAACTGAAGAAATTCAAGGCTTCCTCACTTGAAAATAAGCCAACATCCAGTGTCAACTAAAACTATGAAAAATGTGTGCATGGCTGTCTCCAGGCTTTTGGATGTACCATGTGCTTTATTCCTACTTGTATCTCGGATGTTGTTTGATATTCTGTTCTCACTTCTCCTGGTTTGCGATCAGAAAATATACGAAATGTGTCTTAAAAAAAGAATTATAAACAGAGCGGATCACATGTTCTGAACAAACACGTAAACAGGCATATACACGCATTGTCAACTTCTTGGTAAAAATACTGTGTTACAGCTTCAGTGCGGAGAAATTAGTCCATGTTAACCTTAAAAAAACAGTGTTTGAAAGGTTTCTAATTTGGTGTTCTAGTGGTTTTTAGCCACTGGGAATCATACGCAACACAAACTAATTAAAACACTCATCCCCTACCTCCGGAGCAAAATGACACTCGCCATCATTCCCCACAACGCTAAAGAAATTCCCATTTGGTGCATTAGGAAATTGTCTTGTTGAGGCATAAGCCCATTACACTTCCTAGTCCCATACTACAAGTTCTGTCTCACTCTCCTCATTGACTACTAAAGCCACTTCCGCTACCTACAACCGTCTGATAGACCCAATTAGTAAAAAAAAAGCGTAGGCGCCATGTCACCAAATGTTTCTTAGGTGCCTGTTGCTGTTGAATGCTGGGTTTGAACAATACCAAGGTTGTCCAGTTTATATTCGACCTCAAGCATCTTTCGTCATCTGTGCTACTTTTCCTATTTTTTTTTGTTCCTCCTCCTTTCTCCCTCATTTGTGTTTCTCTCTCGCACTTTGGATGGATGATGAAAAATAAGTCATGGTTTCCAAAAATGAGTGCGGATGCCAACCACTGGCAACCGAGGTTACAATTTAAGCACTGCGCAAGTCCCGCATACATCCCTTCACTCACAACAGTCAACTACCATTTAGTCCAAGAAATTAACAATTGAAACCCATGACTACTAGCTGCAGAAAAACTTCATAATTTTCTTGGAATTTATATCCTCATCAGCTGATGTTTATTTCCAACAGAGACCTCTAGTTCATCCCCTATCCCTTTGGCCGCTATGGAAACTCACTGCCCCACCCCACTGCAGTTCTTCATTTCGCGAGCTATGGACATCCCTGGTTCTTCGCTCAAAATCTTTGGAAACTCATGGTCTTCCCGTTGACAGCAATCAACAGTTTATAAAAGTGAGGCAATCTCTTGCCACAGTTCTAGGAAATTCTGCTGCTTCTCAACACTATAGAAGTTCTTGGGCCCCTGCCACAAAACTATAGAAAGTCATGGTTTCCGTACAACTGCTACATAACAATATGAGTTTCACCTGGCAACGGTTAGTTAATCCTCATGATCCTCTTCCTAAAACACAGAGAAGCATGTGGCTCTGCTCCGAACCGCTTTTGGTAACTCATGGTTCTCCTTGAAGCATCTATTGAAATCATTGTTCTGCTCCAAGGTCCTCAGAAAACTCATAGCTCCCCTCCCAACTCATACATAAAGTCACAATTCTCCTCTGACAGCTTTGAAAATATTTGTCTACCCAAGAGTAATTGAAGTTGATGGTTCTCAGTCTGGAAACTACGTGAAGCCCCCTAAAGTCGTGGATCTTCTCCCAAAATGTATAGAAACTTGTGATTTGCATCCCAACTTCTGTAGAAACGTTTGGCTTTACTCTCGACAGCTTTTGAAATGTTAGTCAACCCAACAGCTATTAAAACTCATGGCTCACTCTCTCTCTAGCAGATAGGTAAAGGCATGCACACCCACAGCTACAGAAACTCATGGTTCTACTCCCAACATCTGTGAAAACTTGTGGTTCTACTCCCAAAACTTAGAAAAACTAGTGCTGTTCCTCCGAAACCCTACAGGACCTCTTGGTTCTCCTCCAAACATGTATAGAAGTTCATTGTTCACCACCACCAGCCATTAAGCTGATGATTCTCTCTCAGGCTGCGTAAGAACTCAACATTCTCCCACTATTGACTATAAATCCACTGCCCTTGCCCTGCCAACTCATGATATAACTAAACGATTAGGAAACTAATGGTCCTCTTTGAGTGCCATGAAAGCTTATGGATGTGTCATCTGGAGCTCATAAGCTCATAGTCCTCCTCCTGACAGCTATGGAAACACAGAGGTAATACTAATAATGATAATAATAACTTGTTTTTCTATAACACCATCCTTTTTCCTGTTTCTAAGCATTCTCAAAAGCTGTTAATGAGATTGGTCCTTTAATGGTACTCTATGGGCCTTGAAAGTTAGGCTAAGATGACCCTGTCTTCATTCAACTTCCATAGACTTATTTTAATGAATCTTTACTAAGAGTCTCAAAGCCTAAAATTGCTTCTTGGCTCAATGATGGTGAAATGGCAAGAACTAGGCAGCTGCAGACAACAACCATTTTTGAAGATTTACAAACTGAAAAGGATGGTATGGTATGAGATATAGGCAAAGAGTTCCCGGTCACAGAGGCTTGAACAGAAAAACTACGGCCATGAAGGTGTGCTCGTTGGTCAGATAAAGTTCTAACGGGTCTGGTGGGGATACATGGAAGAGTGTTTTCATCGATAAAAGTTGGAGAATACCCATAAATCACATTATGAATTAAGATTTGAATTTTACAGGTTATTTGTTCTTGAATCAGCAGCCAAAATAGATAGGCTAAAAGAAAACTAAGTGGCAAAACCCCGAGTGCCCCAATATAAGGCTGGCTGCATAATTCTGGCTCATCTAAAATGTCTTTATTAAATACTTAAGCAACACTAAATAAAATGAGTTAGCGCTGTCCAAGGAGAACCAATGACGGCAAACACGGGCAGAAGCGCCCCGCTGTCATTCTGGAACAAGTGGCATAGATGGAACATGCAGCTCAATACAACAGTAGGGAGTTGGTTGTCTAATGAGAGGGAACAATCAAAATAAACTCTCAAAGTGAGAATAGAAGCGACTGAGATCATATGTGAACCCGTCTCAAAGGATCCATTAAGAGGTTCATGTTGACGCAACCACTCACATATCTGTCGGAATTGAGTTTAACCCAGAGTTGACTGACCTATAGGGCCCTCAGGCAGTGCCTGATGGGCTGGTCTGACAGATCAGTGTGTGGGCTGTGTTTTTTGGCAGGTTGTGGGGATGTTTTATGGCATGTTTTTACCATTGACATAGCCTGCAGCCAGCTCAAATCTATGCAGTCTTATACACCTTGCAAAACTCTTAGACAGCGTATCTTTACAAGTTCAAAACCGCCCCAGTTTGCAAACATGGGACACTTTTTTAGCTCTCTAATTCACTAGAGGGGGCCTCTTTTATTTTGGTGCCCTGGCGTATTTTCTGTCCCAGTCCAATCCAGCATTCATCCATTCCCAAACAGACCTAATGCAGAATTGTAACAATCTTACTTATGACTTCTTACCAGCCAGCTTAAGAATAGATTTGGTATCATAGGCAGATAAACAGAATGTGAACCCCAAGGTTGGCTTGCGGCTTAATGCAGATGGTGAATAGTTAGGAGTAAAGAGCAGAACCCTCAGGGGTTGGGGGGATCAAACTACTGGGATGGGAGCAGCAAAAAGGGGGAGATTCCCTGACTAAAATGTGGCGCATGAAAAAAGAAAGAAAAAAACAGGACAGCACAGAGTCAGTGATGTAGACGGCCCTAAGGGGATCCAACAGAACTGAACGATTGCATATGTTGGACCCTGCTGAAAGATGCAACAGGATCAGGCCACCAACATCACCTGAATCTACTTACTGTCCGAGGTCGTCATTGACTTCTAGAAGCACAAACTCCATGTTGTGACCATGGCAGAAACGTTTTTGTTTTCGGAGTGTTATAAAGACCGATGGTATCAGAGTGCTTTACATGAGCACCTGTTACGTTACAGACAAATACATACATTTGTGTTAGGCACAGGGAGATTAAGTGATTTTCCCAGAATCACAGGATGTTGAGCGTCGCTGCCGAGACTCGAACCTGGTTCCCCAGCTCAGAGGTCGACCCTCTAGCCGTTATGCCACATTCTCTGCCACTTGCCTGAGCAAGGTCCAAGGTGTACAAATGGACATGGCAGATATTTTAACACCATAGTTCTCAAGTAGTTCAGTAGCAGCACTCAACAGAACTACAGTTCTATAATTGCTAAGCACCAAGGGGTTGGCTTCCATTTTTTTCAACAGGACAAATGGTCTGAAACTGAGTGCAGCACGAGGGAGGAACTCTTGATACTTCTCAATGCTCAAAAGAGGATAGATGAATTTCAATACATTAATTGAGCAAGGGTTCATGAGCAAAAGCAGTTTGAACTTAGGAAGGGCCAAACAAAATCATCATAAGATAAAACAGAAAATATGAACAGAAAATAAGGAAATTGGGCACATGGATGGGGGGGACTACTTTCTCAAATGGAAGTATAAATGGTTTGAATCTTGTTGGTGTAACAAGAACTTAAAGCAGCACTGAATTCCTGTGAGGCAATGAATGAAGGATGCAGTGCTAGAGGGTTAGTAAGTTTGTTGAAAGTCCTCAAGATCATATCCTGAGAGTTGTAGGCTGGATGAACCCGATTGGAATCAATTTCCATCTGACGTGCGTGCTGCATCAGATATCTGCCCCTAAAGCCTACTTTGCGGAGCCATCTTGCGGGTGGTAATACCAATTAAATGTGATAGAGTATTCCAACACAGTTTAGAACTGCTACATAAACTTATAAAACAGTCAAGCAACTTCAATGGAGACAAAGGAACAGCTGTAATATCCTTGCATATTTCTACCAACAAACTATTTGTCTTGCAAGCTCATGTTGATCTTATAAACTGATGGGGAAATACGTGGCACACCCACCATAAACTAATCCACTCCCATACATAGTTACTGAGAGCCATGGTGAACCTCGAAATACCGATACATCTCCGAACAAAAGCAATGTACACTATTTGTGTTTTCGCCAAAATCTGTGCATTCTTGATCCTAGATGGTTTCCAAACAATTACAGTGGAAACTCAAAGCACTGCCATCTAAAACAACACAGCTCCCAAAGCACTCAATCAACTTTTATATACTTTAACTGCCCTACTAAGCAAAGTCCATGTACTAGTCAAGTGCATGTAGTATATACAATAAGTGTAGTATCTGAGTCATGCCTTGTGGACTGAGACTGGGAAGTGGCATCGCTAGCTGTTGGGCCGCCCATGGTGGTCACTGGGTTTGATGCCTGGCGGCCACACGAAGAGCCGCGGCGTGGCTGGCGAGACCCATGATGGCCGCCCTGAATGGCAGCAGGTAAGAGAGGGGGGCACCCCCCAAACCTCGTGCCAACCGCCCCCCTTGCTACGCCTCTGAGACTGGATCTGAGCAGGAGCCTGGATAGTAGAATGTGGTGAGGTCATAGTGATCTAAAGCAACAGGGATGAAGGATGGAGGAACAGAGTCAAGGAGAGTACATGCTGAATGGCTGAAGTCTCTTGTAACGAATAAACGATGAGTTTTTACTCAACAGTACAGTATCTACTTGTTCCTTCTTGTGAGTCCCTTGTCTCACTAGCAACGAGGATGAGATGCTATGGACTTGCCAGTGCACTTTCCAGTAATCATATAAAAAATGGTTGTAACAGCTGGCCTGCCATGGAAGCCTCTGATATACCTATCTAACAGTGGAAGAAGCTCCTGTTACTGCTACTGACACCTAAGGGAAGTCTTTGTCTGGCTCCATAGTGCTCGGCGTTTGTGACCTAGGGCACTATATTATGGAAAATAAACACAAGGAAAAAGAGGGTGAGCTCCACAGAAAGCAGGTAAGGTATAGAAGGACTTTCATAGATTGACACACAACTCTCGCCCCTGTTGCTGGAAGACATTTTGGGGGATTTCTTACATGTTCTTAAACTTTGGATGACTTGGTGGTCCTCCAGGAGAATTGCCTTCCCTTGAAGAGGACCCAACAAGAAGTTGTGAGTTGAATGCAAAATATTTGATGGACAATGAAGTTAAGGTGTATCCTCATAGGACATATCATAAAGCAGTTTAGGTCTATCAAAGAAAATGGAAAGCGCTATATAGAAATACCACTACAATTCAATGTATTAGAACATTGGAATGTTGAGCGCTCCTTTGAAGGCTATGGAGTAGCTGTGGGCTTCTAATGGATAGTATAAACCTTCTGATCCAACATTCCATGTCTGTCTTTATGTAATTCCCTTTTTAATTTAGAATATTCTACCCTCGGTGAGTGGAATGTTCCAACAGCCTTATAGCCCTTCTGCCTCGAAGTCTACTGGTTGTTAAAGGCCCTCTCCCTCGTTATAGACCCTCGTCTGCGGCTCGGGCCGATAATCGGGTACAGGTCCTTTAACAACCAGTATTGCCCTCAATAGTGAGCTATAAGGCTGTAAGAGGTCTTGGGTACCAGACATGCAGTTTTAAATCAGAAAGCAAGCAAGAAGACCTACTAGCTAGAATTATATGATCCCTGCATGTCTTATCGATTAGCATTATGGCAACTTTTAAATCGACCGTAATTATTTGTCAGGAAGATTTAAGTACCAAGAGCTGTATTGGCCTAGTTTAGAAAGTATCGAACAGATCACGCTGACCTTTCGACATTAAAAATTACAACGTAGGCAGGTTTAGCATCCTCCTGTTTCACTGCCTCCCACTGCTTGCTCTATGGTGCACCCTGTCCAAAACAGAGTCTCAATGTCTTTTATCTTCTTGGAAATCCCAGAGCACCTCTCGAAAGTATATGGGGATATCAGAGCAGAGAAGGCGTCTTGTGTCTCTCCCCAAAGGAGAAAGCAGTCAACCAACTGCGGGGTTGGAGACAGGCACGAAAGTCTGATCTCAACCTCACCATGGAATTTCATTTGGGTATCAGCTACATGAATGTGATAACGAAGATTATAAGTAGGGATGGGGTCCTGGTTTGTGGTATTTATTTTTTGAACATTTTATCTCTATTGATCTATATTTTTTTATGTCCATATTATTAGCAATTATTCATGTTTATTTGGTGTTTAACAGACAAATTAAGTTTTACCACGTTTATTTAATTGCTAAATGCGTACTTGTACTTTGATGCCTGTCGAATTTTAGCACGATAAACTGCCAAATTTAATAAATCAATACACTCGTATGAAAATATTAATATAATAATAGAAAAAAGTGCACATGCAAAGGAATTTATAAAAATGTCAGCACTTTGTTTTAAGTCTCCATACTGTCAATCTGCACAGGTGCTGGTCTGAAAATCATCAATGACAGCGTGGTGAATACGGTGGAGCCAGGGGCTTCCTCCTGTAGCGATGACCCAACTACTGCAAGCCACCAATCAAAAGAGGTATGTTGCACTTGCAGGAACACTTAAATGAAAAATCAGACGTGATGTTAAGTAGGGAAAATCTTGATCACCTGTCAGTGTTCCGAATGTGTTACTGGCATAGAACCATTCACTGTCGTAGCTCTGATATTATTAAATTCATAAAGGATAAATGATCCAACACATAAGTAATCTGATTTTCAGGAACCGGGCAGTTATCTCATTGGTCTTTGGAGTGTCATGGAACTGTTAGCTCAGTGGACACGAAAGTAGCACTGTACCGTTAGTTCATTGGACAAGAGTGTGTCATGGAAGCTCATTGAACCAGGGAAATGTAAATGTAAAATGTAAATTGATACTTGTATAGCGCACTACTCACCCGCAAGGGTCTCAAGGCGCTTGTACGAATACCGCTGTGGAACCCGTCCTGGCTTTCCCTGTGAGGCGTCCACTCCTGGGCACCCCCAAGGTGAAGTCAGGCATCCTTAGCGTTGTGGGGGCCGTTGTGGAGATTAAGCAAGCTATTGCCCAGAGTTGCACTCTATGGTTAGAATAGGCACCGAGGCGAGAATGATCAGGTCCGTGGAATTTTGAGCCCAAGACCCACCGAGGCAGGGAATTGAACCGAGGCAGGGAATTGAACCCTGGTCCCGGGCTAGACCTCTGCGTCAGGGTCTGCCGCTCTAACCATTGAGCCACACTTCCTTTTGGTTCATTGGGCCGGTGCGCGTCAGCACTATGCCAGACAGAACCCATATAAGCTATTTGAAGCTAAGTATGTGAAGCACCTTCAGAGATGATATTTGAGAATCTGGAAAATAAAAAACCAAGACCACTGGAATGATTCCATTCTGTGGCCAACACATTTTCTGCACAATTATGGATTTGCCACACTTGCCACACAAGCTATCAGTTTCTGAATAAAATCGTGAAGTAATACTGCTTCAATATCTTGTGCAATAAACTGCATACTTTGCCTTTTCTTACTGCATAATTTAGTCAACCCTGCTGCATAATGTGGTCCTCCTTTGCCACACAATTTCATTTCAGTGCCTCTGTCCACGAGCTGTTAAGTGCAGGGCCACAAGCTCTTCAGTGCAACAACGAGAGCTTATCACTGCATGTCTATGAAATGTGAAGTGCGGAAGCATACGCTATTTTTCCAGGGACTGTCATCTGTTTCAGTCTTGGAATTTCTACCCAATTACGCAATGGTCGTGCTTTTTGGGAAGAGCTATTATTCATTTCACAAGTGTGGGGCCCAACTCCAACTATCTTTAGTTTCCACGAGTCACAATCACGCTGCTTTCCCCTCTCTGCACTTTCCTCCAGGGTTGGACTGGCCTACAGGGCAATCAGGCATTGCCTGGTGGGCTGGTCTGACAGGCTAGTGTGTGGGCTGTTTTTTATAGTAGTTTTGGGCCAGTTTTATTGTTGATTTCTCGGCTATTACCACTTGTTTTAGCTATCTGGTTCGCTAATGGGGCCACTTTTATTGTGGTGCCCGGTCCTATTTTTGTCACGGTCCGACCCTCATCGGCCTTTCTAGTGCCAGATATACGTGCCTTTGCCACCCCACCCTCATTTCAAACTGCTTGCTCGACTATCACCTATTGTCACCCCTTCTTTGCCCCCTCCACTGCTCGATCTTCTATTGCCCAGACCTTTCTATTCTGCCTGTTCTTTTCTTCTTTGCCCAATCTTTCCCCTGCTGTCCACTCGATCCTGTACTGCTCACCCTACCCTCAGCTTGCTAAGTTATTATCCTACAACTACTCTTTGATCTCAGTCTGACTTTCTTGCCTTCCTCCAAACTTTCATTCTCTTTTCAAATGTTCACCCTCTGTGCACTCTTCCTGCCCCTCAATCGCCCTCCTCTTTTCTCCTCCCCCTAATCTTTGCTTTCTGTCGCCTCTTTCCTCCTCTGTGAGTTCTTCCCTCCTCTGCCAGCTTTTATTACACTTGTGCACTTTAATTTTCTACTCAGCCCCCACGTCATGAATCTTTCCTTTTTCTATCTTAACTTCCTTCCTCTCCACAAAGTCTCCCCCTGGATCCCAGTCTCCCATCTCCTCAACCTTCGTCCTCTGCACTCTCTTGCCTCAATCACGCCACTCTTTCTCCTTCTACTAAAACGCCCCCTCCATCCCCGCACCCTCAGTTTGACATTCTCTGCCCAATGTTCCCACCTGTCCTCCAGTATTCCCTCTTCTCCGGTGTTTGGAATGGAACTATCGCAGTGCAGGTACTCTATCCAAGAGCACCTGTATGCTCATCAGAAGTGCAGGTAGTGCCCCATAAAAGTATTGCAGCCCTGCTGGTAAGTGCTGACACCCTTCCTTTTAATGTAAGGAATTACAGGTATTCAGTACCTCGCAGTACCTGCCCATTTGAAGCACTGTTACGCTGATATTTCCTAATATTCTCCCCCTAGCGACCTTATTTTCCTCAAATCTTTTCCATTCATTCGGCCGATGACTCTGTCCTTTTCTAACTTCCTTTCTCTGCCCACGCTCTGCCCTCTGACCAGTTCTCCATATCTTTCGCCTCTGCACAAATATCACACCCCGAGCACCCTTCCCTCCTTCGCCCACCCTTCCCTCCATCGCCCATTCTTCTCTCCTCCGGAAGTTAAGCTCCCTCAGCTCCGCCTTCGTCTGTCCCCACTCGAATCCCTCAAACTTTTCTTTTATCCCGAAAGCTCTCTCCCTTCCGCCTGACCTCACCTTCCCTATCACCTCCTCAACCCCTGCCCATCCCCCACTCTACCCGTCACCACACCGCCGAGGGTGTCAGTAAATGCATTTTATACAACCCCCCTCGTCATTTCCTTCGGCCCAGGAGGAACTTTTCACTTCATTCGCACCCTCCCTCCTCTCAGAAAAGTGCCTCCGCACCTGTTACATGTCGCCTACTCCCTTGTTGCTGTCCTTTCTAAAAAAAAATACACGGGGCGACCACACACCATGACCCTGCCCCTTCAGGTGCGCACCCCACTTTTACATCACCGAGTCTCACTTAGGCCCTGATGCAGTTTATATAACCCCTTTCTTGTGGACTGGGGGCGCATTTCTGTGTTTTCCTAACATGTGCACGAATTTCCTGCACGGCCATGCCTTCTAAGTGCCGCTTCGAGGGTACACACACGTAAGGGGGCAAAGGGAGAAGAGGATGCCCTGTCTGTCACGTGCTTTCAGTCAGACGGTGTGGAGGGGGGAACCTCAACACCCCCCCCCCCCCCCCCCCGCCCCGCGTTAGCCCTGGTGTAGAGGAATGCGTGTGCCCAGTGCACAGGTAACAGTGATTTCCACTGCGCCCACCACATACACATCCGTGCCCCTCCCCACTGGAAGAACCCCACGCCCGTCACCCCGCAAGTGCCCCCGAGAATAGCGAGGTCTCTTACCCGGCTGGCATGTCGGGCTCAGGCCCCCCTGCCTGGCCCTGGTGGTCTGCTTTCAGGGGCGTTTGGGCGTCCTCTCCCTGGCTCCTCAGGCTGTGGAAGCCCACCATGCGCTGGGGCAGCGGGCAGCAGAAGGCTGGGTACTCCATAGACCCGGGGGCGGGGGTCCCCCAAAGTGGACTTCAGTCTCGCCTCTGTCTGGGGGAAACGCAGCACTTTCCGTTCAGTGGCTGCTCCAGCCGCTCACGTTTCTTCCCCTCGCCTCCTCCTCCTCCTGCCTCCTGGAGTCATTATGAATTGCAGAGCACGTTGAGGCTTTCACTGCCTCTGTGTGTGTGTCTCACTCTCTCTCTCTATTACTCTCCCCCCTCTCTCCCGCGCGCGCACACACACCCCCTTTTCCAGCCCATCAGTCCTGCCTTTCAAATGCTGATTAGCGGACATTGTGACTGGAGGAGCTGGGGGGAGGGGATTCCATTACATCCCCTGAATATCCAGGCATAAACACATACATACACACACGCACACACACACACGAGCACACGCACAGATCACGCATACTGATTCTGAGAAAAAACAACATTTAACCCTTTCCAGGAAGCCAAAGCTGGACACTGAAAGAGAAGAGAATCACAATACAGAGCCTGACCAAGAACTTGCACGCACCCCCAAGGCCAACGTGGTTGCATAGAGCTTAGAAGGCCACCGTGACTGCATAGAGCTTAGAAGTCACCATGGCTGCAACGAGCTTAGAAGTGACCGTGGCTGCATAGAGCTTAGAAGTCACCGTGGCTGCATGAAGCTTAGAAGGCCACCGTGGCTGCATAGAGCTTAGAAGGCCACCGTGACTGCATAGAGCTTAGAAGTCACCATGGCTGCATAGAGCTTAGAAGTGACCGTGGCTGCATAGAGCTTAGAAGGCCACCGTGACTGCATAGAGCATAGAAGTGACCGTGGCTGCATAGAGCTTAGAAGGTCACAGTGGCTGCATAGAGCTTAAAAGGTCACAGTGGCTGCATAGAGCTTAGAAGGCCACCGTGGCTGCATAGAGCTTAGAAGGCCACCGTGGCTGCATAGAGCTTAGAAGGTCACAGTGGCTGAATAGAGCTTAGAAGGCCACCGTGGCTGCATAGAGCTTAGAAGGCCACCTTGACTGCATAGAGCTTAGAAGGCCACCGTGGCTGCATAGAGCTTAGAAGGCCACCTTGACTGCATAGAGCTTAGAAGGTCACAGTGGCTGCATAGAGCTTAGAAGGCCACTGTGGCTGCATAGAGCATAGAAGGCCACTGTGGCTGCATAGAGCTTAGAAGGCCACAGTGGCTGCATAGAGCATAGAGGGCCACTGTGGCTGCATAGAGCATAGAAGGCCACTGTGGCTGCATAGAGCTTAGAAGGCCACAGTGGCTGCATGGAGCTCAGAAGGCCACGGTGGCTGCAAATAGCTTAGAAGGTCACAGTGGCTGCATAGAGCTTAGAAGGCCACCGTGGCTGCATAGAGCTTAGAAGGCCACCGTGGCTGCATAGAGCTTAGAAGGCCACCTTGACTGCCTAGAGCTTAGAAGGTCACTGTGGCTGCAAATAGCTTAGAAGGTCACAGTGGCTGCATAGAGCTTAGAAGGCCACCGTGGCTGCATAGAGCTTAGAAGGCCACCTTGACTGCATAGAGCTTAGAAGGTCACCATGGCTGCATAGAGCTTAGAAGGCCACTGTGGCTGCATAGAGCATAGAAGGCCACTGTGGCTGCTAGAGCTTAGAAGGTCACAGTGGCTGCATAGAGCTTAGAAGGCCACTGTGGCTGCAAATAGCTTAGAAGGTCACAGTGGCTGCATGGAGCTTAGAAGGCCACCGTGGTTGCATAGAGCTTAGAAGGCCACCTTGACTGCATAGAGCTTAGAAGGTCACCGTGGCTGCATAGAGCTTAGAAGGCCACTGTGGCTGCATAGAGCATAGAAGGCCACTGTGGCTGCTAGAGCTTAGAAGGTCACAGTGGCTGCATAGAGCTTAGAAGGCCACTGTGGCTGCATAGAGCATAGAAGGCCACTGTGGCTTTATAGAGCTTAGAAGGCCACCGTGGCTGCATAGAGCTTAGAAGGTCACAGTGGCTGCATAGAGCTTAGAAGGCCACAGTGGCTGCATAGAGCTTAGAAGGCCACTGTGGCTGCATAGAGCGTAGAAGGCCACCGTGGCTGCATAGAGCTTAGAAGGCCACCGTGGCTGCATAGAGCGTAGAAGGCCACCGTGGCTGCATAGAGCTTAGAAGGCCACTGTGGCTGCAAATAGCTTAGAAGGTCACAGTGGCTGCATAGAGCTTAGAAGGCCACCGTGGCTGCATAGAGCTTAGAAGGCCACCTTGACTGCATAGAGCTTAGAAGGTCACCGTGGCTGCATAGAGCTTAGAAGGCCACTGTGGCTGCATAGAGCATAGAAGGCCACTGTGGCTGCTAGAGCTTAGAAGGTCACAGTGGCTGCATAGAGCTTAGAAGGCCACTGTGGCTGCATAGAGCTTAGAAGGCCACCTTGACTGCATAGAGCTTAGAAGGTCACCGTGGATTCATAGAGCTTAGAAGGCCACTGTGGCTGCATAGAGCATAGAAGGCCATAGTGGCTGCATAGAGCTTAGAAGGCCACCGTGGCTGCATAGAGCTTAGAAGGCCACTGTGGCTGCATAGAGCGTAGAAGGCCACCATGGCTGCATAGAGACTAGAAGGCCACTGTGGCTGCATAGAGCGTAGAAGGCCACCGTGGCTGCATAGAGCTTAGAAGGTCACCGTGGCTGCATAGAGCTTAGAAGGCCACTGTGGCTGCAAATAGCTTAGAAGGTCACAGTGGCTGCATAGAGCTTAGAAGGCCACCGTGGCTGCATAGAGCTTAGAAGGCCACCTTGACTGCATAGAGCTTAGAAGGTCACCGTGGCTGCATAGAGCTTAGAAGGCCACTGTGGCTGCATAGAGCATAGAAGGCCACTGTGGCTGCTAGAGCTTAGAAGGTCACAGTGGCTGCATAGAGCTTAGAAGGCCACTGTGGCTGCATTGAGCTTAGAAGGCCACCTTGACTGCATAGAGCTTAGAAGGTCAACGTGGCTGCATAGAGCTTAGAAGGCCACTGTGGCTGCATAGAGCATAGAAGGCCACTGTGGCTGCATAGAGCTTAGAAGGCCACCGTGACTGCATAGAGCTTAGAAGGTCACAGTGGCTGCATAGAGCTTAGAAGGCCACCGTGGCTGCATAGAGCTTAGAAGGCCACTGTGGCTGCATAGAGCGTAGAAGGCCACCGTGGCTGCATAGAGCTTAGAAGGTCACTGTGGCTGCATAGAGCGTAGAAGGCCACCGTGGCTGCATAGAGCTTAGAAGGTCACAATGGCTGCATAGAGCGTAGAAGGCCACTGTGGCTGCATAGAGCGTAGAAGGCCACCGTGGCTGCATAGAGCGTAGAAGGCCACCGTGGCTGCATAGAGCTTAGAAGTCACCGTGGCTGCATATAGCTTAGTGAGTGAGCAGGTAACCAATACTGAGTGGGAAGCTGCATGTCTCGGGACAAACAACAGGACGAACCTGATAACGAACATCAAAACGACCATCACCAACGAAAGCGCAAATAAGACAATTGCCGTCATCAACTTTAACAACAAGGAAAACGCAAATATCAACAAAAACTTCAACAGAAACATTGTATTGTATTGTAATTGCATTTGTATAGCGCTTACTACCCCTGACGAGGTGTCGAAGTGCTTTTTTAGGCGAGTAGCACGCCACTCCGGGACCCATAGAGGATTAGTGTTGAATTAGTATAGTGAAACCTGCAAGTAAATTTTAAGTGGTGGATAGGTTAGTCAGTAATTTGGATTCGGAAGGATAGCAGAAGGATAGAAGAGGAAAAAAGGTTTGTATTTATATAGCACTTGTTACCCATGATGCATCTCAGCCCTCATCTGAAACATTCAGACACTATTCCACTATTGGACCTACAAGCATCCCTCCTCTGCACCCACGTTCTTACCAGCAATGTCCATTATTCAATTACTCCTACTCGCAGCCCTTCCAACACATTGCTAGAGTCTACTCAGAGCCATGCCAATGCACCTGAATACCAGTGTGTAATAGCTCTTCCTATTACAAAACTGGTCTACAGCGTACTGTAACCCGGGAAGATGCTCTGCTGGTGTGATCTGTCAGCGAGAAGTTCAAACCAACTATGCCTTTCATCATTTTGTCAGTGATAAACTGATCATAGAAAACGAATTGGTACTTGTAAAGCACACGAATACCCCAACTGGGGTGTCCTGGCAATGTAACGCATACCGCTGTGGAACCCTTCCTGGCTTTTCCCTGTGAAATGTCCACTCCTGGGCACCCCCAAGGTGAAGCCAGGCATCCCAGCGCTGTTGGGGCCGTTGTGGAGATTAAGCAAGCTATTGCCCAGAGTTGCAGAGTGGGACCCATGATTAGAATAGGCACAGAGGCGACAATTATCAGGTCCAAGGAAATTTAGCCCAAGACCCGCCGAGGCGGGAATTGAACCCTGGTCCTGGGCCAGACCTCTGCATTAGGGTCTGCTGCTCTAACCATCCGTCCATCACCACCCACTTTTGTACTGCTTTTGGCCGCCATAAGTGTGGCAGAGTATGCTCAGACGTGAGTCCCTTGCTCACTTTGCCACTGGATTCAAGTAAGCCGGGCTGTAGACGGCTGGAATGCCAGAAACCGGTCCTCAGAGGCTTGTTTCCGGTCCAGGGAAGAGATGGCTTGGCAGTTCGGGCTGGACTGTTTCCATGAGGCACAGGGTCAGACTGATTTGCATATAGCCATGTCTGAACTGGGGTGGCAGAGTGGGCTAAAGAACGGTGATGGATTAAACCCAGATCTTTTGACTGGGTGTGAGTGTTTGATTGATTCAGATGCTCCGTCCATCACCACCCCCGTTTGTGCCTCTAACCATTGAGCCACACTTCTCAACATGATAGCGCCCATTATTGGCAGTGCATAGAAACCTCGAAATAGCCACTTCTAAGCATCCTACGAAAAACAAGTTATTAAACATGTCTACCAATGCACCTCTGCTTTTGAATCCAACATTATTATTCAACACTATTAATAGTAAATCAGCTATCAACAACAAAACAATCACTCCCATAACCATCTGCGAAATGAACATCAACACATACAATAACAACAAGAACCAACATCAGTTTAACACCAATAGTGGGGGGCGTGGCTTAACGCAGATCGAAGATGGCCGCAGCCTGAGGAGGCTCCGTGGCGGCTCGTCAGAAGAGCGGACTTTCTTTCCGATCTTCTCCTCGCTGTGGCTCCTGGAGAACCTGTGCTGCCATGGGAAAAGCTCAGCTACAACTTTATGCCTTTCTGCAGCTTTGGTAGGCTTTCCTTCATTTTTTAAATCCGACTGGCGCATATTCTCTCGGAAGCTCGCGACCGCCATTTATTTCCTGACGCACATCACCTCATCATCCGCATCCATGGAATCCTTCAAGAGTAACCAACTCTCCTCACTTATTGAAATTTTTTCCTCAGTTTCAAGGCATTTCCTGCTTTTACCCTTGTAATTGCCTATTATCAATGTATGCTGTGGTGATTGGTCCTCACATAGATTTTATGTCGTCGACAGTTGACTTTCAACAGTATTGCTATTTTTGGATGGGATGATACGACATAGAACTATCAATCTTTTATAACTCTCCTAACCACCCTGTGAGGTACCTATTTTTTCGATTTCTTTTTCAGGTTTTGTGAATATTGTTGTTTTCCTCGAGTAGGCATTATTTGACACTGTCATTGTCACATTACTATCTAAGTTGTATGAGGAGAACGAAATCCAATTGTCGTGTGGTTGGTTCTCCCTCACCATTTTCCTCATTGGCAGACCATAATCCATATTTTATTCTTTCAACAACTATGGATAACGCTGAAGGTCCTTCCTCGTCTCCTCACTACACGCTCTGGTGACATCTCCTACTGATCCTTGATTTCTCTGCGTCTCTTGTTTTCAACATACAACGAGCTCATCGTCTAGGGCATAGTCCAAATTTAGTGTCCTCTTCATCAAAACCCAGAGAAGTCATTAACTATTTTTTAGAATATATGGGCTTATTGCTAGTTTTGTAAGCTGCTAAAACTAAAGAACGTATCACTTGGCAAGGCCATACTCTCTTTTTTGCTCAATATTATGGAAAGGCAACAGCATATCGTCAGAAGAAATTTCTGTCAATGAGACCAGCTCTCCGTGCCCTCAACGCTCGTTTTGGACTTTTCCACCCTTGCCTCTTCAAAGTTACGTATCGTAATAAAACAATGACTTATGAAGACCCTGTTTTGCTTCAGAGTTTTTTTTTTATCAATGCTGCGACAATAAGATGAACCTATCTCGACCTGCTCATGTTTGACTTTTGTCTTCATAATGCCTTTTTGTACTTGTTCACTCTATAATGTTTTGTTGCTTTATCTCTCATTTTATCTCATGCTTTTTAACTCACCTTCTATGTACCTCTTATTTGTCATATTTTTTCTCTTTTTGTCCTCCAGGTGCAGTTATTTTGCGTATATATTCTATGTCATCCCATGTCTGTTCTGGATGACGTCCTACTTCCCCGATCGGCCCTGAGTCACCCGGTTAGTTGTGCCATCTTCCTTATGTGGCTTCACCACCCTCATCCTTTTATGTTATTTGTAGTGAGCCAGTATGTTTTTGAATCTTCTATCTTACTTTGTTTCTTTGATGTACTTGTTTTTCTTTCTTTATTGTATCTTCTTCATCCTATTTCCCCTCTTTCAGAATCTTCTTATTTTTCATCGATGCACTCTTCTTTTTTCTTTTCTCCGTTCTTTCTTCTCTCTTCACTTCTCCTCTTTCGTCTTTTCCTCACTTTCTCTCTTCTACCCTTCTCCTTTCTTTCACTCTTATATCCCGCTTTAGAAATGCGATTATTTATTCTCTTGTTACTTATTTTCATTGGTATGGCTACGTATTTACTGTGCTATTCAGTCATATTTGTCATAATTACTATTAGGCATTGTTTAAATCAGTTTGCTTCTTATAAATGGCGTTAAAGATTGTTTCATGGAACGTTAAAGGTTTTGGTTCCCCGATCAAAAGTCAGAGGGTTTTATCCCATTTATTTAATTTAAATTGTGATATCACCTTATTACAGGAAACTCATGTTGCAGATAAAGAAATTCCTAAACTTAAAAGATTGCGGGTAGGAAATGTGTTTGCCTCCCTAGGCACAGGTCATCGCAACAGTGTTATCATTTTATGCCATAAATGTCTTGACTTGCAGATTGTCGCTCAAGAATCGGATACTTCAGGTAGATGGGTCTCTATCTCACTAATACTTAACAATATTCCCATTACCCTTTTTAATCTCTACGCTACTACTGCTCCAGATACCTCTTTTTGGCCCGCTCTTTTATCTAAACTAATTTCCTTTCAAGATGATTTTTTATTGATTGATGGAGATTTTAATATGGTTATGGACCTGATCATTGATCGTAAATCTACTAGTAAATTTATCCCTTCTACTATGTACTCCCAGTTTACCTCCACGATTCATCAGCGGTCATTAGTAGATGCATGACACCTATGTAATCCCTCTCTATTAGAATATACTTTCTTTTCCACACCACACTCTTCACAATCTCGTATCGATTACCTTTTCACCTCATAATCACTCACCCAACATATTATACATGCTGACATTGGCGCACCCCAATTTCTGATCACACACCAGTTACCTTAAGCTTAGATCTCTCTTTTCCTTTACAATACAATACTCGAAGATGGAGATTCAACAATTCTCTTCTTCTAGACCCTAATTTTACCCAAAAATTCGAATTGTTTGCCACTACTTTCTTTATTGAAAACGAGACCCCGTCTATATCACCTCAAATCATTTGGGATTCATTTAAAGCGGCTTCCAGAGATTTTATAATTTGTTTTGTATCCCACCAGACGAAAACTTCCCTTTCTAAATTACATCTCATGACACCTTAAACGCTTAGGACTTTCCTTTTCTGATACTGGCTCTAAATCTTGTTTAGATGAACTTGTTAGAGCCAAATTTGAGTTCAATTAACTTTCTATAGACAATGCCAATTAATTTCTACTTAAATCATCTGCCAAGTATTACAGAGGCCAGAGTAAAGCTGGGAAATTTCTAGCCAATTATTTAAAAAATAAGGAAGAGCGTACTAAGATTAGGTCCATCCTTGACTCTAATAATCTCATGCTTTATAAAAATGAAGATATTTTATTGGAATTTACTCATTTCTTTCAATCTCTTTATACTCCTGAGACCTCTGTTTCTCCAGGCGAAATCTCTTCATATCTTTTCTCCGCCCTCCTCCCCAGACCTAGACTTTTCGGAATTAAATGACGACATTAACATTTCGGATATCAGTAAGGCTATTCATACTATTAAACAGGGTAAGGCTCCAGGAACTGATGGTTTCACCATCAATTTTTATTCCCATTTTTCTCATCTTCTTCATCCTAAATTGTATCAATTATTTCATTTCTTTATGTCTTTTAAAACATCTGGTGGGTATTTTCAAGAAGCCTTAATATGCTTAAAACCTAAAGACGGCAAAGATCATACTCTCTGTAAATATTTTCGGCCTAGTCCTTTAATTAATTTAGACGATAAGATTTTTGCTATAATCCTAGCGCATCGTTTAGAGAAATTTCTGCCCTTTTTAATTGGCCGTGAACAGTGTGGCTTTATTAAAGGCAGGCACCTTTCTGATAATACTAGACTCTTTTTCAATGTCCTTACTAAAGCTAGATCCTATAAAGATTCATTAGAAGTTGGCCCTTTATTTTCTCTACTTTATCCTGGTTTGATTTTTGGTCCTACGTTTATACATTATGTTTCCTTACTCTATTCCTCTCCAGTCTCCTCTGTGCTTTCAAATGGTCTTCTTTCACCAAACTTCCAGCTGCCCACCGGAGTACAACAGGGTTGCCCTCTTTCCTCACTTCTCTTTATACTTGCCCTTTAACTTTCTTGATGAAGATTCGCTCACACTCACAAGTCATTGGCTTTAAATATGGTTCTAACCAAATAAAATGATCCGTTTATGCGGACGATATTTTACTATTTTTGTATCATCGACAATCCTTTCTTAGGGCCTTTTTATTGGATGTGGCATCTTTTGCACCTGTATCTGGCTATAAGTTAAACACTGATAAGTGTGAAATCCTTTCTTTGAATACATTATGTTTTTCTGCAGAATACACTATATCCGGTTTCAAATGGAATGCTGATACAATTAAATATCTGGGCCTGTGGTTTAAATCCTCTATTAAAGATTCTATTTTAACTAATTTAAAAGAACTCTTTTCACGATCCACTACATCTAAATGGAATCTTTTGTTTTTAGCTTGGTGGGGCCATCTTGTCACAATCAAAATGATGTTAGTCCCCATTATTCTTTTCTATATTTCCAATATCCCCATGAATATTGCTAATTCCAATTTTAAAACAAAATATTCCATACTATCCACATTTTTATGGAATAACAAAGTGCCCTGCATCTCTTTACATAAACTCAAACGCTCCAAATTTTTAGGAGGTGTTCATTTTCCAGATTTCCAGATCTATCATACTGCTTTCTCTCTTAAACAGACTTTATTACTCCTACTGGAAGATGATGATACCCTGTCTCCACCATTATGGACTGACGTGGAAAAATTCTTTTTTCACCCTTTCTCCCTTCAGGAACTCATGTCCTTTTCTCAACGCCCTACCTCTTTTTCTCTTCCTATTCTTAATAACTCTTGCAAAATTCTTAAACCTTTATTCACTAACCATCTCTCTTCTTCAGACAAATTCCTACAATCTTCAATCAGGTATATTAAAGACATTAAACTAAATAACAAAGTTCTATTTTGGAAAGATTGGTATCTTAAAGGACTTCATTGGGTTCATCAACTTCGAAATGAAGATTCCTGGATGTCCTTTACTTCTGCCCAAACACATTTTTCTTTTCCTTTATCATATTCATCTGAATACACCTCTTTACTTTCTTTACTCCAAACAACTTATCACGTTATGACACTTCTAGATCATCCTTCTGCTTCACCCCTCATGTTTTATCCATCTTCTCCCTTTCCCCTTCCGCATCACAATTCTACCAATCTCTAGTACCCTTTTCACCTATCAGGGGCAAAACCGAAGTGGAGCTACTCTGGGAAACTGATCTTCAATCCTCCTTTCCTGTTCCTACATGGAATAAGATTTGGTCTAAACTCAGGAAATCTTCACCAGCCGCTAATACCACTCAAACTTTGTTTTATATTTACAACAGACTTTTCTTTACTCCCACTTCAATACACAAAATGAATCGTCGCAAAATAAAAGTCGCAAAATATGATGTACTAACGTGTTTCAGACACATTTAGCGCTTCCTAATTGTTAGAAATGCGGTCTCTAGTTGGCAGTGGTTTTGCACTCTGTCCAAGTAGGGGCCCTCACTCAAGTCATGGTAAGGGAGTTACATAGCTAAGATAACCCCTGCTCACCCCCTTGGTAGCTTGGCACAAGCAGCCAAGCTTACCTCAGAGCCAAAGAGTGCAGCTTTTGTACATACACACAGAGTAACACAGTGAAAACACTACAAAATCCATCCATACCAATTTAAGAAAAATAGCCAATATTTATCTGAATAAAATAAGACCAAAACAACAAACATCTAACATACACAAGTCAAAATATCACTTTTAAAACATTAAGCAAGTTTAGACCATAGAAATCAATGGATGCGCTTGTTTTAGCACAAAGTAACTTAGATGCGTCAAAGATCAGAGACGGTTGATTAGTATCCTCTGATTAACCCTGTCTGTGTTCGAACTGAGCATACTGTCGCCCCATACCTCCTAGCTTGCGCATGTTTGCGATAAATGCTATTTTTCTCCTAGGTCATAAAACTTATCTATGGATGGCTTCAGGTCTGCCAGTATCCTCTCACCTATTGGGACATCTTTAAGGCTAATCCGACCTCTTGTTACAGCAGAAGCCATCTCCTACCTATAAAATGCATCACAGGGGCATGACCGGGCAGTGTACATAGAGGGTACTCTGCTTCCCAGACCCAGCCTAGAAAGTGTGCAAAGCATAGCAAGAAATCTAGATCAAGAGAAGTAGTGATCGACCACTGAATAATATGAGAAACCCTGTTTGACCACATGTATAGCTTCTCAAGCAACTATCAATGTTAGGTCATCCATAAAAAATCGTCAGTGACTGTAATGACATGGGAGTGTAAGAAGTGATTAGGTTTAATCTATTTATTTGGGCTCCAATACAATATTAAAGTCCCCACCCAATATTAAATTGCAATCTTTAAGACAGGTGCTGGAAAAGCAAAGCAAATCGATTTACAAAAGGGGGTGGTGATGAACAGAGTGTCTGAATTGAGCAGACCACTCTTACCCAGTCCAAAGATCAGGGCTTGATCCATCACCGTTATTTATCTCACTGCCCCATCCCAGCTCAGAACCTGGCTATATGCAAATCAGTCTGTCCCTGGCCCAGTGCATCATGGGAACAGGGCAGACTAAACTACCAAACCAATTCTTTACCAGAAAGGAGACAAGCTACCGGGGACCGGTTTCTGGCATTTCAGCCTCTTCGGCCCGGCTTGCTTGAATCCTGATGGAGCAGTGAGAAAGGGACTCATGTCTGAGTATACCCTGCCACACCTATAGTGGCCAAAATCGATTTACAAAAGGGGGTGGTGATGAACAGAGTGTCTGAATTGAGCAGACCACTCTTACCCAGTCCAAAGATCAGGGCTTGATCCATCACCGTTATTTATCTCACTGCCCCATCCCAGCTCAGAACCTGGCTATATGCAAATCAGTCTGTCCCTGGCCCAGTGCATCATGGGAACAGGGCAGACTAAACTACCAAACCAATTCTTTACCAGAAAGGAGACAAGCTACCGGGGACCGGTTTCTGGCATTTCAGCCTCTTCGGCCCGGCTTGCTTGAATCCTGATGGAGCAGTGAGAAAGGGACTCATGTCTGAGTATACCCTGCCACACCTATAGTGGCCAAAATCGATTTACAAAAGGGGGTGGTGATGAACAGAGTGTCTGAATTGAGCAGACCACTCTTACCCAGTCCAAAGATCAGGGCTTGATCCATCACCGTTATTTATCTCACTGCCCCATCCCAGCTCAGAACCTGGCTATATGCAAATCAGTCTGTCCCTGGCCCAGTGCATCATGGGAACAGGGCAGACTAAACTACCAAACCAATTCTTTACCAGAAAGGAGACAAGCTACCGGGGACCGGTTTCTGGCATTTCAGCCTCTTCGGCCCGGCTTGCTTGAATCCTGATGGAGCAGTGAGAAAGGGACTCATGTCTGAGTATACCCTGCCACACCTATAGTGGCCAAAATCGATTTACAAAAGGGGGTGGTGATGAACAGAGTGTCTGAATTGAGCAGACCACTCTTACCCAGTCCAAAGATCAGGGCTTGATCCATCACCGTTATTTATCTCACTGCCCCATCCCAGCTCAGAACCTGGCTATATGCAAATCAGTCTGTCCCTGGCCCAGTGCATCATGGGAACAGGGCAGACTAAACTACCAAACCAATTCTTTACCAGAAAGGAGACAAGCTACCGGGGACCGGTTTCTGGCATTTCAGCCTCTTCGGCCCGGCTTGCTTGAATCCTGATGGAGCAGTGAGAAAGGGACTCATGTCTGAGTATACCCTGCCACACCTATAGTGGCCAAAATCGATTTACAAAAGGGGGTGGTGATGAACAGAGTGTCTGAATTGAGCAGACCACTCTTACCCAGTCCAAAGATCAGGGCTTGATCCATCACCGTTATTTATCTCACTGCCCCATCCCAGCTCAGAACCTGGCTATATGCAAATCAGTCTGTCCCTGGCCCAGTGCATCATGGGAACAGGGCAGACTAAACTACCAAACCAATTCTTTACCAGAAAGGAGACAAGCTACCGGGGACCGGTTTCTGGCATTTCAGCCTCTTCGGCCCGGCTTGCTTGAATCCTGATGGAGCAGTGAGAAAGGGACTCATGTCTGAGTATACCCTGCCACACCTATAGTGGCCAAAATCGATTTACAAAAGGGGGTGGTGATGAACAGAGTGTCTGAATTGAGCAGACCACTCTTACCCAGTCCAAAGATCAGGGCTTGATCCATCACCGTTATTTATCTCACTGCCCCATCCCAGCTCAGAACCTGGCTATATGCAAATCAGTCTGTCCCTGGCCCAGTGCATCATGGGAACAGGGCAGACTAAACTACCAAACCAATTCTTTACCAGAAAGGAGACAAGCTACCGGGGACCGGTTTCTGGCATTTCAGCCTCTTCGGCCCGGCTTGCTTGAATCCTGATGGAGCAGTGAGAAAGGGACTCATGTCTGAGTATACCCTGCCACACCTATAGTGGCCAAAATCGATTTACAAAAGGGGGTGGTGATGAACAGAGTGTCTGAATTGAGCAGACCACTCTTACCCAGTCCAAAGATCAGGGCTTGATCCATCACCGTTATTTATCTCACTGCCCCATCCCAGCTCAGAACCTGGCTATATGCAAATCAGTCTGTCCCTGGCCCAGTGCATCATGGGAACAGGGCAGACTAAACTACCAAACCAATTCTTTACCAGAAAGGAGACAAGCTACCGGGGACCGGTTTCTGGCATTTCAGCCTCTTCGGCCCGGCTTGCTTGAATCCTGATGGAGCAGTGAGAAAGGGACTCATGTCTGAGTATACCCTGCCACACCTATAGTGGCCAAAATCGATTTACAAAAGGGGGTGGTGATGAACAGAGTGTCTGAATTGAGCAGACCACTCTTACCCAGTCCAAAGATCAGGGCTTGATCCATCACCGTTATTTATCTCACTGCCCCATCCCGGCTCAGAACCTGGCTATATGCAAATCAGTCTGTCCCTGGCCCAGTGCATCATGGGAACAGGGCAGACTAAACTACCAAACCAATTCTTTACCAGAAAGGAGACAAGCTACCGGGGACCGGTTTCTGGCATTTCAGCCTCTTCGGCCCGGCTTGCTTGAATCCTGATGGAGCAGTGAGAAAGGGACTCATGTCTGAGTATACCCTGCCACACCTATAGTGGCCAAAATCGATTTACAAAAGGGGGTGGTGATGAACAGAGTGTCTGAATTGAGCAGACCACTCTTACCCAGTCCAAAGATCAGGGCTTGATCCATCACCGTTATTTATCTCACTGCCCCATCCCAGCTCAGAACCTGGCTATATGCAAATCAGTCTGTCCCTGGCCCAGTGCATCATGGGAACAGGGCAGACTAAACTACCAAACCAATTCTTTACCAGAAAGGAGACAAGCTACCGGGGACCGGTTTCTGGCATTTCAGCCTCTTCGGCCCGGCTTGCTTGAATCCTGATGGAGCAGTGAGAAAGGGACTCATGTCTGAGTATACCCTGCCACACCTATAGTGGCCAAAATCGATTTACAAAAGGGGGTGGTGATGAACAGAGTGTCTGAATTGAGCAGACCACTCTTACCCAGTCCAAAGATCAGGGCTTGATCCATCACCGTTATTTATCTCACTGCCCCATCCCAGCTCAGAACCTGGCTATATGCAAATCAGTCTGTCCCTGGCCCAGTGCATCATGGGAACAGGGCAGACTAAACTACCAAACCAATTCTTTACCAGAAAGGAGACAAGCTACCGGGGACCGGTTTCTGGCATTTCAGCCTCTTCGGCCCGGCTTGCTTGAATCCTGATGGAGCAGTGAGAAAGGGACTCATGTCTGAGTATACCCTGCCACACCTATAGTGGCCAAAATCGATTAACAAAAGGGGGTGGTGATGAACAGAGTGTCTGAATTGAGCAGACCACTCTTACCCAGTCCAAAGATCAGGGCTTGATCCATCACCGTTATTTATCTCACTGCCCCATCCCAGCTCAGAACCTGGCTATATGCAAATCAGTCTGTCCCTGGCCCAGTGCATCATGGGAACAGGGCAGACTAAACTACCCAACCAATTCTTTACCAGAAAGGAGACAAGCTACCGGGGACCGGTTTCTGGCATTTCAGCCTCTTCGGCCCGGCTTGCTTGAATCCTGATGGATTGGCTTTTGTAGTTTGGTTTGCCCTGTTCCCATCATGCACTGGGACAGGAACAGACTAATTTGCATACAGCCAGGTTCTGAAACTGGGATGGTGCAGTGAGCTAAAAAACGGTGTTGGATCTAGCCCTGATCTCTTGACTGGGTGAGAGTATTCTGTTTAATTCAGAGACTCTGTCCCTCACCACCCCTTGTTGTAAATATTTTTGTCCACCCTAAGCGTGGAAGGGTATACTCAGATGTGAGTCCCTTGCTCATTGCACCATCAGGATTCAAGCAAGCCGGGCCGAAGAGGCTGAAATGCCAGAAACCGGTCCCCGGTAGCTTGTTTCCTTCCCAGTGTAAGAATTGGCTTTTGTAGTTTGGTTTGCCCTGTTCCCATCATGCACTGGGACAGGAACAGACTAATTTGCATACAGCCAGGTTCTGAAACTGGGATGGTGCAGTGAGCTAAAAAACGGTGTTGGATCTAGCCCTGATCTCTTGACTGGGTGAGAGTATTCTGTTTAATTCAGAGACTCTGTCCCTCACCACCCCTTGTTGTAAATATTTTTGTCCACCCTAAGCGTGGAAGGGTATACTCAGATGTGAGTCCCTTGCTCATTGCACCATCAGGATTCAAGCAAGCCGGGCCGAAGAGGCTGAAATGCCAGAAACCGGTCCCCGGTAGCTTGTTTCCTTCCCAGTGTAAGAATTGGCTTTTGTAGTTTGGTTTGCCCTGTTCCCATCATGCACTGGGACAGGAACAGACTAATTTGCATACAGCCAGGTTCTGAAACTGGGATGGTGCAGTGAGCTAAAAAACGGTGTTGGATCTAGCCCTGATCTCTTGACTGGGTGAGAGTATTCTGTTTAATTCAGAGACTCTGTCCCTCACCACCCCTTGTTGTAAATATTTTTGTCCACCCTAAGCGTGGAAGGGTATACTCAGATGTGAGTCCCTTGCTCATTGCACCATCAGGATTCAAGCAAGCCGGGCCGAAGAGGCTGAAATGCCAGAAACCGGTCCCCGGTAGCTTGTTTCCTTCCCAGTGTAAGAATTGGCTTTTGTAGTTTGGTTTGCCCTGTTCCCATCATGCACTGGGACAGGAACAGACTAATTTGCATACAGCCAGGTTCTGAAACTGGGATGGTGCAGTGAGCTAAAAAACGGTGTTGGATCTAGCCCTGATCTCTTGACTGGGTGAGAGTATTCTGTTTAATTCAGAGACTCTGTCCCTCACCACCCCTTGTTGTAAATATTTTTGTCCACCCTAAGCGTGGAAGGGTATACTCAGATGTGAGTCCCTTGCTCATTGCACCATCAGGATTCAAGCAAGCCGGGCCGAAGAGGCTGAAATGCCAGAAACCGGTCCCCGGTAGCTTGTTTCCTTCCCAGTGTAAGAATTGGCTTTTGTAGTTTGGTTTGCCCTGTTCCCATCATGCACTGGGACAGGAACAGACTAATTTGCATACAGCCAGGTTCTGAAACTGGGATGGTGCAGTGAGCTAAAAAACGGTGTTGGATCTAGCCCTGATCTCTTGACTGGGTGAGAGTATTCTGTTTAATTCAGAGACTCTGTCCCTCACCACCCCTTGTTGTAAATATTTTTGTCCACCCTAAGCGTGGAAGGGTATACTCAGATGTGAGTCCCTTGCTCATTGCACCATCAGGATTCAAGCAAGCCGGGCCGAAGAGGCTGAAATGCCAGAAACCGGTCCCCGGTAGCTTGTTTCCTTCCCAGTGTAAGAATTGGCTTTTGTAGTTTGGTTTGCCCTGTTCCCATCATGCACTGGGACAGGAACAGACTAATTTGCATACAGCCAGGTTCTGAAACTGGGATGGTGCAGTGAGCTAAAAAACGGTGTTGGATCTAGCCCTGATCTCTTGACTGGGTGAGAGTATTCTGTTTAATTCAGAGACTCTGTCCCTCACCACCCCTTGTTGTAAATATTTTTGTCCACCCTAAGCGTGGAAGGGTATACTCAGATGTGAGTCCCTTGCTCATTGCACCATCAGGATTCAAGCAAGCCGGGCCGAAGAGGCTGAAATGCCAGAAACCGGTCCCCGGTAGCTTGTTTCCTTCCCAGTGTAAGAATTGGCTTTTGTAGTTTGGTTTGCCCTGTTCCCATCATGCACTGGGACAGGAACAGACTAATTTGCATACAGCCAGGTTCTGAAACTGGGATGGTGCAGTGAGCTAAAAAACGGTGTTGGATCTAGCCCTGATCTCTTGACTGGGTGAGAGTATTCTGTTTAATTCAGAGACTCTGTCCCTCACCACCCCTTGTTGTAAATATTTTTGTCCACCCTAAGCGTGGAAGGGTATACTCAGATGTGAGTCCCTTGCTCATTGCACCATCAGGATTCAAGCAAGCCGGGCCGAAGAGGCTGAAATGCCAGAAACCGGTCCCCGGTAGCTTGTTTCCTTCCCAGTGTAAGAATTGGCTTTTGTAGTTTGGTTTGCCCTGTTCCCATCATGCACTGGGACAGGAACAGACTAATTTGCATACAGCCAGGTTCTGAAACTGGGATGGTGCAGTGAGCTAAAAAACGGTGTTGGATCTAGCCCTGATCTCTTGACTGGGTGAGAGTATTCTGTTTAATTCAGAGACTCTGTCCCTCACCACCCCTTGTTGTAAATATTTTTGTCCACCCTAAGCGTGGAAGGGTATACTCAGATGTGAGTCCCTTGCTCATTGCACCATCAGGATTCAAGCAAGCCGGGCCGAAGAGGCTGAAATGCCAGAAACCGGTCCCCGGTAGCTTGTTTCCTTCCCAGTGTAAGAATTGGCTTTTGTAGTTTGGTTTGCCCTGTTCCCATCATGCACTGGGACAGGAACAGACTAATTTGCATACAGCCAGGTTCTGAAACTGGGATGGTGCAGTGAGCTAAAAAACGGTGTTGGATCTAGCCCTGATCTCTTGACTGGGTGAGAGTATTCTGTTTAATTCAGAGACTCTGTCCCTCACCACCCCTTGTTGTAAATATTTTTGTCCACCCTAAGCGTGGAAGGGTATACTCAGATGTGAGTCCCTTGCTCATTGCACCATCAGGATTCAAGCAAGCCGGGCCGAAGAGGCTGAAATGCCAGAAACCGGTCCCCGGTAGCTTGTTTCCTTCCCAGTGTAAGAATTGGCTTTTGTAGTTTGGTTTGCCCTGTTCCCATCATGCACTGGGACAGGAACAGACTAATTTGCATACAGCCAGGTTCTGAAACTGGGATGGTGCAGTGAGCTAAAAAACGGTGTTGGATCTAGCCCTGATCTCTTGACTGGGTGAGAGTATTCTGTTTAATTCAGAGACTCTGTCCCTCACCACCCCTTGTTGTAAATATTTTTGTCCACCCTAAGCGTGGAAGGGTATACTCAGATGTGAGTCCCTTGCTCATTGCACCATCAGGATTCAAGCAAGCCGGGCCGAAGAGGCTGAAATGCCAGAAACCGGTCCCCGGTAGCTTGTTTCCTTCCCAGTGTAAGAATTGGCTTTTGTAGTTTGGTTTGCCCTGTTCCCATCATGCACTGGGACAGGAACAGACTAATTTGCATACAGCCAGGTTCTGAAACTGGGATGGTGCAGTGAGCTAAAAAACGGTGTTGGATCTAGCCCTGATCTCTTGACTGGGTGAGAGTATTCTGTTTAATTCAGAGACTCTGTCCCTCACCACCCCTTGTTGTAAATATTTTTGTCCACCCTAAGCGTGGAAGGGTATACTCAGATGTGAGTCCCTTGCTCATTGCACCATCAGGATTCAAGCAAGCCGGGCCGAAGAGGCTGAAATGCCAGAAACCGGTCCCCGGTAGCTTGTTTCCTTCCCAGTGTAAGAATTGGCTTTTGTAGTTTGGTTTGCCCTGTTCCCATCATGCACTGGGACAGGAACAGACTAATTTGCATACAGCCAGGTTCTGAAACTGGGATGGTGCAGTGAGCTAAAAAACGGTGTTGGATCTAGCCCTGATCTCTTGACTGGGTGAGAGTATTCTGTTTAATTCAGAGACTCTGTCCCTCACCACCCCTTGTTGTAAATATTTTTGTCCACCCTAAGCGTGGAAGGGTATACTCAGATGTGAGTCCCTTGCTCATTGCACCATCAGGATTCAAGCAAGCCGGGCCGAAGAGGCTGAAATGCCAGAAACCGGTCCCCGGTAGCTTGTTTCCTTCCCAGTGTAAGAATTGGCTTTTGTAGTTTGGTTTGCCCTGTTCCCATCATGCACTGGGACAGGAACAGACTAATTTGCATACAGCCAGGTTCTGAAACTGGGATGGTGCAGTGAGCTAAAAAACGGTGTTGGATCTAGCCCTGATCTCTTGACTGGGTGAGAGTATTCTGTTTAATTCAGAGACTCTGTCCCTCACCACCCCTTGTTGTAAATATTTTTGTCCACCCTAAGCGTGGAAGGGTATACTCAGATGTGAGTCCCTTGCTCATTGCACCATCAGGATTCAAGCAAGCCGGGCCGAAGAGGCTGAAATGCCAGAAACCGGTCCCCGGTAGCTTGTTTCCTTCCCAGTGTAAGAATTGGCTTTTGTAGTTTGGTTTGCCCTGTTCCCATCATGCACTGGGACAGGAACAGACTAATTTGCATACAGCCAGGTTCTGAAACTGGGATGGTGCAGTGAGCTAAAAAACGGTGTTGGATCTAGCCCTGATCTCTTGACTGGGTGAGAGTATTCTGTTTAATTCAGAGACTCTGTCCCTCACCACCCCTTGTTGTAAATATTTTTGTCCACCCTAAGCGTGGAAGGGTATACTCAGATGTGAGTCCCTTGCTCATTGCACCATCAGGATTCAAGCAAGCCGGGCCGAAGAGGCTGAAATGCCAGAAACCGGTCCCCGGTAGCTTGTTTCCTTCCCAGTGTAAGAATTGGCTTTTGTAGTTTGGTTTGCCCTGTTCCCATCATGCACTGGGACAGGAACAGACTAATTTGCATACAGCCAGGTTCTGAAACTGGGATGGTGCAGTGAGCTAAAAAACGGTGTTGGATCTAGCCCTGATCTCTTGACTGGGTGAGAGTATTCTGTTTAATTCAGAGACTCTGTCCCTCACCACCCCTTGTTGTAAATATGGAAAAGCAAAGCAAAGCAATATGTTGGTTCCTTAATACACAGGGGAGGTGAGGTGTTGGTTTCTTAATGGCAGGGGAGGTGGTGTCGGTTCCTTATTGGAAGTGGAGGTGACGCTTTGATTTCCAGACACGTGGCCTCAGTTTTTTACTGCTGCTACTCGGTGTCAATGACGAATCGGTGTTGAGGGACGATGCATAAAAATTCCAGACACAATGGGTCGATATGATATCGGCAAAGTAGGCGCTGCATCAATTTCACCAAGAAACAACAAAAGGGTTTGGCTAGAGCGCAGTAAGGCTGCGCCATGTATCATTTTCAACAAAACAAAATGCCAGTACTGCTATATAAGTTAATACGTTTTAAATGCGCAATGACTTTAAACAATTGTCGCATACACACAAACCTGAATGTGTCTGTGTTAGACCTGTCTGACCTTTTGCGTAGTCTCTCTAATTTATTATTTATTTTGTCCCCTTTTTGCCCCTCATACCTTTATTAATTTTTGTGTCCACTAGTTTTTTTTTCAAGGTGTTGGTCAAGGGGATAGGTGTCCTTTCACCCTCATAGTTTTTCACCTCAGGCCTAGAGGCCTTTTCTGACAGGAATATAGTTGGAGTCACAAAATGGTGGCTACCAACTGTCCCAACTGACAAACCTAGAACCTGTCCCATAGAGTAGAATAGGGCATTCCAGAACCTTCTGGTCCCTTCTGGACCTCTGAGGGTCAGCCTATAAAAGGCGGAATGCTGGACAGCCATTTTGTCTTGCCAGTGAGGAACAGCTAGAGTGAAGGCTGAGGTCTGGTAGGGGTAGGATCCTGAAGGGTGGATTGCTCTACAAGGGTAGCCCTCTGTCTAGGTTTTTCCACCCCCCATTCCTGTTGACCTAGCCAAGTTAGTTTATCCTGCTGACCCTGGACAGTTAGGTGAAGGGGTTTATCCCAGAAGTCTGTGGAGCTGAGGAGGTCCCTGCATTGGGAACCAAATTAGGTGATCGCCTGGGCCCCTATAACTGTCCAGTAGAGAGGGGTTGTGGACTATTGCGGAACTAGGAGATTTGAGGTTCCAATATAAAGGGTTTCCCCCTTTTACCCCCCCCCCCCCAATTTAGTGTGAAAAGGAAGCACCTTCTCTAAATGACACTGAGGTTTCCTTACCAGTGACTGGTCCTGTGGCGTGTGGCAAGCCTCCCATCCTGTGAGGTAGAGGAGTGAGGAGTTAGGGTCTAGTTCCCTTTGTTTTAACTGGGAGCGGGACCCCTGGGGCACCGATCGCGCTCCGTGTCAGCGCCCCCAAAGGAGTAAGAAAAGGTAGCAAGTTGACTAACTGTCCAGCGCTACCCCGCATGATCCTAGCTGAGCCGGGTGGTTAGCACAGGAGGGGCCTAGGATCGAGCAGGCCCGCGGTGAAGACGCTAATCGGTGATCAGACGCCGGAGCAGTCTCTGAGGCCGAGACGCCTATCTTCCGCGCATGCGCGATAGCGCTTTGGTGAAGGAACCGTCGGCAGCCCCTGAGAGGAAGCGCCAAGGAAGGAAGCGGCTCCGCCGAGCGGCTGGTGTTCGGTGAAGTGCTTCAGGTTTCCCTGACAAGGGCCTCCGCTCCTCCGTGAGGGAGCGGGGAGGCCTGTTTTCTGCACAGAATTACCCCTAAATCGAGGGGGTGTTACCGTGGAACACGCCTCCCAGCACACACTGACAAGTAAGCGGGGAAGCCTAAGGGGTGGCATAGGAGGGCCAAATGTGCTCTGGATCGTCTAACCCCTGCTAACTAAAGTGGTGCAGCGCTAATTGATTCCTGCGCTTGGAAAGGAGGAGAGGGATCCTTAAGAGTTCTGATTGTGAAGGGGGAAAGTGGTGCCAGAGCTGGCAAAGAAATAACTTAGACACTGGTAATTTTTCTTCAACTGTGTATATGAGGTGGGGAGTAGCGGGAGGAAACAAACTGTGAAAATAGTGCTGAGGGTGCCTGCTGTTTAAGTAGAGGTATAAGTTCCTCATAGAGGCTGCTGGTGCCTATGTAAAATCCTTGTATATTTAAAACCTCTCAGTGACTGTGTACCTGTTGGGGGGTTAGAGGTGCTGTGGGAGAAAAGTTTAGAGCACTTCTTAGTAGTCAAGTTTAATCAATCCTGGAGTCTAATGAAATGTACTATTGATGCTGATTAATGTTATAAGTTGATGCATCTGAAAGTATTATTATTAATTTCATGACAACTGTTTGTACTGAGCTGTGATTTCCAAAGGCATAAAAGCAAAGAATATTATTTTTATAAACAGACTCGTATTTTTCCAAACAGTGGTGTAGTGTCATTTTTGGGTGTTATTGCGTTAAGTTACTGCTGGGTGGTTTGCAACCTTCACACATGTGCCTCTAATTTCTGTGATTTACCCTAGGCCAGGCTACCCTAGGTGACCTGACATCCCAGGTTCCAACAGTCTGTCTTAATCTTTTAAAATGTTTTGAAATTCACAAATATTTTTTATCATTTTGAACAAGATCACCAAATTGATCAGAGCAAGGGGAGAGGAAAATACATTAAAATGTATTCTCGAAATGGTGGTGTGTAAAAAAATCAGAGGACAAACCATAAACACCAGGAAGAGATTATATCAACATAAAGAAATGGACCTCAATCGTACAACTCATTTGTCGTCCATCATTCATTCCGTGAAATTGTCATTCGCGAACTTCTTGCACTCAAGATCAGACATACAAAAAAGAAATTAGAAACACAAAGAAAAAATGAAAAATTATGTGGGAAAAAAAGCGTGAGTAACCTCACCTAGATTCAACAGAACTTAATATTAATATGAGTGGTATGATTATGATTATATCAATTTTTTTATATTAACAACAAATACATCTTTTATCAGGCCATCTGAATCTTTTTAACAATCTAGATGTTTCACAAATAACATTATCATACGATTGGCCTTGTAATCAAAAATGGTCGACGCGTTTCGAAGCCCCTTAGTAGCGGGGATTCTCCTCAGGACCTTGGGGGGTTCAGTCCTTATCTTCTTAACATTCATTAAGGGCTCCTGTTTCCAAAGTTAAACATATCGAAGATCACAATTTCCTGTGGACTATGGCACCGGTCGTGTGCTTTTTGAGGCAATGTTTAATGCCAGTTTCGGCTCGCTGGTTTCCTTAGAACCCGGTTCCTTGTTTAAGAAACGGGTCTCCTCTCCATAGCGCGGCGTCTTTCAGTCTGTGGTCTCCCCTTGCCCTGATCAATTTGGTGATCTTGTTCAAAATGATAAAAAATATTTGTGAATTTCAAAAAAATTAAAAGGATTAAGACAGACACATTCTGGTTTGTGTTTGCATTTAAAACGTATTAACTTATATAGCAGTACTGGCATCAATTTCACAGCAGCGATGCAGGTGCTGAGTCGGTTTCACTGCCGTGAAGCAAGTGCTGCATCCCTGCGGACACCGTGGAAATCATGGAACTCACACTGTGGTGATTTTTCTGACGTGCTACGATGGCAAGCTATGGCTTGCAGTGAAAGCTGTGATCGATGCTTCCAGTGGGAACCACCCGTTGGGGGCAGGCAGCGGCGATACATCAGTCTTTTGCAGCAAAGCGTTAAGAAAAAAGGCACTGGGAGTCTATGCGTGTATTTTCTGTTTAAGATCTCCAGGTTACATTTCCAAGGGCCCAGGAACTGGATTTGGCACCACTTAGCAAGTCAGGACTCTAAGCAGAAGAGCCCAGGCACTGGCAGGTGTAGTCTTCGATGGCCCTAAGACTTCTAAATAGGAGGAAAGCATGCACAATCTCTTGAAGAACCTTGGTAGCAGGATACAGAAAGCAAAGTCCAGTCCTTTCACTCCCAGGACCAAAGCAGCAAGCAGCAGGCCAGCACAACAAAGCAACAAGCAAAGTGGCATTTCCTCCTACAGCCTCCAGCTCTTCTTCCTGGCATAATGTCCTCATTCCAGATGTGTTCTGATTTTAGGGTGTCAGCTGTCCAATACTTATACCCCTTTCTGTTTTTGAAGTAGGCATACTTATAAGGAAAGTCTTTATAGTGCACAAGACCCTGACTTTCCCAGACCTGGCTCTAGACACACCACAGGGGGATACAGACCGCTTTGCATGAGGATAGGCACAACCCTATTCAGATGGCAGTGACAACTCTTCCCACCACTCTAGCTCAGGAAAGCGCATCAGCTTGGTGATGGCCGATCAGAATTTGCAAGACACACCTCAGCTCCTCATGTATGTCTGTCTAGAGTGAATGCACAAGAGTCCAACTGTCAGCCAAACTAGATGTGGATTCTACAGCCAGGTAAAAGCGCAGAATGGTTAAGCAAGAAAATGCCCACTTTCTAAAAGTGGCATTTTCAAACACGCAATTTAAAAACCAACTTCACCAAAAGATGCATTCTTAAATTGTGAGTTCAAAGACCCCAAACTCTATATCTCTATCTGCTCCCAATGAGAAATTACACTTAAAAGATATTTCAAGGCAATCCCCACGTTACCCATTGGAAGAGATAGTCCTTGCCATAGTGAAAAACAAAATTATCAGTATTTCACTACCAGGAAATGTAAAACGCAACAGTACATGTCCGACCTTTTAAATACACTGCGCCCTGCCCATGGAGATGTATTGGGCCTACTTAGAGGTGACTAATGTAGTAAAAGCAAAGCAGATCAAAATGGCAATTTAAAACTGCACCCACAGACACTGCAGTGGCAAGTCTGAGACATGTTTGCTGGACTTCTCTTGTGGTTGGCACAATTAGTACTGCATGCCCATTAGTAGCATGTGATTTACAGGCTCTAGGCACACCAGGTGCACTTTTCCTAGGGACTTACTAGTAAATCAAATATGCCAATCAAGGATAAGCCAATCACCAACACATTTTACACATGGAGTACTTGCATTTTAGCACTCGTCCGCAGTGGTAAAGTGCCCAGAGTCCTGCAAAAATGAAATGCAGCACACAGTCAAAAACAGGAGGTCAGAAGAAAAAAGACAGGGGAAATCACACCAAAAGTTGCCAGATCTAATACTAATGGAGTCGCAATTGACCTACCTCATCAATATTCATGAGGTAGGTTGCAATTTGCAACCCATTTGGAATCGCTAAAAACACAGAGATGTGGCCTGCTGGGAACAGCAGGCCGCCATGTCTGTTTTTGCTTTTAAATAAAGCAACATTCTTTTTTTAATGCAGCCTGTTTTCCTTACAGGAAGACTGGATGAGTTTCATAAAGAAAAATGAAATGTTTTAGTTTTCATTTTTTAAGAGTAGGCAGACTGCTCTTAAAAAACGTTGTTGCAACCATTCACACTTGAAACTGGGAATGTTTTACGACTGCATTCCAGTCGCAAAATATTCATACATCCCCCTGTGACTTCATAGTAGGAAGGGATGCCCTTGACGCACCACTTCCTATTACTGACTTGCAAACCTTATTTTGCGAGTCAGCAATAGGTTAATGACTCTCAAAATAAGGTAGTACATGTGAAAAGGCTAATTAGTGGATGCAAACGGCCTGAATCTCCATTTGCAACTGCTAAACTCTTTTGTACATGTGGCCACAAGTGAGTGATCATAGGAACTGGACAGATGTGCTAAAAATCTAAAAAATGAACTATTGGCACTTACATCAACACCAACATCAACACTAGCATAATCACAAGCTTCATAAATCAACACCAACATAAATATCAACTCCAACATAGCTACATTTCCCTGCCTCTTTGCGAGACAGGAGGTGACAGTAGTACAGAATTTTTGAAGGGACCTTGCGGGTCATGCAGATTCATTTCCTCCCACAGTGTTCTCCTATCAGAACAAACTGTCCCAGAGCTTCTCCTGCATAGCAGAATGTCTTTCATTTGATTGATAAAACCGAGAAATTCAGTCAACATTTTCATGTTAGATCGCTGCAATTCCAACTCTTAGAAGTCGATAAACTACCTGAGCATCTAAGTGTTTTCTTCCTTCATAGGCATCCGCCGCTTGACTGGTTTATAAAATGTCTAAACTTTAAACTTAGTAGAGGGGAGGAGCTATCCAGCACTGGAGATGGCCGCCTGATCTGTTTGCTCCTCTGCCCAACGCACGATCCTACCATTTATCCTGCAGGTGATCTACAATAACATCGCAAATAAGCTCCCTGACAGACCCGAGAGGAGCGGAGCGGCACTTGTCCCGGAGTTAATCGACGTCGAAGCCGGGAAGCGCTGTCATCAGGACGCCTGCAGCGGGCCGCCCGGAGTGGAGTGAAGGCCCGCTGGGAAGAAGTCTATCGCACTGTGCGATTCTGGGGGACTCGTTTCGCTGAAATAGCACCGGACACCCACGGACCTGCAGTGGGACATCACGGTGGTGTGCTGAGCCGAGAAGCCAGAAGCTACCCCCACGGTGAGGAGTGGAGGCGACGGGCAGGGGAAAATTGTCCGACTTCGGCGCCCCATAGAGCCGCCTGCGTGTAACTCGAGCTGGGCCTATTACACAGACGGAGCCTACTTCACCGCGGCCTCGGGGTGGAACCGGGCGCTCCCCAGTGGTGTGCAGAGAGACTGAGGACCGGGTAAGGCGCCTTAGCTTTCGCTGCTGTGAACCCCGCCCCCGCGGCCTTGCTCAGTACACCTTGTGCACAGTGTGCAGCATACATGGTCATGCGTCGGGCTCTCGCTCCCTCCCGTCTCCTTCCCTATTGCGACATATGACCCGATAATACGCCGGCTGGACACCCTCTCTGGGCCATCATTTGGAATACGGGTCGGGAGCCCTTGCACGGAGTATAGGCCTGCATTGACTAATTGGACAGCACCCTAGACGCTGCAACCCTGCTAAGAGTGCGGCACATTACTGGACACTGCAGGTGTAGGCTCCTTGATAAGTGAAGCGACGGCAACCCAGGGCGGCGACGATCACGATACAGAGCCTGGTTGGTATATCGAGAACACAAAAGTTTGACTTTCGGAACAGTGAACCACCAGGCTGATCTTGCAGTGCACAACACATCTGGTGCGCTCACATGGAGTGAATATGGTGCGCCCAGATAAGACGCAGTCCAAGCTGTCCTTTGGCGCCAACAGGAAATCACCGCCCACTGACTCCCAGGCTCGGGATGCTGACGCTGGACGGGGGGGCGTCGGAGGGAGAGAGTCCCGATACGGATCTGCGACATATATTGTTTGCTATGGAGAAGAATCTACAACGGGGCATAGAGTCCCTGGGGAACAAGATGGACGCGTTGACGTATCTAATGGATCGCATGGCGGAACGGCTGGATAAGCATGCCGAGCGCCTGGACATGTCGGAGAGATGCCTGGGAGAGGTTGAAGAGGCGCAAACGACACTTGACGCGGACAGCAAGCAACTGGGCAAAGTGCTCCAAATATTGCAAGATAAGACCGAGGATTTAGAAGCGAGGTCACGAAGATGTAATGTCCACATCACATGCCTGCCGGAAAGTACTCCAACTGGCAATATGGAGCACTTCGTTGAGGCCCTCCTCAAAAAGCTGTTGGGGGAAACCGCATTCTCTGGGATGTTTGTGGTGGAAAGGGCACATCGCACGTTGGGTCCCAGACCAAAGCCGGGGTCCCCCCTCGGCCTATAGTGGCCAAGTTCTTGAACTATAGGGACCGAGATACAGCCCTGAAATTGGCCAGAGAGAAACAACCACTACGGAATGAAGGGAGCACGCTATCCCTGTTTCCGGATTTCACGGCCAGGGTGCAAGAGGCACGCCGCCGATTCATTCCAATGAAGCCCCAACTAAGAGAGATGGGGGTCGACTATGCGATGCTTTATCCAGCAAAACTACGGATCAATTGACAGGGAAGGTCCACAATCTTCACGGACCCAAAAGCGCTGCAAAAAGCTATGAAGACCTGGAGGAAGGAACAACAGTGGGACACAGATGATGAGCTACTAGGAGAAGCTGCAGGCGGGCAACTGGACAAACAGGATTGAAACTGCGAACTGCTGATAAAGGGGCACACTGACAGCTGGGGTTCTAAGCGGTAGAACCCCTATTTCTTTTGCCTCAATTGCACCAACCCTTCAGTCAATCGGGACCTGTGCTGCGCTGTTATCCTATCGAAGGCTGCTGTGCTGGTATCGGGTGGCAGTGAGTACATAATGCACTGTATAGTAGGAATGTATGACTGATGAGAAGTTGAACGGAGCATCACCAGTGCGGAACGTTTGCCTCTTATTGCGGCGATTGTCATTAAGAAGGTTTTCATTGTTACATCTGTTTCAGTAACACTTTAAATTTTTTTTTTTTTTTTAATGAAAATGCTCACCTACCTAGCACAGTACGATTGGTGGGAGGGGTTGTACGGCATAATGGGTCAGATGCGACGGGCCGGCAGACCCTCTGATGATCAATAGACGCATTTGGACTCTTTTGTACGTGTAACATATCACCTGAGATTGTTTCTGTATGGGCGGGGGGGCAGGCCAGGCCGGGAAGTTTTATTAACTCTTGACATCGTTGACTAGTTGTTAACTGGCTACCTACGCCCCTGAGTGCGAACCACTTTTACTGCCTGCCCTCTTTGAGGAGAGGTACTGTTGTTATTGTTTGCTTGTTCTTTTAAAGCTAGATAGGAGGGCTAATTTCCTTATTGTTTTTGTACAGAGTGTTTGATTTTCCTTTGGGGTTTGGGATGGAGGTAGCGGGGTGAGGGTGGGGGGAGAGCAGATTCACCCTATTGCAAAAGGAGCGGGAGGGGGGGATGGAACGGGTGGGAGTGCGGGTCGCTGCCAGGTTGAGGGTAAGCATGCGTGGGTGGGGGGGTCGGGTATGGGCACAAGATGTTTTTTTGCAGTTGTACATGCAAATGATTGTAACTTGTTTCATGTTTGGTAGGACTGACGGTTTTAATGACGGAGGCACTGGCATCCACACAGCATGTTACTACGCTGTGGTTAGGGCACTCTTGTACATACCACCACACTTCTTTACACATGGCACAGTGCGCAAACAGAGCTAAGGATAACCCTCCCAGTCCCCCACCCCTCACCAGGACGCCTTATGCACACAATACACTCTCCATTACTTCACTGACTTGGAACGTCCGCGGTCTTAATGACCACAGGAAGGTTAGGCGTGTGATACAGTATCCCTCGAGACATAACGTAGACATTGCATTATTGCAAGAGACTCACTTACGCCCCGACAGTCCGACACTACGTTATCGGGGGTTACACAACCACGTCCACGCAGCAGGCTTTACGTCAAGTGCAAGGGGGGTACTTACATGGTTCAACCCGAGGTCCGTGCTGACCTTTACCCCCATTGACGCAGACTTAGAAGGACGGTATGTTATTACGAAATGTACTGGAAGGGGTATGACCTTATACATTGTTAACTCATATGGCCCCAACTTTGATAGTCCCTCATTTTATGTGCAGCTTGCCTGCAAAATGAGAACCTTGGGTGAAGTCCAGGTCATGTGGGGTGGAGATCTCAATCTGATAAGGCACCCGGCTCTTGACAGGTCGTATGGGCCCAGCAGGCGACCTTCCACCTCTTCACGCGCTCTGGATACCGAAATGACTCAGATGGGCTTGCATGACATGTGGCATACTAAACACCCCGCAGCCGGGGGATACAACCATTATTCGTCGCAATATGATATTCACACCGTATCGATTATTGGCTGCTCTCTGAGAGTCTCCTTTCCAACTTAAAGGCCTGCGTGATACTGCCACGCACATACGCTGATCATTCCCCGGTGCTGATCACTCTCTGTGCCCCGGCGCGGCGTCCTCCACCTTTTATGTGGAGGCTACCTCCTTACTCCTTGTTGGACGATGCCTTTCGGGAAGAACTTGCCATTGCTATTGAGGACTTCTTTAGCAGGAACGAGGGCACAGTAGACTCCTTCCTCACGGTATGGGAGTCCTTTAAAGCGTACATCCGTGGGGTAATCATCTCCAAACATGCTGGTGTCCTCAAATCTATACGGGGGCGTTTGACGCTCTTGGAGACCAGGCTGAGAGAAATAGAGACGCGACGTTTGGCTGCGCCAAACGATGATGTGATGCAGGAACTAGCCAGAACGCTTAGAGAATATCATGAGGAGGCAGATGCAGAGGTGAAGCATCTCGGAAAATATGCCATTGCCATCGTACGGTGAAGGTGAGCATCCGGGTACGATACTAGCCAGGATGGCCAAACAGCGCAGGCAGGCAATGACGCTACCTGCTATTCGATCACCTAACTCGGAAGGAGAGCTGGACGAGTTCCAGATAGCGGCACGGTTTCGAGACTACTACGCTACTCTTTATGCCTCTAGAGGGCAGATATCGGAGGAGAGAATTATGGATTATTTAACCCATATACAGCTGCCTTGGCGCACTAATACACACCGTGAGTTCCTAGCACGTCCGTTTGAACGTGAGGAAATCATTTGGGCATTGTCATCCATGAGAGCATGCAGTGCGCCGGGTAGCAATGGCTTCCCGGCCTCCTTTTACAAGGCTTTCTCGGATCTGCTAATTCCCAAGCTTTTGAGGCTGGTGGAACAGATTGCGGAGGATGGACAGATGCCCCCTACAATGCGTGAAGCTGTCATTATAGCGCTTCTTAAACCAGGCAAGCCGCCCGGAGAATGTGCCTCCTACCGACCTTCATCGCTCATAAACGTAGATGCAAAAATGTTTGCGAAAGTCATTGCCAACCGTATTAGTTCTTTAATATCGACTCTGGTGGCCCCTGAGCAGGCGGGATTTGTCCCAAATAGTACCTTGACCTACAACTTACGCACAGTGTTTGCCGCATTCCAACACACGCGACAGGAGGTCCCCGCAGTTGCGGTCTTCCTTGACATGGAAAAGGCATTTGACTCGGTCAAATGGCCTTTTCTGCGTGCAGTATTATCCCGCATGGGGGTAGGAGAACTTTTTCTGCAATTGATAAACATACTTTACAATTCCCCAATGGCCCGTGTCCGTATAGGTGCGTTCACAACGGAGCCCTTCAATATCGGGCGCGGGACAAGACAAGGGTGTTCCCTCTCCCCCCCTACTTTACGCCTTAGTGGCAGAACTCCTTGCGTGTGCTTTAAGGGAATATCATGGACATCGCGGCATTCGCTTCCCAGGGTACAATCTGATAGTAACTACGTATGCAGATGATACGCGACTTTATGTACGTGGCCCGGAGGCCAACCTTTCGCGAGTACTGAGAGAAGTTGTACTCTTTGGCTCGCTCTCTGGAATTGGAGTGAACTGGAACAAAACGGTAATGTTCCCTCTCTCCCCGGCCACAAGGCGGGTTGAATCGGAATTCCCCATACAATGGACCCCAGACTCGATCAGATACCTGGGCATACGGCTCCACACAGACGCAGAGGTGGTCCTGCGCGAAAAGTATGGAGTAGCCATCACCAAACTCGAGTAGAATATAGAAAAATGGATTACCCTCGCTCTCTCAGTTATGGGTCGCATATCGCTTCTGAAAATGATTGTGCTAGACCGTTTCCTGTTCCTGTTCAGTAATATTCCCATGGTACTGTCCAGCGCATTCTTCAGGCAATTACACACGCTGGTGTTAAAATAGGTATGGGCTGGAAAGCAGCCAAGAGTGGCATGGAACATCCTTATAAGACCCCACGAAGATGGGGGCCTCCAAGCTCCGGATCTCGAAATCTATTACCATGCCGCTCAGGGAGCACATGCGTAGGGGTGGATGCATGGCCCTCCAAACGCCCCGCATATACTAAAACTCATGGCCAGACCCCGAGACAGACGCACTGGTCTACTTGACTCACTGAACTCGGTAACGCACGCCTGGCACCATCTGAAAGATGTACAAGCTTGTTCGCTGCTATATACAGCGGAGGCCAGACTGGACTTCTGTTCGTGGCTGGGACCCTGCACAAACAAAGGCGTCCTCTCATCACTTGCAAAAATAAGTTTCGCGACTATGGATGATCTATTTCTTAACGGAATGGCCCGCACATGGGGGGAAGTGGTCACGAACGATAGCCAGAGCGCACCACCACTAGCTAGATTTCAGTTCCACCGGGTTAGATTGGCCCTTGGAGCATTACTGGGTGAGGACAAGGCAGAACCACCTATGGTGCTGGCATACCAGTAGGTGGTCACAGCTAAGACTCCTGCTCACTTACTATCGCGCCTATATCATATCACACTAGCTGAAAAAATGACGCATCACTCAAAACCTAGATTGGAATGGAAAAAGGACATTGGGACTGAGCTATCTGAAGATCATTGGAAATACTGTTGTCCTAACGGTAGGAGAATCTCTCTTAACGGTCGTCACTGTCTCTTGCATTTTAAATTCCTAACTAGAGTGTATTAAATGCCAGAGCGACTATTCCGATATGGGCTTCGTGACGCCCCAAATTGTGAGAGGTGCCCGGAGCAAACAGCAAATTCTTTGCATCTGGCCTGGCTGTGTCCGAAGATCGCAGATTTCTGTCACGCAGTATACGCGGAGGTGAACAGGGTTACGGATTTGTCCCTAGCTCCTTCTCCGATACTTGCATAACTAGGTTACTCCAAAGATGTTGTCCCAGTGTTTTGTAGGCTGGTGGGTATGGCTTTTCAGGTAACTAGACGCTGTGTGGCGATCACCTGGCTGCGGGAACCTACGCTGACACTGACCAGATGGACCAGGGATATGCTATATTGCTGTACCCAAACAGGACTTTATAGGGAATTACTCCCCCCTCGCAACCGCCCTAAAAACTACTGGGCATTGTACCTGGAAAAATTATCCATGACACACGACAGCGACACTGGGGACAGGGACTCAGATCAGGAACCGCATAATATGCAAGAGTACATGGCACGACAGGATGAATGTGCAATGGAATGATATGATATCATGACCAGGGGTAGACGACAGATACGAGTGTCGGATCATTGCTGATGATGGAACATTACTATAGAGTCAAAGAGTGAGGGATTGGGAGAGAGAAGATAACAGAGGGAGGGAAACACTATTGATGAACACAATACTTTCATTGTGGGATTTGTGCCTACGAGTGCTTATGATTTGTGCCTATTGCCCACTGTTAAGCGATATTGCGAACTGTATATAAATTACAAGATGTATCATCGTTACTTTACAACATGGGGCCGGTCTTTCTGCCACTGTATGTATATGAATGAAAATGCCAATAAAATTGATTAAAAAAAAAAACTTTAAACTTAGTAGCAAACAGGTAAAGCTTGATGTGCATCAATGTCCACACAATGGTAATGGGCTCTTTCTTTGATAGCAGTAAAGTTCTGCTCCCTAGGCACTAATGTGCAGCGCATACAATGCTCTTTCTTATTCTCTTTTTTTTGTTTTAATGATTTGATATTTTACCAATAGAACAAGAAAACAATAACAGGGCAGGGATAGGGGGACCAAATACAATCCTTAAGTAATAAGAGTACATCTATGAAAGCACTATCAAGAGCAAAATGACACATTATACCCTGACTCAGAGAGAAATTGTTTGTCTTAAGAAAAAGAAAAATCTCCCAGCAATAAAAGAGCGAAAGAAAGAGAGATGAATAAACCTACATATGCTAAATAGTCCAAAAAAGAAAAAGGTGGGTGTAGGAAAACACCAAAACTAAAAGAGAAAAAAAGATAACAAAAATATACTTATTGCGACACGTCTTGTAGGGCAGCTACATTGGCCAACCAAATCTGAATAAACTTTTTCTGTGAAAATCATTTACAATTAGGACCATCTCCAATCTGCTTATGCTCAAGAATTCACGCCACCAGATCCAAGGATCGGGAGACTCACTAGAAAGCCAAAATAGTGCCAGAACCAGTCTTGCTAGCGAGATAGAAAAGAAGTATAAACCAGATAGATGGGGCAAATAATTTGTGAATGACCCTACATTATCAACTTCAGAGCCGCTACCACTGCTAGGTTGGAAATAGTATAAAGCTTACCAAAGACAAATTCCCAATACAGATGCAGTGCAGAGCAAGATGCAAAAACAGGGACCGTATTGGCTCCAGCCAATCCACAACAAAAACACCAGTCGTCTGGTCGAAGCTTCATTACGAAGAGACAATAAGGGGTATAATAGCAACCATTAATACATTTTAGGTGGTGTACCTTGATATTAAATATATTCAAGGCTAGATGAAACAGTACATTACAGCGCCAAAGGTCAGCAACAGTTACCTCAGTGTTGAGGAGAGAAATCCATTTATCTCCATATGTCTGGAATGGGTCAACCGTATTATTCTGTGAGGATCGATAGATCATCTACTAGACCAGCCCGATATTTCTCTTAAAAGGAGCATTCCTGATAAGGTCCAGGCCGGGGCTATCAATATAGAGAAGATCTCCATCTTTAAGACTAAAGATAGAGTGCCTCATCTGAAGATACATAAAGAAGACAGTGGTGTGGAGAAAGAACTGTTGTGCTCCTCATTGAGCCCTTCACTCTTTAATGTGTATATGCGGCCATTGGCCAACATCATCTTACAAAAACACAATTTTGCAAAAGAGGGGCTAGGGGCCAATTTTTACCGACCATATAATTTCCACCCCCCCAATTCAATACATGAAAAACGCACCATGAGACTACCGATGAACTTAACATAAACTATACAAGTGCCCAAGAAGACGAGAACATCACACAATCACGATATCAGTGGCACCTGACTCGGAAACAAATCCCATCAGCCCACCACCCTGGTGGAGCATCGTCATCTGGGAGATGGTGGTAGAAAATCTGTGCAGCCAAACCAAGGTTTAATAACTATGCAGCACTAGATTTCTAGCCAGTAGTTGGCCCAGCCAAAAGTGATCTCAAAAAAGTGGTGCTGATAATGTGCAGTGCAGAGTGAAAGTGACAATTAAAAATGACTAGAAGGACAAAAAATATGTTTAATTGAGATTGTCCTAGGGTCAAGATTAAAAACAGCCAGATGGTGTGAAAATATGAATATCTTCTGGCAATAGGTGAAAGGTCAACATGTTTTAGCCGTGAGGGTAACAATGACCGGCTTTCGTCAGGACCTAAAAGAGTGATATGCTACTGCAATGGTTAACACAATATATGTATAAAAAAATCAAAAACATTTCTTAGAAAATGTATGCAACAGTGGTTGTGTACCACCCTACCAGAACCTGGTGTGGACCGAAGTTCCAGGTTGGTTTGTATGCAATCTTCTTTCCCAGCTTTATGTGGAAGTAGGCCTCACCTCACCCGGCAACTGCTCGGTGAATGAGGCCCCGCTCATCTTACCTCACAGTATCAAGATTGTGACCTATGTGGATGACACACAGCTGGTCATAGCTCCTAATGGGGCCCGCAACTTCCCATCGGACTTTGAAACATGTCTAGAGAAAGTTGCCTCCTCGATGGAGCACTCCTGTCTCAGACTCAACGGAGGTAAAATCAAGCTTATGCTCTTAGGTAACCACTCTAGCATAGACCTTGGTCAGACTTGGCCAAGGTGCCCCTATCCCCCCCAATCCCCAAAACTAGGATAAAGAGTCTGGATGTCTGGTTAAACAACTCTCTTAAGTTTGACTACCAAGCAGTGAAGGTGACAGGGGCCAGTTTTGATATACTTAGATCACTCCGAAAAGTCCTCCCTCTTCTTCCAATGTCCGCAAACAGAATCTTGATCTATGCATTGGTTTTTATCACGCTTGGACTATGGCAACTCCCTGTATCTGGGGACCTCCAAGGAAACACTAAGGAAACTCCAGGTTGCTCAGAACTATGAATCCAGATGCTACTTGGAATCCCAAAAACCCAGTCAGCCAAGCCAGCCTTAAAAGCCCTTCACTGGCTACCAATCCTTGAAAGAATAAAATTTAAGGCACTGTGTATTGCCCGGCTCTCAACAAACCCCTCATTATCCCCTATCGTCCCAGGAGGGATTTTTGATCTCTCAACCTTAATCTTGCAGTTGTCCCCAAAATCAGGAGGGCAAGAAGTGGAGGAAGATCCTTTCCCTATAACGTGGCAAAGCTCTGGAACACTTTACCTTTACACCTCCGCTCTGAAGCCCACATTCTACCATTTCGTAAACTTTTAAAAACCTGGCTATTCCAACAAATAACCCCATATTCTCTTTGGTTGTCTACTCAGTCGCTAGCGCTGGGATGCCCAAGGGTAGCTATGCGCTATACAAATACTCAATAATAATAATAATAAAAATACACACAAAAATATAGAGAAAACATCTGTTTCAAATAGCTGTCCTCAGATAAGTAGGTCGCCCATTCCCTAGGCCCCTGAAGCCCTCATGAGCACATTAAATTGGCTAATACCTGAAAAAACCATTTATATGAATTCCAGATAAGATGAAAATTTTTTAAAGTTTTAAAGCGGGTTCGCTTAAAGTATAAAGTGTCCACAATCCCCACTCCAGGGGTATAGAATAACCCAAAGGTAAGAACTCATGGAACATGCACCCCTGGGGCCATTGACCCCATCCCAACACTAGCTTCATACGTGAGAAAAATGGTGTGAGATACTAGAACCTAAGAATTGGGAGTGAGACCCACCATCTTCCTTAAGTTGCTGTAAAAACTGAATTTTACAACGGGGCTTTCAATACCCCATGTAAACGGCTGCAATAAGGCCTCGACTTTAGTGAAACAGGCCACAGGAAGAAAAAGTTGGATACATTGAAAAAAGTGCGAACACCTAGGGAGGATGATCACCATGATGAGATTAAAAGTCCTGATATGTACAAAATGGTGATGATTCTACTTCTGAAAAACTTCAACAGAGTGTAGAAACAGCAACCCATAATTATTCTCGAGGATTTCAGGGATATTGATAGTTATGATAACCCCCAGATAGACCAGTGACAGTACCCATCTCACGTCCTGTACTGATGGAACAATGCTTGATAATTCCTGGGTCTTGTCAGGATTTAGCTTATAGTCAGATACCTCCCGAAATGCCTGAACTGTCTGAAACTACTACTCTTAGACCACTCATTAAAGCAGGTGCCAAAACAGCTACCTTAACAGCATGTGCAATAATTTTAACCTCATAAAGGTGCAGTTTCAAGGGCTGCATCTCTTCTGAACACTTGAAAGATTGAATGAATAGGTCAATATATAGTGCGAAAAGCTGAGGGGAGAGAGGGCATCCCTGCCGGGTACCACGAAGAATATTGAGGGGATCTGAAACTAGCCCCTGCTGCGAATCTGTGCCTTTATACCAGTATACAAATGCTTAACTTTGGAGACAAATATTGAACCTAAGCCTGCGGACTCAATAATACCCCAAAGGAAAGGCCATGAGACCCAGTCAAAGGCTTTCTCCACACCCAGACAGATCTTACAACTTTACCCCACCTGAAGAAGCAACCTCCAGAGCCGAGATTGCAGTATTGGCATGCGATGTTGTGTCATGGCTTGGGATGAAGCCATGCTGGTTTGAAATGACTAACCCCAAAATAATCACAGATAGCCGATTCGCCAGAACATGTGTATAGATTTTAGCATCTGCGTTGATTAAGGCGATTGGAAGATATGGTGGACAGAGAGCCTTTCTCCTTTTTAGGAAAAATTACAATATTTGTCTCTCTCAAGGACTCCAGTACCCCCCTGAGAAGACTCAACGGAATTAAACAGATCCCTTAAAACCAGATCCAAAATCTCCATGAAGATATTAAAAAGTTAGTAAAACGTCTTGAATCTTTGGTTCATCTGTATTTGGTCCATAAGCTACACAGATAGTGAAGTGAGCCTATCCTTCTGGAAAGTCACACCCAACCATTGCCCCCCCCCCGGTCAGTCCTATGTCATAAAACTTGCCAGGAACTGTAGCGTGCCTTGAGTCTCACCCCCTCTAAGTGAGGTAAAACAAGAAGTGGAGAGAACCTGGTAACCAAGCTCCCTAAACAATACTGTCTCCGCCTGACCAAGTCCTTGTAAAATCCCACCAAAGTGGTTCCATACTGGACAACAGATAGAAAAATAATAGAACAAGTTTGAATAGATGAAGTTGTGAAGAGAGTGTTGTATTTTGGGTTGTTCTCTACCTGGTGACAAGGTCATCCAAATATTGTTATAACATTTTGTACTGTGATTTAAGATGAAATTAATGCAATTTGAAATTAAAATGTGTTATTTTTTTTAACTTGGAATAATGATGGAAAGAAAAAAAGAAGTAACTGAATGAAAAAATAATTTAAATAAAAAAATGATAAAGTAAAAAGAATGTGTTATTGTAGTATGATTATGCCCATATATTCAGAGGTTGTACCCTGAAAAAATAGTTTAGAGGTCACAAGGGAGTTCTTTTCTATTGTATCCGCCTGAGACAGATGCATCTCTTGCAAGCAAAGGATTTGTTGTCAACCTATATTCAGTTCTTCACAAACCAATTTACGTTTCTGTGGCACCTTAATCTCATTAATATTCCAGGTTAGTATATGCAACTGCTTACAATGACTGCCGCGGTTTCTAATTTTAACCAAAATAAGATAAAAATTCTCAATATACTCCTCCACCATACTTATTGAGATAGACAACATATATAAATATGGTGCTGTTAAAAAATAACCATATGGTGCTGTTCAAAAATAACCATTTTTATTTTATCATGATCAAAATTACTCAGGATCAGATTATCTTAGAACATACATAAAGTGCTCTGTTAAAATAAACTAACGTCCACCTCCTCTACCTAGAACCTCCCTCCCGACCTCACCCCCGGTTCCCTGGGAGGCAAATCACCCCACCTCCTCATAACTCTGCCCCTTAGAGCCAAGGGAAAACACAGCTTCCCCTGAGGTATTTATATTCCTGATCTACCAATGTGCCCAGCTCCCCCACCAGCACCATAATTTATACAAAAAGAGAAGAGAGAGTTCCCCTAACCCAACTGAGAAAAGAAATTGAAAAATAAAGAGACCCCCTCCCAGAAAAGACCCTGACGCAGGAAGAAGGGAAACATTTTTTTAAAAGAGGAAGAAAGAAGAGGCCAAAAGCAGAGTAAATCAGTTACTTTCAGGTACATTAATGTAACAGTGAATGGTGAAATAAATGAATTATATAGCGGAGGAGTGGAAAATACAAGAATAGAAGAGCTAGAAGAAAGAGAAAAAAAGGGGGAAGAAAAGGAAGGGCAGATGAGGAGCAACCTCCCATCAGCCAAGTCTAATTTTAAGCCTCTCCACGGAGCCTGCCCCACACTCTGCTCATAACAGGTACCCCAAATGTGCAAACCGCAAGCATAAAGAAAGAGAAACAGGAACTTCTTCAACCTCTGGGTTGCCATTTGGCTAGCAGGTCCTGAACTTTTTGACCATCCTAACAATATAGAGTCTGGCCATCCTTTCTTATCAGCAAAGTTGCAGGCTCATTTTGGAGACAAAAGCTGCCAGCCTCTGAATTGCTGGGATATGCTCCCAGGGCTGCTGGCATCTAACCGTAGTTTGGTGGCAACAATCGGAGCAGACGAAAAACTCGATCCCATATGCTTTGACTGGAAGCTTAGGAGTTGCAGCTCGGAACACCTCTTGTCAGAGGATGAAATTGGCAATATAAATTTGATACCCGAGGGTACCAAGAAGGCTTACTGGGAGGTCTAAATAGGAAGCTATGTGCCCACTAGATCATATAATCCATATCCCAGTCACTTAGTGTAGGAAGTGCCTCTCAAAGCAGATGAAGCATAAAGCCTTGGGTCGTCACTTCTGCCCCTTCTGGGAACCCTAGTACCCACAGGTTATTCTGGCAGGACCTATTCTCCAGATCTTCCATCCTGGATGATAGAGCTGTGATTTGTGAGTCATGCTGAGCGATAGCAGTGCTGTTGGAATCGATCATCTTTTGAAGAGCTGACTGGGGGGCTTCAACCGCTACAAGTCTTGACTGAACAATGTCCATATTTTTGGAGAGCTTTCGGAGAACAACCTGGGTTTTAAGATGGGCAGCCTTCAAGGCCAGAGAATCCTTCCCATAGTCATCTCTGTGTTGCAGAAAGAGATACCAAGGGTAGAAGCTTCCTGTGCTGAGGCCCCAGCTTGACAAAATGCGAAAGAAGATACATAGCTATCAGTGACCTAGGTTGCAGGTAAAGATGACTCCATTGTTACTGCGGGCTGAGATGGGACGGATTTGTAAGAGTCAGATCTGTCCCTTCTGGGTCCTGCCCTAGATGTTCTACCTCCTCCAGCAGATATATTGGATCTATTCCACCCTCTTTAAAAGCTGTTGCAACAAATTCCTCAGCTGAACACCCTGCCGGCACCCACGCTAAGCTGAGATTACTGAACATGCACAGTCTGGTACAGCCCGCTCAGGGAGTTAAAATGAGTGCCACCAACATTTGGGGCCAGAATTGAATGGGCAGCTTCTAGTTACTATCAGATAGATCTTAAAGAGAGACAAACGCTTCTTGGCCGTCGGGACCTGTCGGAGTGGGCTCGGTGCTTCCTGACCACAGAGCCTGCGAAAAATGGGAAGCTTATGACGGCAGTTGAGGTGGTAAGGCCCGATGAATTTTTAGAGATCCTATTTCGTCAAGAATGCTCACAGAATCTGGGCGTGACTTGGGCCGTTCCAGTTGAGGTAGTAATAATGATGAAGAGACCTTCGAACCATGACTGCCGGATACAAATTCTTTTTGATCAGAAAGGGGGAATCCAAAACATTTAAAACAGGTTTATTGTCCAACTTGGCCATCCCCATGATAGAGGAGATAGATAAGCCTGGGGTAAAATATCTGTCAAGGGGTCATATGCTGCTATAGTTTAACAACCTCATTATGTCACATTTACAGTATCTTGATGGTATTTGTTGTAAACCCTATTTTGCAAATATGCTTATTCACCAATGCTATTTTCCATGCTAAGTAAAATCATTGAACCACATTGTATGATTATTGAAACTAATTGAAAGCCAGCACTGTTGTTTAAAGCTTTGCGCTATAATTTACATTTGCCAATGTTTGTTTGCCGCTCCCCGATATTGCTGCTTGCTTTCCCCGTGCCTGCCTCCTCCTGCACGTGTAAAACCGTCAAAACGGTTTGCTGAAACTCACGTGAGGACAAGAGAAACTTCCAGGCGGCACACGGGCTGCGAACAGTATAAAAGCAAGTCATTGACAATACAGAGACGCTTCGCTTCGTTTTCAGTGTCTCTGCGAGTGCTCCTGCTTCATCTCCCCGATCAACATTGCCGAAGTCTCCTTGCCGAAGCCTCCGTCCTGCAGTCTAGCCCAGAACCCGCCTAGACCTCTGTAGGAAGGTGGACACCTGACTATGGTTACCCCAGATTTTTTGCCTTGTGTTTAGCTGATTTTCGACTTAGTTGGCCTGGTTCCCTGCTAATCAGGGCCCAGGCTATCTGCTCACTCCTTAAAATGGACTCCATGCACCCTAGGTGCATAACCAATTTGGTACTGGACCCCTTGTCAGCCCCTATACAGTGTACCATAGGTGCCAAGGGCATAGGAGCATCCAAGGCCTACATGGGGCTGCAGCATAGCTTTTGCCACCCCTGGCTGGTTCTTAAATTGACACAACTGGCTGATCACTCAGCTGGGGAAAGTTGGTGTAATCACCCCTTGCTTAGATATAGTATACCTATATCTAAACCTATATCTGGACACATATAAACCTATAAGTCACTCCTATGGCAGGCCTTATCAATCCTGGAGGCAGAGTGCTTGGTTTTACGTGAGATGGTGCTCGAGCATGAGCTGAGCCTGTCTGCAGCTGTCGGGAACAACTCCCTTAGCTGTTCCGGGATAATGCCATACCATATACTCTTAAGTGCATTATAATCCATCGCGGTTATGTGCTAACTTTGGTTTGGCTTTATCAAAACATGTCGTGTAAGGTGTCATACGATTTGGAATACTATCCCCTCGACAGTCCTGTCGCGGGGATAGCATCCCACCCTTCTAGAGGGAGAAGACATGTTACTTTACTAAAACACGGTTAATCCTAACCAGAGCCTCAGCATCACATAATGGATACTGCTGCCACCGACACGAGTCTGACCTCCTGATGCTGACTGAAACTTGGCAGAGGAGGCCTGGACAAAGGGTTTCCTGTCGCGGGGAGGTGCTACACCACCCCAGACAGGAGATAGTGTATTGGGGCAGGGAGGGCTGAAAGAAACTAGACAGTGCCTGGGGCGCACAAAGCTTCCCCTTGCATAATCTGGTCAAACCGGTTCTGGGGCACACCAGCCCCAGTCCCAGTGCGACCCTGGACAAAGGGAAAGGGGTGTAACCACCCCCTTCCTGGGTCCCACCCATAGGAGGGACCTAGCAGGTAATCCAGCCCCCTGTATTGGTATAAGAATGGGAGCAGTGCCAACGCACTCAGATTATCCTGACTGAAACTTATGAAACAAAACTCTGGACCCTTCGACATCCTACTCGACGTAGAAGACTGAAGAATCTCCCTTGTGGTCAAGGAGTGACCACCCTGTGCAAACAGGCACCATCCAGCACCTCGACGTTTGCTTTGTTGCAGTTCCCGCCAGAACTCGAGCAACGGAGATCAACAAGACCCAGCGTGCCTGCCTTCTAACAGCCCGATCCACAGTCCCTGCAGAGCTGAGACCCGTGGAGGCGGCCTGAAGCGTGGGGCCGGCCATCTTGGAAAGACCACGAGGTGCTGACCGTGCAGCTTCTGAGGCTCTCTCGAAGCTGTGCATTGGGGTTTGAGAAGCCCCAGCCCTGAGCCACTCTTGCACCGAAGCTCACCCCTCTACACTCACCGAGTGCTGCTTGGGGCCCTCCTGCATCTTTTGGCTCAACGCGTTGGTCCGGTCGCTTGCCCGTTGGCTAGCGGCCCCAGTACCGACGAACCTTGAAATATAACTTGTGAGTCTGGTTGCTCCAGACTTGCCCTCGCTCCCCTAAAAAGGAGCACCCGCTCTGACCCTCCTGGTCCGAGTATTAAGCGATCTTTGAATCCTGCGTGGTTTGCGCTTGCCAAGGGTTGTTTGCTCCAATCCGGAAGCCGACACCGCCGACAGCGAGAGCCTTTGTGGGTCAGCTGGTGATCCACTCCTGGACATCCTCGGTGCCCCAGAGTCCACGTGGCAGCGAAGACAAGCTTCACGACATCGACCTGATTGCGCCCGACATTGCCTGGTTCCTTCCTGGTTCCAGCCTGGTCACTGCTGAGTGACCCAGACTCTGTCCCCTCTGCTTTCAGATCATCTATATCTTCGATCCACCCTTGGATCACACCGGACACTTCTCTTCTCGACGCCTGCAGCATCTTCATCTTCAGGCACCATCAACCTGCATGATGAAACCCGACACTACATTGCACCCGTGCACCCGCTTCCTGTGGGTGAGGTAACTCAGCAACGCCGTTGCTCCTGTACTGGTACACACCTCTAGTGTATATGTCTAAAGTTTCGTCCTTCTAGGTTAAGCGGAAGTCTCCTTTTACAGTAACTTTGTAACTTTTACGCACCATTGACTTTGCATTGGTGCATGTGTGTGCTTTAAGCGCTGCACCCGAATCCCGCGGGCTTTTCCCGACTTCAGCATTGCTAGTCCTGACTGCTCCCAGCGATTCCCCAGGCCCTAGGCCTGACCACTGTTCGATTAGTGATACTTATACCACTTTTTTGATATATGGTTTGAGTGGCCCCTGGGCCTCATCCATAATTGTGCAACTTCTATATGTTTAACTGTGCTTTTGTTTAAACGCTTATGCTTCTAGACTGCTTAACACGACCTCTTGAGTTAAGCCTTTAAGGCTGCTTAGTCCATGCTACCCTTAGGATAGCTTGTCTATAAGGTTGACTTACCACCTGACACCATAAGGCAGCGGTCTTCAATCTGTGGGGCCCGACCCCCAGGGGGGTCGTGGAGTCCTGGGAAGGGGGTCGCAGATTCTGCAGAGTGCAGTTCCTGGCATTGGGCAGAGGGTGCTCACGGAGGCCTAATTCACACCGAGGTGTGAAAAACATCAACCCTCATTAACAACTAAAAGGTCTTTTAAAGACCTGTCAAGTACTTGGGTGTGACTGTGTGTGTGTCCCTGAAGCTGTTACAGCTGGGCTCACATACACGAGCTGGGGGGAGCTGATGGAGGGGGGGGGGTGGCTGGGGGGAGTGGCTGTAGTGTAGCCCTTTAAGTTCAATGGATGTTGCCCACCTGGAGCTGTGGGTCCTGTGACACGTCCCCCGCCCCCAGCAGGGAGGCACAGAGATGCCCTCCCATGAGTGGGAAAGAAGAATGAAGACGACGCAGAGAGATACTGATTCCCCCCCCCTCCTCCCCCATGAGAGAGGCACAGAAAAGGTAGGTGGATGAATGATGGGTGGGTGGATGGATGAAAGGCTGAAGGATGGATGGATGTGTGAAAAGGTGGGTGGATGAATGATGAGTGGATGGATGAATGAAAGGGTGGATGGATGAATGTATGGATGGAAGGATGAAAGGGCGACTGGATGAAGGATAGATTGGTGAAGCATGGATGGAAGAATGAAAGGGTGGACGGAAGAATGGATGAAAGGGTGGATGGATGAAGGATGGATGGGAGGATGGGAGGATGAAAGGGTGGATGGATGAAGGATGGATGGATGTATGTATGGATGGGAGGATGAAAGGGTGTATGGATAAAGGATGGATGTATGGATGGGAGGATGAAAGAAAGGGTGGATGGATAAAAGGCTGCATGGATGGATGTGTGAAAAGGTGGGTGGATGGATGATGGATGTATGGATGAAAGGGTGGGTGGATGGATGTATGGGTGGATGGAAGGAAGGGTGGATGGGCAAAGGATGGCTGTATGGATGGAAGGATGAAAGAGTGGATGGATGTGTGAAAGTGTGGGTGGATGAATGATGGGAGGGATGTGATGAGGTCTAACAGGCGCATTTATGGTTGTCAAAAGTTGATGATGAGGAGTACCAGTTTCTAGAAACTTTTGTTGGAAGGGGGTCCTTACGCCTAAAAAGGTTTTACAAGGGGGTCTCGGCATCAAAAAGTTTGAAGACCTCTGCCATAAGAGATTGTTTGGACTGATACAAGGTGCCCCCAGAATTGGAGACATCATATATCAGGCCAACTTCTCACAACCTCCAATTTCATCAGCGCTCCAAAGTCCGGTTTGTGAATCTTAGTTTTAAAAACCTGCTTACCTTCTTTTCTTCACGCGATCTCAGAAGGTTGCTCAACAAGATCTTCCGGTGGCTGACATTCTTCTGCAACTTCCTGTTCGTCATCTCCGGTAAGCAGGACATCCAATTCTCTCCTACAAGAACATTGTTTATTATCATTTCGTGCCCTGCATAGAGTACAAGAGGAATTCAGAGTTATTGTTTGGCATTCATCATCAAGCATTGATAAAGTGAATAGTACAATTGTATAAAGGACAACTTTGTGGAACTTAACAATCATTGGCAAATACAATTGCACATACTTGGAACACTACAGAAAGAAACTATAATTAAAACTGAATGTAAAACTTAATGAAAGATTGTTTAAATCAAACAAACCTTGATACATGCAAGACTAATATTGCTATCTCATGTTTGTGAATAAGGTGTAACAATCCTCAATGAAAGGGTATTGATAAAGTACAGCTTGAGTTGTGGATGCCTTGTTTGGTTGTTTTGTTGTTTTTTTTTCTTGATCTTTTTCCAGAACCCCACGGCACAGCATTCCAAAAAACATTGTCAGGTATGATTTAACATTTCTACAGTTTAGATAATACTTACCTCATACAAACAATGCTAATCGAAGTTCGATAAAGTTATTAGGAGATAAGGTGATTTACATCATAGTAATTTATAATGCTGTAACACTTTTCTTGAAGGTAAACCTGTGAAGACTTCAATTATCTGATAAATGTTGAAGTCTCAACAAGGGTCTGAATGTTTTTAGGTATGTAGCAATCAAGAATAGGGAGAAGGAATGTTAGTGATCCCACCAAGTTCCTTGGCTTTAAATACTGCTAATCAAGAAGGGGGGAGTTGGGATCACTTGTCCTGTGTAACCTGGGTACAGTTCTAACTGGAATGACCCTTGGTAAAAGACCCTCATACACGTGTAGTCATGGTGGTATGGGCGGTATATCTTGGTTCTCCGCCTTCGTTTACACGTCTGTGCAGAATCATGGGGTCAGTTGGTATGCACCCTCCACCTGGAGGAGAACACCCTAGGTTAAAACAGTAGTGATCAGTGATTATAGGTGAAGTGTGAGTGAATATATTTAAAACAATCCAATCATGCCGGGAGGAATATGATTTTATTGTCCGGGACTGAATGTTTTTAGGTATGTTCTGTTAATGACTTCAGTAGATTACAGTCTAATTGAATGCTAGACACTATATTTAGATTGTGGTTCTGTTTCTACATACACAGTCACAGTCAACTCGACGCCACAGACCCTGAACACTTAATCCAGAGAAACACCACTAGAACTCCGCAAGGACCAGTGTTTGTTTGTTTCTCTATCCACTTCCCCTTTCCCTTGTAGAAGAATCAGTGTGTTCAAGTGTGCATATTCTTGTTCCCTGATTGTTCTGCGAAGAAATTGGGAGTTTGCAGCGTAAAGAAGAAACACTCAGGAGTATCGAGACAAGAGACATAACAGAAAGCGAAGCCTTACAATTAAACTCCTGTTTCTTCTTGGCGCTGTAAACTAAGAATGGATGTCACTGATATGGATGTCAATCAGCTAGCTTAGATAGTTCAAAAACTTATTATTATTATTATTGTTTCTTATATAGCGCCAGAATCGACCCCCGAAGGGGTATCCCCGCGCTTGCCTTGGGAACCCGTCCTGGCTTTTCCCTGTGAGATAGCCCCTACAGGGCATCCCCAAGGTGAAAGCCAGGCATCCCGCCGTGGGGGGGCCGTTGTGGAGATTAAGCAAGCTTAATGCCCAGAGTTGCAGCGTGTGAACCCATGATTAGGTCAGGCACCGAAGCGAGAACTATCGAGTCCATGGACATTTGAGCTCAAGACCTTGCTGCGTCGGGAATCGAACCCTGGTCCCGGGTCTGACCTCTGCTTCAGGGTCTGCCTGCTCTAACCAGTGAGCCACACTTCTCCACTTAGTGAAGAGATGCAGGATTTGCGCCATGAAAATCAATCATTACGACAGGAGTTAGATAGAACCAAAACGGGGTTCACTACTTGGAGAGGACCCACAGAAAGTGGGCGTCCTATTTTAGCTCCACCTAAATTTGGCGTTTCAGCTTTTCATTTCCAGACATCCACAGGAGCTTCTTCTGAACAACCAGTACAAGTTACGGTGGTTACCCCTACCCCAGTTCCCATAGGAAATCCTGAGGGATTTGTTGGAGATTCTAGTCGATTTACTATATTTATGAGTCAGTGCAAGTTGCATTTTTTGTGTAAACCACAGATTTTTACTACCAACACCGCTAAGGTAGCTTTTATAATTTCTTATCTGGGTGGAGTGGCGGCTAACTGGGCTATGCCACTAGTTGATAATAATGACCCCCTCTTACATAATTTGAATGCTTTGAATGCTTTTAAAACAGCAATGTCTAGTCTTTTTGCCAAACATGTTTTTATGCAAGCCTCTGACACGAGCTGTTGAATTTAAGACAGGGTTCAAAAGATTTAATAACATATTTTACAACTTTTAATAGGTTACTGGCAAAACACACTGGCCAGCAGAAAAAAGAATATCTCTCTTTTATCGAGGTCTCAAAGATGATATAAAAGATTCACTTGCCCATATAGTTAACTTGCCTGATGATTTTTCTGAATTTCAAGAATTGGTTGTGAAATTAGATCATAGGTTAGGGAAACGTAAAAGTGAGAAACCAGGGGGAGATATCAGGAATTTACATTTCAAGGTTGAAAGAAAAGAAACAGAAGATAAAACAGCCAGTGTAGAACGCAGATATGCAGATAGGAGGGGTTAAAGGACCTCTGTCTAATGAAGGAAAAGGATAGATGGAGAAAAGGGAATCTGCGTTTATTTTGTGGGAAATCTGGCCACTTCGCCAGGGATTGTCCAGTTAAACCAGTAAAAAAGAACGCCTTAGTTGTGACAACTGATTCTAAAACATGTCAGAAAACTAGACATCTCGGGGAATGTTGAGATCGATTCCTTGGGAGCTAATTGCGATAAGATCTCGCATTTTGCTACTGGAGTAACTAATCATGTACCGAAACACTTTACTATCAGGATACTTTTGATCTTGTCTACTCAACAATGGCACAGTATTCCTGTGCTCATTGATTCAGGAGCCACAGGTAATTTTTTTGATTTAGAATTAGCTAGGGAAAAGCATCTAACTCAAATACCTAAAAGAGAACCTGAACTCGTGCGAGCCATTGATGGCTCAGCCTTGTCCTCTGGGTTAATCAGATTTAACACAACGCCTTTATTGTTGGTCACCGACAATGGTCATGCAGAATATACCAGTTTTGATTTAATTGACACACCAACCTTCGGGGTAATTCTAGTTATCCCTTGGTTGGAAACCCATAATCCTAAAATCGATTGTATCAAACGCACTGTGACCTTAGATTCAGCACATTGTAGATTGCACTGTTATCAAGACATGAAAGATCCTATCATGCCACTTTGTTGTGCCGCATCATCTGTAGAACCACTTGAACTCCCAAAGGAGTATCAGGATATCACTGATGTGTTTGATGCAGTCAAAGCGACTAAGTTACCTCCCCATAGAATCTACGATTGATCTTATCCCTGGGGCTAAACTACCATGTAGTAGAATATACGCATTAACGGAACCTGAAAATCAATACCGATGAACTTATCTGGACGAATTGTTGGAACTGGGTTTCATTCGCCATTCCACGTCACCAGTTTCCTCTCCCCTTTTCTTCATAGCTAAGAAGACGGGTGATTTGCGCGCCTGCATAGACTATCGCGAAGTTAACAAGGCGACCATTAAGAACAGGTACCCTTTGCCTTTGATTCCAGTACTTCTAAATCAAGTGAAAGGGTTTAGTATTTACACCAAATTAGACTTACGCGGAGCCTACCACTTAATTCGCGTAAAAGAAGGCGACGAGTGGAAAACTGCTTCCCGGACCAAGTTTGGCTTATTTGAATATACTGTGATGTCTTTTGGTCTGTGTAATGCTCCCGCAGCATTTCAATTCTTCATAAATTAAGTTTTGCATGATCTTCTAGACATCTGTGTCATAGTATATATTGACGACATATTAATCTATTCAAAGAATCCAGAGAAACACACTAAACATGTTCGGTCAGTTTTACAAAAACTCAGAGACAATGCCCTTTTCGTAAAATTGGAAAAATGTGTATTCAATTCTCCAAAAGTTGAATTTCTTGGTTACTGGTTATCTCCAGAAGGAGTGACAATGGACCCTAAAAAAGATGAAGCAATTTTGAACTGGCCTTCTCCTAAATCAGTTAAAGATGTACAACGCATTTTGGGCTTCGCAAACTTCTACAGACATTTTGTAGCCAATTTTTCCGAAATAGTAGTTCCTATCACTCGATTATTACAAAAAGGAAAGAAATTCCATTGGGACACTGACGCAGATCAAGCTTTTTCTACCTTGAAAAAAGCCTTTACATCAGCACCTATTCTTACACATCCAGATCCTGACAGACCGTTCCTTGTAGAAGCAGACGCCTCACAAACTGCAATCGGGGGAGTTTTAATGCAGAAAGACAACAGAACAGGCTGTTTACATCCTATAGCCTTTTTCTCATAGAAGCTCTTAGCAGCTGAACAAAATTACACAATTGCAGAACGTCAGTTGTTAGCAATCAAAGCAGTGTTCCAGGAATGGAGACATCATCTCCTGGGAGCTAAACATACCGTCACTATTTTTTCTGACCAAAAGAATTTACAATTTTATTCCACAGTAAAAGCTTTTACCCCACGGCAGATGCGTTGGTTGCAATTTTTTAGTGAATTTGATTTTGTCATTACGTATCGACCTGGGGCAAAACAATTGCTATCAGATACTCTTTCTCGCCTAGTATGTGAAAAACAAAACGATCTTGGAAAAGAGGCTAAAAGTATCATTCCTGCTGAAAACGTGTGTGCAGAAATCAACATGGACACTTTTGAGAATCTGGTTAGAAAGCAGGTAGAGGTTTTGAACCAAGAAGACTGGTTATCGCAAAAACAGAACTCTATAGTAAATCGTTTATTCTATCATAAAAAGAAATTTTTCATTCCCAACAGTGAGTTACGCCAACAAATCGTTAAGTGGAATCATGATTTAGTTTCAGCAGCCCATCCTGGAATCAACAAAACCTTAGACCTGTGTCAAAGACATTTCTGGTGGGAAAATATGTTCTCAGATGTGCAACACTATGTCAAAACGTGTCCTGTATGTGCTTGTCAGAAAAGCTTACATTCCGCTCCTAGAGGTTTTTTACAACAAATGGCAATTCCCCCCTATTCTTGGCATACCATTAGTTTAGACTTTGTTACAGATCTACCAAAGTCCAATGGTTTTACTACTATTCTAGTAGTAGTAGATTTACTTTCTAAAATGGGACATTTTATTCCACTGGTGAAATTACCATCAACAGAAGAATTTAGTAAAATTTTCATAAATCACATAGTCAAACTTCACGGACGTCCGAGCAAAATTATTTCGGATAGAGGGCCTCAGTTTATTTCTAAATTTTGGAAACAACCTAGCAGTAATTTAGGAATAGAAATAGCAACATCATCAGCTTTTCACCTGCAAACAGACGGCCAAACTTTTGAATCCAGTATCTATAAGATTGACTCCCCCTAAAGACTATTCGATTCACCCTGTTTTCCATGTGTCTCTTTTAAAACCCCATGATCCCTCCACAAGGTCAGATAACCACCCTCCTCCTATTGTAGTAGGAGATCATGTTGAATATGAGGCGAATAAAATCCTGGATGCCAAGCGTTTCCATGGTCGACTTTACTATTTGATAGATTGGAAGGGCTATGATCCATCTGAAAGATCTTGGGAACCAGAGTCAAATGTTCATGCCCCTCGATTAAACAAGACCTTTCATGCTCTTCATCCAGACAAACCTCGATCTGTTTGTCGATCTTTGGGGGGGAGAACTGTCAAGGGGTCATATGCTGCTATAGTTTGACAACCTCATTATGTCACATTTACAGTATCTTGATGGTATTTGTTGTAAACCCTATTTTGCAAATATGCTTATTCACCAATGCTATTTTCCATGCTAAGTAAAATCATTGAACCACATTGTATGATTAATGAAACTAATTGAAAGCTAGCACTGTTGTTTAAAGCTCTGCGATATAATTTACATTTGCCAATGTTTGTTTGCTGCTCCCCGTGATTGCCGCTTGCTTTCCCCGTGACTGCCTCCTCCTGCACATGTAAAACCGTCAAAACGGTTTGCTGAAACTCACATGAGGACAAGAGAACCTTCCAGAAGGTCACACAGGCTGCGAACAGTATAAAAGAAAGTCATTGACAACACAGAGACGCTTCGCTTCGTTTTCAGTGTCTCTGCGAGTGCTCCTGCTTCATCTCCCCGATCAACATTGCCGAAGTCTCCTTGCCCAAGCCTCCGTCCTGCAGTATAGCCCACAACCCGCCTAGACCTCCAATTGGGAGGGAGGGCGAGGGGTGGGAGAAAAGCAGACCAAAATTGTTTGTGTGTGTAAAAGGCCGCTTTATTAGGAAACAGGTGCACATTACAAATACAAACCTTGGCAACGCCTTACAAAACTAAACCTCACTAAATAAATAAATAACTGCAAACTCAGCCCCCCAACCCCCACCCCTAAAATACTTGGGCCCTCCCCCTCCCAACAATACATCAATAAACATTATAACAGCATTATAAACATTACGTCATCAATAAAACATTACGTCATTGATCAAACATACGTCATCATTAAAACTTTATTCGTCAAACCCCCAATGAAATATCAACTGTCAGGCCCTCCATACCCATAAACCCTGCCTGACCCTTCACTCCTGCAAATACCCCCCTCACAAAACTGAACGGTCAAACCATGACCAACATACCCCTGCACCTGTCAAAGAAATACTCGATCGAATACTCAACAAACAATCTGCCTAAAACCGTACTGATACACAAAAACACCGCACAGCACCTGTTCCTAGCGACGGATACAAATACAAGAAAAAACCCCTGCACACCGATAACCCACAAAAACAGCCTTTTATAAAAACAAAAAATTTAACAAAAACCAAAAAAGAAAAAACGAAGGAGCGGGGGGAAGAAAAAGCTAAGAAAAAACGGGAGGGGAGGGGGTGGTACAAAAAACGCTAAAAGCCTTCCTAGCCACCAGGTCACCAAACCTAAAATGGTGGCGGGTAGGCGGGAAATGGGGAATTTATACTTGGGCTGGCGGGTCCTACTAGACCAGCCCAAAAACTAGAACATTCTGGCAACTTCTGGAAAGAACCCCTCGCAGCCCTCCCAAACCGCCCGGGGGAGGGGACCTCCCGGCGGTCGGCTCCCTCCCCAAGCCCCCCTTGGGAGGGAGGGCGAGGGGTGGGAGAAAAGCAGACCAAAATTGTTTGTGTGTGTAAAAGGCCGCTTTATTAGGAAACAGGTGCACATTACAAATACAAACCTTGGCAACGCCTTACAAAACTAAACCTCACTAAATAAATAAATAACTGCAAACTCAGCCCCCCAACCCCCACCCCTAAAATACTTGGGCCCTCCCCCTCCCAACAATACATCAATAAACATTATAACAGCATTATAAACATTACGTCATCAATAAAACATTACGTCATTGATCAAACATACGTCATCATTAAAACTTTATTCGTCAAACCCCCAATGAAATATCAACTGTCAGGCCCTCCATAACCATAAACCCTGCCTGACCCTTCACTCCTGCAAATACCCCCCTCACAAAACTGAACGGTCAAACCATGACCAACATACCCCTGCACCTGTCAAAGAAATACTCGATCGAATACTCAACAAACAATCTGCCTAAAACCGTACTGATACACAAAAACACCGCCACCCAGAAAGGTAGGTGGGGAGACACTACACCACCTCCCTTTCTGCCCCCCAACACGCAAAGCGAAAAAGGAATGGGACAAATCAACGCTGCATAGGCAATGCCCGCGCTAACACCTCGCGGAGCTCCAACAAGTAAAGATCCATGCCCACACGGGACAAATGAACCCCATCATCCCTAAAAAATTCCACCGACTCAAACTTAATGTCTCTGTGTGAAATCCTGCTTAAACCAAGGCTCCTACAGCAACGAGACACCTCTGAGTTCACTTTCTTCCTAGCCCTGTCGACAGCCCTGGGGTTCACAGCTCCTCTCCAAGTCCTACGCGGTATCAATTCCGTCCAAAAGACATGGCACCCAGCCCAGAGATCCTTAATGAGGCCTAAATCTTTTTTCATAGCTCGCAGCAAAACCACACCTTTTGTAGCACAAAGATCATTTTCTCCCAAATGGATAACTAAGATATCCGGGCATAAACCGCCCACCATATTATTGTTCAGACAAGGGATTAACTCTCTCCAGAGCATCCCACCTTTACCCTTCCAAATCACATTAAACATTCGATCATTAAAACCGAGTAGTTCTCCAAAGTAACTTCGTGCTGCCTGGACTCTGGCCCACTTCACAAAGGAATGCCCCACTATCCAGACCGTTACCACCGAGGAGCGAGGCCCAGCAACGGATCCTGAAAAAGAAAAGAGAATTAGAAATCATGTGAAGGAGGACGACGCATGCGCCTCCTCTGCCGAGCTCCTCACATATCGCTGGAAACAATTTGAAGACCAACGCCCCAATCGCATAATATCCCTTTCGGTCCAACCTCTGTTAAAGGCCTCAGTGGCGGCACTTATTCGGAAAGAGTGTGTCCCATAGAGATTGCCATCGAGACCAAGATGCTGCAAAGCTTTGCGCAAAACCATACGTAATTGATAAGTTGTCACAGGGGTGCCATTGATATGTTAAAAAACAAGCACCTCATCACCACCCCCACATAATGAACGCCAGCGCCGCGCTAGAAGTAAAGGGCAAGTAAGCTTTGGAGCACGGGCCTGTAACCACACACCTTTCCCCTTTCCCGTCTGATCAGTTTTGGAGCTGGCCAACCAAACATGGACTCCCTCATCGTAACAAAAAACGTCCTTCCAAAATAAGCCACACTTATATTTCGACCCCAACAACTCCGAGACCCTGAAGGCTCCAAAAAACATGAACGCCATCAGCATGGAAAACAAACATGCCTCAAAATCATCCGAACAAACAACAGGCAGAACAGTGATTATCCTGGCCAAAACTTGCCAAGATAGGGGGGCCCTGGATCTACCAACGTGCCCATGTTCCCTGGCCCAACCTTCAAGCATCCTCCTGCCAAGTTCCCCCGCTGACGGAGTATAACCCCACAACAACTTCCCCATAAAAGCAATCCCCGCCAGTTTCCCAGAAATGGTTACTTTGGTTAATCCCTTATCCATAAGGTCCAATATAAAATTAACCACATCCTCCGACCGACGCGGCAGATCCTCCCTCCTGACAGCACCAGATTCCAGGTATTCCCTCCAGGCCAGGGAATATGCAGAACGCGTAGAAACAGACAAAGAACCTACCACCAATTGTACGACCCGACCTCGCCGACGTGCCACAGATGAATCGGCATCGGAGTCGGGGATCTGTCTGCGTCCCTCGCCAGTCCACGGAATCTCCCCCACTGTGAACGAGACAGAGCATCCGCAATGTCATTGTCCACTCCAGGGATGTGCAAAGCACGAAAATGAATGTCGTGTTTCAAACAACCCAGAACGAAAACTCTCATAAGTTTTAACACCTGTTCGTCCCTGGCAGACTGTCAGTTCACGATCTCTACAACAGCCATGTTATCCACACGAAACAGCACTTTCTTGTGTGCCAATTCCTCCCCCCACAGGGTCAAGGCGACCAACAAAGGGAACAGTTCCAAGAAAGTGATGCTGCGACCACCATTCAACCATCCATCAGGCCAACGTTCTGCACACCACTTGCCATTCCAAAAGAGCCCAAAACCATCACTGCCAGCAGCATCCGAAAACATTTACACATCCCACTGGAAGTCAACATCCCGGACCAAGGGGACACCATTGAAGGAATTCAGGAAAAACTTCCACATTCTCAAGTCCTCCTTAACACCAGCAGACAGACGAACACGATGGTGAGGCAATTGATGACCAGCCAAAGCCCTGCCCAGTCTTCTACAAAAAGTCCTGCCCGCTCTCACCACTCTGCAAGCAAAATTTAAATGGCCCAAAAGCACTTGGATCTCTTTCACCAACACTTTTCTTTTTGCCAACATCACTTCCAGCAGTTCCACCATTTTGGCCCTTTTGTCCTCGGGCAGGCGAGCAGACATAACCACAGAATCTATCTCAATACCCAAAAAGGATATGACAGTGGCAGGGCCCATTGTTTTCTCGGGAGCCAAAGGAACTCCCAGATCCTCCATGAGCCCTTGGAAGGTGTCCAGAGCCGTCTGGCACCTTGCGGAGCCCGGGGATCCGACAAAGAAAAAGTCATCTAGGTAGTGCGTTACCAGTGAATGACCGGACTGATGGGAAAAATACCATTGCAGAAAAGTACTAAAACACTCAAACAGAGCACATGATATGGAGCAACCCATCGGCAGAGCCTTGTCCACGTACCATTTACCTGCGAATTGTATACCCAAAAGGCACCAATCGTCCGGGTGGACAGGCAACAGCCGGAAAGCAGACTTGATATCACACTTGGCCATCTCAGCGGCTGCGCCCGCGGTCACAACAAGTGACATGGCCACGTCAACCGAAGAGTAAGAGACTGACACTGCCTCAGGGTCAATGAAATCATTAACAGACGACCCCTCAGGCCACGATAGGTGTTGAATAAGTCTAAACTGTCCCGGCTCTTTCTTCGGGACCACTCCAACCGGTGAAACAATTAAATTAAGGATCGGCCAATCATGAAACGGGCCAGCCATCCTTCCTTCATGTACCTCTTTATTAAGTTTGTCTTGTACCACCGTGGCATGTTCAGAAGCTGATTTTAAATTAGCAGACCACCTCCTTTCCCGTGAGCCCATGTAACCTAGCCGGAAACCAAATTGAAAACCCTCCAACAATTTTAACTTTATGGACTCATCTTCATAACCGTGTAAAGCAATGCGCAGCCTCTCTAGCTTAACTGGAGTATGCGCCCTTGGGCCCAGCACCCTTATCACCTCTGGCTCCCCTTCCCCCATAAAACTGTGAGGGCGTACTTGAATTTCCTGAACCTGATTGCTTACCATGTTGGCTCCCCGCTGGCTGGTTGTCCCAACATTTGGACAACGGGTGCTTCCTTCCACAGCCAGAGCATTCGTGTTTGAACTTACAATACTCTCTGGTGCAGGAGCCCCTGTTAAATTCCCAACAAATTCCAGTCCCCGATTGCATGGTTGCAGTAACCCCCACCCCTCCCCGGGTGGGCTTCCCCTGAAAGGGCCGGTAAACTAACGGGAAACCACTGGCCGTGAAAATGGTTTTACCCCCTGACGCTGACCCCATTGTATGCTGCCATAAATCCAAATCAAGCTCCCCCCACTTAGCCTCAGGATCCCAAGCCATCCTAGCCCTAAATTCCTCATCGTATTGAGACCAGGCAAAACCACCCCCAGTTATCTGCGCCTTGCGAATGACGTCCATGTATTTAAAAAGAGACACGCTGCGCTCAGGGAACTTTTCACAATATACACTTGCATAAATCAGGAACGCAGCTGTCCAGTTTTCTATATTCAAAGGAACTCTAGGGCGTTTAGCCAGCTCAAACTCCTCCTCTTTAGACCCTTCCTTAGACCGGACTTCCCGGTGCAGTAGCTTAAGGAGTTCCACATACTCACCATTCCAAATATGTTCTTTGGTACTTAACATCAAATGAGCACCTAAAGGTTTTGTAACACCCATGTAAGGCAACTTTTTGATTTTTAACTCCTTACTGGCCACTGGCTCTTTAACAGTGCTGGAAGCACCAGCAGTAACACCACTTTCAACTTTATTCGTTACATCTACCACATCATCGGTGCCAACAGCAGTGTCTCTTACGTAACGTCCTTTGAGCAGACGGCCATCACCAATAACCACATCTGTTTCATCACCTGTACCCACAGACACCATAATAGGTTTGGCCTGTGTGGCTGATTGCTCACCTGGCAACAGAGAGACCACTCTCGATGGCTCCGCCCGTGGCGCCGAAGTCAATGCATCCGGTCGGCGAGGCGCCCTGCTCGATGGGCCGTGCTCTCTTCTCCCTTGCACTTGACTCTGGACCACTGGAGCCTGGAAAACACTACGAGAAGCATGAGAGGGCACCCCCCCTTCAGGATCCCGCAATTCACCTTCTTCAGGACTATCCTCATCGTAGTCCAAAACCACTGAATCGACACTGGTGTGCAACAAATCACCACGGGTCTTACCCAACCCGGTATCAACCACCGTGCATTTAAATGACTTTGAAACTCCAGGAGGGGGAGCAGACTGTATGCGCCTGTACCTCCCTGTGCGTTGACTCTGCAGCTCCATAGCCGCCGGCAAGGCAAGACACCTATACCTGCTACTCGTTGGGGCCAGCGGGGTCACGCCAGACCCTCGTGTGCTGGCCGCGGCGGGATCCCTCGGTGGAACAGAGAGGGCCGCGCTAGGCATTCTCCTCACTTCCCCTTGGCGAAATGGGACTGGACTGCGCCCTGCCAAGTTTGGAACTCTGCGCCTAATATCGCCCTGACTCGGGCGTCTCTTCTTCGGCGACGAACATGCCATAACCGCGGCCACCACGCCAGCTGAAGCCTGGCGTTGGGGCCTAGCCTGCCCACCTCCTGCGAGCAAATCCAAACGGCCGGCATCCGCCAACAGACGCATCGCCTCAATAACTCGTGAATCTTCCATCGTATAGAAGCTTGAAGCAATAAGCACAACCACTAAAGACTGAAAAAGAGTCTCACAAGTCACACAAGACACTCTCTCACAAAAAACGCTAAAAGCCTTCCTAGCCACCAGGTCACCAAACCTAAAATGGTGGCGGGTAGGCGGGAAATGGGGAATTTATACTTGGGATGGCGGGTCCTACTAGACCAGCCCAAAAACTAGAACATTCTGGCAACTTCTGGAAAGAACCCCTCGCAGCCCTCCCAAACCGCCCGGGGGAGGGGACCTCCCGGCGGTCGGCTCCCTCCCCCAAGCCCCCCTTTCATCAGCGCTCCAAAGTCCGGTTGGTGAATCTTAGTTTTAAAAATCCGCTTACCTTCTTTTCTTCACGCGATCTCAGAAGATTGCTCAGCAAGATCTTCCGATGGCTGACATTCTTCTGCAACTTCCTGTTCGTCATCACCGGTAAGCAGGACATCCAATTCCCTCTCACAAGAACATTGTTTAGTATCATTTCGTGCCCTGCATAGAGTACAAGAGGAATTCAGAGTTATTGTTTGGCATTCATCATCAAGCATTGATAAAGACAATAGTACAATTGTAAAAAAGAACAACTTTGTGGAACTTAACACTCATTGGCAAATACAATTACACATATTTGGAACACTACAGAAAGAAACCATAATTAAAACTGAATGTAGAACTTAATGAAAGCTTGTTTAAATCAAACAAACCTTGATACATGCAAGACTAATATTGCTATCTCATGTTTGTGAATAAGGTGTAACAATCCTCAATGAAAGGTTATTGATAAAGTACAGCTTGAGTTGTGGATGCCTTGTTTTTTTTGGTGTTTTTTCTTGATCTTTTTCCAGAACCCCACGTCACAGCATTCCAAAAAACATTGTCAGGTATGATTTAACGTTTCTACAGTTTAGATAATACTTAACTCATACTAACAATGCTAATCGAAGTTCGATAAAGTTATTAGGAGATAAGGTGATTTACATCATAGTAATTTATAATGCTGTAAAACTTTTCTTGAAGGTAAACCTGTGAAGACTTCAATTATCTGATAAATGTTGAAGTGTCAACAAGGGTCTGAATGTTTTTAGGTATGTTCTGTTAATGACTTCAGTAGATTACAGTCTAATTGAATGCTAGACACTATATTTAGATTGTGGTTCTGTTTCAACGCACACAGTCACAGTCAAATCGACGCCGCAGACCCTGAACACTTAATCCAGAGAAACACCACCAGAACTCCGCAAGGACCAGTGTTTGTTTGTTTCTCTATCCACTTCCCCTTTCCCTTGTAGAAGAATCAGTGTGTTCAAGTGTGCATATTCTTGTTCCCTGATTGTTCTGCAAAGGAGTTGGGAGTTTGCAGCGTAAAGAAGAAACACTCAGGAGTATCGAGACAAGAGACCTAACAATATCACTCTATTGTATGTTGTAGGCGCAGAGCCATGGTGATATTGTGAGGTGCCTTATGGGAGGATAGGTCCTGGGTGTTACCAGCTGGGTGGTCGTCTGCTGTACCCTGAGTGCTTAGGGCAGAAACCAGAGGGCAGATAGTGACTTTTTACCCTCTTAATCCACTGCTGGTGTTCATGCTACCAACAGCCTGTTTGCCAGGAAGTACTTGCTTTCTCTCCACCTTAGGAGGAGGACTAGGATTTTGTAAGGTATCAGTCCCAGCTCGCTCCCCTCCTTTTGTCCCCCTTGACAAGCATTCTTATTTGGATCCTAAACACAACACTAGCCTGAAAAAATGCTGCTGGAGCCGGAAAGCCCTGGGCAGAGCCTAGATTGGATGTGTGCTGCCCAGGGGATCCACTAAGTGCCTGCAGAAAGTTATCCACCAAAGAGACTGGCAAAAGACTGAGTAGAGCTGAGTTGAATTTAACAGTTAATAATGAAGAAACCAGTTTCAGTTTATACAATTTATTTCGATTTAAAATTAATCACAAAAGTTAAATTACTTGGCCCTGTGTCCCTTTTCCTGCATTGTCCTTCAATCGACCTGTCTCTAGCACCGGGAAACCTCAGGGTAGCTGTGCGCTCTATAAATTTAAATATAATAATAATATAATAACAATATCACAGTCCGGGTTAACCATAACAATAATCATAAGTCGACAGACTTGATTATACAAGGACATAACATGCTTGATATTAAAATAATAAATAATACAATAAAAGGCAAAATCTAAAAATAAGCCTTATTAAGGCCTATAATGTACATAATAAAAATTTATCCAACTCCTTTAACAATTCAAAAAAGAGACTCCAATTTCATATGTAATTCATCAAGAGGAACATGAGACACAACATGCTTTCGTAAAACAATAGCACAAGCATGTGCAGGGGATACGGTTACCTAAACCTTCCCCCCGTCCACCGCATCACCCGCACCTGGCCCAAGAACTTGGCCGTTGCTATCATATTTGGGCTGTCTAGTGCACTTTTTAGTATTCTGTACACTTCTCTGTAATCTCTAATACCCAAAGCTAGACAGTTTGGTTTCAACCAGCGTCGCCTCGGTACACTGTAAGCCGGGCACGCAAAAAAATGTGTGGTATGGATTCAACCCTGTCTGGACAATATGGGCACATGCTGGTAATTGCCTCTGAATTTTACCGCCACCTCGAAGTGAAGGCCTTAGTTGGTAAAGAGCCTACTCTGAACTGGTGGAACAATTTCTTATCACGCGGAGAAGAGATTATGTCCCAATACTGTTCGAGTTTGGGTTTGTGCTTATTCTCAAGGAAAGTGCCAGTCAGGGACAGACCACTGGAGATTGTAAACCGTCTAAGGTTTATCATATACCAGTAGGCTACCTTTAATTGAGCTTTACTGGGAAAGGAACTAACTGAGGGCGTGGTCCACAAATGACTCCACCCTAACTCATAAAAAAAAATTCTTACACAACTGAACCACGGAAGTTTCTTGTTAACATCTAACTTCCTAACTTCATCCAGAGCCAAGACATAATTGGCCAGCTCGGGTGTCACCCAGAGTCTCCTCCAATATACTGCTAGCCTATAGAGTGCATCATCTTTAATGGAGCAGCACCCCAGATCTAAATATAGGGGAACCAGGGGGGTGGATTGCGGTAGCCCAACCACCGATCTTAAAAATTTGTTTTGGCTCGCTTCTAGGGGTTCTAGGTTCCCATATCCACACAGTTCGACACCATACCAGATAGATGCGCCAATTTTGGCTTTGTAGATCTGCAGTACAGGAGCTACAGGTTTGGTGTGAGAGCTTTTTTGTTTCTTGATTAAAACCCCAGAGAGTTGGGCATGTCTCACCGTCAAGCTATCTATTTGCAGTTTCCAGCTAAGTTTTTTATCAATCATTACCCCCAAGTAGGAGAAAGTGTCTGCTTGTTCTAAAATACCCTCCTGCACTCTGACTTCGCCTGTGAGTTTGCTAGAATTCTGTAGGACCATGAACTTAGTTTTGTCTACATTGACAACTAGGTCATGGTCCACACAGAACTCCTCGAATCTGGAGAGGGCGCGTTGGAGTCCCTGTCTTGTTTTTGATAGGTTCAGGGTGTCATCTGCAAACATCAGGAGGGGAATCCTTTTTCCTGCTAGAGACGGGGCATCGGTGGGATAGTTTTCAAAGAAATCTAAAACCCCATTTTTATAAATGGAGAATAAGGTGGGTGTTAATACGCAACCCTGCCTTACTCCCTTCTCCACCGGAAACTTAGCTGTGATGTTACCTGCCATGTCCCATCTGACTTGGGCATAATTATCCGAATAGAGTTTGATTAGAAAAGCCAAAATTTCCAGAGGCATGCCTGATTTGGAGAGTGTTAGCCAAAGCTTCGGGCGAGGGACTAAATTGAAAGCGGACCTAAGGTCCACAAAGGCTGCGTATATTGAACCTTTGCCCAAAGTGACTGTTCGCCATTATATAAGAACAAACCTTAGAACCTGGTCCACAGTACTTGTGCCCTTCCGAAACCCGGCTTGTAAGTCAGAAAGAATATGAAAGTTCTCCAGCCAGGTCTGCATTCTTCCTAATAATACCCTGGCCACAACCTTCTGGATGCAATCGATCAGTTTATTGCCCTGTAGTTTCCTGGTTTGGAGCGGTCCTCCTTCTTAAAGATGGGAAGGATCACTGCACCAGCCCAGGTTTTGGGAATCTCCTCACAACTGTCAATAGCATTCATTAGAATTTGTATGTAAGTAGCCCAGGAGTCCAGGTCATGAAGAAACAGATCTGCTGGGATGCAGTCAAGTCCCGGGGCCCTGCCCGTTGGGACCTGGAGGAGTGCAAGTTCCACCTCCCTCTTGGAAATGCAGAGGGCGGGTGGGAAAGAAGGCATAACAAAACTATCTTGGGGATTCTGGACCCCTGCAAACTTACTACCAAAGTGTCGGACCCATTGATCTGGTTCGACATTATTAATAGGCACTTTACTCGGGTTGCCACTCCCCCACTGGACCAGGTGCCAAAATTCAGACATGTCTCTCCCAGAACAAGCTCTGAGTAGATCTGCCCAGTGTGCTTCGTCCCAGTCTCTTTTGGCCCTGAATTGGGCGACCTTATATTCCTTCCTTTTCTCCTTAATGGCATCCCTATCTTGAATCCTGATGGCCCCAGCCAGAGATCTATAAGCCGTCAGGCAGTTTGAATTATACCAGACTGCTGCCTTATGGGCGGGTGATACGCGTTCTTTTTTATTTATGGTTATAAAAAAGCCTCTTAGTTGATTAAAAAGAGTCTTGTGATGGTGGGCAACTCTATCTCCATCTTCCGCATCTGTCTGTAGTGCTGCTGCGGTATTTGCTACTAAGTTGCTCATAACTAGCAGGGTCTCCGGGTTTTGCACTACCTTTGCCCAATTAAGGCATCTAGTATCGTTGGACAGGTGACCTTGAACAAAGTCCACCTGAGGTGGCAACCCATCAGCAGGCAAAGCCCTGGGCAGAGCCTAGATTGGATGTGTGCTGCCCAGGGGATCCACTAAATGCCTGCAGAAAGTTATCCACCAAAGAGACTGGCAAAAGACTGAGTAGAGCTGAGTTGAATTGAACAGTTAATAATGAAGAAACCAATATGGAAGCCCTTTTGCAGCTTTGGCGAGAAGACAACCTCTTTCCCCACTTGGGTTAAGGAAAACGTTTGAAGGAGAGCCAAAACCTGGTTCCGTGCTGGCACCCAGTCTAGCATTCTGTATGTGTTTTTGAAAAAGCCATGCAACGTTTCAGCTTTTTATTTTCTACAGTCTGTATGGGGGTTGGGGGGTGCCCAGCAGGAAGTCCTGTGCTTTAAGAGAAGCCAATCTCAGCCAGCAAGTTTCAGTAAGAGTGTCAGGGAGAGGCTAGGAGGGGGAGGCAAGCTCCTCATACATCCAACACTCCTGCTTCGCCGTGGCCACCCCTGCCGAGAAGCCAACAACCAGCCGTCAGACCGCCAGGAAACCAAGGAAAAACATGGTGATCACAGGAGGAGACGGTGGAACCAGGGGAACCCCCAACCTTGCAAACAGGGATGCCAGGGAAATCGAAACGTGAGTCTGAGTGGCCGTGGGTGTCAGACTTCCACGCTGGCTCGGCCGCCCAATTTCAACTCCTTATTCTCATTAAGTTGAGCTAGAATTGCACAAACTCCTTTGACAGATGCATCAGTCTGGGCAATAAGGAACATACCATAGTCTGGGCCCTCAGAACAAGTGCATTGAAAAGACACTGTGTCAGCTCTTCATGTGCCTTCTGACTCTCCTTTCTCCACACAACCATATTCCAGTTGATGTTTGGAGGTCAGGTCCACCAAGGCAGCAACTAGGTTACCTCATTTGAAATAAAGATCCATTGGTCCCCAGAAAGACCCAAGAAGGATCTGCATTGGCTCTGGGTATTCACGACTCCCGTCTCCATCTCAAGTATAGCCTGGATGTTAGCTTTCGAAGGTTGCATTTTTCCAGTTACTACTTTTTTCCCTGGGAAGATTTCAGAGGACTTGGAGGTACGATTAATCTGGAACTTGGTTGCCTTAATGAAAAGTGTGACCCGATGATTACAGCCAACAGGTGTGGCGGTGTTTCAAGTGCTATTTACAAGTATTACTGAGCATAGCAATATCATATAGATAGGCCACAGAAGGTCACACAGCACAGGGTTCAGACGAATATACCACATGTGAAACAACCATCTTTCTTAGAACAGGGAAAGTAATTTACCCTTTCTACTTTTGACCCTGCCCAATAGTCCCATTCCTCTTGAGCTTCTACCTGTGCTTGGAGCCCTGGGGAGTGGCACTGGCACTCTTTTCAGACTTCTGGACAAGCTGCGAGAAGCCATCGCCGTCTTTGGCCTTACAGATATAATGCCCCATGCCCCCTCTGTGTAACTCTGTTTTCAACTCTCGGTGTGCAAAAGTGCCATACTTTTCTTTTGTATAAATAAAATCAGGGGTAGCTCCTCCGCTAAGACAGAGGAGAGTCACCCCATTGCTCTCAAAGCAGGAAAAAGGAAAAATAAAATGATAATAACATCGTTAGTCATCGTTATAATAATATTATTTCTCGTAGGTTTGGAGGCTGGGTTAGGACGGGGCGGGTCTGGGGACCTAGGGAGGAGGAGTGGTTTGTTCACATTAAGTGCGCATGACCGTTTGGGCCGGCCAAACAGTCATTCGCACTTAGCATGTTCGCCACCGGGCTGTAATACACAGCCTGGGTGGAAAACATGCCCAGGCTCCCAGTACCCATCTTAACCCTGAATCACGGAACTCAGACCAATCACAATGCTGCATTGCAGCGTTGTGATCGGCTTAAGGGAGCCTATGTGTTTCTTCCTTCAGGGTCAAACATATTTGCTGCGAACGTCATGAAATCACGCAGATGACATATAGAGTATTTTTTGTGAATTTCGTACAAGCAGTGTGAAGCAAAATGACTGAAATTACTTGAGATTACTCCGATGTAAAGGAATATTTTTCCTGGGCCTATTTGTAACCACTTTTCAGCTGCTATCGCTACATGCTTGCATTCAGCATCCTTCAGATCCACTAACTACTGCCAAAGTTCTATTGATCACTCTTTTTTGAGACACCTAACAGGTAAAGGATGGTTGAAAGAATAAATATTTTGCTTTCATCCCATTCACTTAGCCACCACATTTTCTTTTAGCCAGTTGAAACAAGATTTCAAAAACGAAAATATCTTTATTTTTTATGATATCATTTTTTCCCCCATGCTCGGCAAGTGTCAGCCCAAATTTCCAGCTTGCAGCATCGTTCTTGCTTGTAAAGTGCATTTGCCCATCTCTATCAATTCTAAAATTGCTTTAGTCACACTTACGGGAACACAATACAGTAGGGTCCTCAACAGAGCCTTAGCTTCTGCACTACACATGCAGCTTCAATCCTTTGTATTTGCTATATGTCAAAGCGTATTTTTGTAACATGTAAATACCAATAAAAATATATTTTTTTTAAAAGCAAATATGCCCTGAGATCTCCTGCTATGGAGTGCAATCTTTTTTGAGAACATTGAGCCATGTGGTCTTGTGGTCAACACAGAGAAGGCTCAGCCTACCGTACCTGTTTCTACCTCCAGCTCCTTAAACATAACCAATTGACTAACCTTTCTTTTCCAGCTCCATGTCCTTTTGCTTTTTGGCCCTCTTCCACTCCCTCTTTTCTCCTTTAAGCATTTCTTCTCTTCTAAATAGGTTTGTTTTATTTTTTCCAACTCTAAAAGAAAATAGTGCGGCAGCTCCTGCTTTTTCCAAAGAGGTTTTCAAGAGCTTCGTGTGCTTCTGTCTCAAAATCTACCCATTGTAATGGAATGTTTCTGCTGATGGGGCCAGAATAGGCACGGGAACAGGAGTCCAGCATAGCAAAAATTGCTACTGGTCAGTTCAGATGAACACTGTCTTCAACCAGTACTATATCTGCAACCACAAGCAGACCCGGTCTCTGCTTGGATAGCGCCCTAGGCGGAAAAATGATTGACGCCCTCACTGCTGCATGTGAATACAATTAAGCATCAGGGGTCCATTTTGTGATCACAGGTCAGTCACTGGGTGATTACATCAAAACAGTGTGTGCCTCTGATCACATACATCTGGGCACTGTCCACTTGATCACATACATCTGGGCACTGCCCCCTAGCTCACCTGATTCACTCACAGCTTAGCCCCTATCACGTTGTGATGCCAAGTCGTTGGTGGGGCTGATGGGGTTGCTGGTGGGTGGCAGCATGTGGTTAGAGGGAGATGGACGGGGAAGAAAAGGGGATAATCCACTTTTAAAAACGGCACCCGGGGCTACCTAAAAGAGCTTATTTTGAATTATTGGAGGTCAGATGCGAGAGGCGCTGCTGTTTGCCTGACCTTAATGCAAACAGCTTCTTGCGCCCCAGTGAAGGTCGCCGCCCTGGGCCCAGCTCGCCAATGCCAAAAGCTGACCCGACAACAAGAGCGAAAACAATTGTATTAAACCAACCTAGCCTTCTTTACCTTGAACCTTCAGCCTTATGCTGGGGTTATTACAAAACTCAACTGAGCAACTCCTCTGAGTGGCTGTCCTTCTTGCTTCTCCAGGGGAACTAGGGTGAAGCAACCTTGTGGCTTGCCAGCTATACTAGCTCTTTGGGCTATCCTCACACAACTAATCTGGGCCTTTAGGTGCCTTCCTAGAGACCAGGTAATCCATCCTGGCTGGTGAAGTTCAGTTCCTCCAGGAAGGAGATGAGTCTACCTTCATTGCTCAGGTCATGGAGCCAGGTGACTTCGCACGCTTTCCAAGTCTGAAGGAAGAGTAAGAGCCAAGCGTGTTGTTAGGGAGTTATTCAAAATCATCGTAGAATATAGAGCCTACCTCTATTGTATCCATATTGTTGTCAAGTTCAGTGGAGAAAAACTGCAGGGCTGTCCTGGTTTTGATGGTGTGCTGGACTTCGTTTTGCTGGTTTAGTGTCACTGTACACTTTCTCACTGCAGCTCAGTGTTAAAGTGCATGTACTCCTGCTGTAAAATAGTTTTATGGATTGGTGTTTCCATGATTGGGATATTTGATTGACTATTAAGTCTCCAGTACAGTGTACTACATGTGCCCAGAGCCTATAAATCAAATGCTACAGGTTCTGCCACCCACACAAGTAGCCTTTCAAAGGTGTCTCAGATCTGCCACTGCAGTGACTGCACACAGTTTTTCTGCCATGTCGACCTGACAAGTGCACCCACTTGCCAGACCTAAACTTTCCCTTTTCTTTCATGTAAGGCCCCCATCAGAGAGGCTCAAGGTACGCCCATGGGCAGGGTGCAGTGTCTGTGAAAGATAGAACATTCACTGGTGTTTAGTACATGTCCTGATAGTGAACTACTGAGGCATTTCGATTTTCACTATTGCAAGCCTATCTGTCTCATAGGCTAACATTGGAATTGCTCTGTAACATCTTACCAGCCTAACTTTCCATTGGGACAAGATGGAGAAATGGATTTTAGGCTTCCTGAACTCAGAATAAAAAAATACATCTTTTAGTACAGATGATTTTTATATTAGGTCTTTGAAAATGCCACTTTTAGAAAGCTCCGGTCGATGCACCGCAGCCTTTGTGCAAGGTACATTTAAAAAAATTATTTTTACCTGCATTTGAAGGTTTAGAGGCAAGTAGAGAATAGAGTAGAAGTTTACATTTTATGAATGGCCTTCTCTTGCAGAATTACACACAGTTAAAAGTGTACACATGGCGCTTTAAAGCTACGGTAGAACGAGCCCATTGACATATAGAATCAACAAACTGTAGCGGCTGCTCCTACTCCAAGAATCAGGTACATAATAATCAGCAATATATATATGAGAGAGAAAGGTAGTTTGGGGTTGATGCTGTTATTGCGTCACGTTTTTTATTATTTTTTTTGTTTTAGAATATCCTGATTATTTGTTTGAAGCCCTGACGAGAGTCCCAGTACTGTGCAGCCTGGGTCTTGAAACCCGTTGGAATTTTGAGAGGCATTTTGAGTGGCATTTTGAGAGACTTTTGTTGATTCTAGGTTACCAACACTTGGTTCGTCATCTGGAAATTGTATGAGCTTTCTCAGGGCTATTTATAATGTAGTCCAGTAAGCTTCAATCACATGATTAAGTCTGTTCCAGACATATCATCTGTATACACATGCGTATGTAAGGTAAGGTAAGGTAAACTTGTATAGCGCACAGCTGTCCCAACGAAGGGGCATCCCGGCGCTAGTAGCAGTGTCAGTAGAGCGAGAGGCGGGACCGTAGGGAACAGGAGAGTTTTGAAGGCCCTACTGAAGGGTAACAGGCAGTCTAAACGGCGGATCTGGACAGGGAGAGAGTTCCACAGTTTCGCAGCAATACAGTGAAAGGACCGGCCTCCTGCTCTAAGGCGTTTCACACGAGGGACAGAAGCAAAGAATTGCTTAGCGGAGCGCAGCTGGCCTGTGAGTACATAGGGGACCAGCAAATTGGACAAAATCTCAGGAGATTAAAGTTTTAGTATTTTGAAGGTCAGACAGAGTGCCTTGAATTCGATCCTCTTAGGAACGGGTAGCCAGTGGAGGCGCCATAAAACATTCGTCGTAGAGCAGCTTCTTGGGAGCCTGAGCAGGACTCGGGCAGCAGCATTCTGGACTCGCTGAAGGCGATTCAATTTCACCTAATTGGCACCCAACATAAGGGAGTGAGCATAGTCCAGTCTGGACAAAATAGTCACCTGTACTATCACCTGACGTCTGGATGGGTCATAAAAACCCAATATTGGCTTTAGACCACGTAGGAGCCCAAAGCAGGTACCCGTGATCTTCTTGGTATGCTCCTGGAACCCAAGAGTGGAGTCGAACCAAATCCCTAGGTTCTTCACCACCGACTTAGGGGTGGGGGCACTGCCAAAGGACACCGGCCACCACTGCGTTCTCCAGAGTCCCTTGTCTTTCCCCACTAACAGCACTTCTGACTTGTTGGCGTTAAGTTGAAGGCAGTTGGTGCTCATCCAGCGTGCGACCGCCTCTAGCCCATTCCGGAACTGTGTGGCACCCCGAGAATGGTCCTCAGAGAGGGCCACCACCAGTTGCGTGTCGTCAGCATACGACACCATGGTCATGCCATGGTCCCACGCCACTTCAGCCAAGGGTTGGACATAGAGGTTGAACAGAACAGGGCTTAATGCAGAGCCCTGGGGGACTGCCTGCTTGATGAAATGGGCGGGTGAGAGGAAGGGGGGGCGGAGACGTGGAAAGCTCTGTCAGTCAGAAAGGAGCGGAACCAGTCCAGTGCCAGGCCGGTCAACCCCACTTCCTCTAAGTCACGCAGGAGGATCTGATGGGAGATCGTGTCAAACGCTGCGCTGAGATCGAGCAGTATCAGAGCCGCAGTTTGTCCCTCATCCAGTATGGTCCGCAGATGCTCACTCACCGCTAGAAGTGCGGTCTCTGTACTATGACCGGGACGGAAACCATCCTGGGAGTGGTCTAGGATACCGCTGTTGTTTAGGAAGGCCGAAAGGGCATTATTTGTATGGGCCTCTGCGATTTTAGCGACCCAAGGCAGAAGAGAGATCGGTCGAAAATTTTCCGGCTTAGTAGGGTCCAGTGATGGTTTCTTTAGCAAGGGGACCACATTTGCTTGCTTCCATGACGAAGGCACCACCACCATAGTGAAAGAGGAATTAATCATCTGGCACAGGTCCTTGAGAAGTATCGGTAAGCAGTCTCTGAATTGGGCCGGCCTCATAGGGTCCAGAGGGGAACCTGATTTGATCTTCATGCTCAATGTCAGAAGCTTGTATTGAGAGATAGGGGGTATTGCTATTAAAGTGGCAGTAGGAAGGGAAGTAAGTGGAGCCGCAATATCCACAGGACATGTGGGGAAGGATTTATGAATGGCTTCTACCTTCTGAACAAAGAAGGTGGCCAAATTCTCGTATTGCTGCCTGGACGTGATCGCCGAAGTGGGAGGATCTTTCCTATTTTTGAATTGGTTGAGTATTTTAAAAATGCTTTTTGCCGGGTTTTTGCTGGACTTGATCTCATTAGTGAGGTAGGCCACTGGTGCTATATGTATGGCCTTGTGGTATCGTTTAATTTTGTCCTGGTACAACTTTTTAGCTCCAATGTCGTTTTGCTTTCTCCAAGCCCGTTCTAGCTTTTTGCACATGCTATGCAGGGTGGCTAGATAGTCATTGTACCAGGGATTGGAGCTCAAACAACGACCTTTGGACCATTTAGCATGGATAAGGGTATCTAGGGCCTGTATTATCCAATCACAGAGTGCGTTATACGATTGCTCTGGGTTAGTGTCTAAAATTGGAGGACAGGATGCCAGGCAGGCGAGTAGGTACAGTAATTAGCAATCAAAACATGCAAGATATTGCTGCGGAGAGGTCTGGAAATTTATGTGGGAGAGGTTATGGACCAAGTGGCTGCTGCAGTAATAAATATATGGCAAGTCCACAACAAAAACAATACAAAAATGTACACTTTTCACAAAATAGAAATTTTGAGGTCCGTTAATTTAGTTTGCACGCAAACAAAATATATAGGATAAGGAAAATCATGCATCGCACATACATGAATCTTACCATTTCACATGTTTAGCCACATTGCCAAACTAAGTGTTGAACAGTTATAAAAAGTAACATTTCGTAAATATTTGTGTAAAATGTAAAGATATAAAGTCCTTAAAAATCTTACACCTTCAAAAAATTAAAAGGCACACTAAATATCCATTAATGTAATTTAGCTTATTGGTCACAGTAACCATCTTACTTGAAACACACTTACAGAGAATTAAACTAAGCATAGGCATAAAATCCATTTCGTTCGCGAAATTTGCGGATTTTTGGCTAATTCGCGGTGCGCAAATCGCGCGAATTTGCCCAAAAATCCGCAAATTTCCAAGCTGCGGATTTTTTTGCTTGGTCGCGCTGGAAAAATACAATATCGCGCGCGCTGCATTGACTTACCGTGATTCTGAGTTCGCGAGTTGTTTTTCCTCCCGGTTTCCGTGTACTGTGCCATTTTGGATCTTGCTGCGTGATCGCACAAGAGTTTTTTGACCGCGATTACGTCATCGCGGCCCGCCATCTTACACAGCGAGAGTTTGACAACGCGAGTACGTCATAAGGGCCCGCGATCACGCATCCCGGGAGTAAACAATGCCGAACACGTAGATGCGGCGCGGAGCTGACTTCCGGCGGGAGATTTGAACAGCTCGTTTTCCTGAAATTGCAAAAATTGCAATTCTGCACAAGAAATCCATCGCAGGCAGCATAAACCTTCTGAAAATGATGATTTTGATCAGATTACCTCAGATTGACATTTGGCTGCACTTTTTGGTGCAAGGAGTCAATTTTTGGGGGAGGGTGGGAGGAAGGAAGTGCCCCAGAGTCTCCAACTTCCTGTTCCTGTCCAGCAGGCTCCTCCCGGTGCTTTGTCCATGTCCTGGTCACTTTTCATTTGGATCTGGAGCTGGAAGGATTACTTTTTGTGGCTGCTGCTGGATATTTGTATTTGAGGACATTTTGTTCGGATCACTTTTGGATTACTTTTGGATTTGAGATTTTACAAGTAAGTTGGTGTTGTTTGCCTGGGGCATTGTTTTGGAAGTAGGGGACCCCTATATAATAATGCACTTGCTATACGTAGGGAAAAGCAATAAGTTTGGAAAAGGTCTATAGCCAAGTGAACACACTCAAATAAAAAATTACAAAAAATAATTAAAGATACAATTTACAACCCACAAAACAGGGACTAGTCACCAACTGTATGGATAGATTTTTTCATTTTATTATTCAAAAAGTATATATTTGTTTCCCTTTTTTTAAATTATTAAATATATCTCAATTGATCGATAGTTCATTGTATTTTTGGCAACATTTACAGAAATTAATTAAAAAACATATAACAGACAGACATATAGCGTTAGACATGACAGATGATGGAGGCAATGCGGTAGATAAACACTACACGCGTTTCGGCTAGGCAGCCTTCCTCAGGTGACCGTCTATTGCAATACAAAAACCAGACTTGGGAAGAGGTGTATAAAAACAGCCAATTCTCATAAACTCATTAACCAATATACAATAATAAACTGCTACGGCAAACTTGACAGCAGATACATAGGATGATGATTACTCATAGATACGATGTATCTCATAACCGTCTTCCTGGAAAAATATGTAATTGGCCAAAAAATAAAGGGCGCATCAGGATGGAATGATTCTCATAATATTCGTGTCGGTTAAAAGTAGTTCGCCAGTCTAAATAAGACCACTACACACCGACCAAGAGCAGGAGGGTTGGCTCCCCCACAGCTTTCATTGAGAAACTAGTGGAAGCTGTTACTGAAGCCGCCCTGAGCACTGATAGGTATCTAGTCTTAGGTGATTTGAACCTACATCTGGAGACTCTATCAGATAAGACAGCTATCGATCTCTGTCTCACAATGGCTAATTTACAATTTGAGCAGAAGGTGCAGCATCCTACCCATAACTTGGGTCATCTTCTTGACCCAATCTTTGCTAATTGGAGTCAAGTGGAAGCAGGCACACCGGTCCCCATCCCATGGACAGACCACCATCTTGTCCCCTTTACCATAGGGAATCAAGAACCGGCTCCGTTTGACCCTCCAGCTGATAAACACCCTAGGCGGAGATGGGCAGCATTCTCCCAACCCGCATTCAATTTGGCTCTAACGGCCAAAGGTCATCCTGGCGGAATAGGTGTGGCAGACATCAACTCCAACCTAGACCAACGCATTACAGAGGCCTTGGATCTGGTTGCTCCACTTGGTGCGGCCAAATTGGGGGGCCGAGCAAAGAGATCTGCTCTCTGGTTTAATGCTGATATGCGGGTGGCAAAAGCAGTGTGTAAAAGGGCTGAAAGGCAATGGAGAGTAGCATATTCCATCTCCACTAAAGCAGAGTATACTAACCGCAGGCGTAGTTACCATAAATTACTACGGAAGGGCAAATCGGCGTACTTCTGCACTAGGATTGAAGGAGCTGAGCAGTCCACCAAAGAACTCTTTTTAATCTACAAGTCCATCACCATAGGCAAGTCTGCGGCATGCCCCCCGAAACTCTGCACGGTGGAGGGTTGTGACCGAGTTGCAGAATTTTTCACTAACAAAGTTACTCACCTTTACAATTCCTTTCCTCGGCAGGCAATAAACGCTCCCACATGGGGGAAGGGTGTCAAAAAGACGGGAGTACGAAAGCTTACCTCCTTCCTCACCCCGCCCACAGAAGAGCTAATCCGCATTTGCGGGTCAATTAAATCTGGCTCTCCAAGAGACCCGACGACCCCTAGTCGGCTTAAGGGCAGCTTGCAGGTGCTTGAACCTTATGTTCGCAATCTACTCGATTCCTCTTTTCTGTCCCAGAGTGTCCCCAGGGCTTGGAAGCGGGCAGTTGTACTCCCCCTGCAAAAAAAGGCCAATGTGAATTTCGAGAAATTCGACAATCTCCGCCCCATTTCCCTTCTGCCCTACATGGCCAAAATAGCGGAGAAAATTGCTAACACGCAACTGATGCAGTTCGTGGAGAAGGCATCGCTACTCCACGACTCACAATTTGGCTTCCGTCCCCGTCACTCAACGGAATCTGCACTTCTGGCGGCGGTGGAGGCACTCCGACAGGGTGTGGATGAGGGCCAGACTATGGCTCTGATCCTACTCGACTTAAGTGCAGCTTTCGACACTGTAGCACATACCACCCTGCTACAGTGTCTGAGTGAAGGAGGGGTCACATGTGCTGCGCTTGGTTGGATTAAGTCCTTCCTGTCTGATAGATGCTTCCAAGTCAGGATGGGAGAATGCTATTCGAGGGAGATCGAGTTGGGCCAGGGCGTACCTCAGGGTTCGTCCCTGAGCCCGACTTTATTCAATATCTACGTCTCCCCGTTAGCAGCCATCGCGGAGGGCCACGGTCTCCACCTGGTGTCCTACGCCGACGACACGCAGTTGGTCGTCTCCCTGTCTCGTTCCCCCGGCCTTGCGGCGGACATCTTCAGGAACTGCATGCAAGATCTTGCAGCCTGGATGTCCGCACACTGTTTAAAACTGAACAGTAGCAAGACCGAGGTGATCGTGGTGGGGGGCGGGCCTTCTGCGTGGTCGCCTGCGTGGTGGCCACCCTGCCTAGGTGAAGCCCCCACTCCCAGCCTGGAGGCCAAGAATCTTGGCATGTGGCTTGATAAGGACCTCGCCTTTGGCCCGCAGGTTGGCCGGGTGACAGGGGTGTGTTTCGGTGTCTTGAGAACTTTGAGGAAGGTTCTTGATCTGCTTCCCATCTCGGCTCGTAGGACGCTGGTGCACGCCCTGGTCACCTCGCGCCTAGACTATGGTAACCTGCTTTATTTGGGGGCTTCAGGCAAGGTCATGGGGCGCCTTCAGGTGCTCCAAAATGCCGCAGCACGGCTCGTGCTAAGACTCCCGAGAAGGTCTCCCTCTAAACCCGCTCTCCAAGCCCTCCATTGGCTTCCGATGGAGAAGAGAGTTGAGTTTAAGGCCCTCTCAACGTGCCATCGCATTCTGAGCGGCAAAGCCCCTGTGCCACTTCAGAGTTTGGTGTCCCACTATGAGCCCACCCGCAATTTACGGTCCTCTCAGACGGGACTACTTGTGGTGCCCAGAGTTAGGAAGGCGCGGATGGGGGGGAGATCTTTCAGATACCTTGCTCCCAAGTGCTGGAATGTCTTGCCCCCAGACTTGCGTCTTGAGCCATCAGAGGCCCTGTTTAGGAAAAAATTAAAAACTTTCCTTTTTAGCAGGTAGTTCCTGGGGGAGGGGGGGATGGCAATTGCTCACTTATCATAGCGCGGGGACACGCCTTCTGGCGTCACCAGGCGCTTTAAAAATGTCCAAATAAATAAATAAAATAAAAATGTTAAACACATATCTCACAAATGGAGAGGCGGGCATAGAATATGGCCCTCGTGGTTCTAGACACCCTCGTAGTTCCTCGTAGTATTGGACGCCGTGTGTGGACTGGCGTCTGGCATCGGCCAGAGACAACTTGCTTGGGGCATTGCAGTTGCTGCAACTCCAATTGTTAAACTTTTTCACAACTTTAAAAAAAATATATTGTGGGTAGCCACAGTATGCAGTAGGCCCAGGGTTAGTCATGGGTGCATGATACAACTGTTTCTGTGAGTTTTGTTGAACTTAAATATCATTTATGTCATGGAATTGAATAGCTCACTGATATATGTGGATTTTTTTTAATTTTGGGGTGCGTGTAAAGCCACACTAGCCAGTAGGCTCGGGGTAGTGAGTGGTGCATGGACCAAGTGTTTCTGTGGGGTGCCTTGAACTTAAACATCATTGAGAGCATGGATGGCATTGGATTGTGGTGATTTGTGTGTGTTTTTCAACTTTTTGGGGTGTTGTTGAGGCCTGGCCATGTGGGTGGGGGACATTTTGAGGCCGGGTCAAGGGCCCATTTTGAAGCCAGGCAGTGTGCTCAGGCCTGCACCCAGTTTGCCTTGCTTTCTTCTATTAGGCCCAGGGGTAGTGAGTGGTGCATGGACCAAGTCTTTCTGTGGGGTGTCTTGAATTTAAACATCATTGAGGGCATGGATGGAATTGCATTGTGGTGATTTTTGTGTGTTTTTTTACTTTTTGTGGTGTTGTTGGGGCCTGGCCATGTGGGTGGGGCCCATTTTGAGGCCTGGTCCAGGCAGGGCCTGGCCATGTGGCTGGGGGTCAAGGGTCATTTTGAAGACAGGCAGTGTGCTCAGGCCTGCACCCAGTTTGCCTTGCTTTCTTCCATTAGGCCTAGGTGTAGTGAGTGGTGCATGGACCAAGTCTTTCTGTGGGGTGTCTTGAATTGAAACATCATTGAGGGCATGGATGGCAATGGATTGTGGTGATTCTTGTGTGTTTGTTTTACTTTTTGTGGTGTTGTTGGGGCCTGGCCATGTGGGTGGGGGCCATTTTGAGGCCTGGTCCAGGCAGGGCCTGGCCATGTGGCTGGGGGTCAAGGGCCAATTTTGCAGCCAGGCAGTGTGCTCAGGCCTGCACCCAGTTTGCCTTGCTTTCTTCCATTAGGCCCAGGGGTAGTGAGTGGTGCATGGACCAAGTCTTTCTGTGGGGTGTCTTGAATTTAAACATCATTGAGGGCATGGATGGCATTGGATTGTGGTGATTCTTGTGTGTTTTTTTACTTTTTGGGGTGTTGTTGGGGCCTGGCCATGTGGGTGGGGGCCATTTTGAGCCCTGGTCCAGGCAGGGCCTGGTCATGTGGCTGGGGGTCAAGGGCCCATTTTGCAGCCAGGCAGTGTGCTCAGGCCTACAACCAGTTTGCCTTGCTTTCTTCCATTAGACCCAGGGGTAGTGAGTGGTGCATGGACCAAGTCTTTCTGTGGGGTGTCTTGAATTTAAACATCATTGAGGGCATGGATGGCATTGGATTGTGGTGATTTTTGTGTGTTTTTCGCCTTTTTAGGGTGGTGTTGGGCCCTGGCCATGTGGGTGGGGGCCATTTTGAGGCCTGGTCCAGGCAGGGCCTGGCCATGTGGCTGGGGGTCAAGGGCCCATTTTGCAGCCAGGCAGTGCGCTCAGGCCTGCACCCAGTTTGCCTTGCTTTCTTCCATTAGGCCCAGGGGTAGTGAGTGGTGCATGGACCAAGTCTTTCTGTGGGGTGTCTTGAATTTAAACATCATTGAGGGCATGAATGGCATTGGATTGTGGTGATTGTTGTGTGTTTTTCGACTTTTTGGGGTGGTGTTGGGGCCTGGCCATGTGGGTGGGGGCCATTTTGAGGCCTGGTCCAGGCAGGGCCTGGCCATGTGGTTGGGGGTCAAGGGGCCATTTTGAAGCCAGGCAGTGTGCTCAGGCCTGCACCCAATTTGCCTTGCTTTCATCCATTAGGCCCAGGGGTAGTGAGTGGATCATGGACCAAGTCTTTCTATGGGGTGTCTTAAATTTAAACATCATTGAGGTCAAGGATGGCATTGGATTGTTTTGATTTTGTGTTTTTTTTAACTTTTTGGGGTGTTTAACTGATGTTCTTCTGGCTTCCATTGCTTTTAGGTGCACAAGAGAACCACCAGTGCCAGGAAGAAGTCCTGCAGCGGTGTGTGCAGCACAATGTCACGTGACGTCACGTGTGGTCACAGACAAGACAACTCTGCAACTCGTGCAACTGCGGCCTGCTGCTCTGACATCTGAAGAAGATGGGCCCAAAGAAAGGTGGCCGTAGCGCCTCAGTGAAAAAATTTGCCAGGGCCACTGCCAGTTAGAAGGAGCAGAAGAAGCAAGTTTCACCACCTACCAAGGAGACTGGTGGGCCCACGACACCTTTTTTGGTAAAAAAAAACTACGCCTGCAGCAGCAGCGGTGTCCGTCGGGGACCAAGCTGGAAGCAGCACCTCCGCTTCATTGGGCTCCATGCCACCACGCCAAGTTAGGTCCAAGACCATGAGTGCTGCTGAGGCAGCCTCTTTAGTTTCTCAATCACCATCGACCAGTGATGTTGGCTCATTACAAGAAAGTACCATCCAATCAACGCCGGGTGTAACTCAGCTGACGAGTGTTCAACAACCACAGCCGCAAGGACAACCACAGGTGCAACTAGTACCAGCGCAAGTACATGGGCAAGGAGAGGCACAAGGAGAGGCGCAAAGAGAGGCGCAAGTAGAGGTGCAAGTAGAGGCGCAAGTAGAGACGAATGGAGAGGTGCATGGAGAGGTGCAACTAGAGGTTCATGGAGCAGCACAACTGCCTACAAAGCTTGTTCCTCCAGAAGTAGGGGCACATCAGGAAATTGATATTCAAGCGGAGGTATCATCAGAGGAAGCCACTCCTCCTGATGATGATCCATTATCTTCCAGATCCCCAGCAAGAAAAAGGTCAAGGAGGGCTACTACTACTAACACAAGTTCTTCTTCAAGCCCACCAATGCACTCTTAGAGTGAGACACGCCATGAGCCGACAAAGGTAGCTAAGCCTAAAAGGAAGGTTCCCGCAAGGCTTCCACTTATGGGTGATGACGACGAACAAGAAGTGGTGTCTTCTGCTGCTGATGAACAGTCTGACGACGACCTAGTCATCCCAGTCGTCACTCCAGCCCCAGCGGGCATGCAGCAGACAGACATTTTCACCCTATCCCGAATGGCTGCTGAGCGGGATGTGGACGGCGTGGCACTGGTACCACCACCAACGCAGTTAACTACAACACCAACACGACCTACAGCTTCCATATTTTTTAGGCAGAAGGGCCGGCAGGGACCTCCATCCAGCTCGACCTCCATTAGCTCAAGTAGTGGTGCTGTAAGTGAACAACAGAAACTAATTCAGGCACGCCCATTCTCCACTTCATCTGGCATTGAAACTCAAAGTAGCACCTCCACCACCAGCAGACATCTCCAATCCCCAGTTTGGGACTTCTTTACTGTCAGCGAAAATGTGGAAAACATGGTCGTTTGTTCGATTTGTAAAACATTAGTTAGTCGGGGTAAGCTTGGTACCAAGTATGGTACCGGAGGCCAGAGAGGTCATCCCCACACTAACCAGTGGGAGGCGCACCTAAGTAAGATCCAGTAAGCCAAAAGAAAACCAAATCAAAATGTATCCATTGATATTTCATCTGATGATGACGAGGTGCTGATCGTGCAGGGGGAAGTGAAGAAGCAGCAGACATTTTTTCTGGTACACCCAGTACCCCTGGCAGCAGCACTGCAGTGGTTGCACCCACACCCTCTACCCCTGCAACATGTATGAGGCACACTAAGAGTCTGGGAGAAACACCAATGCGAAAATAGAACATCACTAAGCCTAACTGGTTTGAAGAAGTCATCCTCATCATCACGTAAAACGGTCCAGCCCACTATTAGCAGAATGTTTTGGTCGGAGGCGCCATTTGAACGCAACCACCCAACAGCACGTCTGTATAACGCAAAGCTGGCTAAAATGTTAGCGCTGGACCTTCTCCCTTTTTCTTTCGTGGAAGGGGTGGGTTTTCTAGAATTTGTGGCAACAGTCTGCCCTAAATGGAAGGTTCTTAGCCGGTCCTATTTTGCCAGAATTGCGGTTCCAGCACTAAATCAAGATGTGCTGGAGGTGATTGGGGCAGCTTTTCAGAAGAGTGCTTTTCACACTATCCACCGGACAACAGACATGTGGACCAGTTGCCAAGCCCTTGATTACATGTGCATCACTGCACACTGGGTCTTTTTTGCAGGGGTTAGAGACAAGTTATCTGCAGGTGTTGACAGTGCCACAATTTTTCAAGCTAGTCGGAAACAAGCAACAGTAGCCATGTTTGCCATGGAGAAAACTCATACTGCACCTAACCTTTTGGAGGAGTTTAATAGGAAGGTCTATGAATGGCTGCATCCAAGAAATCGCATAGTTGGTTATGTTTCCACGGATAATGGCAGTAATATAGTTAAGGCCATGCAGCAAGGTGACTATTTCAGAGTGCCGTGTTTGGCGCACAGTATTAACATTGTGGTGCAAGATTTCTTGAAAAAAGAAAACACAGTAAGCAAGTTACTGACCACCTGCCAAAGAATCTGCACACATTTCAGCCATTCATTTAAGGTCCGGAAGGAGCTGAGGAGCATTCAACATGAACGTAGACTGCCAGTCAAAGGACTCATCCAGGAGGTGGCAACACGTTGCAACTCAACCTTTTACATGCTTGAGCGTCTGTCTGAGCAGTGGGGGGTAATAAATGATTATGTCTATAAACTGGGTTCTACTAAAACTGGGTTCTACTATAAAAGACATGAGGCTAGAGTTGGAGGAATGGAAGCTAGTTGCAAGCCTGACAGACATGCTTCGTCCTTTTGAGGTCTTCACGCGTGAATTCAGCAGGGGGGACTGTTCTTTGGGAAAGCTATCCCATTGTTGGTCATGCTAGAGCACTAACTGAAGGCGGTGTCTTCAATGATCCGAGATGATGCTGAAAAGCAAAACGCATATCAGTAGGTGGAGAGGTTATTAAGCCGCCTAGTTGCCAATGAAAGACTTAAAAACATACATACAGAACAACATTACATTTGTGCCACTATTCTGGATCCACTGTACAAAAAGGCAGTGGCCAGCAAAGCATTAATTCATTTTGATGAAGCAGATGTTTCAAAGGTCAAACATTGGCTAGCTGTGTCAGCCACTCGGTTAGAAAAAGAGCGGCAGAAAATTCAAGGAGCCGGCAGAAGTACAACTGAATCAGCAGGCCATCCGGTGTCAAGTTCCACTTCTGAATCTGTGGCCGAAGGGAGTCACTTTCCCTCACAGCCGTTAAGGACATCAGCAACCGTATCATAATCCTCACCTGCACCAGGCGCAGCCATAATATTGTCGTAAGCGGATTGGCTAACTCATCAAGAGTTTGCTCGTTCCAGTGCTGTAAAGGTCACAGATGGTACGCAAAGTGGAGCACCAGTGGAGAACCTTGAGTCGATGGTGCAGGCCTATCTGGATGACCCAACAGAGGTCTTTGTTAATCAGAACCCATTGCTGTATTGGTATAGGAAAAGGCCTCTATGGCGACTGATCACCAACCTGGCTGTAAATTATTTGTCTAGCCCACTGGCAAGTGTGTCTTCTGAACGTGTTTTCAGTGCTGCTGGTGCCATTGTAACTTCAAAAAGGACCCGCCTCTCGCCCAAAAATATGGAGAGGTTAACACAGATCAAGATGAATCAGCACTTCATACCACCAGATTACAAAATATGTGAATGCACGCAGGAAGAAGAGGACACCAACTTAGGTGACGGAAGTTCTTCTCTTTTAGCTGACCTACTCCCGTCTCAATTCATAGAGTTTGAGGACGAGCTCTACTTCCCTCACACCGAGGCCTGAAAATGACTTCCTTTTTTTATCCTTATTCACTTTTATTCCCGTGTGTCTTTCTTTGTTTTGCAACTTTTACCACAACAAAACTCTAATCCCCTAATCACAAGTCCATCAGCAGCACTGTCTTCATCTTATTTTCCTTATTGATTTGAAGGTGCCGCAGTCTGCATTCCTGAGGTTCACAAGCTCACGACTCAATCATGCTCTTCTATCCTCCTCCTCCAGACTCCCCCTATCCATTTCCCTCAAAGCAGATCGATGGATTACAAAGAATAAAGAAACTTTGTCTTCGTAGACGAGTCCCCTCAAGTGGGACTGAAATTACTGACTGACTACATGCTTGCTGATTTCTGACAGTTACTTCTGAAATTGACAGGAGAGGCTGCCCTGTGGGCCCTCACTTTCCGAAGAAGATGCGGACAAAAAGTAGAACAGGTAATGAATAATGAGAAGATGGCAGGGGAGTGACTTGTTTGAGGACTGGAAACCGAGGACTGCCTTTTGTAAAGTGAACAGTGAGAAGGAGACGAACAAGGCTGACACCATATTCCTGCCTGCATCTTGATCCGCAGCTTGCCGTTAGGCCACCTCTCACGTTTCCTGCTTCGCAGGAAACGCTCGCAGCGGAGGTCTAGTGGCCAAGAGGGGGGTCAAACTACAAGGCCCAGGAACCAACGGGGCCAGGAGGCACCTCCCCGACACGCCCTCCGCAGGTGGTGTAAATTGGGCTCCAGCACCGCGCATCGCGGGAGTGACTTGTTTGAGGACTGGAAACCGAGGATTGCCTTTTGTAAAGCGGGACAGCGAGAAGGAGACGAACCAGGCTGACACCATATTCCTGCCTGGATCTTGATCTGCAGCTTGCCGTCAGGCCATCTCTCGCGTTTCCCGCTTTGCGGGAAACGCTCACAGCGGAGGTCTAGTGACCAAGAGGGGGGTCAAACTACAAGGCCCAGGAACCAACGGGGCCAGGAGGCACCTCCCCAACACGCCCTCCACAGGTGGTGTAAATTGGGCTCCAGCACCGTGCATCGCGGGACGCACGTGGGACTAGCCGGGCTAAGCCCGGGCAAAGGGCGGGCCCTCTGTGGCCCTCAGAGGCCAGAGGAGGCAGGGCTGGGCCACCCCCCTGTCTCTGCTTATGGACCTGGACACTATCTGGACACATCTAAGTAAGCCTAAATTAGCTGTTTTGTCTATCATATCTTATGGTATTTGTTATTACGATTTCAGGGGTTGTGTTTTCGATTGCTTCTGTGTGTGAAACCATCTTGACTCGTTTAGTAATACTACCATCATCATGACCACAAAAGGCGTCCCTAAAAATGTTATCTCCCAGGGTGGGTCTCTCAAGGGGACAATTGATCACTATTTAACGCGGGCAACATCTGCCATTGAACGGGAAATTGAGAGAGCCAAACAACGGCTATCCTTAGAAACGCTACCCAATAAACGATCCTCCTTAGGGCCATCTGAACTTCCACAAACGCCTCCAATACTAGGGGGTGTAAATGAGCTCATTAACACTACTAATGTCTCTGGGATATCTGTGGAGCAAGATCAAGGTCCAAATAAGGTAGATAGCCCTGATCTAAAGAAGGGGAATACAAGTGTTGCGCCAGATGTGCAAATCTTATCAGAGGAAAGTATTCATTGAACTCCACCCACTACACCAAATAAAAACAATAGTAAACTTACTGCATCTGAACAGGTCCCTCCCACAAAAAGGAAGCGTAAGGGTGCTAAGCACAGGGGACGGTCAGCTAAACAAGCCAAATTGTATCTAAGTCCCCCTAAGGTTATTAATAATACCCCAAGACCTGTAAAGATTAATCTGGGACCACAAATGCCCCCATTAACCCCTCCACCAGACCTTCTGGCGCAAAATGAAGACCTAGTGAGATCACTAATTCTGCCGCTGGTAGAAAGACTTAAGAGATTAGGAGAAATGGTGGGGAATATTGAGGAAGTAACTAATGCCAACAACGTAGAAATTAAGAAACTGGCTGAAAACAATCATATTGTGAACCCATCAGTAATTACAGTGGCTAAAATAAATGAGGCATCAAAAACAAATATAATTCAATCTGTAGTTCATAAATATACACCTCCTAACACACAGGACCAAAAACCTAATAAATGTCTCACCCCCTCAAAGAATGCCGCCCCCATAGTGAGGCAGACTAATATTTGCAACAACGTAGATTGGGCAAGCACTAATCATGGCAGAAGTAACAGAAGCAACACTCGTATTGACTTACCGCCAGAGGCTGCACCCTTTGTGTGTGTTCTCTCTGGGTTTCCAGAGCTTCCAAATGGGAAAATAGAGGGACATCAAGAATTAAAAAATAAAGTTGCATTTTGGTTAGGCAAAAATAGACCGCTCCCCCCCAATATTGACGGGAGAATTTTAAATGTTAGAAGGGTCGGTGGTTAGGCCATATGACCAAGGATATACCAGGAGACTTGGTCACAGTGAATTTCAAGAATAACTGCGTGATCCCCTTCCTACGAAGCTGGCAACCACAAATAGGAGATGGTTGCATTGTAACATGGGAACTATCTGATTTTTACCCCAAAGCTCCTTATATGCCACCCGTAAAATCTAGATTAGAAAATGCTCCTTTTATGGGGAATGTTAGACTTGCTCCAATACAGTCCCTGCTGACTCACAACAGATATGCACCACTGTCAACCCTTGAAGAAAACGACTGACTGTGGGTTGGTAACGATCTCTCTCTGCCAGGGGTAGACCATGTTACTGTGTTAGCTGAGAAATGTTCATTGGTCTCACCAGTCCCACCATGCCTAGGGTGTAATAATGATCCAGTATTGCACCCCACCTCAGTAAATTTGAGTCCTACTACACTAGTGAAATCAAACATCCCCCCCATGACTGAAAATGAGTATTTGCCAGCCACCCACCACACCAAGATCTCTGGCTGGAATATAGCCGGGTTGGGGTCTAGACTTTGTGTGTCTGACTGGGTGGAATTCATAGAACAAGGGGATGTTTGGTCTTTTCAAGCAACTTGGGCGGTTGCTCCTTTATTTCGCACTGGTTTCCTAAACTTTTTTAAACCGGCAGTTAAAGGCCATAGAGGGAGACCAGTAGGTGGTTTGACAACCTGGGTTCGCCAGCATGAAGGAGTCACAGTAGAAGAAATTAAAATTGATAGTCCGGATATACTGATTATTAGGATCCGCTCGACTAAGTGTCTTAACATTCTGTTAGTGAACATTTATGTAAGGGGTCTTCAGGGCGGGAAAGTCTCTCCAACTATTACACTCTTGGAGGACTTCCTTACTAACACACTGAGTGAGGGAAACAGGGTGGAGGTGGGAGATTTTAACACCTGTTTTGAGCCGCTGGATGGAGAGTTTGGAAAGCTCACTGAGGCTGAGGACATGATGTGGGGTATTCCACAGCTAGAACTGGTACTCATAAGGAAGTGGACACAATCCGCTATGTATATCAAAGGGCTGTGTCAGATAGGATGGGCAAAAATACTTTCAACAATGGCAGACATGGTAGCCGAATTGATTATATTCTGATCGATGTGAAGCTATGGCTTGCTGTTGTTGATATGGAAGTCACGTCAAGATTAGAAAGTGATCATAACCCTTTAGTACTGGCCCTTACAGATAATAGCTTTTTGAGGCTCCCTCCCGATGAATCTAACGTCGTCCAAGCTCAGGTCACTTTAAAAAACGATCTGAGAAGGGTTCGGTGGCCTAAGATAGCCACAGATGAAGTAGCTAGAGCCGAGATAAGATCACTAGTCACTCAAACCATGGAAACCCTGGGGAGTTGTGACACTCAGGATTCGATTAACGCTAGAATTCCCAGCGCCCATAGAGAGCTATTTCAGGGGCTGAAAAAGTTATTTATCAAGGTAGGAAGGGAATCCAGAGGAATGCTACCTGGTACGATCAGAAGTGTAGCCAGGCCCACCTTGAATTGATTGCCACAATTAAATCCAGAGTACAGGGTTTAATACAGACCTGTAGAGCTACCTATAAATTAGCACAGAAAAATGCCAAAAAAAATTGGGATGAGGAACGTTGGAGGGTCCTCACAGAGGCTTGTGATCGCAGGAATTTGACGCAGTTTTGGTATCATCTTAAATGAGGCAAATGTCCGGACGAACAGCCAAGGTCTACCTACGTGGACCAACAACAGTGGGTCACTTTCTTTGAAAATCAGTTTAGGATTAATAATGGGGCTGTGGTGGTTCTTTCCCCTCCAAAACTTGATGAACCCCTAATATTCACACACTCAGAGGTAAAGTCTGTTATGAAATCTATCCCGAGTGGAAAAGCCCCAGGCCCTGACTGCATTCCGGCAGACCTGTTCTTACAAGAACAGGATCTCTGGGTTCCCTATATCACTATCCTGGCCAACGCCTTAGCTAATGGTGCGCAGGTCCCCGATTCTTGGTTCGGGCTGAGATTTTACCAATATATAAGAAGGGTGATCGCTCAGTCCCGTCCAATTATCGGCCGATCAGTTTAATAGACGCAGTACAAAAAATCACGGCCCGCTTAGTTCTGGGAGTATTCATTCCTGGATGCTTGAGTTTGATATACTAACACCCTTACAGGCGGGTTTTCGGACCCATGTAGGTACCCTTGACCAGGCATTTAGGTTTGTGTTACTTTACTGGAAGGTGGTCTTCATTGGGGGTGGTAAACTATATGCAGCCTTTGTGGATCTACGGTCTGCATTTGACCTTGTACCAAGGGCAAAATTATGGGAATGCTTATTAAAACTGGGCATGCCAGTAGAATTGGTGTGGCTTCTGGTGAATCTACATGCTCACACGTATGCACAGGTTCGCTGGGGTAAGCCAGGCGAGTTTACTGATAGATTTGATGTCGCCAAGGGCGTTAGACAAGGGTGTGTATTGGCCCCTACCCTATTTTCTTTGTTTATTAACTGGGTCCTAAACTATTTTACAAACCACCCTACAGATGCTCCATCCCTGGCCGGTATGAAAATTTCTCTGCTCATGTTCGCGGACGACACGCTTTTAATATCTAAAACGAGGCAGGGACTACAGCTAGCCCTGTCTAGGTTTGAACTGTTTTGCCGCGAACATGAGCTAGAGGTTAATGTGGCCAAGACCAAGTTTATGATCCTACAAGGGAAGAGCCCAATTACAGCTAGGGTAACAATGGGTGGGGCTACCCTTGAACAGACATCGGTCTTTACATATCTTGGTGTCACATTTAGTGATAATCTTAGCTGGAACCCCCAGATAGACCACCTCGCTTTAAAGCATGCTCAATTAGGAGGAGTTCTCCCCAAAGAACATAAATGTTCCCAAACAAAACCCATGTCCCCACTTATGAAGATCTACGGCTCAAAAATCTTGCCAGCGGTGTTGTACGGCGCAGAGCTTTGGGGTTATAGTAACTTGGATACACTTAAAGTGGCGCAAAACAAATTCCTTAGGGACGCTACAGGCCTTCCGCAGTCTACACCCCGCATTTCCCTTTTATATGACTTAGGGTGCCAACCATTTGAGGATGTTGCGCGATATAGACCACTGGCGTTTTGGCGGCGCCTGCGGACTATGCCTGAACTCTCCCTATATGCGAAAGCCCTGATAGAAGTTAGGGATCTTCAGGGTTCTTATAGGATAGGCTGGTTGAGAGACCTTAGAACCGCACTGTTTGATATGGGGTTGGGGAACTCTGGTGTAACCCGGACACAGTTACTTTTCCTCCGAAAAAGCTGTTGAGAGATCTGTACTGGGGATGGGCCGTCTCTAAAAGACATGCTTCACTGTTAGACGGCTCATTGACGGCATCCTTTGTGTTGGTGAAGGATGACTGTCGCCTTGAAGACTATTGGAATGTCATTACTAAGCCCCTGGATCACAAGCTATTCCATCAGCTTAGGGTAGGGACACTACCGCTCAGGGGTCTAACGAAGTCTTGGGCCAATAGTGGTGATGGACACTGCCCGTTGTGTACAGAGTCGGAAGAAACAGTTGACCACTTTCTCTTTGTCTGCCTTGTGTACCATGCTCCTAGACACAAGTGGTTATGCCCAGTCTGTAGGACATTGGGTACACGTTCGGCGAAGACAGCAAGCAGAATTCTAAAGACCGACACCTCATTATTGGTGGTAATTGAGGTTGCTAAATTTATTATCTGGGCCTGGATCCTGCGGCTAAGGTTGATTAATTCTTTATTAAATGCTGCCTAATTTGCAGATTGGGCACAGGTTTGACGTACTAAGGAACGATATGATGTATTATAAATGTTTTTTTATATACAGGTTTTTATTGTAAATGAAGTCTTGTATATTTGTGATTTAATGCTATTTTTATTCTGTTCTTAATGCATATTAATTTATTGTTTTAACCATAGTAAACAATCAGAATCATATATGCAAATTTGTACTGTAGGGTAATGTACCCACTCTAACTGGTCGTTTTATGAGCTGAATTGTTTTTATGGTTGATTTGTGTAGTATGTCTTTTATGATAAAATATCGAATAAAGACTTTTTTTGACCTTTGACCTGAGAAGATGGCATGTAGTGGACAGCAATGGCTGTCTGGCTCTGATGAAACCAATTGCTGTTTGTTTGTTGTGCATGAAATGAATCATATGTCTTGTCTTAGTTATTATTTAATCTTTTACACAGTAATTGTAGTTCATGTCTACTACTCTGTTTTTTTACCTTGTTTAATTCAAATTGTACTTCAACTTCATGGGCCACTATGTTGTATTTTCCAATATGCAAAATATCCTTGGAGTGTACTCACTTGCCAATATACCATGATGATTGATTAAATAATATATCTTTTTTCTTTACAGTCACTCACTGGGATGGATGGATCATGAGCGTCGGTTTACGGAAGAACTATGGCCAATTCGTGAGTGGCAAACAGGTAAACCAGTCTACAACAACTACTACAGCAGAACTACATGTCTGTCTATTCGTGGTATGTAGTGGTCGAGGGCGAGGCAGTGTACTGTTGTTGTTATGCCAGGCAGAGCCCACTCCACTCCAGACAGCAGTTCATGTAAAATTGGGGCCATGTGGCTTGCTGCATACAGTTAGATATGCTTTGTCTGTCTGACAAAGAGCCTAGGTATGCTACATCAAGTTGCTTCACTCAGTGGTGCCTGCTACGACCGTCTGCATGGCCCTGCCTCAAGCTTGGGCCAAACATCCGTTATGTTTGCGAAATTTGCTGTTTTTCGTTTTTTTGCGAATCTCGCGAAATTACTGAAAATTCGCAAATTCTTGAGCGGAACAGATTTTTGGCCCATGCTTGTGGCAGGGCGATGCAGACGGTCAAGGCAGGCACCACTGAGTGAAGCATCCTGATGTAGAATACCTAGGCTCTTTGGCACAGACAGACAAAGCATAACTAGGGTTTAGGGTTCAGTGCGATTTACTAGGGTTTTTGGGTTTAAGTTGGTAGGGTTCCCGCTGAGTCTAGGGCTGATGTTGGCAAGGTTTTAGGGGGGTTTGGCGTTCTTCGGTCCAGAATCGGCAGAATTCTGGCCTTTTTTGGTGTTTTGCGGGCGCGGGTGTTTGGGTGAAAAGGGAAAACTAGTCGTACACCTTCCTCTTCTTTTTCTTCAAAGAGCGCAGTGGTTCGATTTTGTTCTGCCTTGCTGAGATTCTTGGGAATCGCTGTAACAAGTGACCTGGTAAGTTTCAAGAAAATCGAAGTAGTGGAAAGCTGAAAACAGCAATTTTTTGTGAACAGCGCAATTTGCAAAGTTTTGGATATACCAATATTGCATGTTTTTGGGGGGCTGTTTGGGGGTGTTCTAGATTTGTGGGGGAGGGCCGCGGGGTCTTGAAGCACTGCTGGGAAAGTCTAACTTTGATTGCAAGTGGTTTGAAGAAAATCCATGGTGGAAAAGGGGGGTTTTGGCCTAGCTGCAGACAGCGTTTTGGCACAATTTAAACTGAGGCCTAGCGGTATTGTGTGTTTTTGGGGGGCTGTTTGGGGGGGTGGGTTCTAGGTTTTTGGGGGTGGTCCGGGGGTCTGGGAGCACTGCTGGGATAGTCTAATTTTGATTGCAAGTGGTTTGAAGAAAATCCATAGTGGAAAAGGGGAGTTAGTGCCTAGCTGCAGAGCGCATTTAGAGTGATTTTGAGGTAGGCCTCAAATTTTCTAAGTGTGACATTTTCCATTTTTGCTTTTGGCCTGCTTGGGGGTATTCTACTTTTTTGGGGGTGGGTTGAGGGGTCTGGGGGCAATGCTGGGAAGGTCTAATTTCGGATGCAAGTGGTTTGGAGAAAATCCATGGTGGAAAAGTTTTTCCTTTTTAGCTCACTTGCCTGTTTTTTGGGGGTTCTCGGTTTTTGGGGGTGGTCCGGGGGGTCTGGGAGCACTGCTGGGATAGTCTAATTTTGATTGCATGTGGTTTGAAGAAAATCCATGGTGGAAAAGGGGAGTTATGGCCTAGCTGCAGAGCGCGTTTGGAGTGATTTTGAGGTAGGTCTCAAATTTTCTAAGTGTGACATTTTCCATTTTTGCTTTTGCCTGTTTGGGGTGTTCTAATTTTTTGCGGGTGGGTTGAGTGGTCTGGGGGCAATGCTAGGAAGGTCTAATATCGGATGCAAGTGGTTTGGAGAAAATCCATGGTGAAAAAGTTTTTCCTTTTTAGCTCACTTGAGTGTTTTTAGGGGGCTGTTTGGGGGTACTAGGTTTTTGGGGGTGGCCCAGGGGGTCTAGGAGCACTGCTGGGATAGTCTAATTTTGATTGAAAGTGGTTTGAAGAAAATACATTGTGGAAAATGGAAGTTAGGGCCTAGCTGCAGAGCGCGTTTGGAGTGATTTTGAGGTAGGCCTCAAATTTTCTGTGTGTGACATTTTCCCTTTTTGCTTTTGGCCTGTTTGGGGGGGTTCTACTTTTTTGTGGGCGGGTCGAGGGTCTGGGGGCAATGCTGGGAAGGTCTAATATTGGATGCAAGTGGTTTGGAGAAAATCCATGGTGGAAAGGTTTTTCCTTTTTAGCTCACTTGCGTGTTTTTGGGGGGCTGTTTGGGGGGGTACTAGGTTTTTGGGGGTGGTCCGGGGGGTCTGGGAGCACTGCTGGGATAATCTAATTTTGATTGCAAGTGATTGAAGAAAATCCATGGTGGAAAAGGTTAGAGCCTAGCTGCAGAGCGCGTTTGGAGTGATTTTGAGGTAGGCTTCAAATTTTCTAAGTGTGACATTTTCCATTTTTGCTTTTGGCCTGTTTGGGGGTGTTCTGGGTTGAGGGGTCTGGGGGCAATGCTAGGAAGGTCTAATATGAAGAAAATCCATGGTGGAAAAGGGGGGTTTGGGCCTAGCCCTAGTTGCAGAGAGCGTTTTGGCACGGTTAAAAGTTAGGCCTAGTAGTAGTATCGCATGTTTTTGGGGGGCTGCTTGGGGGGGTTCTAGATGTTTGGGGGTGGATTGAGGGGTCTGGGAGCACTGCAGGGAAGGTCGAATTTTGTTCTAAAATCGCAGTTTACACTTTACACCTAGCTTGAGGGGAAAGATCGCAAATTTCGCCCACACTTATTTGTCCTTGAAAAGGAGACTCAGAGTGCGCACTTTCGAAATGATGCTTGTATGTACTGTAATACTATCGGGTTTGAAACTGAAAGTGTTATTTTTGCACTACACAGCGTACCTTATATTTTTTTCTCCGTGGTGTTTTAATATCACTTCCTGTTTTTCCATCAACAATTACAGGCTGGTTTTTACCCTGTGCAATGGCAAAAAGGATGAACTCAGGCTTACAATTAGCGACCCGCAATTCAGCATCCGCCAGGCAGGCAGTGGACAAGGTGTCTTCTGGTCCCTAAAATTAATCGACGGGGCGTCAGATGGAATGGAGGAGTACTGCGAAAAAGAGGAATGGCTGGATGCATGCAACTACCAAATTCAAGAGGACAACTACAACAACATACAGTTACAGTACCCATCATCATTTCTACTTATCTTTTATGTAATGTTATTGCTCTGAACTTCTATGAGTGTGACTCTGTGCATTTGTTTGCTCTCTGCTTCAATTCATCCCTCCAGCCATTGTATACTTTTGTCTTTGCTATTTTTTAAACTAATTTAATGTACTAAGTGGTTCTTCTCTCTGAGGGCAGATAGGCAAGTGAAATTGCGTAATTACTGCAGCCCTGTACTGTCACATTGTTTTTTCATAGTTAGTACATTGTAGAAAGTACTACTTACTTTTCAGTAACCTATCCATTTAGCAAACAACTTCATGCATGCAGTAGTGCATGCACTTCCTTTATGTCCCTTAAAAGATTTATGGATAGCTTCGTATCCAAAGATTTGTTTATCTTCATTTGTTGTTTGTCCATGCTGTGTTTTATTTTCCCTCTCTCCACACAACTTTCCCCACAAACCCCATTTTCCATCCAAGTTTCAAACCCTAACCCTCTTCCCCCGGGCTGTGTGGTTTTCATTGAGGTGTGAGTAAATAACAAAACAAAAATTCCACACACTTGCTGGGGAGGATAAGGTGCAAGCAACCTCCTCAAATCATTTTTAAGGCAGCTAGATGAATCCTAGGATATTGTAATTCTGGTGAAAAAACAACAATGAGTATTTTAAAATAAATTCTGAATTTCATGCCCACCATCGATTGGATCCATCGTCAACATCATCCTCCTACATGTCAAGAAGACTTGTTGTTACACTGATGTGACACTGTTCTTGTTGTAGCCATAATCATCCATGCAATTCTTTTTTCCCCATACTTATCTTCAGCATTGCTTAGGCTACTGTTCCTTATAATACACCTCTCAGGCCACTCAATGTCTAATTTTTTTACTTTGTTTTTCATATGCTGCTACTGGTAGTGTGGTACCACTCCTACTAACACCACAACAATGGAATTTCGGTCCGGGATGGCGTAATCACCATTTGCCATGCAGCCAGCGCTGTGCCTAGCTCTATTCTCAAACACGAATCACAGGTAAGATAAGCATTTTGGGGAGGTAGAATAATGGGCTAGGACTTGGAGGAGAGACTGACAGTAGTACTAGTAAAGTACTAGTAGGCCAATTGAATTCACTAACTCTGTTAGTGGCACTTTTGAACATTTTTGGACGTTTTAGATCATTTATGCTGGTAAGTTTGAGGAAACCAAATGTGCCATAACCACCGCCCACCACCCCACAAAATAAGATCAACGTGTACACTATGTTGAAGTATGTAAAATGAATAATGATATATTTCCCCTAACAAAAATAACCTAGTCCCACCCTCCCTACCCCAAACAATTGTCCATTTCAAATAGTCCAGTAGTCCGAAATAATCCCCAACTCCCGATTCCCACCCCCCCAACAGTCTTTAAAAAGGGGCAAGGGACACAGTCACTTCCAGTGATGTTTGGACAGGCGGTCCCGCCGCTCCTTGCGGAGGTCCCGGAGCTGTTTTTCAAGGTCCTCCACCTTGCGCTCCAGGTAGTCCACTCTTAGGCTTAGGCAGCGCATGCGTGCCTTCCAGGCTCTGGGGGGGCCAGCTGCTGGTGTTCTTGCAGCTGAGCGGTGGCAGGGGGCTGTCCCAGCACGGCGCCGTGCTAGAGGCTGCTGGCTGGTGGACACGGGGGCAGTGCTGGAGGAGGTTGACTCCCCCTCCTCCTGTTCCCGAGCCCACAGCCGGGAATATTCCACCCGAATGGCCTCCAGCTTCTGGGCCCTGGCCCGGACAGCCATCTCCCTTCTGGTGAGCTTTTTGGGAGCATCTATTTGAAGAAAGAAAGAAATATAATGCAACCAATACTCTTTAACAATAAGACAAAAATATTCAACAGAAAGTTGTCTCACAGTAACACTAGCAATTTGCAAGCACAGTATAACATTTTGGCATGTATCTTTCCACCGTCTTTGTAGGCGTGTAACAGTGGGAGTTTCAGGAATTCTACTACCAGGCAGCACTATGGGCTCAATACATAGTCAGAGAGTCAGAGAGTACACCAGTATTCTTCTTTTTTTCTCTACTTTTGTGAAAGAAATTACTTGTACGTGAACTTGTGGTAGCCGGCATAATGCCAGCTCAGTCAGCTTGCACCCAAGAAAAAGAGACACAAGCCATGATGACGCAGACTTGCATGCATTACTTTAAGCAGTACATGCAGGTGGGAATAGTGAAGCTCTTACTTTTGTATAGGAGTGGTACTGGCCATACTCGGTTACATCAAGGGCTACTGCTCAATGTAATTTATATTTCGCACTGCCCCCCCTGGGCCTTCAGTACTACAAAGGGAAAATGAGGTTATCCATTTCTGATCATGTATCCAGCCGATCACATGATCTCTTTGCTTATATGATGGATGACTTTAGGTGCTTTGTTGTGATAGATTGAGAGAACAACAGCGATAGTCCACCCATGATTAACACAGCAGAAAGAAAATTATGAACATAGGGAGTGAGTGTGGTAACCATAATTGCCGGAGGAAGGGACTTGACTTGATATAATTGTCAACTATACAATACATACACAATATATGCTGTGCTTGCAAAGTAAACTACTGTACTGTTACTTTGGGCAAGGGAGAGTTTCTGAACAATCACAACTTGTAGTATTTGGATTTCCTCTGCTTGGCTACTCTGGCACGGACATGCTGTTCGAACAAAGTAACACTCTTCATGCACTGAGCGTCTGCTCTACATACACCTCTGCTATGTATGAGGAAGAAGATACCATCCAGGCTTCCAAAGTAAACATCTATCATTCTTCTTAATGTATCAACTGTAACAACTTTACTTTTTCTCAACAACCAAATAACACCCTTTTCATTTTATTTGGTAAACCACCGTCTTGACTTGCATTTGAGTTTCACCAAAATGATATATTACAATGCACACCACACATGAATTTTCTGATTGACCCACACAGGCAGTAATTTTTTCTTTCTCCTCCAACCATCTTTGCTTCAAGCAGCCATGCATCTGATTCCTTCCTATCAGCCACCTCTACCTGCATTCAAAAACACGTATCATTCTTGAGTCATAAATGTTACGACTCGCTCGTCCTTCCATTGACCTAAGTTCTTTCCCTTTTCGTTCATCACATCCCTCAAGCTCATCTGATATGACTTGGCTTCACAATAAAAGTTTCCCAGCTGATTTGAAGTCAAATAGAGGGGGCCATTGCTTACTCGAGAACTACCACCGCTAATTCTATTGCTATGTCAAGGGTGACTGTCTTCTCTGTGATTGGCTAATTTTTTTTAGTTCTAAATCATTAACTGTTCTTAACAGTACAGTGTACTTGTAGTAGTGTACTGTCTACTGTACAGTACATCGTACACTCCTTTGCGAGCCTACTCTAAAATGTCAATAAGTAAGGAGTATAATAATAACTTACCACTGTACGCCGCTGCTGAGCCATCCCCCTCAGCTCCTCCTGGTGGCGCAGCCGCATCCGCCGCTTGAGTGGACACCTCTGCGCTGCTGGCCCCGGCACTGGTGGTGGCAAGTGCTGCATCCGATGTTGTGACTCCTAGAAAAAACATGGCATTTTTTTAGATGCCATACACCACCCCCTATTTCGTCTCGTAATGGAAGAGAAAATGTTAAACAATTTTTAATTATTTGGACTAGAAAGAAGTCACGGTTTTGGGGAGGGTGTTAACTTATATGCTTAGCCATAACATGCAACTCTTTTTGGCACAACTGATGAATGCTTGCTCTTTAACGTGCAACATTTTTATAATTACAGACAGAATCAACTACTCCTCATAACCACCAGGAGGACTTGAAGTTCCAACAAGGTGAGGGCTCCTGAGTCCCGCACAGTTACTTCTGACTGAGGTATGTGGAAAATCGAACTGCACCTTTCATCAACAATGTCCTATTTCTCTTGTCCATACTTCTGTATGTGCAGAATAGTCCCTGAAACACTAGCGGTATGGTATGTGCTACTATCAAATCAAAAAGCCAACTACTAGCTTATTCTTGGTGGACATAGACATTTTGTTGTTGGAAATTGTCAAAGCACTAACATTAAGAAGACTGGAATAGACAGCAAGGGCCACCCAGAGGACTGCACTGAGTGCCTCTAGAGCTATTGCTGGATCACAGTTTTGATTAACACCGTTTGCCGACTGGGCAAGCTTAGCTACCTACACAGACCGACTCATAAATCATAGTAAATAGTAGTAGCCCAGAGAGTGATGGTAGAGAGACAGGATAAGAAAGTAGAAACAGTCTACAAGAAGATCAAAGACTGTTTTGTAAAAAATAGAATTAGGAAACAGTTTGGAATGAATAGGAGCTATAAAAGTTAGGGAAGTATAATTATATTAACAACAGAACAACTTACTGGGGCCAGCAGATGAGCCTGCAGAGGACCGTTCCTGCCCACTCTGTTTCGCCGGAGTCTGGGATGTTGCTGCCTTGCCCCTGGAAGGTGCTGATGATCATGAAATAAACACAAACATGGATGATTTTTTGTGGAAATATTTGATTTCTTTGACCACAATCTAAAATTATCTCGGGGAAACAAATTAGCAACAATTGCACTACATGTATTGACCTATCTGATCTGGTCAACTAAGAGGATACTAGTACAGTATTGCTGGATTCGCAGACTGTCTACTTGGAAAGTTATGTAAATCACTAACTAAACCAACAACAAAAAGGTTCTACTATGACTGCCAGCACTCAGCAGCACGCGACGTGACAGACACAGTCCGTCATCATGATTGCAGAGCACTAAAAAATGTCCTACTACTAATAACAAGTCATAATATACTCAACCTATCAATCCATCACTGTTTCTTCTTCTTAGTGGAAGCAGGAGTACAAAGGAAGGACTAGACTTGAGTCTCTAGTCTCTCTAGCATTAGGCAGTTCTGTAAAGTACTACACTCATACATATTCAGGTCAAATGAGCACAAAGTTGCAAACAAGTAAGCATAGTAGCAACGCCACTGAGGAGGCGAGCACCTGCAATCACAGAAGCTATTTAAACACTATTTTACCTGCAATGTAATTGACTAGGCAGCAGTATTGCTCTTCGGGAAAAACATATATTAGCAATATAACACAGAGCAGAAGAATACAAAGTAGTTATTAAATAGCTACTCACCAAGGTCAGGGATCTCCACGCCTAGCAGGTGGAGCAGGTCCTGCTCCCAGTCGAGGACGTCGTCCCACCGGTGCGTCGCTTGGTCGTAGGTGCCCTGGACCCCCGACTCCCTCCGCATGGCCCGGCACACCATATCCCACCTCTGGCGACGCTCCCGGAGGCCATACCCTTGACCGGGCCTGCCCCCTGCTGCCACGGTCTTAGGGAGGTGGCGCAGAACAAAAAATATAAGGGCGGCCACCTCCACCGCGGTGAAAATCTCCCTGGTCACCACTTGCACCCCCCTCAAATGCCCGCATGGGAGCCGGATGCGGGGTGCGGGACCCTTCCCCTTACTCTTCCCGGCTCCCTTTGGCATGGTCCTGGACAGCTGAAGAAAAAAAAAATAGGAAAGAATAGGGAAAAAGTAAAGAAAAGAAAAGAGTTTTAGAAAGTAGCTTTAAAAGTAACGAAAAGTAAAAAAACACAAAATATAGATGTAGAAAAATAGAGGGATAGATAATTAGTAAAAAAGATCAAAAAAAAATTTCAAAGAAACAAAGGATTGCAGAGATTAGGGGAGGATAGGAAAAGCATGCCCAGAACCATACCAATGAATGAAAAACAAGATGGCCGCGCCCATTGAGGACCGCGTGGGTAAGTTCACGCGATATTTCCCCCGCAAGCACGCAAAAACACACGTGAATTTGTAATAGCGCGCCGCAGACAACGCGAGCTTGCCAATAGTGCCCGGAAACGGAAATACGCAACGCGCACAAGATGGCCGCGCCCATGTACGATCGCATGGGTAACTTCGCGGTCGGTGCGGAGGAAGCGGCCCGCAAATTCGTAAAAAACCCTGTGAACACGCAAAAAAAAGCCACAAATTCGCGGATTATGCGAATCGCAAATTCAATTTCGCGCAAATACGCGGACCGCGAATTCGCAAATTTCGCCCATACTTAAATTAAACTCACACTTTGTTCCATCAATCATCAGGAGTTTGCCTTAAATTGTCAACCATGATCTGTGAAAACTAAAAGTAGTTCCAGTATTACTTCAGCTATTCTTGGATTGTACACCACAAGTGCATCACATTAATAAGCAATTGTCAAGAACTTGATATGTTGAAACACTTGACTGTGGTTTATCATACAATAACATTCATATAACATTAAGCACATTCCAACAAAATAATGTAAAAACCAAGCTGTATATTTAAAATCGCTTTTATTTTCTCCAAAATATTTCAACATATCACAGACTTTGTGTCGGGGAGTGTGGATAGGGTGAAAATCAGTAACTCAGGGGGAAATTAAAGTTCTTTCCAAAAGGTTTGCCTTGCCATACTTATTGGTTGTCCTCCTCCCTATTTTCGAAATACTTCAGTATTGTATCTGGAGGCCCAGAAACCTCAGGTGGGGTGGGTGGTTGTGGACCGAGGGCAGATGTAATAGAAAAGGTGGTGGCATGGGTATTAGAAGAGGGAATTCAGGGATCTGGAATGGTGAGGAGTATACATGGGAGTGGCAAACCTTGTTCCGAGGAAGTACTAGCTTCCAAGACACTCTGCTGGATATATATTCTCCGGGAGCTTAAACATTAGTACCACTTTCTGGATCAAATCCTGAAGTACACCTAACACAGCAGTGTGACAAGCATGAAGGTCCCTTCTGACCTCTAGTGTCTCCTCAGAAACAAGGAGTGGTGGCATGGGAGGGGGGAGAGGTGAATGATACTACAGCCAAATGTCTTCAAGCTGGGGCCTGGCTTGCTCTGGGCATTGTTGGAGCAGTGGTTGTGGATGTGATGGTGGCAGCTTCAGAGGAAGCTGGTACCATCTTTGTCTTTGTTGCCACTACAAGGAGTTAGCCAGAGTCATGAGAGTAATTCAGTGTTACATTTAGACTCTGATCTGCCTTCCATGCCTGCCCCTCTCACTCTGTGACACTGACAGGCGCGGTCGGCACAGGTAAGATATGTTGGGGGGTGGGACGGTGAGGCGGTTGGGTGGGGCTCGGGGCGGGGGGTATGGGTTACAGACGATGGGATAGCCTTGTTCTCATCTTTATTTTGCCTTTGTTGCTGGTTTATGATTTATATTTTGCCTCTTTTTGCTCATTTTCTTATATTGCATCTTTCTCCTCAATTCTCACCTTTATTTTGCCTCTTGCTGCTCATTTGTAACTGTTCTTCTGCCTCTTTCTGCTCATTCCTCACCTTTATTTTGCCTCTTTCTGCTCGTTGCAGGGCATCCTATTGCCTCTTTTTCTTTGTTTCTCACCTTTATTCTGCCTCTTTCTTCTCGTTGCTGACCTTTATTTTGCCTCTTTCAGCTCATTTCTCACCTTGATTTTGCCTGTTCCTGCTAATTTCTCACCTTTATTTTGACATTTGCTGATCATTTCTCACCTTCATTGTGTCTCTTTCTGCTAGTTTATCAGCTTTATTTTGCCTCTTTCTAGATTATGACCTATATTCTGGATACTTCTGCTCCTTTATGACCTTTATTCTGATTCTTTCTGCTCCATTCGGATCTTTATTCTGCCTCCTTCTGCTCATTTCTCACCTTTATTTTGTCTCTTTCTGCTTGTTGCTGACCTTTATTCAGCCTCTTTCTACTCTTTTCTGACCTTTATTCGGCTTCTTTCTGCTAGTATCTTGAATCTTTATGCTAGTTGCTGGCCTTAATTCTGCCTCCTATTGCTCACTTCTGTCCTTTACTCGTCTCTATTGCTGCTTGTTTCTCACCTTTATTTTGCCTCTTTCTGCTTGTTGTTGACCTTTATTTGTATGTTTCTGCTAATTTCTTACCTTTATTTTGCCACTTTCTTCTCATTTCTGACCTTTATTCTGCCTCTTTCAACTCATTTCTCATCTTTATTTTGCCTCTTTCTGATTGTTGCTGACCTTTATTTTGTCTATTTCTGCTAGTATCTCACCTTTATTTTGCCTCTGTTTGTTTCTGACCATTATATTGCTTCTTTCTGCTTGTTTCTGACCTCTATTCTACCTCTTTCTGCTCGTTTCTGATATTTATTCTGCCTCTATCCGCTCCCATCTCACCTTTTTCTTCCTCTTTCTGCTTGTTTCTCACCTTATTTTGTCTGTTTCTGCTCATTTCTCACCTTTATTTTGCCTCTTTCCTCTCATTTCTGACCTCTTTCTTCCTCTTTCTGCTTGTTTCAGACCTTCATTCTGCTTCTTTCTGCTCATTTCTCACCTTTATTTTGCCTCTTTCTGCCTCTTGCGGAACATCCGTCTACCTCTTTTTGCTCATTTCTCGCCTTTATTTTGCCTCTTTCCTCTTGTTGCTGACCTTTAATTGGCCTCTTTCTGCTCTTTCCTAACCTTTATTGTGCCTCTTTTCACTCGTTTTTCATCTTTATCTTGCCTCTTTCTGCTCGTTGCTGGCCTTTATTCTGCTCCTCTCTGCTCGCTTCTGTCCGTCAGTCACCTCTTTCTGCTCGTTTCTCACCTTTATTTTGCCCTTTTCTGCCCGTTGATGATGTTTATTTTATTCTTTCTACTAATTTCTCACCTTCATTTCTTCTCTTTCTGCTAGGTTCTCACCTTTATTTTGCCTCTTTTTTCTCATTTCTGAACTTTATTCTGCCTCTTTCTGCTCGTTTCAGAACTTTATTCTGCCTCTTTCTGCTCATTTCTCAACTTTATTTTGACTCTTGCTGCTCGTTTTTGATCTTTATTCTGCCTCTTTCTGCTTATTTCTCACCATTATCTCGCCTCTTTCTGCTCGATGCTGGCCTTTATTCTGCCTCTTGCTGCTCGCTTCTGTCCTTTAGTCATCTCTTTCTGCTCCTTTCTTACCTTTATTTTGCCTCTTTCTGCTGGTTGATGACCTTGATTTTATTCTTTCAATTAATTTCTCAGCTTCATTTTAGCTCTTTCTGCTTGGTTCTCACCTGTATTTTGCCTCTTTCTTTTCATTTCTGCCTCCTTCTGCTCGTTGCAGAACATCATCCTGTCTCTTTTTGCTCATTTCTCACATTTATTTAGCCTCTTTCTTTAAGATGCTGACCGTTATTGTTCCTCTTTCTGCTAATTTTACACCTTTCTTTTGCCTCTTTCTGCTCATTTCTCACCTTGATTGTGCCTCTTCCTTATCATTTCTGACCTCTTTCTGCCTCTTACTGCTCTTACTGCTCTTTACAGACCTTTATTCTGCCTCTTTCTGCTCATTTCCCACCTTCATTTTGCCTCTTGCTGCTCGTTGCGGACCTTTATTTTGCTTCTTTATGCTAGTTTCTCACCCTGATTTTGACTTTTGCTGCTCGTTTCTCACCTTCATTCTGTCCCTTTCTGCTCATTTCTCAACATTATATTTTCTCTCTTTGCTCGTTTATGACCTATATTCTGGATATTGCTGCTCCTTTTTGACATTTATTCTGCCTCCTTCTGCTCATTTCTTACCTTTCTTTTGCTTCTTTCTGCTTGTTGCTGACCTTTTTCTGCCTCATTCTGTTCTTTTCAGTCCGTTATTCTGCTCGTTTCTCACCTTTATCTTGCCACTTTCTGTTCGCTTCTGTCTTTTAGTCGTCACTTTTGCTTGTTCCTCACCTTTATTTTGCCTCTTTCTGCTTGTTGCTAACCTTTCTTTGAATCTTTCTGCTAATTTCTCACCTACATTTTGCCTCTTTCTGCTCATTTCTCACCTTTATTCTGCCTCTTTCTCCTCATCTCTCTACTTTATTTTGCCTCTTGCAACTCCTTTCTGGCCTTTATTCTGACTCTTTCTGTTTGTTGCAGAATCTCATTTTGCCTCTTCATTTCACATCTTTATTCTGCTTCTTTCTGCTCTTCTTTAACATTCATTATGTCTCGTTCTGCTCATTTCTCACCGTAATCTTTTCTCTCTGTGCTCATTTATGACCTATATTGTGGATATTTCTGCTCCTTTTTGACCTTTATTCTGCCTCTTTCCCTCCCTTCTGACATTTATTTTGCCTCCTTCTGCTCATTTCTTACCTTTATTTTGTTTCTCTCTGCTTGTTGCTGACCATTATTTGGCCTCTTTCTGCTCTTTTCAGTCCGTTATTCTGCTTCTTCCTGCTCATTTCTCACCTTTATCTTACCTCTTTCTGCTCGTTGCTGGCCTTTATTTTGCCACTTTCTGCTCTCTTCTGTCTTTCAGTCGTCACTTCTGCTTGTTCCTCACCTTTATTTCGCCTTCTTCTGCTTGTTGCTAACCTTTATTTGATTCTTTCTGCTAATTTCTCACCTTCATTTTGCCTCTTTTTGCTTGTTTCTCACCTTTATTTTTGCCTCTTTCTTCTAATTTCTGACCTTTACTCTGCCTCTTTATGCTAGTTTCAGACCTTTATTCTGCCTCTTTCTCTTTCTGTTTGTTGGAGAACCTCATCCTGCCTCTTTTTACTCATTTCCCACCTTTATTTTGCCTCTTTCTGCTTGTTGCAGAAAAACATCCTGCCTCTTTTTGCTCATTTCTTACCCTTTTTATGCCTCTTTCTGCTCGTTGATTACCTTTATTTTGCCTCATTGAGCTCATTTCTCACCTTTATTTAGCCTCTTTCTACTCATTTCTCACCTTTCCTTTGACTCTTGCTGCTCGTTTCTCACCTTCATTCTGCCTCTTCCTTCTCGTTTCTCACCATTATTTTGCCTCTCTTTGCTCATTTATGACCTATATTCTGGCTATTTCTGCTCCTTTCTGACCTTTATTTAGCCTCTTTCTGCTCCCTTCTGACCTTTCTTCTGCCTCCTTTTGCTGGCCCTATTTGGCCTATTTCAGGTCTTTCCAGACCTTTATTCTGTCTCTTTTTACTTGTTTCTCTCCTCTCCGTGCCTTTTTCTTCTCATTAATGGCCTTTATTCTGCCTCTTTCTGCTTGCCTCTGTCCTTTAGTCACCCCTTTCTGCTTGTTCCTCATCTTTATTTTGCCTCTTTGTTCTGATTGTCGACAATTATTTGATTTTTCTGCTACTTTTTCACCTTCATTTTGCCTCTTGCTTCTCATTACTGAAATGTATTCTTTCTCTTCATGCTCGTTTCAGAACTTTATTCTGCCTCTTTCTGCTACTTTCTCACTTTTATTCTGCCTCTTTCTGCTCACTTTTCACCGTTATTTTGCGTCTTTCTGCTCGCTGCAGAACATCATCCTGCCTCTTTCTGTAAATTTCACACCTTTCTTATGCCTCTTTCTGCTCATTTCTCACCTTTATTTTGCCTCTTTCCTATCATTTCTGACGTCTTTCTGCTCGTTTCAGACCTTTATTCTGCCTCTTTCTGCTTGTTGCTGACCTTTAATTTACCTCATGCTGCTCTTTTCTCATTTTTATTTTGCCTCTTTCTGCTCATTTCTCCCCTTTATTTTGTCTCTTTCTGCTCATTTCTCAACTTTATTCTGCCTCTTGCAGCTCGTTTCTGACCTTTAGTCTGCCTCTTTCTGCTAATTTTTCACCTTTATTTTGTATCTTTCTGCTTGTTGCAGAAAATCAACCTGCCTCTTTTTTCTCATTTCTCACATTTTTTATGCCTCATTTTGCTTGTTGCTTACCTTTATTTTGCCTCATTCAGCTCATTTCTCACCTTTATTTTGCCTCTCTCTGCTCGTTTATTACCTATATTCTGGGTATTTCTGCTCCTTTCTGACCTTTATTTTGCCTCTTTCTGCTCCCTTCTGACCTTTCTTCTGCCTCCTTTTGCTCGTTTCTCACCTTTATTTTGCTTTGTATCTTTCTGCTTGTTGCTGACCTTATTTGGCCAATATCTGCTCTTTCCAGACCTTTATTCGGCCTCTTTTCACTTGTTTCTCACATTTTCTTGCCTTTTTCATCCCATTAATAGCCTTTATTCTGCCTCTGTCTGCTTGCTTCTGTCCTTTAGTCACCCCTTTCTGCTTGTTTCTCATCTTTATTTTGCCTCTTTGTTCTAATTGCCGACATTAATTTGATTATTTCTGCTACTTTTTCACCTTCATCTTGACTCTTGCTCCTCATTTCTGCACTTTATTTTACCTCTTTATGCACGTTTCAGAACTTTATACTGCCTCTTCTGCTCATTTCTGACCTTTATTCTGCCTCTTTCTGCTCACTTCTCACCTTTATTTTGCGTCTCTCTGCTCGCTGCAGAACATCATCCTGCCTCTTTTTGCTTATTTCTTACCTTCATTTTGCCTCTTTCCTTAAGATGCTGACAGTTATTTTTCCTCTTTCTGCTAATTTAACACCTTTCTTTTGCCTCTTTCTGCTCATTTCTCACCTTTATTTTGCCTCTTTTTTTATCATTTCTGACCTCTTTCTGCTCATTTCAGACCTTTATTCTGCCTCTTTCTGCTCACTTCCCACCTTTATTTTGCCTCTTGACCTTTAATCTGCCTCTTTTTGCATATTTCTCACCTTTATTTAGCATCTTTCTGCTTGTTGCAGAACATCATCCTGCCTCTTTTTGCTCATTTCTCACCTCAATTTTCCCTATTTCTTTACAATGCTGACCCTTATTTTGCCTCTTTCTGCTAACGTCACACCTTTCTTTTGCCTCTTTCTGTTAAATGCTTAACTTTATTTTGCCTCTTCCTGCTCCTTTCTTACCTTAATTTTGCCTCTTGTTGCTAGATTCTGACTTATATTATACCTCTTTTTCCTGGTTTCTCACCTTTTTTTGCCTCTTTCTCCTCAATTCTCACCATTAAAATAATGCTGCTTGTTTCTAACCTTTATTCGGCCTCTTTCTGCTAATTTCTCACCTTTATTTGGCCTCTTTCTGCTCTTACCTGACCTTTATTCTGCCTCTTTTCACTCGTTTCTCACCTTTATCTTGCGTCTCTCTGATCGTTGCTGGCCTTTATTCTGACTCTTTCTGCTCGTTTCTGTACTTTAGTCACCTCTTTCAGCTCGTTTCTCACCTTTATTTTGCCTTTTCTGGTCTTTGATGACCTTTATTTTATTCTTTTTACTAATTTCTCACCTTGATTTTGCCTCTTTCTGCTAGGTTCTCACCTTTATTTTGCCTCTTTCTTCTCTTTTCTGAACTTTATTCTGCCTCCTTCTGCTCATTTAAGAACTTTATTCTGCCTATTTCTGCTCATTTCTCACCTTTATTTTGCCTCTTGCTGCTCGTTGCTGGCCTTTATTTGGTCTTTGTCTGCTAGTTTCTCACCTTTATTTTGCCTCTTTCTGCTTGTTTCTGACCATCATATTGCCTCTTCCCGCTTGTTCCTGACCTCTATTCTCCCTCTTTCTGCTCGTTTCTGACTCTTATTTGTCCTCTTTCTGCTCCCTTCTCAACTTTATTCTGCCTCTTGCTGCTCGTTTCTCACCTTTATTTTGCCTCTTTCTGCTTATTTCTCTCTCCCCTTTATTTTGTCTTTCTGCTCATTTTTCAATTTTATTCTGCCTCTTGCAGCTCGTTTCTGACCTTTAGTCTGCCTCTTACTGCTAATTTCTCACCTTTATTTAGCATCTTTCTGCTTGCTGCAGAAAATCATCCTGCCTCCTTTTGCTAATTTCACACCTTTAGTATGCCTCTTTCTGCTCGTTGTTGACCTTTATTTAGCCGCATGCAGCTCATTTCTCACCTTTATTTAGCCACTAACTGCTCATTTCTCACCTTTCGTTTGACTCTTGCTGCTCGTTTCTCACCTTCATTCTGCCTCTTTCTGCTTGTTTCTCACCTTTATTTTGCCTCTCTCTGCTCGTGTAAGACCTATATTCTGGGTATTTCTGCTCCTTTCTGACCTTTATTTTGCCTCTTTCTGCTCCCTTCTGACCTTTCTTCTGCCTCCTTTTGATCGTTTCTCACCTTTATTTTGCTTCACATCTTTCTGCTTGTAGCCGACCTTATTTGGCCTATTTCTGCTCTCTCCTGGCCTTTACTCTACCTCTTTTCACTTGTTTCTCACCTTTATATTGCCTTTTTTTCTTGTTGCTGGCCTTTATTCAGCCTCTTTCTGCTCACTTCTGTCCTTCAGTCACGTCTTTCTGCTTGTTTCTCATCTTTATTGTGCATCTTTGTTCTGAATGCCGACATTTATTTGATTATTTCCGCTACTTTTTCACCTTTATTTTGCTTCTTGCTTCTCATTTCAGAACTTTATTCTGCCTTTTTCTGCTCATTTCGTATTTTTATTTTGCCTCTTGCTGCTCATTTCTGACCTTTATTCTTCCTCTTTCTGCTCCCTTCTCACCTTTATTTTGCGTCTTTCTGCTCACTGCAGAACATCACACTGCCTCTTTTTGCTCATTTCTCACCTTTATTTTGCCTCTTTCCTTAAGATGCTGACAGTTATTTTTCCTCTTCCTGCCAATTTCACACCTCTCTTTTGTCTCGTTCTCCTCATTTCTCATTTTTATTTTGCCTCTTGACCCTTGTTGCGGAACATCTGCCTGCCTCTTTTTGCTCATTTCACACCTTCATTTTGCCTCTTTCTTCTAGTTTTTCACCTTTATATTTTCTCTCTGCTCGTTTATTACCTATATTCTGGATATTTTTGCTTCTTTTTGACCTCTATTCTGCCTCTTTCTGCTCCCTTCTAACCAATATTCTACCTCCTTCTGCTCATTTCTCAACTTTATTTTGCCTTTTTCTTCTTGGTGCTGACCTTTATTTGGCCTCTTTCTGCTCTTTCCTGACTTTATCCTGCCTCTTTTCACTCGTTTATCACCTTTTCATTGCCTCTTTGTGTTCGTTGATGACCTATATTTTATTCTTTCTACTAATTTCTCACCTTCATTTTGCCTCGTTCTGCTAGGTTTTCACCTTCATTTAGCCTCTTTCTTCTTATTTCTGAACTTTATTCTGTCTCCTGCTTGTTTTAGAACTTTATTCTGCCTCTTTCTGCTCATTTCTCACCTTTATTTTGCTTCTTGCTGCTCGTTTTTTACCTTTATTCTGCCCCTTTCTGCTCATTTCTGACCTTTGTTTTGCATCTTTGTGCTTGTTGGAGAACATCATCCTTCCTCTTTTTGCTCATTCCTCACCTTTATTTTTGCCTCTTTCTTTAAGATGCTGACCATTGTTTTTCCTCTTTCTGCTAATTTCATACCTTTCTTTTGCCTCTTTCAGCTCGTTTCTCATCTTTATTTTGCCTCTATCTTATAATTTCTGACGTCTTTGGGCCTCTTTCTGTTTATTTCCCACCTTTATTTTGCCTCGTGCTGCTTGTTGCTGACCTTTATTTTGCCTCTTTCAGCTCATTTGTCACCATTATTTTGCCTCCATGCTATTTTCTCATCTTGATTTTGACTTTTGCTGCTCCTTTCTCATCTTCATTCTGTCTCTTTCTGCTAATTTCTCACTGTTACACTCTTTCTCTCTTTGCTCGTTTAAGACCTATATTGTTGATATTTCTGCTCCTTTTTGACCTTTATTCTGCCTCTTTCTCCTCCTTTCTGACATTTATTCTGCTTACTTCTGCTCATTTCTTACCTTTATTTTGCTTCTTTCTGCTTGTTGCTGACCTTTATTCGGCCTATTTCTGCTCTTTTCAGTCCGATATTCTGCCTCTTTCTGCTCCTTGTTGGCCTTTATTTTGCCACTTTCTGCTCGCTTCTGTCTTTCATTCGTCACTTCTGCTTGTTCCTCACCTTTATTTTGCCTCTTTCTGCTTGTTGCTAACCTTTATTTGATTCTTTCTGCTAATTTCTCACCTTCATTTTGCCTCTTTCTGGTCGTTTCCCTCCTTTATTTTGCCTTTTTTTTCTCATTTCAGACCTTTATTCTGCCTCTTTCTGCTAGTTTCAGAACCTCATGCTGCCTCTTTTTGTTAATTTCTCTACTTTATTTTGCCTCTTTCTGCTTGTTGCTGACCTTTAATTTACCTCTTGCAGCTGGGTTCTCACCTTTATTTTGCCTCTTTCTGGTAATTTCTCACCTTTATTTTGTCTCTTTCTGCTAATTTCTCAACTTTATTCTTCCTCTTGCAGCTCATTTCTGATTGTTAGTCTGCCTCTTTCTGCAAATTTTTAACCTTTATTTTGCATCTTTCTGCTTGTTGCAGAAAATCATTCTGCCTCTTTTTGCGTATTTCTCACCTTTTGTATGCCTCTTTCTGCTTGTTGCGTACCTTTATTTTGCCTCATTCAGCTAATTTCTCACATTTATTTAGCCTATTTCTGCTCATTTCTCACCTTTCCTTTGAATGTTGCCGCTCGTTTCTCACCTTCATTCTTCCTCTTCCTGCTCGTTTCTCACCTTCATTTTTCCTCTCTATGCTTGTCTATGACGTACATTCTAGGTTTTTTGCTCCTTTCTGACCTTTATTTATTTATTTTGCCTCTTTGTGCTCCCTTCTGACCTATCTTCTGCCTCCTTTTGCTTGTTTCTCACCTTTATTTTGCTTTGCATCTTTCAGCTTGTTGCTGATCTTATTTGGCCTATTTCTGCTATTACCAGACGTTTATTCTGCCTCTTTTCACTTGTTTCCCACCTTTTCTTGCCTGTTTCTTCTGATTAATAGCCTTTATTGTGCCTCTTTTTGCTCTCTTCTGTCTTTTAGTCACCCCTTTCTGCTTGTTTCTCATCTTTGTTCTGATTGTCGACATTTATTTGATTATTTTTGCTACTATTTCACCTGCATTTTGCCTCTTGCTTCTCATTTCTGTACTTTATTCTGCCTCTTTCGGCTTGTTTTAGAACTTTATTTTGCCTTTTTCTCCACAATTCTCACCTTTATTTTACCTTTTGCTGCTAGTTTCCAACCTTTATTCTGCCTCTTTCTGCTCATTCCTCACCTTTGTTTTGCCTCTTTCTGCTGTTGCGAAACATCCGTCTGCTTCTTTTTGCTCATTTCTCACCTTCATTTAGCCTCTTCCGGCTAGTTTTTCACCTTTATATTTTCTCTCTCTGCCCGTTTATGACCTATATTCTGGATATTTTTGCTTCCTTTTCTGCCTCTTTCTGCTCCCTTGTAACCATTATTCTGCCTCCTTGTGCTCATTTCTCACCTTTATTTTGCCTCTTTCGTCTTGTTGCTGACCTTTATTTGGCCTCTTTCTGCTCTTTCCTGACTGTTATTCTGCCTCTTTTCACTTGATTCTCACCATTATCTTGCCTCTTTCTGCTTGTTGCTGGCCTATATTCTGCCTCTTTCTGCTCGCTTCTGTCTTTTAACCACCTCTTTCTGCTTGTTTCTCACCTTTATTTTGCCTTTTTAATCGTTGATGACCTTTATTTTACTCTTTCTACTAATTTCTCACCTTCATTTTGACTCTTTCTGCTAGGTTCTCACCTTTATTTTCCCCCTTTCTTCTCATTTCTGAACTTTATTCTGCCTCTTTCTGCTCATTTCTCACTATTTTGCCTCTTGCTGCTCGTTTTTGACCGTTATTCTGCCTCTTTCTGCTCATTTATCAACTTTATTTTGCGTCTTTCTGCTCGTTGCAGAACATCACCCTGCCTATTTTTGCTAATTTCTCACTTTTATTTTTCCTCTTTCTGTTAATTTCACACTTTTCTTTTGCCTCTTCCTGCTCATTTCTCACCTTTATATTGCCTCTTTCTTATAATTTCTGACCTCTCTCTGCCTCTTTCTGCTCATTTCCCACCTTTATTTTGCATCTTGCTGCTCGTTGCAGACCTTTATTTTCCCTCTTACAGCTCATTTTTCAACTTTATTTACCTCTTTATGCTAGTTTCTCACCTTGATTTTGACTTTTGCCGCTCATTTCTCACATTCATCCTGTCTCTTTCTTCTCATTTCTCACCATTATAGTTTCTCTCTTTGCTCCTTTATGATCTATAATCTGGGTATTTCTGCTACTTTTTCACCTTTATTCTGCCTCTTTCTTCTCCCTTCTGTGATTTATTCTGCATCCTTCTGCTCATGTCTTACCTTTATTTTGTTTCTTTCTGATTGTTACTGACCTTTATTTGGCCTCTTTCTGCTCTTTTCAGTCCGCTATCTGCTTCTTTCTGCTCGTTTCTCACCTTTATATTGCCTCTTTCTGCTCGTTGCTGGACTTTATTTTGACACTTTCTGCTCGCTTCTGACTTTTAGTCATCAGTTCTGCTTGTTCGTCACCTTTATGTTGCCTCTTTCTGCTTGTTGCTAACCTTTATTTGATTCTTTCTGCTAATTTCCCACCTTCATTTTGCCTCTTCCTTCTCATTTCTGACCTTTATTCTGCCTCTTTCTGCTTATCTCTCTACTTTATTTTCCCTCTTGCAACTCCTTTCTGGCCTTTTATTATGCCTCTTTTTGTTTGTTGCAGAACCTCATCCTGCCTCTTTTTTGCAATTGCTCACCTTTATTTTGCCTCTTTCTGCTCCTTGCTGACCTCTAATTTGCCTCTTTCAGCTCATTTCTCACCTTTATTTTGCCTCTTTCTGCTCATTTCTCACCTTTATTTTGACTCTTACTGCTCGTTTTTAAACTTTATTGTGCCTCTTTCTGCTAATTTCTCACTTTTGTTTTGCCTCTTTCTGCTCATTGCAGAACATCCTTCTGCCTCTTTTTGTTCGTCGCTCACTTTTATTTTAACTCTTCCTGCTCAGTGCTGACCTTTATTTTGCCTCTGTCAGCTCATTTCTCACCTTCATTTAGCTTCTTTCTGCTCCTTTCTACCTTTATTTTGCCTCTCTCTGCTCGTTTAAGAAATATATTCTGGGTATTTCTGCGCATTTCTGACCCTCATTGTGCCTCTTTCTGCCCCCTTCTAACATTGTTTCTGCTTTTTCTGATCGTTTCTCACCTTTATTTTGCCTCACCTCTTTCTGCTTGTTGCTGATCTTTATTTGGCCCTTTTCTGCTCTTTCCTGACCTTTATTCTGAAACCATGGATTGCCGATGCACTCTAACATTGAGTATACAGATTGTTCGGTAACAATTCACAACAATTTACACCAATTGACAGAAGTGACACAAAACTCCAACAGATGCGTGAATCTTGGAGTCTTTAATGCAGAATACAGCCAGCCGACACGTGTTTCATCGCCTTCGCGATTCCTCAGGGCTAGATGGCCGTGTCAACGTATACAAGGTCGCTTAGCTGGTGATAATTCCGACCCAGCCGGGCCCTTGACCATGGCACTCGGTTCGAGTGTATCCACGAACGGTTTTAGTCTTTATTTATGTTTATGTTTAAACAGAAGTATAAGTGGGGCTCGGAGGTCACCCGTTATATTTCACAAAGTAGTTAAATGCTCTGATTTCGAAACGTGTGCTATTTCGCGTCTTGTAAAGGGAAGCCGGTTGCGGTCCTAGTCCAAACAGGAACCGAGCTCGGAGGAGGTGAACCCGCTAGATACGCTGAGAGAGCCGCACACGGCCTGGTGTCCGCTCGATAGGGACCGCAACCGGCTTCCCTTTACAAGACGCGAAATAGCACACGTTTCGAAATCAGAGCATTTAACTACTTTGTGAAATATAACGGGTGACCTCCGAGCCCCACTTATACTTCTGTTTAAACATAAAAATAAATAAAGACTAAAACCGTTCGTGGATACACTCAAACCGAGTGCCATGGTCAAGGGCCCGGCTGGGTTGGAATTATCACCAGCTAAGCGACCTTGTATACGTTGACACGGCCATCTACCCCTGAGGAATCGCGAAGGAGATGAAACACGTGTCGGCTGGCTGTATTCTGCATTAAAGACTCCAAGATTCACGCATCTGTTGGAGTTTTGTGTCACTTCTGTCAATTGGTGTAAATTGTTGTGAATTGTTACCGAACAATCTGTATACTCAATGTTAGAGTGCATCGGCAATCCATGGTTTCAGACAGTAGTAGTTGTCTACTCAAAGGAGTGGTTCAGGTTTGCCCACTCGCCGATTAGCACCTAGGACATTTATTGTATCTATAAATTGTATGCGTATGAACTGGCAGTGCACCCACCAATAACTGATCTAAAACCTTCTGTTCCCCTATCTGACCTTTATTCTCCCTCATTCGACTTGTTTTTCTCCTTTATCTTACCTCTTTCTGCTCATTAATGGTCTTTATTCTGCCTCTTTCTGCTCGCTTCTGTCCTTCAGTTGCCTCTTTCTGCTAGATTCTCACCTTTATTGTGCCTCTTTCTGCTCATTGTTGACCTTTATTTTATTCTCGCTGCTCATTTCTCTCCTTTATTTTGCCTCTTTCTGCTCATTGCAGAACATCAGCCTGCCTCTTTTTACTAATTTCTCACCTTTATTTTGCCTCTTTCTGCTTGTTGCCTACCTTTATTTTGACTCTTTCAGCTCATTTCTCACTTTTAGTTAGCCCCTTTCTGCTCGTTTTTCACCTTTATTTTGACTCCTTCTGCTCGTTGCTGGTCTTTTTTTCTCCCTCTTTCTACTCCCTTCTGTCCTTTAGTTGCCTCTTTTTTGCTCGATTGTCTCCTTTATTTTGCCTCTTTCTTCTCACATCTGACCTTTATTCTTCCTCTTTCTGCTCATTTCTCACATTGTTTTGCCTCTTTCTGCTTGTTGATGACCTTTATTTTGTCTGTTTCTGCTAGATTCTCACCTTTATTGTGCTTCTTTCTGCTTGATGCTGAGCATTATATTGCCTCTTTCTGCTCGTTTCTGACCTCTATTCTGCCTATTTCTGCTTATTTCTGAACTTTATTCCGCCTCTTCCTGCTCATATCTCCCTTAATTTTGTCTCATTCTGCTCGTTTCTCACATTTATTTAGCCCCTGTCTGTTAATTTCTGACTTTAATTCTGCCTCTTACTGCTCATTTCAGATCTTTATTTTGCCTCTTTCTGCTCATTTTTCACCTTAATTTTCCCTCTTTCTTCTCATGTGTGACCTTTATTCCGTCTCTTTCTGCTCATTTTTCACCTTTATTTTGCCTCTTACTGCTTGTTGCTGACCTTAATTTCGTCTATGTCTGCTGATTTCTCACCTTTATTTTGCCTGTTTCTGCTTGTTTCTGACCATTATATTGCCTCTTTCTGCTTGTTTCTGACCTCTATTCTCCCTCTTTCTGCTCCCTTCTCACCTTTATTCTGCCTCTTACTGCACGTTTCTCACCTTTATTTTGCCTCCTTCTGCTCTTTGGAGAAAATCATCCTGTTTCTTTTTGCTAATTTCTCACCTTCATTATGCCTCTTTCTGCTCGTTGCTAACCTTTATTGTGCCTCATTCAGCTCATTTCTCACCATTATTTAGCCTCTTTCTGCTCATTTCTCACCTTTCGTTTGATTCTTGCTGCACGTTTCTCACCTTCATTCTGCCTCTTTCTGCTCATTTCTCATCTTTATTTTGCCTCTTTGTTCTGATTGCAGACATTCATTTGATTATTTCTGCTACTTTCTCACTTTCATTTTGACTCTTGCTTCAAATTTCTGCATTTTATTCTGCCTCCTTCTGCTCCTTTCTGACCTCTTTCTGCCCCTTCTAACCTTTATTCTGCTTCTTTCTGCTCATTTCTCACCTTTATTTTGCCTCACCTTTTTCTGCTTGTAGCTGATCTTTATTTGGCCCTATTTCTGCTCTTTCCTGACCTTTATTCTCCCTCATTCTACTCGTTTCTCACCTTTATCTTACCTCTTTCCGCTCATTAATAGTCTTTAATCTGCCTCTTTCTGCTCCTTTCTGTCCTTTAGTCGCCTCTTTTTACTCATTTCTCACCTTTATTTTGCCACTTTCTGCTTGTTGTTGACCTTTATTTTGCCTCTTTCAGCTCCTTTCTCACCTTTATTTAGCCCCTTTCGGCTTGTTTTTCACCTTTATTTTGACTCTCTCTGCACGTTGCTGGTCTTTTTTTTCTCCTTCTTTCTACCCTCTTCTGTCCTTTAGTCGCCTCTTTCTGCTCGTTTCTCTCCTTTATTTTGCCTCTTTCTGCTTGTTGCTCACCTTTTTTAATTATTTTTTGCTAATTTTCTCACTTTTTATTTTTGTTCTGCTTCTTTCCCACCTTTATTTTTCCTCTTTCTTCTCATTTCGCACCTTTTTTGCCTCTTTCTGCTTGTTGATGACCTTTATTGTGTCTATTTCTGCTAGTTTCTCACCTTTATTTTGCCTCTTCCTGCTTGATGCTGAGCATTATATTGCCTCTTTCTCCTTGTGTCTGACCTCTATTCTGCCTATTTCTGAACTTTATTCTGCCTCTTCCTGCTCATATCTCCCTTTATTTTGTCACATTCTGCTAGTTGTTCACATTTATTTAGCCTGTCTGTTAATTTCTGTCTTTATTCTGCCTCTTTCTGTTCGTTTCAGATCTTTATTCTGCCTCTTTCTGCTTATTTTTCACCGTAATTTTCCCTCTTTTTTCTCATTTGTGACCTTTATTCTGCCTCTTTCTGCTCATTTCTCATCTTAATTTTGCCTCTTTCTGCTTGTTGCTGACATTTATTTTGTCTATGTCTGCTGGTTTCTCACCTTTAGTTTGCCTCTTTTTGCTTGTTTCTGACCATTATATTACCTCTTTCTGCTTGTTTCTGACCTCTATTCTCCCTCTTTTTGCTCACTTCTCACCTTTATTCTGCCTCTTACTGCTCGTTTCTCACCTTTTTTGCCTCTTTCTGCTCCCTTCTGACCTTTCTTCTACCTCCTTTTGCTCGTTCCTCACCCTTATTTTGCTTCACATCTTTCTGCTTGTAGCTGACTTTATTTGGCCTATTTCTGCTCTCTCCTGGCCTTTACTCTGTCTCTTTTCACTTGTTTCTCACCTTTATCTTGCCTTTTTCTTCTCGATGCTGGCCTTTATTCTGCCTCTTTCTGCTCACTCCTGTCCTTGTTTCTCATCTTTATTGTGCATCTTTGTTCTGATTGCCGACATTTATTTGGTTATTTCCGCTACTTTTTCACCTTAATTTTGCCTCTTGCTTCTCATTTCAGAAATGTATTCTGCCTTTTCTGCTCATTTCTTACTTTTATTTTGCCTCTAGCTACTCATTTCTGACCTTTATTCTGCCTCTTTCTGCTCACTTCTCAACTTTATTTTGCGTCTTTTTGCTCGCTGCAGAACATCATCCTGTCTCTTTTTGCTCATTTCTCACCTTCATTTTGCCTCTTTCTTCCAGTTTTTCACCTTCACATTTCTCTCTGCTCGTTTATTACCTATATTCTGGATATTTTTGCTTCTTTTTGACCTCTACTCTGCCTCTTTCTGCTCCCTTCTAACCAATATTCTCCCTCCTTCTGCTCATTTCTCAACTTTATTTTGCCTTTTTCTTCTTGTTGCTGACCTTTATTTGGCGTCTTTCTGCTCTTGCCTGACCTTTATTCTTCCTCTTTTCACTCGTTTCTCATCTTTTTATGGCCTCTTTGTGCTCGTTGATGACCTATATTTTATTCTTTTCAGTAATTTCTCACCTTAATTTTGCCTCGTTCTGCTGGGTTTTCACCTTTATTTAGCCTCTTTCTTCTAATTTCTGGACTTTATTCTGCCTCCTTCTGCTTGTTTTAGAACTTTATTCTGCATCTTTCTGCTCATTTCTCACCTTTATTTTGTCTCTTGCTGCTCGTTTTTTACCTTTATTCTTCCCCTTTCTGCTCATTTCTTACCTTTATTTTCCATCTATCTGCTCGTTGCAGAACATCATCCTTCCTCTTTTTGCTCATTTCTCACCTTTATTTTTGCCTCTTTCTTTAAGATGCTGACCGTTATTTTTCCTCTTTCTGCTAATTTCACACCTTTCTTTTGCTTCTTTCAGCTCGTTTCTCACCTTTATTTTGTCTCTATCTTATAATTTCTGCCGTCTTTGGGCCTCTTTCTGCTTATTTCCCACCTTTATTTTGCCTCTTGCTGCTTGTTGCTGACCTTTATTTATCCTCTTTCAGCTCATTTGTCACCATTATTTTGCCTCCATGCTAGTTTCTCATCTTGATTTTGACTTTTGCTGCTCCTTTCTCATCTTCATTCTGTCTCTTTCTGCTCATTTCTCTCCGTTATATTTTCTCTATTTGCTCGTTTACGACTTATATTGTGGATATTTCTGCTCCTTTTTGACCTTTATTCTACCTCTTTCTTCTCCCTTCTGACATTTATTCTGCTTACTTCTGCTCATTTCTTACCTTTATTTTGCTTCTTTCTGCTCGTTGCTGGCCTTTATTTTGCTATTTTCTGCTCGCTTCTGTCTTTCAGTCGTCACTTCTGCTTGTTCCTCACCTTTATTTAGTCTCTTTCTGCTCGTTTCTGGCCTTTATTCTGCCTCTTTCTGTTAGTTTCAGAACCTCATCCTGCCTCTTTTTGTTAATTTCTCTACTTTATTTTGCCTCTTTCTGGTTGTTGCTGACCTATAATTTGCCTCTTGCTGCTGGTTTCTCACCTTTATTTTGCCTCTTTCTGCTAATTTCTCCCCTTTATTTTGTCTCTTTCTGCTCATTTCTCAACTTTATTCTTCCTCTTGCAGCTCATTTCTGACCGTTAGTCTGCCTCTTTCTGCTAATTTCTCACCTTTATTTTGTATCTTTCTGCTTGTTGCAGAAAATCAGCCTGCCTCTTTTTGCTTATTTCTCACCTTTTGTATGCCTCTTTCTGCTTGTTGCATACCTTTATTTTGCCTCATTCAGCTCATTTCTCACCTTTATTTAGCCTCTTTCTGCTCATTTCTTACCTTTCCTTTGAATCTTGCCGCTCGTTTCTCACCTTCATTCTGCCGCTTCCTGCTCATTTCTCACCTTTATTTTTAATCCCTCTGCTTGTTTATGACGTACATTCTAGGTATTTTTGCTCCTTTCTGACCTTTATTGTGCCTCTTTGTGCTCTCTTCTGACCTTTCTTCTGCCTCCTTTTGCTTGTTTCTCACCTTTATTTTGCTTTGCATCTTTCTGCTTGTTGCTGATCTAATTTGGCCTATTTCTGCTATTTCCAGACCTTTATCATGCCTCTTTTCACTTTTTTCTCAACTTTTCTTGCCTGTTTCTTCTGATTAATAGCCTTTATTCTGCCTCTTTCTGCTCGCTTCTGTCCTTTAGTCACCCCTTTCTGCTTGTTTCTCATCTTTATTTTGCCTCTGTTCTGATTGCCAACATTTATTTGATTATTTTTGCCTCTATTTGCATTCTGCCTCTTGCTTCTCATTTCTGCACTTTATTCTGCCTCTTTCTGCTCATTTTAGAACTTTATTCTGCCTCTTTCTGCTAATTTCTTACTTTTAGTTAGCCTCTGGTTGCTCATTTCTGACCTATATTCTGCCTCCTTCTGCTCACTTCTCACCTTTATTTTGCGTCTTTCTGCTCGCTGCAGAGCATCGCCCTGCCTCTTTTTGCTCATTTCTCACCTTTATGTTTCCTCTTTCCTTAAGATGCTGACAGTTATTTTTCCTCTTTCTGCTAATTTGACATCTTTCTTTTGGCTTTTCTGCGCATTTTTCACCTTTATTTTGCCTCTTTCTTATAATTTCTGACCTCTTTCTGCCTCTTTCTGCTTGTTTCAGACCTTTATTCCGCCTCTTCTGCTCATTTCCCACCTTTATTTTGCCTCTTGCTGCTCGTTCCTCACCTTTATTCTACCTCTTTCTGCATAATTCTCACCTTTATTTAGCGTCTTTCTGCTCGTTGAAGAACATCATTTTGCCTCTGTTTGCTCATTTCTTACCTCAATTTTCCCTATTTCATTACGATGCTGACCTTTATTTAGCATCTTTCTGCTATCTTTTTTTTTTTTTTTAAATATATTTTTATTGCAGGAATCAGTAAATCGTTACAAAATCGACCAGCATTATATCACAAGCACTATTAGCGAAATACAACCCTCTGCCCCCGCCCCGTAAGTTTCTTACACAGCCATCCGGCCCACAACCCTGGGGTCGGGCGGCGAAATTCAATGGGGGCTCAGAAGGATGTCAGAGCTGGTCCGGATGATCCACTGTCCGTCATCTGCTTTTCCAAACAAGCCTATAAACCCAAAAGGAAAACCCCCACCCTCAAAACACTACTAACCAAAGCAAACGCCACCCAACCCCGCCATCAGCGCCTGGTAACAACCGCAACAGGATCTGCTATGGGACCCACGGGGAAAGCAACAGGACTAACAGTGCAATTGTTTATCGGGACATGGGGCGAGTCGCTTCTTCATCTTCAGAGTCGCTGGGGGCGCAATAATCCCTGAGGGCCTGCACTAACGTTTCCCACTCCAACGCTGCCTCCTGCGCCTTCTCATTACGCTGCCTCCAAGCCAGTTGGTATCTCAGCGTGCTCTCCCCCGCCGCCCACTTCAAGAGCTCGCTGTGCCATCGGCTTCCTGTCGGACCAGCTCTTGCCTTCCAGTTCCTGGTCACCTCTCGTTTAGCAAGGAGGAGCCCAAGGTCGATAAATTTGCTGGAAATTTTATTCTTGGGGGTATGAGGGAACCAGTGCAGGAGTCCCACCGCCGCATCAAATGATAAGGACCTCCCCGTCACCTCCTCCAGGGTCTTCCCCACTTCCACCCAGTAGGATGACAATCCCGGGCAGGCCCATAGCATGTGGAGGAGGTCCGCCTCCTGAGCTGTGCACCTAGGGCAATCCGCCGAATTCGTGGCAAAATATCGCCTAATTTTCACCGGGGTCAGATATGCTCTATGGAGCACGTAATAGTGGACCAGCTGAAAACGGGCGTGGCGTGTGCCCTTCCAGGCTCGCCGCACCAACTGGCACCAGGTCGTCTCCGGGATCTCCTTGCCAATGTCCTCCTCCCAGCGGTTTCTCAAAGTAGTGAGAGGAGCCAATCCTTCGTTGATCAGTCTACCGTAAAGGCAAGTGACCGCCTTCACCGTGCCCGCAGACATCATCACGTATTGGCACACCGGAGATAAAGTGGGTTCCTCCTGCCCGCTTTTCCAGTGCACCTGGATCGCTCGGACAATGGCCGAGTGCAGCAGAAAGTCGCCACGGGGGATCTCGAAGCGATCAATAAGCTCCTGAAAGGGCAAGAGCGCCCCGTCCTCATACAGATCCCCAACTAGCTGTAAGCCGGCGTCCTCCCAGGCCGCCAATCGCGACCAATCGCCTCCATGGGGGAGGGCCGTCAGCATCCCCAAAGGTATTTCGGGTGCGTACGGTGTTCTCAGTTGGCCTCGGGCGTGAGCTCGGTTCCAACACAGGCGGACGGTCCGCTCCTCCAGCGACAAGTCCCGTAGGGCCAAACGTTGTCCCAGCGCTATGAAGGAGAGAACATGCCTGGCCATGCCTGTCCCCCTTCTGTCTTCCGGGCCCCGGAATTCCCGGGCGATCTCCTGGGTGAAGGTCTGGAGCTGCGCCGCCAGATAATACTTTTCAAAGTCCGGCACCGCAAGCCCACCCTCATCTTTCGGCCTCATCAGGGTCTTGAGGGCCACCCGACGGCGGCCCGAGCCCCAGAGGAATCCGACTATCATAGTTCTTAGTAGTCGAAACGTGGCCGGTGGGACCCAGATCGGTAGTGTCCGGAAATAATATAACAGCCGGGGAAGCGCCACCATTTTAAGCAGAGCGATCCGCCCCACCACCGAGAGCGGCAGCGTGGCCCAGAAGTCCATACAGCCTCGAAGTGCTCGAGTGCTGCGGGCAACGTTACCATCCAGGAGGTCGGATGGGTCGTGATAGACGTACACCCCCAGGTATTTAAAGCAGTCGGGTTCCCATCTGATCTCCCTACTTAGAGTAGGGGCGGGGGCGCCCTTGCGAACCGGGAAAAGACAGGTCTTCGACCAATTCACCCGGAGGCCCGAGACCTCCCCAAACTCCGTGAGCGCCGTCGCCGCTCCATGTAAAGCGTCGAGCGGGTCCTCTAGGAAGAGCAACAGGTCGTCTGCATACAGCGAAACATAGTGCGGGCCCGAAGGCGTCCACAGGCCCGTATAGTGGGCTCCCGATCAAAGATGCAGCGCGAGTGGCTCCACCGCCAGCGCAAAAAGAAGTGGGGACAACGAACACCCCTGCCTCGTGCCTCGTTCCACCGGATATTGTGAGGAGATCAGTGGTCCCGCTCGGACCCTGGCCGATGCAGAGGCATAGAGAACCGTGGTCCATCTGACGAAGCCCTCACCGAGGCCGAACCTCCGTAACACAGTGCAAAGGTAGTCCCACTCCAGGCTATCAAAAGCCTTCTCTAGGTCCACCGATAAGACAACCGGGGACGGGGCATCCACAAACGGTTCCCCTAGCAAGCGGAACAACCTGCGAATGTTCATAGTTGTGTTACGCCTAGGGATAAAACCTGCTTGATCCTCATGCACCAGGGAGCTCATGTGTCCCAGCAGCCTCGAGGCCAAGATACTGCTCAGTATTTTATAGTCAACCGTCAGCATCGATAAGGGACGGTAAGACCCCGGGTCGGACGAGTCCCTTCCTGGCTTGAGGAGAGGAACCACCAACGCCTCACACATCGAGCTCGGGAGCCGCCCCAACCTCTTCGCCTCTCTGTAGACTACCAATAACCTAGGGGCTAGGAGGTCAGCATAAGCTGCATAAAACTCCACGGGCAGGCCGTCCAAGCCCGGGGTCTTATTCCTCGCCATTCGTTTAATGGCACTGCGGATCTCTCCCAATTCTATGTCGGACCCCAGGGCTTTCGCCACGTCTTGCTCCACTGTTCGGAGTTCCAGTGGCCGTAAATAATTATCGAGCTGGTCAGGGTCTTGGGCTGAGCGACTGCGGTACAAACGTTCGTAATAATGCCGGTAGCAGCTGAGAATCTCCGGCTGAGTGTACACCTCGGTTCCGTCTGCCTTACGCATACTTGTCGTCAATGAGGACTGACGCGTAGGGTTGGCCAACCATGCCAGCAACGCACTCGATCTATCCCCCTCCGCGATGGACCGGACCGTATAGGCCTTGTAGTCAAAACAGCGAAGCCGTTCGACCTCCGCCGCCACCTTCTCCCTCGCCTCCGCCGTGCGTACCTGTAATTCAGGGCGCCCGGGGCGGCGAATTTCCAGCTCGCGGAGTTCCCGGTCCGCTGCATCTAGGTCAGCTAGGATAACTCGCCTCATGCCTACCTTTTTAGAAATACAGTAACCCCTCACCACTACCTTAAAAGCGTCCCACTCTAACGCTCTGGTACTCGCGGTGCCGCCGTTGGACGCAAAGTACTCTGATACCTTATCACCTAGGTCCGCCCTGAAAACACTGTCCTCAAGAATCTCGGGCCGTAGCTTCCAGGTGGGCACCGCCGGCGCCCCGGGGAACCAGCGAAGGTCCAGCAGGAGGGGGTTATGGTCTGAAATGGTTCTGGACAAGTATTCAGATCGGACCGCTGCCGAAACCAGTTCGGGCGAGCCCAGAAATCCTTCCAGTCTAACATGCAACTCATGGAGGCTCGAGAAGTATGAATAGTCCCTAGATGTGGGGTGGTGCGCCCTCCAGATATCTGTCAGACCCCAGTGGGTCTGCCAGTCCTTACGACCCTTAGCCATGCGACGAACCGGAGAATCGGGAAGGGGTGGATGCGAGCGGTCAGTGTCTACGTCCACTACTGAGTTGAAATCTCCCCCGAGCAGAAGGGGCCCGGAGAAGAAGTGGGCCAACGAGCCCGACAACCTGGAAAGGAAGGCAGTCTGGTCTATATTAGGAGCGTACACACAGCAAACGTTCAAGTCCCTCCCTCCCAAAGTGCCCGAGATAGCCACGTAACGCCCCTCTGGATCTATCACTGTTTTCGTGACCTGGAAGGGGACCCCAGCTCTAACCCATGTCAGCGCCCCTCTGGCATACGCGGAGTACGATATGCAAAAGACCTGCCCCCTCCATCTACGCTGTAGCACCGCCCCTTCCGCCCTGTTCAGATGAGTTTCCTGCAGCAGTGCCATTTGCACTCCCCTACGCACTAAATAAGCGTGGACTTTGTGGCGCCTGGACATAGTATGAAGCCCCCGCACGTTCCAAGTAACACATTTCAAGTTAGCAACATCAGCCATTGTCCCATACTGTTCTCGCAAAGTCTCCCCCTCTGGGTCCCAACAAAGAAAGGACATCATTCATCCCAGCACTGATGGCGGCCATTTTCCCCAACCAAAACCGAACAACCCAAGAACGAACCAGGCCCCCACCCACCCTCCCCAGAACAGGACCCAAACAGCACCATCCAGATCCCATCCAAACCATACCCTCCAACAACCCAATAACCCCTACTAATCCTGCGGTCGCCACCGTAGGAAGGCCTTAAGGGCCAGGTGCGGGCCGGGCGGAGGCAGTGGGCCCTCGACGCTCAGACTACCGGGGCTAAAACAAGCCCAAAACAGTGCCAATGACCCTCGGGGCAAAACCAGGGCACCCCACCCTCCCTGCCCTCGTTGTCAGCATCAATTGACGGCATCCGCCACCCCCCTGCCGGGCCCCCTCCCAAAATGAGGCAGCTCACCCCGTTACCCCTGTCCATCCAGAAGGTCTTCCACCGATTTCGGTGTGATCACAGGTGTATGGGCGCTATCAGTCACTGAGTCCTCGGAATCCGATGGTGCCCCCTCGTCACCCGGGTCTGCTTCCTCTTCAATGGCATCGTCCCGTGAGCCAGACAACGCAGATAACACCTCCAGCACTCCCCTCCGCTCCGTCGACGTCTCTGCAGTTGAGGGCCCCCCCGAGCGGCCGCGGCGACTCCTAATCCTCCTGGATCGCCGTCTCTGTTCCGGCTCCTCCGCCTGCTGGGATGAGGAGCCGAAGCCATCTTTCCCCGCTCTGTAAAGCTCGAGCCAGGCACAGACATCCTCCGGGGTGTCGAAGAATTGAGTCTTGTCATCGACAATGATGCGGAGCCTTGCAGGATAAAGGAGCGAGTACTGGATGCCCTCGCTCCGGAGCTCGCGCTTGACCGCCAGGAAGGAGAACCGCCTGCGTTGAGTTTCGCAGGTGTAGTCCGGGAAGATGTTCACCTGACTGTTCGCCACTTTGAATGGACCATTATGCCTAGCGGCATTGAGGATGAAGTCTCTGTCCCGAAAGTGCAATAACCGCGCCACCACAGGTCTCGGGGCTCGTCCCTGCTGCGGTGGCCGCGCCGGGACTCTATGGGCACGCTCCAAGGTGTAGAAGGAGGATAGCCCCTCCGGGGCCACCGTGTCACGGAGCCAGGCCTCCAAATATGCCACCATGTCGCCATCCTCGATCTTTTCCGGAAGGCCCACCACACGGATGTTGTTCCTCCTGTTGCGGCCTTCCGCATCCTCCGCTCTCTGCTCCAGGGTCGCAATCCGGGATAAGGCATCCTTCATAGTCGCAGCCAAGGTTCGCTGCGCCGGCTCCAAGGTCTTTACCGAGCTCTCCACTTCCTTGACCCGGTCTGAAAGTTTGCCGTGGTCCGCTCTAAGGAGACCTAGGCTCGTCGCTACCTGGGCAATGTCCTGCTGGAGGGCCGATCGCGTGGTTGCTATCGCCTCTAGGACGCGGTCTTTCTGCTATCTTAACATCTTTCTTTTGCCTCTTTCTGTTAAATGCTTAACTTTATTTTGCCTCTTGCTTCTCCTTTATTACCTTTATTTTGCCTCTTGTTGCTAGATTTTGACTTATATTGTACCTCTTTATCCTGGTTTCTCACCTTTATTTTGCCTTTTTCTCCACAATTCTCACCTTTATTTTACCTTTTGCTGCTCGTTTCTAGCCTTTATTCTGCCTCGTTCTGCTCATTTCTCACCTTTATTTTGCCTCTTTCTGCTTGTTGCGGAACATCCGTCTGCCTCTTTTTGCTCATTTCTCACCAGCTAGTTTTCCACCTTTATATTTTCTCTCTCTACTCGTCTATGACATATATTCTGGATATTTTTGCTTCCTTTTGACCTCTATTCTGCCTCTTTCTGCTCCCATGTAACCATTATTCTGCCTCCTTCTGCTCATTTCTCACCTTTATTTTGCCTCTTTCTTCTTGTTGCTGACGTTTATTTGGCCTCTTTCTGCTCTTTCCTGACAGTTATTCTGCCTCTTTTTGCTTGATTCTCACCTTTATCTTGCCTCTTTCTGCTCTTTGCTGGCCCATATTCTGCCTCTTTCTGCTCGCTTCTGTCCTTTAGTCACCTCTTTCTGCTTGTTTCTCACCTTTATTTTGCCTCTTTTTGCTCGTTGTTGACCTTTTTTTATTTTTTCTATAATTTCTCACCTTCATTTTGCCTCTTTCTGCTAGGTTCTCACCTTTATTTTGCCTCTTTCTTCTCATTTCTGAACTTTATTCTGCCTCCTTCTGCTCATTTCAGAACTTTATTCTGCCTCTTTCTGCTCATTTCTCACTATTTCGCCTCTTGCTGCTCGTTTTTGACCGTTATTCTGCCTCTTTCTGCTCATTTCTCACCTTTATTTTGCGTCTTTCTGCTCGTTGCAGAACATCACCCTGCCTCTTTTTGCTAATTTCTCACCTTTATTTTGACTCTTTCTATAAGATGCTGACCTTTTTTTCCCTCTTTCTGTTAATTTCACACCTTTCTTTTGCCTCTTCGTGCTCATTTCTCACCTTTATTTTGCCTCTTTCTTATTATTTCTGACCTCTCTCTGCCTCTTTCTGCTCATTTCCCACCTTTATTTTGCCTCTTGCTGCTCGTTGCTGACCTGTATTTTTCCTCTTTCAGCTCATTTCTCAACTTTATTTACCTCTTTATGCTAGTTTCTCACCTTGATTTTGACATTTGCCGCTCATTTCTCACATTCATTCTGTCTCTTTCTTCTCATTTCTCACCGTTATAGTTTCTCTCTTTGCTCCTTTATGATCTATATTCTGGGTATTTCTGCTCCTTTTTGACCTTTATTCTGCCTCTTTCTTCTCCCTTCTATTATTTATTCTGCCTCTTTCTTCTCCCTTCTGTTATTTATTCTGCCCCCTTCTGCTCATGGCTTACCTTTATTTTTTTTCCTCTGATTGTTGCTGACCTTTATTCGGCCTCTTCTGCTCTTTTCAGTCCCCTATTCTGCTTCTTGCTGCTCGTTTCTCACCTTTATATTACCTCTTTCTGCTCGTTGCTGGCCTTTACTTTGCCACTTTCTGCTCGCTTCTGTCTTTTAGTCGTCAGTTCTGCTTGTTCCTCACCTTTATGTTGCCTCGTTCTGCTTGTTGCTAACCTTTATTTGATTCTTTCTGCTAATTTCTCACCTTCATTTTGCCTCTTCCTTCTCATTTCTGACCTTTATTCTGCCTCTTTCTGCTTGTTTCTGACCTTTATTCTGCATCTTTCTGCTTATCTCTGTACTTTATTTTCCCTCCTGCAACTCCTTTCTGGCCTTTTATTCTGCCTCTTTTTGTTTGTTGCAGAACCTCATCCTGCCTCTTTTTGCTAATTGCTCACCTTTATTTTGCCTCTTTCTGCTCATTGCTGACCTTTAATGTGCCTCTTTCAGCTCGTTTCTCACGTTTATTTTGACTCTTGCTGCTCGGTTTTAAACTTTATTCTGCCCTTTCTGCTCATTTCTCACCTTTGTTTTGCCTCTTTCTGCTCATTGCAGAACATCCTTGTGCCTCTTTTTGTTCGTCGCTCACCTTTATTTTAACTCTTCCTGCTCGGTGCTGACCTTTATTTTGCCTATGTCAGCTCATTTCTCACCTTCATTTAGCCTCTTTCTGCTCGTTTCTACCTTTATTTTGCCTCTCTCTGCTTGTTTAAGAAATATATTCTGGGTATTTCTGCGCATTTCTGACCCTTATTGTGCCTCTTTCTGGCCCCTTCTAACCTTTTTTTCTGCTTCGTTCTGCTCGTTTCTCACCTTTATTTTTCCTCACCTCTTTCTGCTTGTTGCTGATCTTTATTTGGTCCTCTTGTGCTCTTTCCTGACCTTTATTCTCCCTCATTCTACTTGTTTCTCTCCTTTATCTTACCTCTTTCCGCTCATTACTGGTCTTTATTCTGCCTCTTTCTGCTCGCATTTGTCCTTTAGTCGCCTCTTTCTGCTAGTTTCTCACCTTTAGTTTGCCTCTTTCTGCTCATTGCTGACCTTTACTTGATTCTTGCTGCTCATTTCTCTCCTTTATTTGGCCTCTTTCTGCTCATTGCAGAACATCGGCCTGCCTCTTTTTATTCATTTCTCACCTTTATTTAGCCTCTTACTACTCATTTCTAACCTTTATTTTGCCTCTTTCAGCTCATTTCTCACCTTTATTTAGCCCCTTTTTGCTCGTTTTTCACCTTTATTTTGACTCCCTCTGCTCATTGCTGGTCTTTTTTTTCTCCCTCTTTCTACTCCCTTCTGTCCTTTAGTCGCCTTTTTCTGCTCATTTCTCTCCTTTATTTTGCCTCTTTCTGCTTGTTGCTGACCTTTTTTGATTCTTTTTGCAAATTTCTCACTTTTATTGTGCCTTTTTCTGCTTGTTGATGACCTTTATTTTGTCTATTTCTGCTAGTTTCTCACCTTTGTTTTGATGCTGAGCATTATATTGCCTCTTTCTGCTTGTTTCTGACCTCTATCCTGCCAATTTCTGCTGAATTCTGAACTTTATTGTGCCTCTTCCTGCTCATATCGCCCTTTATTTTGTCAAATTATGCTAGTTTCTTACATTTATTTAGCCTATTTCTGTTAATTTTTGACCTTTATTATGCCTATTTCTGCTCTATTTTCACCTTAACTTTCCCTCTTTCTTCTCATTTGTGACATTTATTCTGCCTCTTTCTGCTCATTTCTCACCTTTATTTTGCTTCTTTCTGCTTGTTGCTGACCTTTATTTTGTCTATGTCTGCTGGTTTCCCACCTTTATTTTGCCTCTTTCTGCTTGTTTCTGACCTCTATAACCCCTCTTTCTGCTCCCTTCTCACCTTTATTCTGCCTCTTACTGCTCGTTTCTCACCTTTATTTTGCCTCTTCTGCTAATTTCTCCCCTTTATTTTGACTCTTTCTGCTCATTTCTCAACTTCATTCTGCCTTTTGCAACTCATTTTTGACCTTTAGTCTGCCTCTTTCTGCTAATTTCTCACCTTTATTCTTTCTGCTTGTTGCAGAAAATCATCCTGCCTCTTTTTGCTAATTTCTCACCTTTATTGTGCCTCATTCAGCTCATGTCTCACCTTTATTTAGCCTCTTTCTGCTCATTTATCATCTTTATTCTGCTTCTTTGTTCTGATTGCAGACATTTATTTGATTATTTCTGCTACTTTCTCACCTTCATTTTGACTCTTGCTTCAAATTTCTGCTTTTTATTCTGCCTCCTTATGCTCCTTTCTTCCCTTTATGTTTCCTCTTTTTGCCCCCTTCTAACCTTTATTCTGCTTTTCCTGCTCGTTTCTCACCTTTATTTTGCCTCACCTCTTTCTGCTTGCTGCTGATCTTTATTTGGGCCTTTTCTGCTCTTTCCTGGCCTTTATTCTCCCTAATTCTACTTGTTTCTCTCCTTTATCTTACCTCTTTCTGCTCATTAATGGTCTTTATTCTGCCTCTTTCTGCTAATTTTTCACTTATATTTTGCCTCTAGCTGCTCATTTCTGACCTTTATTCTTCCTCTTTCTGCTCTCTTCTCACCTTTACTTTGCATCTCTCTGCTCGTTGCAGAACATCATCCTGCCTCTTTTTGCTCATTTCTCACCTTTCTTTTGCCTCTTTCTGTTCATTTCTCCCCTTTATTTTGTCTGTTTCTGCTCGGTACTCTCCTTCATTTTTCCTCTTCCCTGTAATTTCTGACCTCTTTCTGCCTCTTTCTCCTCATTTCAAACCTTTATTCTGATCCTTTCTGCTCATTTCTCACCTTTATTTTGCCTCTTGCTTCTTGTTCCTGACCATTATTGTGACTCTTTCTGCCCATCTCTCACCTTAATTTTGCATTTTTTTGCTTGTTGCAGAACATCATCCTGCCTCTTTTTGCTCATTTCGCACCTTTATTTTTCCTCTTTCTTTATCATGCTGACCTTTATTTTTCCGCTTTCTTCTAACTTCACACCATTCTTTTGCCTATTTCTTTTAAATGCTGACCTTTATTCTACCTTGTTCTGCTCATTTCTCACCTTTATTTGACCTCTGTCTGCTTGTTGCTGACCTTTATTGTGTCTATTTCTGGTAGTTAGTTTCTCTGCTTTATTTTTACTCTTTCTGCTTGTTTTTGACCATTATATTGCCTCTTTCTGCTTGTTTCTGACCTCTATTCTGCCTCTTTCTGCTTGTTTCTGACATTTATTCTGCCTCTATCTGCTCCCATCTCACCTTTTTTCTGCCTCTTAGTGCTCGTTTCTCACCTTTCTTTTGCCTCTTTCTGCTCATTTCTCCCCTTTATTTTGTCTATTTCTGCTCATTATTCACCTTTATTTTGCCTCTTTCCTCAAATTTTTGGCCTCTTTCTGCTCGTTTCAGACCTTTATTCTGTTTCTTTCTCCTCAATTTTCACCTTTATTTAGCCTCGTGCTGTGCGTTTCTAACCTTTATTCTGACTCTTTCTGCTCATTTCTTACCTTTATTTTGCCTCTTTCTGCTTGTTGGAAACATCCGTCTGCCTCTTTTTGCTCATTTCTCACCTTCATTGTTCCTCTTTCTTCTAGTTTATCACCTTTAGATTTTCTCTGCTCATTTATGACCTATATTCTGGATATTTTTGCTCCTTTTTGACCTCTTTTCTGCCTCTTTCTGCTCCCTTCTAACCATTATTCTGCTTACTTCTACTCATTTCTAACCTTTATTTTGCCTCTTTCTTCTTGTTGTTGACCCTTATTTGGCCTCTTTCTGCTCGTTCCTGACCTTTAATCTTCCTCTTTTCACACGTTTCTCACCTTTATCGTGCCTCTTTCTGCTTGTTGCTGACCTTTACTCTGCCTCTTTCTGCTCGCTTCTGTCCTTTAGTCACCTCTTCTTGCTTTTTTCTCACCTTTATTTTGCCTCTTTCTGCTAGGTTCTAAACTTTATTTTGCCTCTTTCTTCTCATTTCTGAACTTTATTCTGCCTCCCTCTTCTCGTTTCAGAACTTTATTCTGCCTCTTTCTGCTCATTTCTCACGTTTATTTTGCCTCTTGGTGCTCGTTTTTGATCTTTATTCTGCCTCTTTCTGCTCATTTCTCCCCTTTATCTTTCCTCTTTTTTTAAGATGCTGACCATTATTTTTCCTCTTTCTGCTAATTTCATACCTTTCTTTTGCCTCTTTCTGCTTGTTTCTCACCTTTATTTTGCCTCTTTCCTATCATTTCTGACCTCTTTCAGCCTATATCTGCTCGATTCAGACCTTTATTCTGTCTCTTTCTGCTCATTTCCCACCTTTATTTTGCCTCTTGCTACATGTTGCTGACCTTTATTTTGCCTCTTTCGAATCATTTCTCACCTTTATTTTGCCTCTTTATGCTAGTTTCTCACTTTGATTTTGACTTTTGCTGCTTTCCACCGCAAAGAAGATAGAGAGTCGTTTGGGTTTTAGGCGAGTTGTGATCAAGTCTTCACGGAAGAGATCCATGCTTGGGCCCTCCTGGGCCCCCACCATACGGATATTGTTCCGGCGGACCCGCCCCTCCTGATCCTCCAGCTTCAATGCAACCTGCCGATGTTGAATGACCAGCTGCTGAAATTTTTCTTCCAACTTAAGCATGGCAGTTTGAAGCTCGACAATATTTATTTCTGTAGCAGTGACCTGTTCCGCTGTTTTATTCATATTGTCCCTGAGAAGGTTCATTTCAATTGAAACTTCAATTCTATCAATTTTAGTCTCCAGCGTCTTTCCCAATACCTGAATGGCCGTCATTATCGAGCTGAGGATGGTTCCTGGGTGTCGGCCTTGAAGCCTGTTGTGCCCTCCTCCAAGGATGATTACCAATGGATGGCATACTTATCCAATTTGCTTGACTGCACCGTTGGATACCCTCGGTTTCATTGCTGTTAACTCCTGCATACAGGACCTATCGCTTACTATGTGACACCAATGTAGCCTAGCCCCGCACCACCACTCCCAACCGGCACTGGGCACCCAGAGTGGCCGTCTCCAATAGGCTGTGGGGCCCACCAGGGGTTTACTTTGCACCAGGTCTGTAAGTCTGGGGGAGGTATGAGGAGGTGGATGACACCGCATCCCGCTTGAAGAATCCACAGGCGGTCCACTCCCAGTCTCAGCCGCCCACCACCGTTCAAGCAGTCCCACAGGATGGAGCGGTCTATGAGCTGGGTCGCAGTGCCACCAGCCAGAGTTTAAATGTGCCAAGATGGAGTGGGCCGGGGTAGTCCTGGGGTAGTCCAGGCGTAGCTGCACTCACCAGTGCAGCAGAGGGCCACGCCTTATGTATGCACCGACAGTGCAGGATGCACACGGTTCAAGCGAGTGAGGGGGCCCCCTCTGCCCCGCCTCCTCAGGCCCGGTGGCAGTCAGGTACACACCAGGTCTGGTGTTACCCACTGGGACAGTTCTGTACCATAAAGAAGGTATGGTCCACTGACAAATGATGGCTGTATCGCCGCTGCTCGACAGTACTCCAATCCACCGATCTCACCGTGTGGGCAGGGGGAAACTGTAATGTGTGAGAGCCCCTGCTGCCATGGGAGTCCACAATGCGATGGCAGCAAGACAATTTCAAAGTATTTATGCGCGAACCCATGAGCCAGCCCATCCAGTGTGTGGGGATATCCCGGTAGCGCTTGAGGAGGGGAGAGTCCCCCAATCAGGCCCCTCTGCTCGGCCACCACATGCAAGGCAGGAGAGCTCAGCCCCACTGTTGCTTCATCACCTCGCCCCTACCTGACCCTGCCCAGCTCTTCAAATCTTACCGGGCGGGCCAGGCAGCATGGCTCTGGGGCTCCGGGGAGTAGCTCGGATGACTGCAGACACACAGGCAGTGGTCCCCTCCACTCGCAGGCCAGGAAAGCAGGCGGACGCGGCCTGCACGAGTCCCACCCAGCCGCTCCAAGGAACCCCTTCGCCGTACAGGAGCCGTCGCTCTTCTTCATGCTGCTACGGCCATGCGAGCCTGTGCGGCCAGATTTCAATACCTAGTGGGAGCGCTTGGTGTCCCACGCCTCCGCAGATGGTTCTAGGGCTACAAGCACAGGATTAAGAGAGGATATCTCGTGCCTTCTTTGCGGCCCCAACGGAGCTCTGTCTTTACGCAGCCATCTTCGCTGATGTCAGGCCACACCCCCGACAATTGACATTTTTAATAATTATTTGTACATTCAATAAAATCTATTTTCTAATGAAAATCGATAAAACCTTAGGAACTCTCTCCATCATGCTCAGAATCGGGCAAAATACTAGCTTCTGAGTAGGAGGAAAAGTCTATACAAATGGCAATTTTGCTCAATGGGAGGACTTAAACAGTGGTTAATCAACATGAGGCACAATCAAATTTGCATTTTGAATAATTTGTAGTACATTACAAAAAATCAATTTTCTGATGAAAATCAGTGACCTTAGGAAGTCTCTCCAAATGTTTAGTAATGGTGATATTTTGAATGTTTATTTTTCTGATCGTAAATTACTATATACATCAATTTATGAATAATCAATAAATATAATTTGTTTAAAAAACAAATATGTTCATTCAGTTTTTACATTTTAATTCTACTTGCAACATACATAAATACTACAGAGAGGCGTGTGACATAAGATTACTTACTACACAAATCTTAAAGTGCCGAATACACAGAAAAGAATAACAATAGAGTGATAAGGCAACATGTCTCGCTGGCTACAGAAACGCATCCGTTAACAAAAACCTCAATGGGTCTGCTATGTTACAAGATGTGATAGTGAAACCGTTATGGACAAGTGAGCATAAGAACATGTGTTTAAGTGCAAAAGTAAAAAGTGCTATTGTTGATATAATCTTACTTGAAATTCTCACTTTATTCATTAACCAGCAGGCCAATGGCTATTATGGCTGAGATACCCGCCACCCCCTCTCAACACAATCCCCAAAAGGAGGGAAACCGGAAACAGTTCTTAAAGTTTTTGGATGTGGGAGGGAGTGACCCTCCCGGCCGTATTTATTAAAACAAAAAATTAAAACATTAAACGTTTCATGTTATGTACAATTTCATGATCACATTGCGATGTTTGGCTAACCTTAACATATTCTCTAATACAGAGGTTCTCCTAGCCGAACTAGCATCCTACAAAAACATTCTCTAGAAACACTGAAATTGTACATCCTAACGTTTAAGGGCCAACGGCAAGGTCATAACCGGTGTCAAGATCCCTAACCAGACTTACCCCTCCCACTTGGGAGGGGCGACAGCACAGAGGCTTACCTCAAGTGCAACTACTAACAATTTCCCTTGACTTGACGGGGGCACTTAAGACTCGACGCCATTTAAAGGTCGTTCGAAGACTTGTGTGTGGTATCTAGAAGGTATCGTGGACCTCCCCCCACCCCACACAACTTACCGCATCTGCCGTCGCAGATGACACTGGCCCCGGGAAATTCCCCAGGAGGGGGCTGTAACCCCTCCTACAAAGGAAGGGGCCTTGACCGCCTTTCCTTTACTTCCGGCGACCCGCCCTTAGACGGGACCGCCTCCCCATTGAGGGGCCAATGGCCACCTCTCCCGAGCGCTCCCATCCGTGTTGGGTGACGCCCACTCATAGGGATCTACCAATTAGTGCTCACCGATCATGACCTTACCGCCTACCAAAAATAAATACGACAATTCTTACTCAAACCTATGAAAACATTGGTCGCTACGACCGAAAGAACATGCTTAAAATGCAACACTACATCAAATCATTTTAATCGTAACAACCTACACGATATTCACCATACTTTATTATGATCAACAACAAACTGATACTTTCACAGCCTGTAAACGAAAATGGAAAAAACATACTTATAAATTCACTTTATTGCACAACAACTTGCTGTCCTCAGGGGCTGGTGGGTGGGTCAAAATTGGCTCTTCGTTCTGTCCCGAGCTCACGTGTAGCGAGGAGGTGCAGCTTCGGAGCACAAGAACAAGAGGACGTCTTCTGGTCTTGCGTCTCTTTTTATCCGTCTTCAGGGCGGGCGAAAACCCGCCCCTGCCTGCCCCTAGGGCGGGGCTGGCTACGTCGGTGTCTAGGCCAGCCCACTCCAGGGCGGGAAAAAGCGCGCCCCGGCTACGCCGCTTCGGGCATACCAGCCGAGACGCGCCTCCCGCCCCCAAAATGGCTTCCCGGGGGGATCGAGGCACTCCGCCATACGTTCGGGGGGACCGAGTGGTCGCCCCTTTCCATATGGCTGAGATACCCGCCACCCCCTCTCAACACAATCCCCAAAAGGAGGGAAACCGGAAACAGTTCTTAAAGTTTTTGGATGTGGGAGGGAGTGACCCTCCCGGCCGTATTTATTAAAACAAAAAATTAAAACATTAAACGTTTCATGTTATGTACAATTTCATGATCACATTGCGATGTTTGGCTAACCTTAACATATTCTCTAATACAGAGGTTCTCCTAGCCGAACTAGCATCCTACAAAAACATTCTCTAGAAACACTGAAATTGTACATCCTAACGTTTAAGGGCCAACGGCAAGGTCATAACCGGTGTCAAGATCCCTAACCAGACTTACCCCTCCCACTTGGGAGGGGCGACAGCACAGAGGCTTACCTCAAGTGCAACTACTAACAATTTCCCTTGACTTGACGGGGGCACTTAAGACTCGACGCCATTTAAAGGTCGTTCGAAGACTTGTGTGTGGTATCTAGAAGGTATCGTGGACCTCCCCCCACCCCACACAACTTACCGCATCTGCCGTCGCAGATGACACTGGCCCCGGGAAATTCCCCAGGAGGGGGCTGTAACCCCTCCTACAAAGGAAGGGGCCTTGACCGCCTTTCCTTTACTTCCGGCGACCCGCCCTTAGACGGGACCGCCTCCCCATTGAGGGGCCAATGGCCACCTCTCCCGAGCGCTCCCATCCGTGTTGGGTGACGCCCACTCATAGGGATCTACCAATTAGTGCTCACCGATCATGACCTTACCGCCACAGGTCCGGATAGTTGACCGGCTATCCGGACCCCCCACAAAACTCCTACCTAAAGGTCATGTTTTAACGATTTTAACCAAGCTAAGAAGTCTCCTATGAGTAACTCATTCCCCACCCTCGACAAATGCACACCATCCCCCAGATACATACTGTCATCATTAATACAACTATGCGAGATCGAATGCAATGTCTTGGAACGGAACAACCTACTCACTTTATTATTCAATTTTCTAACAGAATGATTCAAAGCAGGGATCGAGATAGCCCCCTGCCACACTTTTCGTGGGATCATATGAGACCACGCAATTATGCACCCCGGAACTCTCCTCGCTAACCAACTTACCGTGGAAAGCATAGCCTCCAGGAGAAGTTGTCTACCGGTGGTGACCAAATCATTGCCCCCTAAATGCACTATGACTATGGACGGCGGTGACCTCATCCGCTCTAACAAACCCTCAAAGAATGCCTGAAACTGGTCAATACAGAGACCGCCCCTTCCGTAGAAGGACACTCTGTACCCGTATTCCCCAGGTACGTGAATCATGTCACCTGCTTTGAATACGTCTGCGGCCCGTCTCACGTATGAGTGGCCCACGACCCACACCTCCTTCCTCACAGCCGGTGACGTGCGACCGCTGGCCTGGTGTTGGGTCGACTGCACAGTCCGCCCTGCCGCGTAGGCTTGCGCAACTGAAAATAAACAAAAGACAAGAAGCGTGAGTACATGATTACAGCTTCATAACATGTGCAATCGCACGTACCTCTTATAACAATTGGAGGACCAGCGCCCCACACGTTTCACTTGTTCTACATTAAGACCCCTGGCTGTAGCTTCAGTGGCAGCTCCTATTCGAAAGGAATGGGTCCCAAATTCGCCCGGGTCCAAGCCCGCTGCGGCAATGGCCATTGCAAGCACCCGCTGAAACTGAAACCTCGTCAGCGGGGTGGCGTCTGCATGCCTCAACAATGTCCCCCCCCATGATGCCACCCTTCGTGCTAGGTAATCTTCTAAGCACTGTACCGGACACATGGATGACCCGGGGATCCTGCGAATGATCGTGTAGTCCCCCCTCCCATCTTGGTCGGTCTTGGACCTGAGAAAGGAGACAATCATCGCATCGCCCCTGATCTGAACATGTTCCCTGCACAAGCCCCCCGCCACATCCTGTTTGTTCCTTGCAACCAGCTCACTAACTCTCATAGCCCCGTGAAATGCTAGCGTAAATGCAGTCCGGAACAAACAGGTCTCAAAAGGAGACGAGCATGTGCTAGGGAGTATGGCCAGTAACTGGGACAACCTATCTAGACCTATCGGTCGTCTTACGTCTACACTGCGACCCTCAAGGCGTTGCCACCCACGCAGCGCCTTTTGTACTGTAAAAGACGCTGTCGGGTCCAGGATGCCATGGGCCCTGGCAACAAAGGAAATGGCGGCACGATGCCTTTGGGCCGTAGCCACCGATTTCCCAGCCCTACGTAAGGACATCAGAAAAAGTACTACCCACTCTTCCTGACCCCAAAGCCCCCCTCTCTCTGCCCCCAAAAAGGCTAAATAGGCCTGAAACGCCCCTTCATATGCCTTCCTTGTCCTGGGTGCTAGACTCTCTCCCACGAGGTGACGAAGTTCGGGGCACCGAGAGACCAGAGAGCTTCGGGGAAGGGTGCCGGCTCTGGGTCCGCTGAAGGAAGGAAACCCGAGAAAGCCTGCATGTGAAAACGAGACAGTGCATCAGCAGCCTGATTCATCACCCCTGGGACATGTTTTGCTCTGAATATCACGTTCAGTTGCATACACAGTAAGACAATTTCTTTGAGCAGCCTCAAAATCAATTTACAACGGGCTGCCTGACTATTGATGCATTCTACCACGGTCATATTGTCGGACCAGAACACGACAGAATGATCTCTGAACCCTTCTGGCCAGGTTCTCAGGGCCACCAGAATGGGAAACAGTTCAAGGAAAGCAATATTGCTCGTCAGCCCCTTCTCATGCCACCATAGGGGCCACCTTTGTGCAGACCATTTTGTGCCGAAGATGGCGCCAAAGCCTATGCTTCCTGCTGAATCTGTCCATAACCCAAGCTCTTCGGAGGACACGGCTGGCTTGTTCCAGACGACTCGGCCATTGAAGTCCGCCAAAAATGCTAACCAAATCCGCATGTCCTGGCGGACCTCAGCCGATAACCTCGTGCGATGATGACCCTCCTTTAGGCCAACCATCGCTTGGGCAATTGAGCGGGAAAAGGGGCGAGCCATTGGGATCACCCTCAAGGCAAAGTTCAACCTTCCCACTAATTGTTGCAACTGATGCAGTGTAACCTTAGATGCATTTAAACATACTTGGAGGGCTGCCCTGAATTTCAACACTTTGCTAGCTGGTAAACGGAAACACCCCTCCCTTGAGTCCAACTCGATCCCCAAAAACTCGAGGCAAGTCGTGGGACCCATAGTTTTACCCGGTGCCAATGGCACGCCAAAATGACCCATCAACACACAGAATTCAGCTAAGGCCTGGGCACATTCGGGATTTCCGGCGGGGCCAAGGAACAAAAAGTCGTCAAGGTAGTGCATTACATTTCGGAAACCCGTTTTCTTAGTGAACACCCATTGCAGGAAAGTACTGAATTGCTCAAAATAAGCACATGATATAGAGCATCCCATTGGCATACACCTATCCATGTAAAAAGACCCCTGGAACCCGAATCCCAGAAGACGCTGATCGTCTGGGTGTACCGGGAGCAACCGGAACGCTGACTCGATATCTGATTTCGCCATCAACGTCCCGGGCCCCAGGCGATTCAAAATGGCTACTGCCTCATCAAACGATGCGTATCGCACCGAACAAACTTCTGGATCAATTGCGTCGTTCACCGAAAGACCATGTGGAGCAGACAGATTATGGATCAAACGAAACTCACCTGGGTCCTTTTTGGGGACCACCCCTAACGGAGAACAAACAAAATCCGGCACCGGGGGTACACTAAACGGGCCGGCGACCCGCCCCCGGCTAACCTCTTTCTGAATTTTCTCTTGCACTACAGATGCATGTTGTAAAACGGAAAGTTGATTTTTGCACATCCCTACACCCTGAAAGTCCCCCACCGGGATGCGGAAACCATGTGTAAAACCGTTCCGCAGCACCCCGGCAGAAGTACGATCCGGGTATTCGCTGAGCCAGGGAATCATTGCCAAGGTATCAATCGGGGTTGGTAAAGGCGCCCCTCGGACTAGCTTAGACCTGTTTGGCGCCTCCCTTACCCCCATTCTCACTCGTTCTGGCTCTGCACGATGACTCAGGATGGGACGACCCACACGTACTACATTCGTGTTTGAATTTACACGATCCCGGAGGCCTGGTACATTTCCCTTTGTTGAAATTAAAACAGAAACCCTTTCTCCCTGTATTGACTGCGGGCCTCGACTGATCGTCGGTGCTCGTACTTGGTCGAAAGGGCGTCCCCACATTTTGGCGGGAGTAATCAACAACATTGCTCCCAACCAATGGCATTCTTAACATTCCCGATTCTTTCATTTTATCCCATGTTACAGAATCGTAACAATCCCAAGTCAAACTCTTGTTATGTTCCTTTTCTTTCCTGAACAGATTGTCATAACAAAACCAATGGTTACCTTGATAAGCTGTCGAATAACCCATAATTCGTGATTGATAAATGGGAAACTCAGGAAGCAACTCGGGCCTACGTTCCCCCAAAATCGATGTAAAAATACCCCACGCATTGCCCCAGTTGCCGATATTCTCATTTACCTTAAAGGCGGCCATTTTTGCGCGCCAAACACTCGGATGCATTAGGTCCTTCTGACTTTTAACATGCTCCACCTCATAATGATCAACAAGCAAGGAGAAAATATTCACGTACTCCCCCGCCCAGATCTTTTCCTTTATAGCTAAAGGCACATGTTGTCCCAATCTCTCTCTACGAGAGGGTGCTGACTCGTCCCTTGCAATCGGCAATGGCCGCTTACCTGAACCGGACGCAGCTTCTGCCGCTTGCGGCTTGTCTATCCCCGCCAACGGCGCAGTCACTTTAGCTGCATCTCTCTTCTCACGAAGCCCTTTTATCAGCGCCTGTGCCTCGGCAGCCGTGGCGCCATCACTACTATCCCCCAACCATGCCGCTAGCTGTGCTGCCAGCTCGGGGGGCATGTCTTCCTTGGATGTCGGGGTGACGACAACGGGGATTGGATTCCCCTCCATCGGTACTGGGGTCGGCGCCTCGAGCGGGGCAGAGGGAACCGGGACGTCTCCACCGGCTGGAACCCTTCTCGGCCTCTTAGGTCTCCATCCAGCCGGCGCAGGGCCCGAACCCTCCTCCCCGTCTCGCTCCGCCAACCGTTTCTTTATGTCGGACACCTCTTTGCAAAGGGCCCGCACCATCTGGTCGGTCGTCATTCTCTTTGCGCCTTTCTTGGGCATCTCTCCGAGGAAGTATCTAGAAGACAAAGAAAAAGATCAAAAACGCTCAAAATTGGCTCTTCGTTCTGTCCCGAGCTCACGTGTAGCGAGGAGGTGCAGCTTCGGAGCACAAGAACAAGAGGACGTCTTCTGGTCTTGCGTCTCTTTTTATCCGTCTTCAGGGCGGGCGAAAACCCGCCCCTGCCTGCCCCTAGGGCGGGGCTGGCTACGTCGGTGTCTAGGCCAGCCCACTCCAGGGCGGGAAAAAGCGCGCCCCGGCTACGCCGCTTCGGGCATACCAGCCGAGACGCGCCTCCCGCCCCAAAATGGCTTCCCGGGGGGATCGAGGCACTCCGCCATACGTTCGGGGGGACCGAGTGGTCGCCCCTTTCCAAAAAACAAATACAATGATAACATACAAATGTAAAAAAACAGCCATTAAAATCCATTGTAATATAAAATCAAAGGGCTTCAAATTAAGGTTGTGGGACACAAACGGAGAGAACACAGTTTCATGGTGCAAGTACGAAGCATAAATGTATGGCCCTCTAATAAAAATTGCAGTCGTAAAACATAACCACGCTATTTCTAGTTTTGAGCAAAAACTCCATGGTGCCCTGCACTGCCCTAAGTTTTCCTTCTTCAGAAGTGGCAAGATAAACACAGACCTTAGTGTAGAATAATGTTTACAAAAAAGGATAAACTGCAGAGTGCTCTGTGTAGAACGTCTATCACAAGGACAGACAGGAAGCTTAGCAGCAAACATACATTGTCTAAGGTATGCAACGAAGAAATGGACAGTATTTAGGCATAGTTTTACTAGCAAAAGCCTAACGGGTAGATCATTAATCCATAAGAAATACTGCTTAATGCCAGGGCAAGTACTAATTTGGGTATAGGCAGTAACTGTAGACATTCCTGGATTTTTTCATATCCTTTCCTCTGCATGTTTTGCTAAAATGAGTTTCATCAGAGGATTATGAGAATTGGTCCCTAAAGGTAGGAGGGTTAAAAAAACAGCTCATCCAGCCAATTGCAAATCTTGGCTATATATGCAAGCCAAGACATTTTTTTAACTCTTTTCCAGTTTCAAGCAGACAGCCAAGATTGTGAAGTTCAGTATGGTTTCCACATTCGTCCATATTCTCAGCCATAACAAAAGAGTCTGGAGTCTTAGAAATTCACTTACGTACCTTAGCTCAATTTCTGAGTAACATATACAGTTGCAAGTGATCTTTGGTACAGCAAACAGTCTTTTTATAAACCCATTTTCTACCTTCTCCAGCCCTGATTGGTCGCAAAAGCCCCAGATGACGGCACCATATGTTGTTCCTGAGCTGCACTTGGGACTTTGAAATTTCTAGTCTTTAGTTGATTTGCTTCTTAATCTAGCCGCAAAGTCTAAGATTGCTTCAATACTCCTGGCTAAAGCAGCTCCCCTACCAGCTTTTAAAGTGCTCCCGGTCAACCTGTCATCGAATAATATTCTCAAATCGGGATACGAAGGGACCTTACTAAACTTTGTTCCATTGACAAAGAAGGCCTGTTAACCCTGTAACGATGGCCAAAGACCATAATGTGGGTTTTTGACTGGTTGACCAACAAGTCTAGGCTAGATATAAAGGCGCAAAATTGGTCTAATAGTTGCTGCAGACCTTTTGCAGTCCTTGTCAACATAACAGTGTCATCGGCATAGACCAATGACAGTACACCGGTCTCGAGGGACGCCAAGTAGGTTTACCGGCAGGGAGCTCGTCCGCACCAAATGGACCACGCGCACCTTTATCCCTTATGTGACCTTGAGGCTTATTAGAGCCTTATGAAACATACACAACAGAAATTCTGAAGAGTCGTATGTATATATCAAATTTCAATGCTCATTGTTAGGCATAACATTCACGTTTTGGAGTGGAACTCACAGGGCTGGACCCTGTGACGTCCTGATGAAGAGCTGAGGGGTACAGCTCGAAACTAGTTGGCTATCTACTAGGGTTCCGGTCTCATTATACAACCGGCCTCACCTAGAGACACACCCCACCTTTTAATATATCTGTTAGGAGCACGAATAAAAGTCTTTTCCGCCCACTAGTAAGATATTTTGAATCCACACCACTCCACTCACTTTTTTCACACTGCACCACACATAGTCCTCACCTACAATGCTCCTACGTATTTTGCAAGTCGTAGCACGCCTCAACCCGCAGCCGGTTGGGATGGCCCCAATGATGAAGCATGTTACCATGAGGAAACTCCGGTGAGTGAGGGGGGTCAAGAAAAAGGGTATCCTCCCCTTTTTTCTTTTCTTAAAGTCACATCCATCTATGATAGTGATTCTCAACCACAGCTAGGTTCTCTATCTGATATCTCAGATGTTTTTGACACATATATTGGCTTAGGAGGGTGAACCTTGCTACCATCCCTCTACCTCCCCCTTGTTGTTGTTTTTCGTAGTGCACAGCGTTTGCCTACTATGGGACAGTCAAATTCCAGTGTTAAGTAAATGTTTCCCTAAGCCATTGAAATACAGTAAAAGAGAAGAGGGTTTGTATGGATCCCTGATCATGCTGCATTTAGGCCTAAAACATTCTGTGGTTTCCCCACCAGGACAACAGCTTGCACTTACCTCTGTGTAAAGCCCCCTCAAAAAGTCTATAACACTGGGCTCGACCCCCAGCTCAGAGAATAATTACCTACACTTTTGACCTATTGATTTAGTCAAAGGCCGAGCCCAGATCCATGTAGGCTACATACATTTTGCCCTCCTTAACCACTATGAACTTCTTTATTAGTAAGTGTAAGTTGAAGCATTGCTCTACAGTCCCCAGGCCGACACAAAATCCAAAATGGAGATCAAAGAGAACATTGTTATATGTTTCCGAAGTTTGCAGCCCTTCCAATAAGATCATGTTGATTATCTTGGCAGTTGAATGTATTAATGATATGGGAAAACAACACTTTGGATCCCCCTTGGACTCTGTTTTAAAGTTTGACACTATTGCTGCATCTAACTACTCCTTGGGAGGCCCAGGAGCAGGACAGCCTGGAGGACATTCGTCAAGAGGGAAGCCTACAGATATAAATTTGCTTCAAAGAAATCCAACAGGATCCTGTTGGGGTCTGGGGCTTTAGAAACAAGGCATCTCTTGATGGTCTCTATCGCATCAGTAACTTTGATGTCTAAATTACAACAGGGTTGAATAGGAGCCATCAGGGCTGTGGATGTTGTTGCCTGGGACATGCTCTGGGCATGCCCCTCTAATCTGGAAAAGTGCCTGACCCAGACATCCGGTGGAATGACTGTGTCAAGCTGAATTCCTGGTCTTTTTCCAGGTAATTTCTGTTCCTCGTTTTCCAGAAAAGCTTACTAACCTTGAGTTCACTGGCCATTACTAAATCATATTAAATTTCCTCTCTTAGTAGTTTTCCCTAAGCCTATAGAACACCATTGACCCCTTTTGCAAATACGGACCATTTCAAAGTCTCTGTGTCCTTCTTTAAATGACTACAAAAGCAAGGTATGGGCTTTAGAACAGGAAGTGTCAAACTAGCTCACCGGTTTATTATGATGGGTCTTCAGTCTAACAGTGAGCATTTCTAGTGAGGTTCCACAAATTTTGTCAGTGCTGCTAATTAGCTCTAGCTCCCCACCCTAGTTCTCCTCCAAATATTTCATACAGTTGCTTTGGGAATCAGAAATTAGATTTGAAAGAAAGGAGTCCTCGTCTACTTTTCCCCTAGCTCAAAATAACCCCCTTATTAGTAGCAAAAGATAATGGTAATGGTGGTAAATGGGCCGTCTTGTGTTATTTTTTTTTTAAAGGAGTTAGTTATCATAACGTTTATCAGCCTATGATAGCTCAGAGGGGAAACAAGACTTTGTAGGTTCCTAGTGTAACTCCATTGAATGCGGACTACTTCTTCCTGGCCCCTTGCAATGGAAAGTTGCCTGAGGATTGATAGGAATTAGGCTCAACTACAATTTACCAAATTACAGTGTAAGCCTTTTGGTCACACAGTAAAGCACAGAGTCAATTGATGGGGTTAAGTATGGATTTATCATAAATTCAAAGCCAAGCTGATATAAATCAGTCGCAGAAAAAAAGTATAAAAATACAGAATTACTAAAGGATTTCCAAAGCAATGGATAAAATTGATCCTCAATAACAGAAAGCAAATGAGAATTTGGTTGCTATTACACAAAGAATAAGTAAGTAAGTCTGATGCATAGATTGAAAGTTTTAATGTTCTTGCCTATACATGAGGTTGTCTAAGGAGATTGACTAAACCCTATTCTAGCTGGAGATTAAGGAAATCCTAACAAATCAAGGAAACAGAGCAAGGAGTCAGCATAGCAGAACTTCTGTAGAAGATTTCAAAGTTATGGTATACTGCATAGCATTATGCCACACAACAAAGGTATCGCAAAGAGTCTAAAGAGGAATCTGAATAAAGCTAAAGTACAATACGCAATTATACCCATAAAAAGAACCTTCCAGAATTCCAGGTCACATGACTAATTATATTTCATCTTCAAACCATAATCTTGGTAACTACACTTGAGATTTCTTTCCTTTAGTCTACCCATTAAAACGTCCTTGAATGCCTACCGCCCCATATTCAGCTCAGACAGTAGTCCTTCCTTACTCGGTAAATCTCCTTGCCAAGAGATACTCCTTTCGAACCTTGCTAACTCTTTCACACACTGTGACTTTCTTCAACCATAAGATCATGCATCATCACCTGCAAAGGAAAGAAAACCACTGCATCCAAAGCAAGCATTCTCATTAAAATGAAACATTGCAAAATCCAAAGCTTAACGCCTTTGGTCAACTTTAGTACAGCAAGCATTTCAGTGCACCTTTAGATGCATGATTATAGATACATATACAGTTACATTACAAGTGAAAGGCACTATTTGAATGGATACATTTTCAGTTATAAAATAAATGGAGAGTATTATTTAAAGAAATGCGTGAACATATAAGACATACAATATTATTCAAACCACACAGGTGTAGATATAAGCAAACACTGCAACTCATTGCTACTATAAAGAAAAGGTTAATATACATTCTAATATAAATGTCAAGATTATACAGTAGATGTACTTTCTGTAATCATTCAAGTGCACTACATTAAGTTAATACATTACCTCACATGAATGAATAACGCCATACATACACATATATGTGGCCTAATTAAACATGGAACGGTGGAGCCAAAGTTACACTGCTCCAGACCCCTCTCTGATGTAAAATCAATCCATCATAGATTGCAATCTGAGATTATCAGATGGACCATTTAAAACCATGTAGTCTTTAGCATCTTTCATCTAGGATCCTCTAGACCTTTTTATGTCATCCTAGAATTTAATCTGACTCTGCTCTAACTCCACATCTGCGCTCTTTCTCTTCACTCCTCTCCTAACCTGTGCATACTTGTATCCCTTAAAGATCATGAATAGGAATATTACACAAAGAGCAATTATCAAAAGGGGTTTCAAGATCACATCCAATATTCCGCTTCCCATGCTCCAAACCATTTACCTAAAGTAGACAATCGATTCCCAACAGCCTTCCAAGCTCCTGTCACTTCTAACTCTTTCAAAACCTTTGTCAACCCAGATATATTCTGAATATACTTCTCCTGATCCCGACTTTGATCTGGGACATTAGTACAGCATTGCTGAACTTTAAGCATCCTGCAGACTCTGCCCTCCTTTGTGAGTAAAATGTCCAACGCAGGTCAGTTCAATAAAACCATAGACCTTATTTCAGCCTTCACTGTATTTACAAGCAGTAATGAATTTACAGTACTAGTAGCCATTTCATCCATTATGGTATACAACGTTATAATATTCAGATCCTTCAGAAACACTCCTACAGATAGGAATATAGCGCCAAAATATCTCCCACCTTCCACTGCAGTAACTTCTCATTTAGTTCTAGATTTCATTTCCCATACAGGATTATTCAAATGTTCCACATGAAAGATTTTCTGGAAAAATATGCCAGGATAACATGTACCAATCCATCCATGGGGCAATTTAAAATATGCAAATTGTCCACAAATAAAATACACTCTAGGAATCGCTACAGATACTGTCCCTCCAAGAAAAGGTAATTTTTCCCTCCCGCCTAATAAACGTATTCAAAGTCACTCTGTCCTAAAAAAAACAGATCTATATAACTTTGATCAACATGCATACACAGCTTTCCCTTATGTTGCCAATTTAAAGTCAAGGCACGTAAATTTCCCTTCACCTGATGTTTAATTTCTTCACTATTCCACTTATGGTGTTTCTTAAGATCTGTAACAGTTTCAGATTTGGACTTTAGAGCTCTCCTTCCATACCCCTCCAAATTCAAGAAATTCTCCACATCTGACATGGAACAGGTCAAATTAAGTCTATGTGCGTGGGCAGTGTCCATTAACTTAAGAGATGCAAAATACTTGCCTGCATTTTCAGCACCTTTAAAATAAGGATTCTTATTCAAACGAATATTTGAATATAGGGACTTCTGGAAGAACTAAATCATAGTTTGAAAAATAATATTGAAAAGTACCCTGTCCATAGAATAAGCTCAAAAGAAAGCTACAAGAAATTCCATACGTCAAGGAGATATGATGGTATATTATCCCCTATGCAACAGACACAAGCAACTCAGTGCACATGTAACAGTCTCTCGCAGTCAAGGTGTCAATATACTCATACAGCAATCTAAAATAAGCATTCAAAGCATAATCTCCTCAGGATCGATCTGTCTGCAGTTTCTTAACCTCCACATCTCAAAGCTATTATCAGCAGGATGTGGTGTAGTCAGTGGCTTAACAAGGGGGAGCGGGGGTGGCGGCTTTTCCCCGCTCAAACACAGAAAACTCCATCCCCCAGCTCTTACATTCGGCCGTTGTGGACGGCAAAAGCAGGGCCTGCCACGGGCGGCACAAGGCCTAGCTACGCCACTGGGGGTAGTATGAGCATCAGTTGGCTTAACTGATTTGCATTTAGCTGGATATAACCCTATAAGAATGATGATTAATATGCCAACTACAGCTATTTTGTACCTGCCATATTATACCTATGCCTATTAGTATTAGAATTGAATTCAATTTCTTTGTTAGAATCTAAACCGTTGGAAGGAGCACAGCAGCTACAGAGTCTTTTCTGTCGGTATCTACCTGTGAAAGTGGCAAAACCAAATTTGTGACTCTGCTTTCTTCCCTACAAAGTGTAGTTAATGTCTTTAATGATAAATAGTTTAAGTTCCCTGACAATCAGTTCTAAAATTAAGTGTTTCAGCTCATCAGCTATCACAGGGAACTCATTTGTAAAAAATGGAAACAGTGCCACTGTCAAAGGAAGTTCAAATACAAGATCAAACTGAAGATCAAGTTCCCAAAGTTTCAGTTGAATTTTCACAATGATTTCAGAATTCCAAGACCTTTTTCCCTCTGTCATATGCAAGGAAATCAGTGCAATCAGGGAAAGAGTACCTTCGACAAGGCACGCTTGCTTGCTTGCTTTGACCTTCTGAGTGTATTCTCCTCTCCTTCTGGGTCACTCAGATCGGAATCCTCAGCATTCTGACTGCGAAGTCACCTTCTCCCGGCGGGTCCTGCCCTTCTCCTGCCTTCTCAGCAAACATTCTCCTGATGCCACTCGCAGTTCAACAGCATTAGGCTCTTCGTCGGGGTCTGAGTCTGGATCAGTCCCAGCCACAGGACTAGCACCTGTTTTTCAGCTTCAACAACTGACTCTCCAGGACCTCCCTTAGGCTGATCAAGTGCTGCTTCACATTCTTGCTGGTCTCCAACAGCTTAACTAATCTTCTCCTGTTGCCTCTCGACCATCACTGGTACTTCTGGGAGAGGTGCTGTTATATCATCAGGGGGACATGGAACACTGTGAGTGTGGGCAGCATGCAGCCAGTTGGAGTTTTGGTAACAAGAGTCACTTGAAACAGCCAATGGCAACAAGGCTCCAAACAACTCGTGCAGACATGTTTCTTAGGAATACCCTGACCCCTACCTTGGGACTGATGTCCGCCTCCACCTTGCATGATAGGAAAAGAAAAAGAAATGTCAACATTTAAGGATCATACGGTCAGTTTTAAAACATCAAAATTTTAAAGGGACACTAAAGCCTTCAGCATAGAAGTAACATATCCCTATTTGAAGGTCGATTTTTACACCAAAACAGACTCTCGACGATTTCTATCAGAATATCAAGGAAGATCAAAGAACCGCTTCCTAACATTCTCTGAATCTTCATCATCAGATTCATCTGGAGAATCAGATGGAAGACAAGGACCATCAAAACAGCAAAATTCTTTTTTAGAGAAGGGTGGCGAAAAAGCCCACAGTAAGATTCAAAACCCAACCATGGGAAATGAAAACAAGACGCCAATATTACACACCTTAAAAACAACCTCCATTGTGAATTTATCTAAGAAGATACTTACAAAGGAAGAAGAATCAGTGCTGGAGTTGGGCTTGAAGTTTGTTCCCACCAACAGACCGACTACACCAAATTAAAAATAGAAGCTACCAATTTTTTTTTAAAAAATACGACTTAAGGCATTTTTCGCTGGCAAAGAATACTAAGGAACTGGAGAACACTCAGGTTTGAAGAACAAATCCAACTTTATACCACCATCATACAGTATTCCTAAACAAATAGGAGCATTTGAGCAAGTAGTACTATCATCTATTAGCCAACTGGAGAAGCAGAAAATGTATCTAAAAAAGAATATAACAGTTCAATAACAACAAGCAATACGCAACCAGAAGGCTGATGACACAATAGTCGTAAAGCAAGCAGATAAAGGTGGGGTTTTGGTGATATGGCCCAAAGATATGTATCTCACAGAAGGAAGGAGCCAAGTTAACAATTTGGAATGGTATCGTCCCATTCAAAGAGATCCTACACGGCAAATTCAGGAATTAATTGGACGCATTCCTAAGACAGGATTAGAACAGAGTTATCTTGGACCCAAAGAATTTGATTACATTACCTATCTAAGAAACATCCACGTGACCCCGTAATTTACTTTCTACCAAAAATACATAAAAGACTTAATGACCCACCGGGCAGACCAAATGTCTCACGCTGCGACTCCGTCATGGAGCCAATTGCCAAATATGTTGAGTTCTTCATGAAGCCTTTCATAGAAGAAGTTTCATCCTATCTGGGGGATAGCACTGATTTTATCATAAAGGTTGAAGGCCACCAGTTTGATAGTCAAACCAATTGGATGGTTTCATTTGATGTCACCAGCTTGTATACACAGATTCCCCAAGAGTAGGCATTGGAAGTGAAGGCGATATACCTGGAAAAGAGAGTCAGGCCAGATTTCGTCTTGCGACTGGCCAAAGTAGCATTGAGAAAGAACTATTTTAAATTTGAAGAATCGTTTTTCATGCAAATCAAGGGCACCGCCATGGGATGTACTTTTGCGCCGGAGATGGCGGTGCTTTTCATGGCACAGTATGAGGATACATTTGTGTTTAATAGCAATCCAATTTTCACAAACATTTTGCAATGGCATCGATACTTTGATGATATCTGGTGCCAATGGGAAGGTACTGAGGAGGACCTGGATACATTTTATGAGTGGCTTAATGACAGACATCAAGATACCAAATTCGGTGTAACTAAAAGCACTACCAACTTGACCTTTCTTGATGTTGAAGGTATTCCACAAGATGGATTATTAACCACCACATTACATCGTAAAGAAACAGATCGCTACACAATTTTACACCATAGTAGCTCGCACCCTTATACTTTGAACGACAATCTGCCATATGGCCAGCTACTGAGAATATGCAGGAATTGTTCCCGGAAGGAAGATTTTTAGATCTACACAGAAATGTTTTGCCGTCAAATGAGAGAAAGAGGATATCCAAAAAAGTCTCTTAGTCATGCCACAAAAAGAGAGGGGTTCACTCCTCGCGAGGCACTTCTACAAAATAAAATGAAAAAAAAACTTGAAAAATTAGTGTGTGTATCAACCTTCGATCCAGCCACAAACAAATTCAGGCAGATAATTCTAAAGAACTGGCATCTACTACAAAATCTGGATTGCCCTTTTGCCAAACCGCTGTTCGTAATGAAAAAAAACGCTTCAATTGGCTAACAGATAGTCCGGGCCGAATGGCCTTCCTCCAGTCCGAAAAGTAATCTAAGAACACAACTAAAGCTGAAGCCCGTCCAGGGTCACCATGGATGTGGCAACTGCTCAGTGTGCAATTTGACGATGGAGGGTACAGAATTTTGCCATAACAACATCAAATGGAAACATCTGGAGTTCACAAATTGTAAAACAAAGAACGTGGTCTACGCAGTGATTTGTCCATGTTCTAAGGTTTACATTGGCAAGACAAGCCAACAAGTTAATCAACGGATTGTACAACACCGTTCGAGAATTAAAAAGAAAGTCCCAAATGAGCCTATGGTCTCCCACTTTGCTGAAAAGAGCATGGCGAAAATGATTGAAAATGGACAATCTTAAAAGCCATCACAGCAAGGTCAAGAGGAGGAGATGTGGAAGAGTTACTTCTACGTAAAGAAGCATATCTGATTTTGAGATCTAATTGTACAATTTCGGTTCTTAATGAAATGACCGAGCTATCAAGAGCATAAAATATCCAGAATGCATCTGGACAGTTTAAGATGAAAGGGTTTGGACCGACTAGCCATCAGAACAGGAAGAAGAACTATATAAGTCATAATACACGGGGGTCGCCATGAAGGCTAAACGTGACCGTGCAGGAAGTTCCTGCCGCTAGCATTGACGAAGTAGAATAGGATAGGGCAACCCGATAATCCCCTAGGGACTGAGTATGTTCAATCACACAATATCACTGTCCATAGGGAAATCATTAAACAGCATTTATTATTCAAAATATTGTCACAATAGTGATCATCAGTGTATCCATACAAGGAAAATCTTAATAAACACAAGATTATACCAATGGTTGTTTAATTCCAAAAGTTTTTCTCAAATGTAAATTAGAAAACTGGCGGCAGACATACTACTGGTATTTCACATTCATTTGACTGTAGTATCTTGAACACCTTTTGTTTACAAATCATATGGAAAATAAAGCACCATATTAATCGAGGTCAAACAAAACATTTCATCTAGTTTATGTTCTGCATTATCAGTGTATCTATATAAGCAAAACGATGTTCTTTCGTCAACATTTCGGTCCCACGCCGGTCTACAAGATCACCGAGACCATCATCAGGACGGTATTTGTTGCACATCCAAATCTCCTATAATACAAAATATACATACTTAACATCCTTGTATTTACAAGAGGTATCATCTGCTCCACACTCAAGACAACATTAGTGGTCCATAACCCTAGTGCGATCCCAATAAAAACCAGAAACATGCCACCTCTCACATCTGTACACAAGTCCTTGTGATTACCCATAAAAACACCAGTGTCAATGTTTTATCTATAAAACTAATTATAAAAAAAACCGACTCACTTTGTCAAGATATTTCCAAAGAATGTCACATAAGAGACTACCCCTCAAGTCTCTTCAGTTCAATATGTCTGATAAAACATAAAAAGTCCAAGTATTAGTACTCCTTACAGCCCACTATATATAAGGTTCAGAAAGTGAATATATACACTAGTCATATCCAATACTTACATGTCTTCAGAATGAATTAGAGATACATTAACCTACAAGACACGAAGCAGGATAACATATCTAATTAGCCCAGTGTCAACGTGACAGACTTACAACACCACTGCTTCAAAACCACCACAATGTGCTGGTACATAGCTTCATACTCACAAGTCCTTTGACTTTAGTACAGCGTATATTCACCTAAAATGACACATGAGGCTGAATATTGGTAAAACCGGTGTGAAAACGGGAGAGCCGCTAATTATATCTTAACGTAAAGGCATCAAACTTACTTTCAACGCAGAACAAGCCATGCTTGGTCCTCACACGCCCGACTCAATTGACCGAGTACGGAGTGTGATTCCCGGCACATACAAGAAGGAACCATGTGATGCTGTGGGCCTGCAGCACTGATTGTGCCACCCACATGAGTAGCCCTAAAATGGTGTCTCAGGCCTGCCACCGCAGTGCCTGTGTGCAGTCAGTGAACTGCCATGTCCTCATGGCCAGTGTCCCCACTGGCTGGGCCTAACCCTTCCCTTTATATACACATTGGTCACCCCTATGGAAGGCTCAAGGTACCCCCCTGGGCAGGGTGCAGTGTATAGGAAAGGTAGAGCATGTACTAGTGCAGGTAACATGCTCTGGTAGTGAGCAGCAGCCATTTTGTGTGCTCACTGCTGCAAGGTTATCTTGCTCCATAGACTAACATGGGGGAGGCTGGTCCCAATGGATACCAGCCTATCTTCCCATAGGAACAAGATGGGACATAAGTGATTGATATCCCTAAACTCAGGATTTAATAACACATCTTTTAGGAAAGGTTGTTTTTAAATTCTGTGTTTGAGTACAGTTCTTTTAGAAAGTGGCTGTTCTCTTGTCTAACCTTTCTGTGTGCCTGGGCCTGCTTGTGGATTGACTGTCTTGTTTGAGGGTGACAGGGGCTGGGGAGCCCCCAGGAGGTTGTCTGAGTCAGCCCGTGGTTGAATGACTGCATCTGCAACTAGACTGGTGGGAGGAGATAGCACCTGGGAGTGAATAGGGCTGTGCCTGCCTGCCACAATGCTGGCTCCACCTCCTGCTGGGTGGCTGTCACCTCTGCCCATCACACTGAAAGGAAGGAAGAAGCCAGGAAGCCTAAGTGCTCCAGCAACACCCAGAACTGGTTTAGACCGGGCTCAGGGACAACTTGCACAAAGACTTCAAAGACTTTTAGGGGTATAAGAGAAGGACCCCTGATAACATATTTGCAGATTCTACAATCAAGAGGAACCTCGCTGTAAGGATCGTGCTGTCTTGGCCTGGTGCGTGATTTATCTTTAACTGCTGATCGTGGGCAGAGATCGGTGTGCTCATCGGCACACATTCTGCGAGGGTTGGAGGTCCGTGGTGCCTCCCTTTGTGAGTTCTGCCCCAAAAAGATCTTGTGGCCGTGAGGGCGGTCTTGTGGTGACCCGCGCCCTCAAAAATCACTGTGCCGCTGAAGTTTGCCGCTGCCTGGGGCCTGAAATCGCCCTACGATCTCAACGTCCCTTGCCAGGACCGCAGAGCCAGAGATCGAAGCCGCTGCGCTCCCATTGGCTGCGAGCGCCGAGCCCCCTCAGCAACGCCGCGACTGGGATTGGTTCCCAGGCCGCCGCGTCATCGGGATAGCCGCGCTGTGAGTGGTTGAGATCTCGTCATCCCTGAGGGCTCCTCCCGGGAGCCGCACTGCCATTGGCTGACTCCCGGGTGTCTGCGGGGTCTGAGAGGAGCTGCGCTGGAAGACGCCGGGAGCCGGGACGCGAAGAAGAGCCTTCCCGGAGAAGACCCATCCTCGCCGAGGGATCTGTGAGTGCCTCTGTGAACCCCGGCCTAACATCCCAACTGCCAAGTGTCAACATAGCTCCTCGCCGCTCGCTGGATTGTCGAGAGCGGGCGGAGAGCTGACGGGACCGGCCGGGCCTGCTGGGAGGCTTCCCCTACGCCGAGGCTTCGGTTCTCCATAGACACGGTGAGGCGCTCCTGCTAAGCAGCGCTAGGTATGGCCAGGAGCTGATTCAAAGCTCATTTAGCCTACAGCCTTTACCTACTGTGAGATTTGAGAGACTTGAGACTGTTTCTAGTAAAGAACTTCCTAGCGAATTAAATGCAACCATCAAGATTAAGTGCAACCATTAATAGAAAGTGCAATCATCCTGTAAGTGACCATTTTATCTGCTAAATTAGATAAAATATATATTTTCATATACCTACCTGTGTAGTCTCACTTTGTGGTGTGTTCCAGAATTACTGTGTGTGTTGAGTGCAACTATTGTACACATTGCCTTGGGGATAAGCCTGTCTGCTCGTGCCAAGCTACCTAGGGGGTGAGCAGGGGTTATCTACAGTGTGTAATCATTCACCCTGACTAGAATAAAGGGTCCCTACTTGGTCAAAGGTACTTACCTCTGCCAATTAGAGACCCCCAATTCTAACATTGGTGGACAGCGGTGTGGATTTTGAACTATTATTTGCACTTGTACTGCAGTGATTTTGTGTACACCACTAGTCTAGTTTAGCAGCCTCATATTGCACCTAATTGTTTTCTTTTTGGTGAAACCTATTTTTGGAAAGCCTAGGAAGCATCATGTCTCAGAATGGAGTAGGCGAAGATGTGGAACTGCAATTTGAAGTTAAGGAGTTGCTCACATACTAAAAGGAGCAACTGAAGCAGTTCTGCAAGCAGCTTGGATGCCCAGTGAAGTGCAGTGCAACCAAGGAAGAGCTACAGAAAGCTCTAAGGGCCTGGTGGGAGGCCAAACATGTTGAGTCTGAGGATGTTACTGGAGAGAGGGATGCACAGGAGATTGGTTTTGAATCCCAGGATTTACCAGTGAATAGGCCAGCTTCTAGGGCTGGCAGCAACCATTCCAGTAGGGGCCTTTCTCCAGAGGAGCTGGAGGAAAACCAGAGGGTTAGGGCCCATGAGATTGAGCTTTTTAAACTCAAGGCTCAAGCAGAAGAGAGAAAGTTACGCCTTGACAGTGAGAAGAAGGCGGAGGAGAGAAGGAATGCTCTCGCTTTGGAGGACAAGAAACTCCAGTTGGCTCATGAGTTGAGTCTGAGGGAGCTGGACCTTAAAGCTAAACAAAGGGGGTCCAGTTCTAATGGTGGCAGCGCACAGCCAGTGCGGGCCGGTAAGGTATACATACCCAAAGATTTGGTGCAGAATTATCAGAGGGGTGAGGATATCTATGCATGGTTTAGATCCTATGAGCTTGCCTTGAAGATGAATGAAGTGCCTGAGAAGAGTTGGGGGGCAGGTTTGTGGAAGCATTTTGAGGCCTCTGGGAGGGATGTCTTGGCACCCTTAGAAGCAGCAGGTACCTTAACCTACCCCGCTATGAAGGAGGCTTTATGCCTCAGGTATGGGCTTACTCCAGAACAGTAACAGCAGAAGTTTAGGAACTACAAGAAACTTGATTCTAGTACCTGCGTGGAGTGTGTGAGTATGTACATGCGTGCACTGGAAGGTTGGATAAAGGGCAGCAAAGTAACTGATTATGTGGGGTTGTGTCACTTGATTAGTTGGGAGCACTTGAGTAGTCTATGTGTTCCAGAGCTGCGCCAGCATCTTTTAGACAGCAAGTTAACTGATCCCAGTGAGCTTGCTAAGGAGGCGATCCGCTGGACTAGCACCAGGGTCCACAAGGGGGTGGTAAGTACCCCAGCCAAGGTGGACAGGGTCCCCAGCAGAAGAGTGGGGGGGACAAGGGTAATCAAAAGTAGTTCTCTAAAGGGCCCCAAAATAGTTCCCAGGAAAAAGAGACCCAACCCCCAAGCCTAAGAAGTCCTGGCCCCATAAGGGCAGACAGGACAACAGAGCTCAGCCTATTTGCTATGCATGTAGAGAAGTGGGGAACATCGCCCCTAAATGTCCCAACAAACCTCCAGCACCCACTGGTGCTCCAGCCCCAGGGTTAGCCAGTGTAGCTTTGGGAGGGGATTTAATTTCCAGTGGGGAGGAGGGGTTAGCAGTGATGACCCTTGTCTCTTTAGGAGACCAAGAGATGGCCCAGGAAACCTTGCTGCCCCTTAACACTAGAAAATATGGGCAGAAGGTAACCATAAATGGAAAAGAGATAGAGGCTCTGAGAGACCCAGGGGCCAGCGTGACATCTGTAAGGTGTCAGTGGTGTCTGAAGAGCAGATCATTCCCAATGTACTCCATCCAGTGGTGGCAGCTGACAGTTCAGTGCGCCTCTGCAGGTTGGCATGTGTTCCCTTTAAATGGGGAAGAGTCTCTGGTATTTTGGAAGTTGTTGTCAGTGATGCCTTGCCTGTAGACTGTCTATTAGGTAACGACCTGGAGAGCTCTCCATGGAAGGATGTGGAGCAGAGAACTCATTTGGAGATGTTGGGCTTGCCTGCATGGATCTGTGTGACCACAAGTGCTATGGCAGCCAGTAGGGGTGAATCAGCAGAACAGGAGCCTGAAACAATGGCCCAGGGACCTGCCAGGAGAGGAAGGGGCAGAGGGCATGGGAAACCAGCCCCCGCCGTTCCCATGGTCCAGGAGGAAGCAGAACCTGAGGGGGATGCCCTGGAACCTACAGGGGAGCAGGTGGCTGAACTGGGGGAATTGCCTGAGCTGACCCATTGGCAGCAAGAGGGTGGTCCCTCCAGGGAGGAATTCTGCCAGGCTCAGAAGGAGTGCCCTTCTCTCAATCGTGTGCGGCAACAGGCTGCAGACCAGGCAGCAGGCCTAGGGTCCAAGGAACATTTGATTTACTGGGAGGGTGATTTACTTTATAGTGAGCCTAAGTTCGCTGAGCCCAGTGCAGCCCGTGTGCTGGTGGTACCCGAGCACTTCAGGAACTTCCTACTGGGTCTGGCTCATGACGTGCCTCTCGCAGGACATCTGGGGCAAGACAAGACCTATCACAGTCTTGTCACCCACTTTTACTGGCCCCAGATGAAGAAGCACGCCGGTGCCTTTTGTAAGTCTTGCCAAACTTGTCAGGCCAGTGGCAATAGCGGAGGGAAGTGCGTGGCACCCCTCCAACCCTTTCCTGTGATGAGCACCCCTTTTGAGCGGGTGGGCATCGACATCGTGGGGCCCCTGGGCCCCAAGACCGCCTTAGGCAACAGGTTTATCCTGGTCTTGGTGGACCCTGCCACCCGGTACCCGGAAGCAGTCCCTCTCAGGACAGTCACAGCCCCCGTGGTGGGCTGTGCCTTAATGGGGAACTTTTCCCGAGTGGGGTTCCCCAGAGAGGTGGTCTCCGACCGGGGTACAAACTTCATCTCTAGGTACATGAAGTCTCTGTGGGAGGAGTGTGGGGTGACATACAAGTTCACCACTCCTTACCACCCTCAAGGAAATGGGTTGGTTGAAAAGTTCAACCGCACCCTAAAAGGCATGATTATGGGCTAGAAGAAACCATGAGGCGGAAGTGGGACGTCTTGTTACCATGCCTGTTGTTTGCCTAAAGGGAGGTGCCTCAGAAATCCTTAGGGTTCAGTCCCTTTGAATTACTGTATGGCCACCCTGTCAGAGGACCTCTCACTCTGGTGAAGGAGGGGTGGGAGAAATCCCGAGGGAAAACCCCCCAGGATGTGTTCAGCTATGTGCTGGCCATCCGCAACCAGACAAAGCGCTTCAGGAAGCTCGCTCAAGAGAACCTGGAGGCTAGCCAGGAAGAAATGAAAAGATGGTACGACCAGAATACCACTCTGGGTGAGTTCCACCCTGGTCAGAAAGTGTGGGTGATGGCGCCGGTGGAGCCTTGCGCGCTCCGTGACAAGTGGACCAGGCCATATGAGGTGGTAGAGCGCAAGAGCGAAGTGACCTATCTGGTTAACATGAAGACTCCCAGGCAGCCCCTGAGAGTGTTGCACGTGAACCGCCTCAAACCCCACTTTGAGAGGTCTGAAGTGACTATGCTCATGGCTACAAATGCTGGAGGGGAAGAGGATAGTGATCCTCTCCCTGACCTCCTGGCAGCCAAGGAGCAAGATGGGTCAGTGGATGGTGTGGTCCTCTCGCCCACCCTGACCCCAGAGCAGCAGAGGGACTGTCGCCAGGTCTTGGGTCAGTTCGCCTCCCTGTTCTTCCTGACCCCAGGTGTCACCAACTGGTGCGTCCACGATGTGGACACTGGAGATAGTCTGCCTGTGAAGCAAACATTTTACAGGGTGGCTGACAAGGTCAGAGCCAGCATCAAGGAAGAAGTTTCCAAGATGTTGGCGCTAGGGGTAATTGAGCCTTCCAGCAGCCCCTGGGCTAGCCTAGTGGTGTTAGTGCCTAAGAAAGCTGCTACCCCCGGAGGCCCTCCAGAACTCCGTTTCTGCGTGGACTACCGTGGGCTCAATGTGGTCACCAAGACTGACGCACACCCCATCCCCAGAGCTTATGAGCTTGTGGATCGGTTGGGAGCTGCCCAGTACCTCAGCACCTTTGTTTTGACTTCAGGGTACTGGCAGATTGCCTTAACTGAGGGGGCCAAGGAGAGGTCAGCATTTTCAACGCCAGAGGTGCACTTCCAGTTCCGCGTCATGCCCTTTGGGTTGAAAAATGCCCCTGCCACATTCCAGAGACTGGTCAACCAGGTACGAGCAGGGCTGGAGCAATTCAGCGCCGCATACCTGGATGACATTGCTGTGTTCAGCTCCACTTGGGAGGAACACCTGCAACACCTATGTGAAGTGTTGAAGGCCCTGCAAATGGCAGGCCTCACTATCAAGGCCAGTAAGTGCCAGATAGAGCAGGGATCAGTAGTGTACTTGGGACACCAGGTGGGGAGCAGCCAGGTGGCGCCCCTACAGGCAAAGATTGATACCATTCTGGCTTGGGAACCCCCCAAGACCCAGACAGATGTGAGAGCCTTTCTAGGTCTCACCGGGTATTACAGACGGTTCGTCAAAGGATATGGCACCATTGTTGCCCCTTTGACAGTACTAACATCTAGAAATCGGCCCAGGAAAGTGAATTGGACCCAGGCCTGTCAAACTGCTTTTGATGCCCTAAAAACTGCCATGTGCCCAGCACCAGTGCTTAAGGCACCTGACTTTTCCAGTGAGTTCATTGTGCAGACAGACGCTTCAGAGCAAGGCGTGGGAGCAGTACTCTCACAGATCAACGACGAGGGCGGAGACCAACCTGTAGCTTTCATTAGTAGGAGGCTACTCCCCAGGGAACAGAGATGGAGTGCAATTGAAAGGGAAGCTTTTGCTGTGGTCTGGGCTCTGAAGAAGCTGAGGCCCTACCTGTTTGGAACTCACTTCCGTATTCAGACCGACCACAGACCCCTCAGATGGTTAATGCAGATGAGGGGTGAGAACCCAAAACTGTTGAGGTGGTCCATCTCCCTACAGGGAATGGACTTTACGGTGGAGCACCGCCCTGGTACAGAACACGCCAACGCTGATGGTCTGTCCAGATTCTTCCTTCTTAGTGAAGAGGACTCCCAAGAGGTTGGGTAGTTCTCCCCACTTTCAGCTGGAGGGGACACGTGTTAGACCTGACACCCTTGGCGTGGTTTTACGCTATCTTTTTGCCTCTGCCTCCTGTATTTTTGATGCTGTGCTGGATTTCGTTTTTGCTGGTTTAGATGCTTTGGACACTCTGCCACTGCTGTCCAGTGCCAGGGTGTAAGTGCTCCCTATGAAAATTGTCATATTGATTGGATGTACCTGATTAGCATATTTGTATCACCACAAAGTCCCTGGTAAAGTGTACTAGATGTACCAGGGCTGGTGATGACCGATGCTACTAGTGGGCCTGCAGCACTGATTGTGCCACCCCCAAGAGTAGCCCTAAAATGGTGTCTCAGGCCTGCCACCGCAGTGCCTGTGTGCAGTCAGTGAACTGCCATGTCCTCCTGGCCAGTGTCCCCACTGGCTAGGCCTAACCCTTCCCTTTATATGCACATTGGTCACCCCTATGGAAGGCTCAAGGTACCCTCCTGGGCAGGGTGTAGTGTATAGGAAAGGTAGAGCATGTACTAGTGCAGGTAACATGCTCTGGTAGTGAGCAGCAGCCATTTTGTGTGCTCACTGCTGCAAGGTTATCTTGCTCCATAGACTAACATGGGGGAGGCTGGTCCCAATGGATACCAGCCTATCTTCCCATAGGAAAAAGATGGGACATAAGTGATTGATATCCTTGAACTCAGGATTTAATAACACATCTTTTAGGAAAGGTTGTTTTTAAATTCTGTGTTTGAGAACAGTAATTTTAGAAAGTGGCTGTTCTCTTGTCTAACCTTTCTGTGTGCCTGGGCCTGCTTGTGGATTGACTGTCTGGTTTGAGGGTGACAGGGGCTGGGGAGCACCCAGGAGGTTGTCTGAGTCAGCCCGTGGTTGAATGACTGCATCTGCAACTAGTGTGGTGGGAGGAGATAGCACCTGGGAGTAAATAGGGCTGTGCCTGCCTGCCACAATGCTGGCTCCACCACCTGCTGGGCGGCTGTCACCTCTGCCCCTCACACTGAAAGGAAGGAAGAAGCCAGGAAGCCCAAGTGATCCAGAAACACGCAGAACTGATTTAGACCGGGCTCAGGGCCCACTTGCACACAGACTTCAAAGACTTTTAGGGATATAAGAGAAGGACCCCTGACAACAGATTTGCAGATTCTACAATCCAGAGGAACCTCTGCCAGAAGAAGGACCGCTGACGGAACTGAAGGAAGACTACCATTGCTGTGTGCTCTAAGGGCTGACCTGTTCTGCTGTCCAACTGAAGAAGAGAAGAAGAAGGGCTTTGCTGTGTGCTGTGCCCCTACCTGCTTGAAACTACCAAGACTTTGCTGTGTGCTGTGTCTTTGACTGAATCTCCAAGGGCCTGAGAAGAGCTGGCCTCCTGTTCAGGAACTCAGGGTCGAAAGGTTCCACAGAAACTGAACTACGCTGTAAGGATCGTGCTGTCTTGGCCTGGTGCGTGATTTATCTTTAACTGCTGATCGTGGGCAGAGATCGGTGTGCTCATCGGCACACATTCTGCGAGGGTCGGAGGTCCGTGGTGCCTCCCTTTGTGAGTTCTGCCCCAACAAGATCTTGTGGCCATGAGGGCGGTCTTGTGGTGACCCGCGCCTTCAAAAATCACTGTGCCGCTGAAGTTTGCCGCTGCCTGGGGCCTGAAATCGCCCTACGATCTCGACGTCCCTTGCCAGGACCGCAGAGCCAGAGATCGAAGCCACCGCGCTCCCATTGGCTGCAAGCGCCGAGCCCCCTCAGCAACGCTGCGCTGGAATTGGTTCCTAGGCCGCCGCGTCATCGGGATAGCCGCGCTGTGAGTGGTTGAGATCTCGTCATCCCTGAGGGCTCGTCCCGGGAGCCGCACTGCCATTGGCTGACTCCCGGGTGTCTGCGGGGGCTCGGGTGCAGAGCCACGACCTGATTGGTCCAACTGAGAGGAGCTGCGCTGGAAGACGCCGGGATGCGAAGAAGAACCTTCCCGGAGAAGACCCGTCCTCGCCGAGGGATCTGTGAGTGCCTCTGTGAACCCCGGCCTGCCGTCCCAACTGCCAAGTGTCAACATAGCTCCTCGCCGCTCGCTGGATTGTCGAGAGCGGGCGGAGAGCTAACGGGTCCGGCCGGGGCCTGCTGGGAGGCTTCCCCTACGCCGAGCCTTCGGTTCTCCATAGACACGGTGAGGCGCTCCTGCTAAGCAGCGCTAGGTACGGCCAGTAGCTTATTCAAAGCTCATTTAGCCTACAGCCTTTACCTACTGTGAAATTTGAGAGACTTGAGACTGTTTCTAGTAAAGAACTTCCTATCGAATTAAGTGCAACCATCAAGATTAAGTGCAACCATTAATACAAAGTGCAATCATCCTGTAGGTGACCATTTTATCTGCTAAATTAGATAAAAGATATATTTTCATATACCTACCTGTGTGGTCTCACTTTGTGGTGTGTTCCAGAATTACTGTGTGTGTTGAGTGCAAATATTGTACACATTGCCTTGTGGTAAAGTCTGTCTGCTCGTGCCAAGCTACCTAGGGGGTGAGCAGGGGTTATCTACAGTGTGTAATCCTTCACCCTGACTAGAAGTAAGGGTCCCTACTTGGTCAAAGGTACTTACCTCTGCCAATTAGAGACCCCCAATTCTAACATTGGTGGACAGCGGTGTGGATTTTGAACTATTATTTGCACTTGACCTGCAGTGATTTTGTGTACACCACTAGTCTAGTTTAGCAGCCTCATATTGCACCTAATTTTTTTCTTTTTGGTGAAACCTATTTTTGGAAAGCCTAGGAAGCATCATGTCTCAGAATGGAGTAGGCGAAGATGTGGCATTGCAATTTGAAGTTAAGGAGTTGCTCACATACTAAAAGGAGCAACTGAAGCAGTTCTGCAAGCTGCTTGAATGCCCAGTGAAGGGCAGTGCAACCAAGGAAGAGCTACAGAAAGCTCTAAGGGCCTGGTGGGAGGCCAAACATGTTGAGTCTGAGGATGTTACTGGAGAGAGGGATGCACAGGAGATTGGTTTTGAATCCCAGGATTTACCAGTGAATAGGCCAGCTTCTAGGGCTGGCAGCAACCATTCCAGTAGGGGCCTTTCTCCAGAGGAGCTGGAGGAAAACCAGAGGGTTAGGGCCCATGAGATTGAGCTTTTTAAACTCAAGGCTCAAGCAGAAGAGAGAAAGTTACGCCTTGACAGTGAGAAGAAGGCGGAGGAGAGAAGGAATGCTCTCGCTTTGGAGGACAAGAAACTCCAGTTGGCTCATGAGTTGAGTCTGAGGGAGCTGGACCTTAAAGCTAAACAAAGGGGGTCCAGTTCTAATGGTGGCAGCGCACAGCCAGTGCGGGCGGGTAAGGTATACATACCCAAAGATTTGGTGCAGAATTATCAGAGGGGTGAGGATATCTATGCATGGTTTAGATCCTATGAGCTTGCCTTGAAGATGAATGAAGTGCCTGAGAAGAGTTGGGGGGCAGGTTTGTGGAAGCATTTTGAGACCTCTGGGAGGGATGTCTTGGCACCCTTAGAAGCAGCAGGTACCTTAACCTACCCCGCCATGAAGGAGGCTTTATGCCTCAGGTATGGGCTTACTCCAGAACAGTACCGCCAGAAGTTTAGGAACTACAAGAAACTTGATTCTAGTACCTGCGTGGAGTGTGTGAGTATGTACATGCGTGCACTGGAAGGTTGGATAAAGGGCAGCAAAGTAACTGATTATGTGGGGTTGTGTCACTTGATTAGTTGGGAGCACTTGAGTAGTCTATGTGTTCCAGAGCTGCACCAGCATCTTTTAGACAGCAAGTTAACTGATTCCAGTGAGCTTGCTAAGGAGGCGGACTGCTGGACTAGCACCAGTGTCCACAAGGGGGTGGTAAGTACCCCAGCCAAGGGTGGACAGGGTCCCCAGCAGAAGAGTGGGGCGGACAAGGGTAATCAAAAGGAGTTCTCTAGAGGGCCCCAAAATAGTTCCCAGGAAAAAGAGTCCCAACCCCCAAGCCTAAGAAGTCCTGGCCCCATAAGGGCAGACAGGACAACAGAGCTCAGCCTATTTGCTATGCATGTAGAGAAGTGGGACACATCGCCCCTAAATGTCCCAACAAACCTCCAGCACCCACTGGTGCTCCAGCCCAAGGGTTAGCCAGTATAGCTTTGGGAGGGGATTTAATTTCCAGTGGGGAGGAGGGGTTAGCAGTGATGACCCTTGTCTCTTTAGGAGACTAAGAGATGGCCCAGGAAACCTTGCTGCCCCTTAACACTAAAAAATATGGGCAGAAGGTGACAATCAATGGAAAAGAGATAGAGGCTCTTAGAGACACAGGGGCCAGCGTGACATCTGTAAGGTGTCAGTGGGTGTCTGAAGAGCAGATAATTCCATTGTACTCCGTCCAGTGGTGGCAGCTGACAGTTCAGTGCGCCTCTGCAAGTTGGCACGTGTTCCCTTTAAATGGGGAGGAGTCTCTGGTATTTTGGAAGTTGTTGTCAGTGATGCCTTGCCTGTAGACTGTCTATTAGGTAACGACCTGGAGAGCTCTCCATGGAAGGATGTGGAGCACAGAACTCATTTGGAGATGTTGGGCTTGCCTGCATGGATCTGTGTGACCACACGTGCTATGACAGCCAGTAGGGGTGAATCAGCAGAACAGGAGCCTGAAACAATGGCACAGGGACCTGCCAGGAGAGGAAGGGGCAGAGGGCGTGGGAAACCAGCCCCGCCAATCCCACAGTCCAGGAGGAAGCAGAACCTGAGGGGGATGCCCTGGAACCTACAGGGGAGCAGGTGGCCGAACTGGGGGAATTGCCTGAGATGACCCATTGGCAGCAAGAGGGTGGTCCCTCCAGGGAGGAATTCTGCCAGGCTCAGAAGGAGTGCCCTTCTCTCATTGGTGTGCGGCAACAGGCTGCAGACCAGGCAGCAGGCCTAGGGTCCAAGGAACATTTGATTTACTGGGAGGGTGATTTACTTTATAGTGAGCCTAAGTTCGCTGAGCCCGGTGCAGCCCGTGTGCTGGTGGTACCCGAGCACTTCAGGAACTTCCTACTGGGTCTGGCTCATGACGTGCCTCTTGCAGGACATCTGGGGCAAGACAAGACCTATCACAGGCTTGTCACCCACTTTTACTGGCCCCAGATGAAGAAGCACGTTGGTGCCTTTTGTAAGTCTTGCCAAACTTGTCAGGCCAGTGGCAAGAGCGGAGGGAAGTGCGTGGCACCCCTCCAACCCTTTCCTGTGGTGAGCACCCCTTTTGAGCGGGTGGGCATCGACATCTTGGGGCCCCTGGACCCCAAGAACGCCGTAGGCAACAGGTTTATCCTGGTCTTGGTGGACCATGCCACCAGGTACCCGGAAGCTGTCCCTCTCAGGACAGTCACAGCCCCGTGGTGGGCCGTGCCTTGATGGGGATGTTTTCCTGAGTGGGGTTCCCCAGAGAGGTGGTCTCCGACCGGGGTACAAACTTCATCTCTAGGTACATGAAGTCTCTGTGGGAGGAGTGTGGGGTGACATACAAGTTCACCACTCCTTACCATCCTCAAGGAAATGAGTTGGATGAAAGGTTCAACCGCACGCTAAAAGGCATGATTATGGGCCTAGAAGAACCTATGAGGCGGAAGTGGGACGTCTTGTTACCATGCCTGTTGTTTGCCTACAGGGAGGTGCCTCAGAAATCCTTAGGGTTCAGTCCCTTTGAAATACTGTGTGGCCACCCTGTCAGAGGACCTCTCACTCTGGTGAAGGAGGGGTGGGAGAAATCCCGAGGGAAAACCCCCCAGGATGTGTTCAGCTATGTCCTGGCCATCCGCAACCAGACAAAGCGCTTCAGGAAGCTCACTCAAGAGAACCTGGAGGCTAGCCAGGAGGAAATGAAAAGATGGTACTACCAGAATACACCTCTGGTTGAGTTCCACCCTGGCCAGAAAGTGTGGGTGATGGCGCCGGTGGAGCCTTGTGCGCTCCGTGACAAGTGGACTGGGCCATATGAGGTGGTAGAGCGCAAGAGCGAAGTTACCTATCTGGTTAACATGAAGACTCCCAGGCAGCCCCTGAGAGTGTTGCACGTGAACCGCCTCAAACCCCACTTTGAGAGGTCTGAAGTGACTATGCTCATGGCTACAGATGCTGGAGGGGAAGAGGATAGTGATCCTCTCCCTGACCTCCTGGCAGCCAAGGAGCAAGATGGGTCAGTGGATGGTGTGGTCCTCTCGCCCACCCTGACCCCAGAGCAGCAGAGGGACTGTCGCCAGGTCTTGGGTCAGTTCGCCTCCCTGTTCTCCCTGACCCCAGGTGTCACCAACTGGTGCGTCCACGATGTGGACACTGGAGATAGTCAGCCTGTGAAGCAAAAATTTTACAGGGTGGCTGACAAGGTCAGAGCCAGCATCAAGGAAGAAGTTTCCAAGATGTTGGTGCTAGGGGTAATTGAGCCTTCCAGCAGCCCCTGGGCTAGCCCAGTGGTTTTAGTGCCTAAGAAAGCTACTACGCCCGGTGGCCCTCCAGAACTCCTTTTCTGCGTGGACTACCGTGGGCTCAATGCGGTCACCAACAATGACGCACACCCCATCCCCAGAGCTGATGAGCTCGTGGATCGGCTGGGAGCTGCCCAGTACCTCAGCACCTTTGATCTGACTTCAGGGTACTGGCAGATTGCCTTAACTGAGGGGGCCAAGGAGAGGTCAGCATTTTCAACGCCAGAGGGGCACTTCCAGTTCCGCGTCATGCCCTTTGGGTTGAAAAATGCCCCTGCCACATTCCAGAGACTGGTCAACCAGGTACTAGCAGGGCTGGAGCAATTCAGCACCGCATACCTGGATGACATTGCTGTGTTCAGCTCCACTTGGGAGTAACACATGCAACACCTCTGTGAAGTGTTGAAGGCCCTGCAAAAGGCAGGCCTCACTATCAAGGCCAGTAAGTGCCTGATAGGGCAGGGATCAGTAGTGTACTTGGAACACCAGGTGGGGAGCGGCCAGGTGGCGCCCCTACAGGCAAAGATTGATACCATTCTGGCTTGGGAACCCCCCAAGACCCAGACAGATGTGAGAGCCTTTCTAGGTCTCACCGGGTATTACAGACGGTTCGTCAAAGGATATGGCACCATTGTTGCCCCTTTGACAGTACTAACATCTAGAAATCGGCCCAGGAAAGTGAATTGGACCTAGGCCTGTCAAACTGCTTTTGATGCCCTAAAAACTGCCATGTGCCCAGCACCAGTGCTTAAGGCACCTGACTTTTCCAGTGAGTTCATTGTGCAGACAGACGCTTCAGAGCAAGGCGTGGGAGCAGTACTCTCACAGATCAACGACAAGGGTGGAGACCAACCTTTAACTTTCATTAGTAGGAGGCTACTCCCCAGGGAACAGAGATGGAGTGCAATTAAAAGGGAAGCTTTTGCTGTGGTCTGGGCTCTGAAGAAGCTGAGGCGCTACCTGTTTGGAACTCACTTCCGTGTTCAGACCGACCACAGACCCCTCAGATGGTTAATGCAGATGAGGGGTGAGAACCCAAAACTGTTGAGGTGGTCCATCTCCCTACAGGGAATGGACTTTACGGTGGAGCACCGCCCTGGTACAGAACACGCCAACGCTGATGGTCTGTCCAGATTCTTCCGCCTTAGTGAAGAGGACTCCCAAGAGGTTGGGTAGTTCTCCCCACTTTCAGCTGGAGGGGACACGTGTTAGACCTGACCCCCTTGGCGTGGTTTTCTTCTATCTGTTTGCCTCTGCCTCCTGTATTTTTGATGCTGTGCTGGATTTCGTTTTTGCTGGTTTAGATGCTTTGGACACTCTGCCACTGCTGTTCAGTGCCAGAGTGTAAGTGCTCCCTATGAAAATTGTTATATTGATTGGATGTACCTGATTGGCATATTTGTATCACTACGAAGTCCCTAGTAAAGTGTACTAGATGTACCAGGGCGGGTGATGACAGATGCTACTAGTGGGCCTGCAGCACTGATTGTGCCACCCACATGAGTAGCCCTAAAATGGTGTCTCAGGCCTGCCACTGCAGTGCCTGTGTGCAGTCAGTGAACTGCCATGTCCTCCTGGCCAGTGTCCCCACTGGCTGGGCCTATCCCTTCCCTTTATATGCACATTGGTCACCCCTATGGAAGGCTCAAGGTACCCCCCTGGGCAGGGTGCAGTGTATATGAAAGGTAGAGCATGTACTAGTGCAGGTAAAATGCTCTGGTAGTGAGCAGCAGCCATTTTGTGTGCTCACTGCTGCAAGGTTATCTTGCTCCATAGACTAACATGGTGGAGGCTGGTCCCAGTGGATACCAGCCTATCTTCCCATAGGAACAAGATGGGACATAAGTGATTGATATCCCTGAACTCAGGATTTAATAACACATCTTTTAGGAAAGGTTGTTTTTAAATTCTGTGTTTGAGAACAGTACTTTTAGAAAGTGGCTGTTCTCTTGTCTAACCTTTCTGTGTGCCTGGGCCTGCTTGTGGATTGACTGTCTGGTTTGAGGGTGACAGGGGCTGGGGAGCCCCCAGGAGGTTGTCTGAGTCAGCCCGTGGTTGAATGACTGCATCTGCAACTAGAGTGGTGGGAGGAGATAGCACATGGGAGTAAAAAAGGCTGTGCCTGCCTGCCACAATGCTGGCTCGACCACCTGCTGGACGGCTGTCACCTCTGCCCCTCACACTGAAAGGAAGGAAGAAGCCAGGAAGCCCAAGTGCTCCAGCAACACCCAGAACTGGTTTAGACCGGGCTCAGGGCCCACTTGCACAAAGACTTCAAAGACTTTTAGGGGTATAAAAGAAGGACCCCTGACAACAGATTTGCAGATTCTACAATCAAGAGGAACCTCTGCCAGAAGAAGGACCGCTGACGGAACTGAAGGAAGACTACCATTGCTGTGTGCTCTAAGGGCTGACCTGTTCTGCTGTCCAACTGAAGGAGAACAGAAGAAGGGCTTTGCTGTGTGCTGTGCCCCTACCTGCTTGAAACTACCAAGACTTTGCTGTGTTCTGTGTCTTTGACTGAATCTCCAAGGGCCTGAGAAGAGCTGGCCTCCTGTTCAGAAACCCAGGGTCAAAAGGTACCACAGAAACTGAACTACGCTATAAGGATCGTGCTGTCTTGGCCTGGTGCGTGATTTATCTTTAACTGCTGATCGTGGGCAGAGTTCGGTGTGCTCATCGGCACACATTCTGCAAGGGTCGGAGGTCCGTGGTGCCTCCCTTTGTGAGTTCTGCCCCAACAAGATCTTGTGGCCGTGAGGGCGGTCTTGTAGTGACCCGCGCCCTCAAAAATCACTGTGCCGCTGAAGTTTGCCGCTGCCTAGGGCCTGAAATCGCCCTACGATCTCGCCGTACCTTGCCGGGACCGCAGAGCCAGAGATCGAAGCCGCCGCGCTCCCATTGGCTGCGATTGCCGAGCCCCCTCAGCAACACAGCGATTGGATTGGTTCCCAGGCCGCCGCGTCATCGGGATAGCCGCGCTGTGAGTGGTTGAGATCTCGTCTTCACTGAGGGCTCGTCCTGGGAGCCGCACTGCCATTGGCTGACTCCCGGGTTTCTGCGAGGGCTCGCCTGCAGAGCCGCGACCTGATTGGTCCAACTGAGAGGAGCTGCGCTGGAAGACGCTGGGAGCCGGGACGCGAAGAAGAGCCTTCCCAGAGAAGACCCGTCCTCGCCGAGAGATCCGTGAGTGCCTCTGTGACCCCCGGCCTGCCATCCCAACTGCCAAGTGTCATCATAGCTCCCTGCCGCTCGCTGGATTGTCGAGAGCGGGCGGAGAGCTAACGGGACCGGCCGGGGCCTGCTGGGAAGCTTCCCCTACGCCGAGGCTTCGGTTCTCCATCGACACGGTGAGGCGCTCCTGCTAAGCAGCGCTCGGTACGGCCAGGAGCTGATTCAAAGCTCATTTAACCTACAGCCTTTACCTACTGTGAGATTTGAGAGACTTGAGACTGTTTCTAGTAAAGAACTTCCTAGCAAATTAAGTGCAACCATCAAGATTAAGTGCAACCATTAATACTAAGTGCAATCATCCTTTAAATGACCGTTTTTCCTGCTAAATTAGATAAAAGATATATTTTCATATACCTACCTGTGTGGTCTCACTTTGTGGTGTATTCCAGAATTACTGTGTGTGTTGAGTGCAAATATTGTACACATTGCCTTGGGGATAAGCCTGTCTGCTCGTGCCAAGCTACCTAGGGGGTGAGCAGGGGTTATCTACAGAGTGTAATCCTTCACCCTGACTAGAAGTAAGGGTCCCTACTTGGTCAAAGGTACTTACCTCTGCCAATTAGAGACCCCCAATTCTAACAGAGAGTATAAGAGGAGACTTTAAATATACTGACACACGTTTTCTTTTGTTTTCTTTATTTAGAATTTCTACACACAAAGTCACTATTGAAAAATAAGAAGCCCTAATGAGAGTTCCTTAAGTGTTATTGGAACTTGAAACAAGTCGGCATTTCTGAAAAGTGTTTCTCCTAAAGAATAGATAACAGGCCATTGGTTGACTTTTGAATAGTATTTAGAGAAACTAAAAACTCACAGTTTCATTGTAAATACAGTGTGGAAAGAAATTGGTGCAGGATTGCATTATTGTACAAGTAAATATCCACATGTTTGAGTTTATAGTTTATTGTCAATTTGTATGTTGAATGTTTTCCTTTGGTTTTTGAATGCATCAAAGAAAAAATGTTATCCTTCTTTTGAGACTTTCTAAGAATCAAAACAATTTTGAAAATTCTAAAAAAGAAAAAAAGTTAAATAAATAACATGATCCAAGCATAATGCAGCGCTGGATTGTTTGTTGTGCCTGTTAAATTAAAGAGCGGGTTCACAAACCAGTAGCCAGGTAATTCTCCCTATGCTCACTCGCAGTTCTACAGCACTAGGCTCTTCGTCGGGTCTGAGTCTGGATCAGTCACAGCCACAGGACTAGCACCTGTTTTTCAGCTTCAACAAGTGACTCTCCAAGACCTTCCTTAGACTGATCAAGTGCTACTTCACATTCTTGCTGGTCTCTAACAGCTTGACTAATCTGCTCCTGTTGCCTCTCGACCATCACTGGTACTTCTGGGAGAGGTGTGTTATATCATCAGGGAGACATGGAACTCTGTGAGTGTTGGCAGCATGCAGCCAGTTGGAGAGACCTTCGTACTTCACAGCAGTTGTGGTAATAATAATAATATTCCACATTTGTAAAGCACAAACCATCACCCAATAGGGTCTCTAGGCGCTGGGGGCCGTCGGGAAGATAAAGCAAGCTATTGCCCAGTGTCACATGGTGCTGGGATAATCTGCCGCCGGCCCGGGGGAACAAACCGTGATCCCCAGATTCCGGAGTCAGTCACCCTGGCCGCGGCGCCACACCTCTCCTCTGGTAACAAGGATCACTTGAAACAGCCAATGGCAACAAGGCTCCAAACAACTCGTGCAGACATGTTTCTTATGAATACCCTGACCCCTACCTTGGGGCTGAAGCTTGCCTCCACCTTGCACAATAGGAGCTCCCTGCATGCACACTCCCTGCATAGGTGGTGCATTCCCAACAATTAAAGTATCTAGACTTCCTCCTCTGAGCTACTTTAATCTGTGCTACCATGAGCTTCTCCTTTAATTTCTTCTGTCTCATGTCAATCTCCCTTTTTTAAATAATAAAGGGGGCAAACCAGCCACCCAGGGACCTTGACTGGCCAATAGCTAAACCATAAACTGATCCCTATGGGGTAGTGTATCCCTTGACTATCATGGGAATAGCGTTGTATAGGGAAAGTTAAAAAAAAACTCTCCAATGAGTACATTTCAGTTATGCATTTTAGGGTATAACTAGCATTTTATAAATAACTAATTTATGAATATATTGATCAATTCACACAGCATAATATAATACTTATACTAGGTGTGCCTAAAAAGTGGCGGTGCAGTGAAAGGGAGATATGGTGATTGAGAAGTGCATTTGTGCTATGTAAAACTTACATACATCTTGCTGATAGTGATAATAGATTTTTTTGAAGTCCATACCCATGAAAGGAGTGTTGACATCCACCATCAAAAATCTTAAAACAAAGTCCACATATATTATTTGTTGACGATTTGGCCCCTCAACCTAGACATTTAGAGCGTGCTCCCCATCCATACCGAACAGGTCGCAAGACTCTGGGGGCAGCAGACAGTGCTTGACATTAAAGTTCCCCATATACATAAACATGTAACTGCCATAAAAGTTCCTCAGGCTGTGCTCTCTATCCTCCTATGGCTGAATTGTTAACACCAAAGACATCATTATACAAATTCACCAGAAATATATGTATTCATTACAGTTCACAAAAAATGATCTGATGGTGACTTGAGGCCAGATTGGTCCACATAATCTGACCTGGGATAACTAAGGGACACCAGTGTTGCTAATCCTCTTTTGGCCCTGCCCAGGACACCTGGCATCGCAAGAGTAAAGTAGGTCACAAACCCTTCAATAAACACAGGTCCCAGCAGCCAGGTTTCTTGAAAGCAGAGAACGATGGAGGGTTTAATGAAGTTTAGCCAGTCTAAGTTCTGCAAATTTACGCCCAGCCCACCCACATTCCATGAAGCAAATCTTGAACCTCCACTTCCAACATTGCTAGTATACTGGCTCGCTAGGTTTCCCTCCAATGTTGGGGTCGGTCGGTTGTTCGTATTTGAAGAGGTAGCTGGAGGGGGGTGTCACATGGTAGGGATGGTGTGATTCGCTGGACCTCTCTTTGTTCATAAGAAGGAATTGAATTACCTGAGGCCACCTAGTGTCTTCCCTCCTTGCTGCAGTTCTCCTTGGCTGGATGGAAGCTCTGTGCAGCTGTCTACATTTGTGATATGGGCCTGGGAGGGAGTGGAATATCCCTCTGTTCTGTTACATATCCGCTATCCCGTCCAGTACCTCTACACGCATCCTTAAATTGGGACCTGGATGAGGGGTCAATGTGTTTGGAGTTCAGCAGACGGGCCTCTAGAGAGTCTAGCCTGCCCAAAACGGCAGAGATAGAATTTCCCAGCTTCTCTTCCAAGTGAGCAATTTTACTGGCCAAGTCGAAAAGTGCGAACTATTCGTCACATCCTGTTTGGGTTGTTCCACATGGAATTCATTTCATTTGTTTGTTCAAATGTCCATCAACATGATCCTCTATGGGGCATGAACATGTTCCTTGGATGCAACCACATAAATAAACACAAAGGCGTCAACACACTTTTTTTCTTTGTCTCTCAGTTATTACATTTGTATAGTATTGTGGTTTTAATGTATTGTTGTAAATTGGACCAATCTATGATATCTGTGGAATGGTAATCTTGTTTTTAATAAAAAAAATATATATATTGTAGTGATAAATGTGTGTATCATAATTGCCAACTAGGGTCCATTGTCTTACATTGTGTGTGCAAGGATTGTGTGCCTCTAGCTCATTGAATATTGGGAGTCATTTGATATTAGTATTAGTTGTGAACCTTTTGGTTGTCCCAAGAGATTTCTAAACTTTTGTTTACCTGTGGTGCCCTTTCTCTTGGGTAGTGGGGTCGCTCCCTGTCTTTATAAGCATTTTGTGAGGAAAGTGTCACGTTTTTTTTATTATTTATATTTGCACGTTAGCATTGTTACCTTTGTACGAATTAACATGTGATGTTAGCAGCAGATAAAACGAAAAGACAGATGCACCTTTCACCAGTCTCTCAGCATTAGAGAGCTTTTCTCAAACATTGTAAAACAATATGGTGGATATCTTGAAAACCCAGAGTGAGTGTAAAAGGCAGTGAGGATCTGTGTACTGTTCTGTTTCCCAGCAGATTATAATAAAAACACCTACAACAACCAATATCCACAGGATAAAAAGAAAATTAAATGTGAGTACTTAGCATTTTTGATAACTTTAAGCGTCCAACATATATTCTTTTCCAGTGCAATGTTCATTTACAATTTAAGTCCCTTTCACATGTGTGTTTCTTTAACAAATCTTAGTGTATACATTGAAATACTTTTTTGAGAAAATCAGACAATTTTTTCTGAATAAAATTTTATATTTATTTCATTATTTTGAAAATGAAACAAATGGTATGGGCAGCTATACAATGAACCAAAGTCAGAAGTCAGGTGCAAATATTTACAGATAAGAAGATACCTCTGAAAAGGTCCTTAGGATTGAGAGAGGTGGATTAACATCAGCAATATATACTTGTGCCTCCCCCTTCATACCAGATTTTCATAGCCCACATTTTGCCAAATATACTTTAAAAAATATATAAATATATATATATATATATATATATATATATATGTATATATATATATATATATATATATATATATATATATATATATATATTCACTGAAAAAACCATAGGTTATAGACCATATATAGTTAGGAATTAGCATTTACAAAACCTTATTTTACTCACACAAAACCATTGAAATTCGCATATATAGTTAGTTGCACTAACTATATATCGCGCACCCGCAATCCACTGCTGATCATGTCACATAATACATCATTCATGACATGATCAGTGACATCACTGATGACATCACTGATGACATCACTGATGACATCTCAAATGACATCACTGATGACATCACTGATGACAACATCCAGTGACTGTATGTTTCTGAAAAGTCTAAATTAAGCCTGGGCGTAGTTCGCGTAGCCACACTCCGCGGAGCTACGCGAAGATGCACTTGCACTCCGCGAACTACGCATAACTCCGCGAACATGCGTAGTAGCTTGCTTGACCCGTTCGCGAGCCGTTTTTCGTCTTCGGGAGCGCCGTGGAACTCTGGAACCTGCTCGACACCACATCTCCAGACGTCGCCTTCCTCAAGGAAACATGGATGAACGCCTCCTCAGCGCCCGACATCGCCGTCGCCATCCCGGACGGATACAAGATCACCCGGAGAGACCGCGTCAACCAGACAGAAGGAGGCATCACCATCGTCCACAAGAACACCATCCGCATCACGACCAACTCAGACGACACCCTCACAGCCGCCGAACATCTTCACTTCCAGATACACACCGACCCCAGGACCACACTCAGAGGCACCCTCATCTACAGACCCCCAGGACCTCGCACACAATTCAGCGAAGACATCGCAGACTTCATCAGCCCGCACGCCCTCGCCTCCGCTGACTACATCCTCCTAGGGGACCTCAACTTCCACCTGGAGAACAACAACGACAACACCACCACCACCCTGCTGGACAACCTCGCCAACCTTGGACTCATGCAACTGGTGAACACCCCCACCCACTACGCCGGACACACGCTTGACCCAGTCTTCTCCTCCAGCAAGTACATCTCCTTCAGCCACTCCACCGGACTCCACTGGACAGACCACAGCTGCGTCCACTTCAGCTTCAGAAAGACCACAACTCACCACCACCCGCAACAGATTCCCCGCAGGAACTGGAACAAGATCACCACCGACCAGCTCACCACTTCACTGAGCCAGAACCCTCCCGCCAGCTCAACGGACCCCAACCAAGCAGCCAACAACCTCACACAGTGGATCACAAATTGCGCTCGCCCAACCAGCCTCGACCACTCGCAGTCCGGCTTCCGCACCAACCACAGCACCGAGACCGCCCTCATCGCAGCCACTGACGACATCCGAGCCCTGCTCGACAACTGGGAAACAGCGGCCCGCATCCTCCTGGACCTCTCCGCAGCATTCGATACGGTCTGCCACTGCACCCTAGTGCAGCGCCTCAGCAACATCGGAATCCAAGAGAAGGCACTGGAGTGGATCATCACGTTCCTCACCGGAAGAACCCAGAGAGTCCGCCTCCCCCGTACAGATTCAAGGCCACCGAAGTCATATGCGGCGTACCACAAGGATCATCACTCAGCCCCACCCTCTTCAACGTCTACATGAGCCCCCTCGCAGCCATCGTACACCAACACAACCTCAACATCATCTCCTACGCCAATGACACCCAGCTGATTCTCTCCCTCACCAACGACCCAGGAACCGCCAGAACCAACCTACATGAAGGGATGAAAGACGTAGTCGAGTGGATGAGGAACAGCCGCCTGAAACTGAACTCAGACAAGACGGAAGTCCTCATCCTTGGATCATCACCCTCCGCCTGGGACGACTCCTGGTGGCCCCCTGCCCTGGGCAGCGCACCCAAACCAACGGACCACGCACGCAACCTGGGCTTCATCCTGGACTCCTCCCTCTCGATGACCAGACAAGTCAACGCCGTCTCATCATCATGCTTCAACATCCTACGCATGCTCCGAAATATCTTCCGATGGCTCGCCACCGAAACCAGGAAGAAGGTCACACAGGCACTCGTCACCAGCCGACTGGACTACGGAAACACCCTCCATACCGGAACCACAGCCAAACTCCAGAAAAGACTCTAACACATCCAGAACGCCTCCGCACGACTCATCTTGGACATCCCCCGACACAGCCACATCTCCGGACACCTGAGAGACCTTCACTGGCTCCCCGTCAACAAGAGAATCACGTTCCAACTCCTCACCCACGCACACAAGGCCCTCCACGACCTGGGCCCCAGGTACCTCAACAACCGCCTGACCTTCTACACTCCCACCCGCCAGCTGCGATCGACCAGCCACGCCCTCGCCGCCGTGCCACGCATCCGAAGATCCACCATGGGAGGAAGATCCTTCTCCTACCTGGCAGTCAAGACTTGGAACTCCCTCCCCATCCACCTCCGCCTGACCCAAGACCACCTCTGCTTCAGGAAGCAACTCAAGACATGGCTGTTCGAGCAGTAGTGGACCCCCCTCCCCCAAGCGCCTTGAGACCCTCTGGGTGAGTAGCGCGCTATACAAATATCCTGATTGATTGATTTATTGATTGCCTGCATGCTCGGGATGTGTAGCGCGCGAAGTTACCCATGAGGTTTGTCCCGCCCGCTCGCGTCCCCTTATTTCCGGTCACTACTAACGTGTTCGCGAGTTATTCTGTGCCAGATTGCAGTTTCTGCATGTTCGGCAACTCGATTTTACCGACAAGCATCCTTGCGCACACGAAAATGCTATTGAGCGCTCGAGAACTACGCTACGTAGCAGTTTGCGGAGTATTCAACATCTTCGCGTTCTCCGCGGAGCGCGGAGTTGCCGAAACTCCGCAAATTCCGCGAACGGAGCGTAGTTCTTCGCCCAGGGCTAGTCAAAATATGTCTTACATATTGAAGAATGAGTGGATGTATAAGTGTCTGGATGAAGGATTTAGTAGGTGCATGACTGACTGTATGAGTGAGTGATTAAATGTGTCTCACTGAGTGCATGGGTTAGTGACTAAACTGTCTTAAATTGTGCATCATTATATCTGTTGTTCTGTAAACTGCTGCATGTGTTGATCAGTAGCTTTATGATTAAGTATATGGGTTATTGATTGGTTGCCCAAGTATTTGTATGGGAGAGTGAGTGTGTGTGTGGGTGGCTGTGAGGTGTGTGACTATGTGCATAGATGTGTGAGCAGTTGATTCACTAGATGTATGGGTTCAAAAGTGCATGTGGAAACAGCTGTATGGGCGGTTGACTGTGTGCATTAGTGTATTAGTGAGTGAATGGATATCTCAGTGCTACATGTCAAAGTAAGTACATATGTAAAACACAGTACATGTGAGAGTTGACATATATAAATAACTGTGCATAAGAGCCAGTGAATGTGTGAGTGGCTGTATGGATCATTGTGAACTTGTATCAGGGATTGTATAACAGAGTAAATATGTGTTAGTATATGTTTGAATAAGTGAGGTGTGTATAACTGTATAGTTGAGGAAATGGAAGTGTGATTGATTCTTTGCATGACTGACTAGGTGTGTGAGTAACTCCATGGATGAGTGACAGTCTGTGAGTGTCTGTTTACTCTGAGTGTATCTAAGATTATATTAGAGTCTGAAGAGGTTCACCGTATTATCACATGAATGATGTCATCAGTGATGTGATCAGTAATGTCAAATGAGATGTCATCAGTGATGTCATCAGTGATGTCATTTGAGATGTCATCAGTGATGTCATTTGAGATGTCATCAGTGATGTCATCAGTGATGTCATCAGTGATGTCACTGATCATGTCATGAATGATGTAATATGTGACATGATCAGCAGTGGATTGCGGGTGCGCGATATATAGTTAGTGCAACTAACTATATATGCGAATTTCAATGGTTTTGTGTGAGTAAAATAAGGTTTTGTAAATGCTAATTCCTAACTATATATGGTCTATAACCTATGGTTTTTTCAGTGAATTTCAATGGTTTTTTAATAGCAAATATCAAAAGCTTTAAAATGTCAAGTACGTGGTAGGTAAAAACATTTTCATGTTTATGCACGCTGCCCCCCCTCCTCTTTTCTTTTAGGAGTATTCTCTCTTTGCAGATAGTGAAGGGTAGGTAACGCAGGCCTTTCCCCCCGTTGTAATCCGTCGTGCCTGCTTCCCTCTCCATTTGATTGATTGTTATCCTAGCATTTATTGTTTTGGAATTGGTTCTATTTGGTTCATTCTCTATTTACAAACAAGCACAGAGTCGCAATACTCTGTTTAGTCTTTGCAGATAGTGAAAAATCGTTAAAAAAACAAAAGGAATCAAGCAAAATCAGTAGGCCACTAATGGGATCTCTTTTTGACCTCGCTAAAATAGAAACATTATGAACAACCCCTCATGAGAAATACAAAACTAGTGAGAGGAACTGAGCTCGGCACCATGATGGCTGCAAGACAGCTCGGCTCCGCCGCCCACCCCACCCAAAACAACGACAAACCCTATGCAAATATTATAAATATATACAACACACCAGCAAAGTAAAAGGGTAAAACGTTTTATTAAATAACTATTTACATGGCAGCCTGCTGCAACATCGATCCAAACAAGCCTTTGTATTTGGGGCTCAAAATCAACAAGTAACAGGGTAAAACGTTTTATTAAATAACTATTTACATGGCAGCCTGCTGCAACATCGATCCAAACAAGCCTTTGTATTTGGGGCTCAAAATCAACCATCAATAGTAAGATTTCCATAGGTGATTGTAGGTTCATGGTTTTCCATCCACAGACTAAAAGCCTGGAGTGGGAGTGAAAGAACAATAACTAGGTAAGAAGGAAGGCAGAGGCTGTGGGAAGGACTCTGGATATGGTATGTTGCTTGGTCCCTGAGATGCTTCGATGTCACTGCCTTGCACAAATGGCATAAGTCCTGGATGTTGGGTGTCATAGTTGATGGTTCCGAGCAGCGCTTGTAACACTGTCTGAAGCTTATTTGCACCTGCTGCAGCTTCACTATTCTCAAAGTAAGTGGGGGCTGTTTGTGGACCTGACTGCATTGCTTGACGGAGGCCCCCGTGGGGCGGTGTGATGGCGCGGACTCGGAGGGGGCGCTTGGCTCCTGCCCCCTCCCCAAGTCTTGTTGCCCTGGTGTGGCCTAAGATCGCCCCCGACATAGGCGGCCGGCTCCCGGGGTCAGGCGGAACTTTTTGCCTTTTAGTGACTCTTCCATTCTGGACCTTGTCCCACAATCCGTTTGACCTGAAGACACGTCCTGCGGTGCCCTAGTCCGACCATCACATATTCCTGCGCCAGGAGACGGCGTGGGGTGCACTAGAAGGGAGAGGCGGCGCGAACGAGCCTCCCCCACCTCCCCAGGTGGAGGTTTCTCAGCTACACCCCAGCGCTTCACGCAACCAGCTGACTTGCGCCCGCTCTTGCGGAACAGTGCCTCCCTCGGCCAGCTGAATTGTGCCTGCTCCACACCTTGTCCCATAATCCGTTTGACCTGAAGACACGTCCTGCGGTACCGTGATCCGACCATCACATATACCTGCACCAGGAGACGGCGTGGGGTGCACTAGAAGGGAGAGGCGGCACGAACGAGCCTCCCCCACCTCCCCAGGTGGAGGTTTCTCAGCTACACCCCAGCGCTTCACTCGACCAGCTGACTTGCGCCCGCTCTTGCGACACAGTGCCTCGCTCGGTCAGCTGAATTGCGCCTGCTCTTGCTATTAAAGCGTCTCACCCGCCATCCAACGGAATTGCACCCAATCTTGCGGTACAGCGACAGGCGGCTGCCACGGAGCTCACGAAATGGCGGTCGGCTCCACAGACTTGGGCTTGGCCTGCAAGGATGGCTCTGGGCAACGCTGGAACTCGGACGCTTGACTGCTAGGGCATGGGCCCCATTCCCAAAAGCGTCCCCTCAGCCTTGAAGATTCTACAAAAGTCACCGGGGCCCCCGACTCCCGCAGACTTCCGGTGGGGAGCGACTGCCATGATTGCTCGCGGAATGGCCACGACGTAGCCACGGGGTGCTCTCATGCTGACGCCAGCTTCAGTCTGAAACATCCAGAAACACTGTAGACTACCAATTCGATCAGTTTCTGGTGGAGCCCCAACGTGACCCGGTAGAGAAGAACTTGCCCTCCCCTCTTTGACTGATGGTTCTTGTTGCCTGTCCCTTCTGTTGTCATTTAACAGAACTTTTTGGACTGCTGAAAGGGGTTGTGTTCCGACCGCTGGTTGGTGGAGACATTTTGACTCTATTCTGGACCTACGTTGTCGTGTAATGCGTCATATGACGCGCCGCGTTAGCGCACCCGCAAGTGCTCCGGTGCGCGAGGCGCGAAGCGCAGCTTCCCGGAAGCGATCCGGGGCGCGGCATGGAGCGCGTAACGTAAGCATAACAGGTCATGTGACTTGTTAATAAAACTTTTCATTGGTTCATTTCACTTTTGGGTTCCTAATTATGTAAGGCTAGGTCATGTGACCTAAAAATAACACTTTTCATTGGTTTAGAACTATTTTTTGTCCCAAATGATGAAAACCCCTCCTTGTTTCCTCACTCTGACTTTCATCTTTGTGAGAGGAAGACCTTTTTTCATCACTTAGCAATATCAAGTGTTGTAGCTTCAGCTGGTGCATCTCCACCACCACCACCTTCTCCTAGGAAGAGAGGACCACCTCCTCAGATCATCCTACAACAAGAGGAGGAAGAAGAGGAAGAGGAGCAAGGGACAGGGAGGTTTTTATCTGAACAGCCAAGGAGGTCCCATGGCAAAGAAAGTGACTGGGAGGGGGCGCTTGGCTCCTGCCCCCTCCCCAAGTCTCGCTCGGCCAGCTGAGTTGCGCCCACTCTTGCGGCCTACAACATGGAGAGGCCAGGGCGTTGACTAGGCGGGGCCTCCGACACACCACAGCGCCAACGATTGCTATTGACGGAGGGGAGCCTTGCCGGTGAGAGCCACTAATCTGAAGAACCGCTGCCTGCGGTGCCTCCCTGAACCGCTTGACGGAGGCCCCTGAGAGGCGGTGTGGTGGCGCGGACTGGGAGGGGGCGCTTGGCTCCTGCCCGCTCCCCAAGTCTTGTTGCCCTGGTGTGGCCTGAGATCGCCCCCGACATAGGCGGCCGGCTCCCGGGGTCCGGCGGAACTTTTTGCCTTTTGGTGACTCTTCCATTCTGGACCTTGTCCCACAATCCGTTTGACCTGAAGACACGTCCTGCGGCCTGGTCCCTGAATGTGTGCAAGGGGACGGTATTGATTGAATCAAGATGGCGGCTTCACACAAAGCTGACTCAAGTGTTGCTGCTGATGCTATGCAGACAAAAACTGGTTTTCAGTTTGTACATTCTTCAGAATTTTTCCATCCAAGGCTGGTTGAGAGTTTGTAGAACGATGGCTTCAGATTTTCAACATACGGTGTGGTGACGCGGACTGGGAGGGGGCGCTTGGCTCCTGCCCCCTCCCCAAGTCTTGTTGCCCTGGTGTGGCCTAAGATCGCCCCCGACATAGGCGGCCGGCTCCCGGGGTCCGGCGGAACTTTTTTCCTCTTCCTTTCTGCATCTTGTCCCACAATCCGTTTGACCTGAAGACACGACCAGGTCCCTGAATGTGTGCAGGGGGACGCTAATGATTGAATCAAGATGGCGGCTTCACACAAAGCTGACTCAAGTGTTGCTGCTGATGCTATGCAGACAAAAACTGGTATTCAGTTTGTACATTCTTCAGGATTTTTCCATCCAAGGCTGGTTGAGAGTTTGTAGAACGATGGCTTCAGATTTTCAACATACGGTGTGGTGACACGGACTGGGAGGGGGCGCTTGGCTCCTGCCCCCTCCCCAAGTCTTGTTGCCCTGGTGTGGCCTAAGATCGCCCCCGACATAGGCGGCCGGCTCCCGGGTTCCGGCGCAACTTTTTTCCTCTTCCTTTCTGCATCTTGTCCCACAATCCGTTTGACCTGAAGACACGACCAGGTCCCTGAATGTGTGCAGGGGGACGCTATTGATTGAATCAAGATGGCGGCTTCACACAAAGCTGACTCAAGTGTTGCTGCTGATGCTATGCAGACAAAAGCTGGTTTTCAGTTTGTACATTCTTCAGGATTTTTCCATCCAAGGCTGGTTGAGAGTTTGTAGAACGATGGCTTCAGATTTTCAACATACTACTCTTCAACATTCTTCATAAATGTAACAATGTGAGACTCACTAGGAGAACGGCCGTTTATCTTTCCTTTCAAAATGCTGGCAACAATATTTTCTGAATGGAAGACACCATCTTGCAGCATAAAGGGCTGCGTCAAGGGTGGTATTGCCCAGAATGTCTTGTTTTCTAGTGCTCGTAATGACGAAGCCAAAACTGCCGAAAGGGATTCTGGTCCTGCCGCTACTTATTGGAGACATTGAACTATACTCTGCACCTGCCTGGCCTCGACCAAAATGGCGCCAGTATGGGAGCGACTTGCAACTCCTTATGACGTTCTAGTTACTTAGCCTTGACGTAATGGGGGATGTATGCAGTCTTTGTGCACATGGCGGGCGGGGAAGGGTACTGAATGGGAATACGGACAACCCTATTGATGTCGATTTTTCATTATTGATTTTTTTATTAATAAAGCTTCGAAGTAATGTTACCCATGATACTCGCCCATGGTGTGCGTATGGACGATTTTATTGTAACTGATCCTGTTATACTTTCAATTATAAAATCAACCTTCACTGATCCTGCAACCATTTGTCACGTTTAGTTTTTTCAATTAAATGGCTCGCTTGTTACATACTCCTATAACCCTGGCTTTTGACCCTTTCCTATGCACGGTCTGTACTACCGCCCTCGGGCGATCTATGTAATGAACAGACTACCATTGCCGAAACACAAGGGAATGCATCTCAGAGAGATAGGTCAAGTACGTGGTAGATAAAAACCTTTTCGTGTTTATGCACGCTGATGTGCTTTGAACGCTGCCCCCCCCCCCTCCTCATCATTTAGATTACCACCGCCCATTGCACAAAAGCGTACCGGGCGCTCCCCACACAAAAAAAAACGATTTTTACAGATTCTTTACAGTTGGGGCCATAAACTACATCCGCAGGGCTAGGTGATAGCCTGGGACCGGCCTGGACAATCGGACACAGAGGAAGAGGAGTGTCAGAGGGTGTGGTAGTGAATAGGGTGAAAGGGAGGTGTCGGGCGGACACGGGGTGTGATTCTCAGGGAAGAGCAGCGCAGATGGTGTAGTATGTACTGTAATTATTATTACTAGGTTGCTTTAAGGAATGTATGGATTTATTCTTGTGAAGAGCTTACTACAGATGGGGGAAGGTTTATGGCCCATGCATGAGAGAGAGAGCGGGGGTGACCAGTGCGTGGGGGAGATGCTTGCGAGGGTGGGGAGCCGTGCTGAGGATCGGCAGCGTGCAGAGAGTGGGTCTGGTCAAGGCATCTAAAATGGCTGCTGTGCACGACAAAACTGTGGCATTGAAAAAAAGGCAAGATGGCGCATACAATGTTTATCAATACGGATTAATTTTCCACAGAGAGAACAGGGGAGGTCAGAGAGGGGGGGTGTTCGTAGCGCCAGGGAGACGCGCTGGGGACCGGCGAGGGGCAGAGGGGCCATAGCGCTTTCAAAATGGCTGATGCTTGCTAGAGCGTACGTGCCTGAGTGGGGACAAGGTGGCGCCGATTATGTTGACATCGCAAACCAGATTTTAACACTTAGACATGAAAGTGAAAACTGCACCATTGCTCCCCCCCTACTGACACCCTCCTTTGCCTCAGCTTGGATCATCATTTGCTAAAGTGTTCAAAGACCCCACCGTGAGTATAAGCACAACCGGGGCCTTACTGCACACCCTGAGAAAAACTATGCAGCAAGACAATCTCTACCTTCTCCCTTTTCCATGTTCCAACGCTTTGAAATGAACAATATATTTACTCGCAGTGACAAAATGGCGGTCAACACTTCCTGATTTCCTTCGAATCAAACGTTAACAGACGTCACGCAGCAAAAAAAAAACAAAAACGCTCACGTGCAGCCGCTGGAAGACATGTATCAACATATATGAGCATCCTCAGCCACCCTCAGAAAACATAGGGGGTCAGGATACGTCTCCCGTACCCCCTTATACCCATTTCCCACATTGTTTTTCCTCCATCTTGTAATTTAATTGAAACGAAACACAAAATGGCGAATTCATGTTTCGCTACCGGTTCGCGACCCGGTAAGCGCTTCTACCGCGAAAAATCTATTTTTTTTTATTTTCCCCACGGGACCCTTTAATAACCCCAACATCATTCCTAGGGGGTCAAGAGGGGTCTACCTTGCCCCCTTTCATTAAATTCCCCTTTCGTTTTTCTCCTCCTCTTGTCTCTCGATCCTACCGAGAGACAAGATGGCGGCCGGTCCGGACTGTTTAGAATGTTGACAGACACCGGAGAGCCAATCAGCTTCGCTTTGCGAAGTTCCGTTACGCGAAAAGTACGCGAACCGGAGCGCTACCCGGGACGCTGTCACAGATATATCTGTTTTTTAAAACGTTAATTTCTCAAAATCCACTGGAACACATATATTGAGACCTAGCAAAGGCACATCGGGCTAACAGTCCCTACAATTTTGCCAAGTTTCGTGCAAATCCATTCAGCCGTTCGAGCTAAAAGTGAGGCCAACCGCACTATGGAAAAATGAATGGGAAAAACGCGTTTTGGGACCCCCCTTTTTTCTGGCCCCCCCTTGACGAAACCCCCCCAAATTTTCAGGGGCTGCACAGAAACGCAATGTGCCATTTTCCTGAAAATTTCAGCCAATTCCGTCCACAAACGCCAAAGTTATTAGACATAGAATTTACAAAAGTCCCATAGAGAAAAAATCCTAACTATATATACCTACTGGCGACCGCCAGTAGGTAATATATATATATATATATATATATATATATATATATATATATATATATATATATATATATATATATATATATATATATATATATATATATATTGGAGCCCAAGATGGCCAGCTAATGGATCACATTATGGTGGTTGAGTACTCTGACCAGACTCCTCTTCTCCTGCCCGAAGCCTCATTAAGTCCAAAAGGGGACGAGAAATGCTCTCCCAGGGATCTGCTAGAGGATTCCACCTCATGAGAATTTCTTCTCCCTATCAGCTATAAACATGAGAAGTATGTCTGTGAACCTGGAAACATCAAGATTGCAGCAGCAGCACACCTGGGCCCTAGCTGTGAGAATGCTGCCCAAAGTTGCTGTAGCAGAGGACTACCATTGTGATCCTGCTGATTTAAAAGTGACCCACACAAAGAATTAAGAGCATCTCTGTAGCGGAATTGCACACAAGCACCTTCTAGTGGATGACGAGCGCTGTGGGGGAAGACCGGAGAAGTGAGAGAGGGCCTAAGATTGAGGGGTGTCCCAGGGAAGACTGGATAAATGTCACTGCATGACAGCTGGTCCTAGAGGCCTTGTCAAAACGTTGAGACCTGCACTTAGATAGACCTGTAGCACTGCACTTGCCATGCCTCCTAAAGAAACAAAATCAAAAACAAGAAAGATCCATTTGACCTTTGATCTTGCACAATGCCCTCCGAGTAGTGGGGCAGTGACAGGTAGATGATGGACACAGCTATTGAGGATGATGGTTGGAAGTCTCCAAGGGAATCTAATCCTGTCAGCCCTAGGAGACCTACAGTGAGCTACATCAGATATCAAAAAGGTAATTGCATTAAACATGAAAATGGCCTCATTCGCCAGCAGCAACGCTAAACAGAGGGGACAATACAGGATAACAGGATAAGGATTGGCTAGCTGGAGGCCTCAGCGACGGCACTGCAAGATGATAACAAAAAGCTCAGGGAATTCAAGGACTGTCCCACTCCAGTTCTGGTTCATATGGAGTCACAGAGTGAATGCCTGGAAGACCAGATCTGTTCAGCCACCATCACCTTCTGGGAGCTCTGAGAAATCTGGTGAGGAAACAATAAGGACTAGAATCAAGAGGATTTTGAATTCCAATGAGATTCCTTTAGAGGATGGCTCCAGAATTATAGTAAGAAAGGCACATCAAAACTCCACAAAGAAACTAAGGAGGTATTTTTTTTTTTTTCTTTTTTTTTTTTTTTTTTGTTCTCATCTTGCGATTATTGTATGCTTACGGAGTGTCAGGTGTCTGCCTCTTTGATCTTTTCCAACACTGCCCCTTGGTCTCGCTTGGCTGGGGAGTTATGACCTCTTTTTAGTTTGAGCAGTTTCCTTTACTCGTTACATAACAATGCTTCTGGTTTGGATCGAGAGGAGCTAGCCAACTTGACTACTCAGCAAGTACCATACTTGTCAACCAGAAAATATATCGCTTTAATCATAGGACATAAGTGTGGTACTTATGTGGGGTTTAAGAAGTTTTCGAAACTATCCCCGAACTTAAATCTCTTGCTTACATTACTTAATTTATCCAATTTACTGATTCTTATTGCTGAGTTCAGCCATTCTGCATGTGTCGGACAGGTAGATTCTATCCACTTAATACAGATCTCTCTCCTTGTGAGAACTATTAAAACAAAGAGGAGGTTCTCCTGTTCCCTGGTAAGCCCCTCTTCATTACCTGGATCTAATATCCCAAAAAGAACAAGAGTAATACTCACAGTTAGTTGTTTTGACAAGATGGTGCACAAGGTCTTACCGACTTGGTCCCAATATTCTTTCAATTGAGGGCAGTTTTTAAACATGTGGACATCATCTGATTTTTCCTCTCCGCATTTGGGGCATTTCTTTATTCCAGCATTTTTGAATTTGGAGAGTTTTTTTGGTGTCCAATATGCCCTATGAATAGTATATAAATGATTTCTCTTCAGCGCCGCGGATTTCAAGTTGGACCAGCATTTGTCCACTGATTTTTCCCAAATTAAATCCAGGTCTGTTGTTGTGATGTCTTTGCCCCATATTTGGTTTTCCATATTAGCGTCGATATTATTTGCCATAATCAGAGCCCAGTACCACTTCGCCACTTCCTTTGGTTGTCGTATTGCTTTTATCATGTCATCTTCCAATTTTTCGTTACCGCTTATATTGGGCAAAGTTTTAGACCAGCTTGACATTTGATAATATTTGAATCTGGATATAGTATTATTTGTCAGTTTTTGCAATTCTGACCATGTTTTTAAGTTTGAGCCATTTAGTAATTGCCCCCAATTTTTGATGTTGACTTTTTTCAGTGCCAAAGCAAGAGTATCCTTTAAGCATTCTGGGGTTCCAGGCGATTCCCAGATTGGGGCCCACTTGCTATAATACGGTATTTTTAGAATGCCTCTGATTTGTGTCCACATCTTTGCTGCATCCCTTAATATCTTAAGCTTTATTTTTTTGAAGAATTTGGGGTGTCCAAACTTGAACAACACATGGTCTTCTGCTTTTGTGATTGCTTTAAAATAGTCAGGGTAATGTATGTGATTTTTTAATAATACTTTGATATTTTTGAATTGGAAGGCCCTACAATATTCCACCAGGTCTGGGCTGGCTAGTCCACCATCTTTCTTACTCCTCCTGATCTTTTTCCATGCAATTCTTGATCCTTTTGTTGCCCATATGAAACTTGTTATGTTTCTTTGTGCTCGAACTAATTCAGTCTTTCCAAATTCCATGGGGATCGTGTTGAAAAGGAATGTAAACTTCGGGAGAACGGTCATCTTGATTATGTTCGATCTTCCAATCAAGCTCAATGGTAGAGAGGTCCAAATCTCAAGCAATTTCCTTACCTCTCTGGCGATTTTATTTAGGTTTCTATTTGCAATCTTGGCTAAATCATGATTTACTAAAATTCCTAGATATCTTATTTCGTTTTTTATGAAATTGCTTTGAAAGGTCGTGTTCCATGTCATGAGTTCTGTCTTAGTTTGATTTACCAGGTATCCTGATATTTTCCCGAATGCCTTTAAAGTTTTCTCAATGCTTAACTTGGCTTTAGGATAATCTGCAGTAAAAATCATTAGGTCATCCGCGTAAAGAGCGATTTTTTTCTCCCAAGAACCGTACTTGAATGGACTGATGTTATGATCGCTTCTTAGCTTGTTCGCTAGTGGTTCAATATATAGATTGAACAGTAAGGGCGAGAGTGGACATCCCTGTCTCGTTCCTCTAGTTATCTTTATATTTTCTGTTAGGCTCCCATTTATTAAGACCTTTGATCTTGGGTTATTGTAGATCTGTTTTACCATATTAATAAAGAGGGGTCCGAGGTTGTTCTTGACCAAAACATTCTCAAGAAAGGCCCAATTGACCCTATCGAAAGCTTTTGCGGCATCAACGGTGAGTATGGTTAGTGGAAATTTCTCATTTGTTGCGATATCTATTGAGGTTAGAAGTTCTTGAGTTACTTCATGAAGATATCTTCCTTTTATGAAACCTTTTTGATCTTGGTGTAATACTTTTGATAGTACTCTCCCTAGTCGTGCTGCCATAATTTTTGTAAATATTTTATAGTCTGTGTTTAATAACGAAATTGGGCGGTATGACTCACATTTAAGGGGGTTCTTGCCAGGTTTCAAAATGATTGTGATAATGGCATCATTCCAGGAGTCTGGTATGGTTTTCTGTTGTGTTAAGATTGAGTTGATTAATCTCGTTATATGCGGAAGTATAGAGTTTTTCAATTTTATGTATAATTCATTCGGTAATGCATCTGGTCCTGCGGCTTTTCCTCTTTTCAAACTTTTAATGGCTTCTGCCACTTCTTCTTCTTGAACTTCCTTATCCAGAGCTTCTTTTTCGTTCTCTTCAAAGAAGAGTTTTAGAAGTGCTGCATCTTTCAAATAAGAATCTATTATTTGAGCTGAGGGATTTATATCTTCTGTATATAGATCTTTAAAAAATTTCCAAAATTCATACTTGATAGTCTCTTCATCAGAGGAAGGGATTGTTTGATCTTCCGGAATTATACTTTCCACTTTGTTTTTAGCTAGATCCGATTTAAGCTTCCACGCTAGCCATTTTCCGCAGCCTTCTCCGAACTCATGTTTCGCCAGTTTGCTAGAGTCCCATTTTTTCTGTAACCTATTTTCCAAAATTTGATCTATTTTTTCTTTTTGAGACCGTCTTTTGTTTAGAAGATCTTGCTTTCTTCCCTCCTCTTGTTCTGTTGAAATATTGATATCTAAGAGTCTGATTTCTGATTCTAAATCCAAGATCTCTTGTTTTACTTGTTTGTTTTTATGAGCCCCTAAGCTTAGAAGTTTGCCCCTTATGACCGCTTTATAAGTGTCCCAGGTTATTTGTTCTGTGGTACCTAGCGCGTTTAGTTCAAAGAAGATGTTTGTTTCAGATTCCAACTCCTTTATGATCTCTTCATCTTCCAGCAAAACTCTTTCGACCGTGAATCTTCTTTCCGATATATTGTCTGTAATTTGTAATTCTAGCTGGACTGCTGAGTGGTCTGAGAGGTGGGCAGGTAAATGTGATACTCTTTTCACTTTCTTTGATAGATCGTTACCAACCAAAAAGAAATCAATTCTGGATTTGTGTCCCAGTTTTTTGTTATATAAAGTGAATGGTTGGGATTTCTCTCCTTTGTTTTTCCAGATGTCTACTAGTTTTAGATCTCTTTTGTAAGTCCCAATCCATTGTCTCTTTTTCTTTAGGTTGGTATATCTACCTAATGGTGATCTATCTAGTTTTAGATCCATAACTAGGTTAAAGTCACCTCCCAGTATTATGGGAGAGGTGGCTAAAAGAAGGTGTGAATACAATATTCGCAAGGGATCAGCATCATCCAAGTTTGGACCATAGTACCCTGTGATAGTAATGGGAGAATTTCCTATTTTTACATTAGCTATGGCCCAACGTCCTTTGTTATCAACTTCTGTATTGATTATAGTTGCCTTTAACGACTTTTTAAAAATTATTGCTATTCCCTTTATATTGCATTGTTGCGTTGTGCATATTAGCGTGTCTACCCACCATAAATTCTTGACTATTTGATCCCATTCTTCTTTTAACAGGTGGGTTTCTTGTAGTATTATTATTTCACTTTTCCCTGTTCTGATATACTCTAGGATTTTATTCCTTCTGCTTTTTGTTCTCAGGCCATTAACATTCCAGGATAGAATATTTACATCTTTACATACACTCCCCATTTATTCTGTTCTCTTTTTGTGGATTATGTTTCACTCCCAGTTGTTCTGATTTTTCGCATTTTCGCAGATGAGGACATTTTTTGTTTTTTTTCCCTATTTTGCTCCCCACCCTTTTACGTGTAATTTTGTACTTGATAAGTCGTGCTTTAAAGTTACCCTCCCCGGGGAAGCCTCCATCTTCTTCTCCTTCGGTTATCTTCGTAACCCTTTTGGCTTCCCGATTCTCCCCCCGTGATTTTTTTATGTACAGTTAAAATTATGATTTTAGTTGGGTGTGTTACTTCTCTTTTTTTTATTTTTTATTTTTTATTATTTATATTTTATCCATAAGTGTTTTTAAATATGGTTTAGATCTATTTCTCTCTTACTCTTGTACATATTTACATATTTACATATGGGTATGCATTATATGTTTTATTATTATTTTTTTCCCCCTTTTTTTTTTTTTTATATTCTACGTTTATATAAGATTATATGTGTTGTGGCTACATTTAGCTCAGAGGTTCTTCTGCACGTTTCTGGTCCTTAATTAACTCTATCAAATTTTTCACTTCCTCAGGTTCTCTTATGTTGCGCATTTTGTTTCTCCACATAATACGTAATGAGGGTGGAAATTTCATTTGTACCGTGGCACCTAATTGATGCAGTTCAGACATTAGGTTACCCAATTCCCATTGTCTGGTCTGAGAGGCATTTGACATATCAGATCTTATTTTGAAGTTCCAACTGTCTTTGTTGTATGTCCCTTTTTTCAATGCCTCTCCCAGAATCCTATCCTTCAGTGTGTAGGTTTTGAAGTTTACTAGGATCTTTCTAGGGTTTTTTCGTTCCTTGCTCTTTCCATAGGGATCCCTATGAACCCTCTGTATATCATCATCGAGAGTCTCTTTGTCTGCCCATGGGAAATGTTCCATCAGTAGTGCTACTACAAATGCTTTAACATCCTTGCCTTCTTGATTTTCTGGCACATTTAGGATCCTTATGTTGTTTTTCCTTGCTTGGTTTTCTAAGGATTCCAGTTTTTCATTTATGGTTTTATTTTCCAATCTCAGAGAGTTTATCTCCTTTCTGTTTTTCTCCACCCTTTTATCTAAGCTGGAAACTTCATTTTCTACCGCAGTGACTCTATCACCTAGTGCGTTCAACTTACTGTCCAATTTTTCACACACCTCTTGTATTTTATTTTGTTTTGATTCAGAGATAGAGAATTTCTCTTTCATTTCTACCCATATTTTTTCTAGAAGTTCGTCTGTGTGAGTTTTTGTAACATCATTATTGGAATCTACAGACCTTGAATCCTCATCTTCCTTGCCCTCGACCTCTTCCGTCATGTTGGTGTTTATGTTGGTGTTTATGCTTGCTGCTGTTGCAGCGGGGAGATCTGCGCCCCCCTCCGCCATATGTGTTTCCGCTTTCTCTTCCGAGTTACTTTCTTTAATTTTCCAGATTTCTTCCAGATTTATGTTCTTTACCAAGATCTTTTTCTTAGTTTGTGGCTTTCTCCCTTTCTTTGCACTTCCTATACTCAGTTTACCTGCTAGAGTGGGGGCTGCTCGCTGTTTCTCCTTTTTTAAGAGGTGGCTATCTGGTGGTTTGTTTGTAATTTTGGCTGTAGCTTCTTCTTTTTCTCTCTCCAACACTTTTGCTTCTAAGGTGCTAAAAGGATTTGGGCTCTGGCCTTGTTGCTGGATTTTAAAATAAGACCGAAGAGAGGGAGTAACTTTTATTTTTACTTTGGATTTCTGAGCAGACTCCAATTTGCTTTCTTCCTTCTCTAAGTTACTCTTTAAGTTGCCTTTGAGTAAGTTTTTTTGCTTTTTTCTACTCACTCTTGGGGTGATGCCTTTCGGAAACTGCTCCTGACTTAGAAACTTTCTGTTCCGCAGACTGTAGAAAGACCTCCCTGAGTCGAGCTGAGTTTGTGATTGAAGAGGCTCCTCTTCAAGATTAGGTTCGACCCAATTTTTAGAAGGATTTTTCAAGTCTTGAGGTGGCTTCTCCTTTGTTCCCTCCTCTTTTGAGGTTGTTAATTCACTCATAAGCTGCTTGTTAATTGAGTTTCTCTCTTCTATATTTGTTTGTGTATTTTGGCAGGAGTGAAGATATTTATGAAGGTATTTATGCGTCTGGCTGAACAGGAAAAATTTATACAATTGGTCGTTGGTATTGCTGTTACTGCTGTCACTGCTAGTATTGTTATAGTTATAGCCTATACTATAACATAAGTATTTCTGATAGGCTTTGTGGTGGGGCTTATAATGCAAACTTTCCAGTGTCCAATTGTTCTCCAAACCAAAAATGCACTCTTCACCCTCAAACTCTCGTTTTAGCCTTTCCCACCCAGTGATTCTGCAGGCTTTTGTTGTTGCATTTATTGCATTTATTGCTGAATTATTTCCGTTGCTGCCGTTATTTTTGCCCTCCGTTATAGTTTCCTTTGTTTTTTTCAAATCACTCGCTTTTGGGAGTGAGTCTATGCCCCCTCTGTGGCTTCCCTTGACCTGCCGCCACTCTCCTCTGACTCTGCCGCTCGTGCCCCGGAACTGAAACTCAGCCTTCCGGAGACACGGCGGCAGTGCAATCTCGCCCTCTGTGCAGCGCTCCACTTTCCCGTACCTGCATCCGCTGCACCCGCTTCGAGACCTCCTTGAAACCTCCGGGAACCCTCTTCCACTTTGCGCACTCGGCCGCTCCCGTCCTCTTCCACCTCCAGATCGGGCGGACACGGTTCCGAGTCCAGGTCCAGACCAAGGCACGAGTCTTCAGCTCCCACCGCGCTGCCACGAATTCTCGCCTCCTCGTCTACTCCGCCACACAGCCCTCCGCTCCCGCCTCTCGCTGCATCCAAGACCACAGCAATGGGACCTGCCTCCGAGACCCGAACGAAGGGCGATCTCCTCGCTCCAAATGTGCCACAGTCCTCCTCTTCAGGGTCCAGCAGAGAGAGCGGAGGAAATCTGGAGAATTGCACCATTGAACAGCTCACCACAGTCAGCTCAGCTCGCTCCCAGGTAAGGGCAAACAACATTTTTTTTTTTTTTTAGCAGTTTGTTTCAGTTTGTTTCGATCGTCCTCTAAGCTGAGAATAGGTCTAGAATAGGTCTAGCGGGAATTAGATCAGCATTGTTTCTTATGGCATATTTTGAGCCTCTCTCCAACTTTTTTTTAAAATTTATCACGGGAGAGCCGGGAGCTCTCCGACCAAGCTTCTTACTCGGCCGCCATCTTCCCATACAGAAACTAAGGAGGTATTAAGGACTTCAGTGAAACTGTCATAGCGGAAATTTGAGCCCCCAAAGAAAGAACATATTTTCAGAAGGGTATCCAGTAACAAGCAGGGTCGGATTGGGAAGGTGGGCAGTCCGGCATTGGCCAAAGGGCTGGTGCCTAAGGGTGACACGTGGAATGGGTTTTCGAAGGTTTGTGATCTGCTTCATTCCTGCCCCGCAAGGCCATTGCACTTCAGGCTATGGTTGCAGGCAAGAGTGATAAGTGTGACAATCGGCCTCACTGAGGCCAAGACTGGTGTCTTGCCCCTGATTCATCCCCGGCCAGGCCATCACATTCAGGCAATGGAGGGAGGGAGTATGCAGTGACCTCGCTGGGGGAGGGGGGCAGGATTTTCTGGCCATGGGCCATCTACAGCTCAGCCCCTCCTGGAGCAGCAGTAGCTGTGCCCTTTTTCTCGACTTCTTCACTGCAAGGCCATCGCCCTGAAGGAGGGAGTGAAGTAAGAGAAGCCTTTCTGGAGGATGTTTGTGTGAATTTGCATAGGCCTCGCTGTGAGGCAACCTTTATTAAGCTGCTATTAAACTAGAGAGTAGGAGGCCTTACAGGCAAACCTGCTGACTTTGGAAGTAGAAAAGCAGGTTTCAGTCACGAGCGTGGGCTCAACATCCTGCGATTCTGGCCAAAACACTTGATCTCTGAGTACCTGAACTAATAATGAATTTGATTTTGAGTTCACCCAATGTAAAACTACAAAAAAGCTATTAGAAATATCTTCAATGTATTAATGTTATCAGATTCTACAAGGGCCAGAGCATGATAATTAGAGAGCACTCTTTATATTAACATAGACATATTATTTTTTGACAAGGCTTTTCTGTTTTTCTTTAGTTCAGCTATTAGTCATAGATTAGTATAGCAGCTATAGAACACATTTTATAGTGCTTTCACCTTACAGTGACTGTTTAAAATACATACTGATTAGAGAAAAAAATAAACTTTCTGTGATTTTCTTTATTTTTACACTGGGCAGGATATTAAAATACTGGTCATGTCGGTTAGGTTAGGTGGCAGCCCTAGCCAGACCAGGTATTGAGGCCCTGGGGATATTTTTTTCACTTCACCCACCTGGCCAAAGTGCTGTGCTTCTCATTTTCACCAATCCTACTGAATCTATAGTTTTTAAAATGCTTAGGTCACCAAATATGTCTCTAAAAATGAGTCCAATAAGATTAACCAAATGATGTTTCATGAAAGGGCGCGATCCGCGAATAGAGGGACACTTTTTTGGGGAGTGCCCGGGCCAAATAGGAATTCCAATTAGACCCCGCCCTGGGATACATAGTCCTGGTCTCGGTCAGAGCTGTTCCCATACAGTGAGACTGCACAATATGCTATATGGAGCTGAGAAGGCCTGATTTGCAGCAGGTCCTCCAATGATGCAGGATGCCCCCAGACCCTCTGGGAAAATAGGTAGTCCTACTCAAGGTCAAAGCTGCTCACTACTACTTGAAAAGATAGACACATTTCTTCAGGGGTGGTATTTTGGTTCTGAATGCTGGCTATTACAACAATTCTTGTTGAGTTCAACTGCACAGTATTGTGCCCTTAGCAACCAATTTCTCCTGAATGAGTCTGAACTAACAGCCAGATTCATGAAGGTACCATTTTGCGATGAGCAAATTGCGAACAATTGCGAATCGCAGTTTGAGAATCGCAGAATGGCATTCATGTAGAAATGCGATGAAAAAAAGTGATTCGCAATCAATCGCAATTGCCGATTACTATCTTGCCACAATCGCATATTAATCGCAGAATAAGCAATTTTCAAATGTTCAAATTGCGACCTCGCAAATAGCGAAATCGCTATTTGCGATCTCGCTAACTGCGAGATCGCAAAAACGGGAAGTCGCATTTTGAGCACACTGATGACATCACAACCAGGAAGTAGGCTCACCACACCCACAAACAGAACACAGAGCCAGGGAGTGGCAGCAGGATACTGAGGAGCACCAAACCTTACACTGTGCAGCACCCCAGCTTGAAAAAAGTTTTCCAAGATGTCCCAGGATGCAGCAGGGAGCAGTGGGCAGGAGAGAAAGCGGAAAATTACGTTTTCTGAACTTGAACTGGAGCATCTAATTGAGGGGGTCTGCAAGGATCATGCCCGGCTCTTCGGAAAAGACTCCCGGAGAGTGCCAGAGGCAGATAAGCGCAGGATCTGGCAGTGCATCCGCGCTAAGGTCAATTCGGTTGGGGTGACCCAGCGGTCAATTGATGACCTAAAAAAGCACTAGTACGACCTGAGAGGTCGTTCTAAGGAGCGTATTGCGGAGAGGCTTGGGGAGCGACTGGCCACCGGTGGAGGGGAACCTGTAGCCACACCAAACACCCCATTGGAGGACCTGATAGAGGACACCATTGCACCAGAAGCCTGCGTGGGGGTCATGCAGCTGGACTCGTCTCGACCCAGCCAACAATCTGAAGGTAAGTGCCATGCGACTGCGACCCTGTCCCCAACAATGCCCATGACTCCTGAGCTAGCAATATGACATCCCCAACAATGCAGCCCATGCACACCAAAAAAGCCCCATTGCATTGTGGTAGTTGTAGTGTAATCATGTACCCCCAGTGAGCCCAACACTGCCAGAGCAGTTAATGCAAAGTAAATCCAAAAGCCAGTCAGTGAAAGCAAGGCTGCATGCATGTATCAACATTGCTTGCGCAAGATACATAACATTAATCATGCACCCTTTCACATTACAGGTGCAATTGAGCAAGCCAGCACAGACAGCGAGGCCCTGCACAGCGCCGAGAGCCAGGAGGACACTGAGGGTGAGGGCCAGTCCTCCCAACGACCCAGCCCATCACAGCCACCAGCAGTGCTCCCACCACCACCACCCCGTGCGGACAGGGCCACCCCTGCAGCCACAGCCGTGCAGCCAACACCCCAGCAAACAGCCACAGCAGTGGTAGAGGCTCCACCACCAGCGCCTAGGAGGCAGACGAGTCGCACAGCTGGTTCCAGATCACACACCAGCGCACTGAGGCGCCAGCAGCGTCAGGGCCCAGCAGGCACCGGCAGGGCACTTCAAATACCTGATCTAGGCCTGGCCATCGAACGCCGCATGCTGGCGGTGCATCGCACACAGGCGCGTCACCTGGCAGCAATGCTCACCCAGATGCAGGCGACAAGCCAAAACATTGCCCAGATGACCGCTGCAGTCCGAGAGAACAGCCAGCTGCTGGTAGCCCAGCAGGACATGACCCGCCGATGCCACCGCCAACTACTGGCCCGCCTATCGGCCTACACAAGATCCAATCATGTAGTTGGGAATGCTACATCACAGCTGGAACGCAGGTCACACTCCATGCAGGGCCAGATGGTGCAGTGTTGCCAGGATGTGGCCAGGTCTCTAGATCTACTTACTGTAGCAGTGCTCGGCAGCCAGGCCACTGCCCATGGAGAAGCAGAGGGGGCTGACGACGCGAGTGAGGCTGCTTCAACCAACAGCAGTGCATCCTTGCCACCGATGCCTGCACGTCGCCGCAGCAGCAGGCCAACAGCAGCAACTAGGGCCAACACCGTCCCTCAGGATACAGAGAGACGACTTGGGGCGTCTCGTCGTAACCGACTGTGAGGACTCAGACACTCTGAGGGAGGCCATGCAGTACACCCCTGCAAACCCATTACCACAGCATGGGGAGGTATGGAGTAATACTCTCTTCATGAGACAGTAAAATAACTACAGGCCAATTTGTTGTGCATAAACAATAAAGAGTAATGGTCAAACTTGAATCACACTCATGTCATTATTACATTTGTCATGCATGGGTGCAGTGTTTTGTGAGGGGAATGGGTGCACTAGAAACAGTTAATAGTGATGTGGTTGCGGCGCCTGTGTCCTTCAGCAGGATTTTCTCCACGTGCATGACGTACATGTGGAGGCGGCTGGTTGTCCCCTTTACACTCACTGCCAGATATCTCCACTGGTATCCTGCGCTTGGTAGCAATGTTGTGGAGTATTGCACACACGGCCACGATGCGGCAGCAGACCTCAGGTGTGTATTTGATGGCCCCACCAGTCTTGTGCAGTATGCGGAAACGGCTCTTCAATAGGCCAAATGTCCTCTCAATGCAATTTCTTGTTCGTATGTGTGCAGCATTGTAACGCCGTTGCTGTGGTGTGGCAGGGTTGAGGTATGGGGTGAGGAGGTACTCACGTAGACCGTAGGCGCTGTCACCTGAGGGTAATAAGCACAGGATGAGTGCCTATTCTGCGCAGATAGATGCTCAAAGTGTAGTATTTGGGGACATGTGTACTTACCTAGTAGGTGTCCTTTGCCAAAGTCTCCCCTTGCCAGTCGTGCGTGAATGCCGCTGTGCCGGATGTAATTCTTTGCGTTGCACACCATCTGGCTATTGAGGGAGTGGTAGGACTTGCGGTTGCGGTACATGTATTCAGTTTGTGCTGGTGGGCAGATGTGGATATGGGTACAGTCAATGCATCCAATTACATGCGGGAAATGTGCAATGTTGTAGAATTTCAGCTTGGTGTAATTTATGTCCTGTTAGGTGGTGGGGAATGAAATGTAGTGGTGTAGCCGGGTCAGCATTGCATCCAGGAAACTCCTTAGGCAGCGGGACATGGTGGGCTGGGATATCCCCCCTGTGACGGCAACTATCCCCTGGAAGCTTCCGGAGGCCAGTAGGTGCAGGCTGCACAATACCTGCACATGGGTGGGAACGGCATTGGTTCTCCTTGTTGGATGCTGCAGCAGGGGGTCTAGGTCCTGGATCAGCTTAATGATCATTGGCCCATTTAGGCGGTACTTAGCATAGATTTGCTCCCTGGTTTGGCCCAGAAGGGTGACCCGCTGACGGAATATCCGCTCCTGGATCCTACGCCTGTTCTGTGCTGCTCGCTGTAGCCTACGCCGCCTGACCACCAAGCAGAGTCCTGGCATTGTGAGAGTCCTCAGTCTCCAGCTGCATGTCCTTTAGTGGGTTTGGTCAGGCCTGCACCTGTTTGCAGTTAACTTTCATCAACTTTTTTTTTTTCTTTGCTGGTTACCACCTGGTTTGGGTTCTCCTTAAATAGCGCCTCGCAAATAGCGATTTTCGTGTTTTTCGCAGTCTGCGATTTTTCTTGAATGGCAATTGCGATTATTTAGCGAGTTCGCAATTGATTTAGCAGAATCCATGGTTTCTCGCTATTTCTAATTCGCACATGGGCTGGTTTTGTAGTGTAGTTCCTATTTTCCCAATAGGCCCTGCGCATTGGAATAACATAAACAGTAGTATCGACGTAGAAGTGCGGATCTTCCAGGCCTCTACTGACTATGCTAAACTTAATTGGGTTTGTTACCAACTAGCTCAGAGGTCACTGGAAACTTTCTTCTCTGAATAGGAAGTGATCAGCTTCCCTGGTACAGACAAGAAGGGATTCAGTTTTCCAACAACCGTGCAACATGACAACTTTGCTCCTCAGATAAGAGTCAATCTCTAGGGTCGTGTGAAACAATAGACAGTTATTTTACTCAGTCAGTTGTCGTGCAGATTACTTTCACAATATGTAGAGAATAGAGAGACGGCGTTTTCAATAAAGGGTAACATTTATTGAACAGTCTTTCTTCTCGTACAAGAGAAATGAATTGCCACAATTGCAAGACTTGTTATTATAAAAAGTACGTACAGTAAGATGAGTATTGCGAAATAATACTGTAAAAGCATTGATATGGTTTCTTAGCCATACAATGGTTTAAAATGAATAAAACATATATACATTCATATATACATTAGGCTAAAATACTCAACTGGTGCTTCTAACTACGCCTACCCCAGTGTACCTGACCTAAGCCTAATACTTGGGAGGGGAGTAAGTAAGTAGCTTTAAGTTAAGTTGGTTTTGCCAAGGTTTGCTTCAAGAATTCTCTCTAAGGGTTTAGTCAACACCATACCTCTGGAATAGAATGATGGAGGTCTGGTATCTCCTTCAGGGAACTCGATATCCCAGTCACTCGCAAGAGTGGCCTGGAAACGCCGGAGCTGGATTTCTCTGCAGGAGAAAAGACAGCGTCTCTCTCAGCGCGTCGAGGAGGAGGAGGAGGGGCAGCGTCCGCGGGCAGCTTGCATCTGCTGGGCTCTTACAGGGGACGGCTGTTCAGCTCCTAAGTTCACCACACCATCGTTCGCTCTTTAGCAGCGATAGCAGTAGCGATAGCAGCTATGGTATCATCAGCATAACATGATAATGATAGAGTTGGGTAGATGCACAGCTTGTTTTGATTAGGTTGTTCTTAGTTCTATGTACCTTGTTCTGGTTTGGTGGTGCTCAATGAGGAGGCGTCGAGTGCCCTACGACGTCGAGAAAACTATGAAATATGTGAGACCAGATTGGCTCTGGTGTCATCCCTGATTGGCACACACTTTGATTGCGTTCCCTTGGTCCAAGAAAACACTTTCATTCAATGTTCGTTATGATCATCATTTATTTCATGGTTTACGTTGCAATTTATGTTATTTCATTTCATTGTTCTTCAAACTGATCTACGTTCGAGATTCTGGCAAATATCAAGGCGTGTCCAATGCATTTCGGGCACCAACATAACGTGCCCTTCATCAGGGAATTGACACTAAAAATAACAGTAAACAAAATATCAATGTTTGTGATCGTATATCATTGTCATTGCCATACAGTTCAAAAATAAAGCATGCAAATAAGGGTCATGTGTTTACTTTACATGTATATCATGCAATTATAAAGTTGGGCGGTGGTGTAGGAAAAAGCAAGTGGGGGTTTGTGGTGGGGTATGGGGATAGGAAGATCCGACGTTCACTTACTTGCCTGTAGTAACGTTCTGTGGTTAATCTGCAAAAATGGGGAGATCGTCTAAGAAAATTGTCGGGTTTACAAGGAAAATAGTGCGAGCGCTATATTGAGTTACGATGCGGGCGTTTAAACTAACCTGAAGGATATTCGAAATGTGACTTCTCGTCCGGTCTGCCTTTCTCCGATTTGCCGGTGAAGCTGTTTGCTTCCGGCATTCATTATTTCAAATGGTTCCCGCGGTCATGTGGTTGGTCACGTGTGTGTGAAAGCAAAGAAATACTATCGTGTATAACCCGATGTGAGGTTATAAGCAGACGTATTGGGAGTGTAAAACATAGTTAGAATCGTACTGGGAATCTTATTAATCCTAAAGTGAGGTAGAATGAAATATGTAAAAAAATACGCTCATGATAAGAAAACATGCTGGTTAAAAATTCAAATGCGAGAGGTACGAAGAATCGATCTCGGGGTAGGGGAGTGAGGGGAAGTGTTAGAAGTGCGTTGTGCTAACATCAATAGAGTGCGATGTGGTGGCAATTTGGGTTTGTGTAGTGTCAAAGTATAGGGAACCTGCACAATCACAAAACAATCGATTTACAGAGCAATATTATCACAGATAACAGGAAAATTCTATCCTTTCGTTCAGACCAGCTGGTTTCTGGGTTGATAATTTATGTATCCAATAATTTTCTCTTCTTAACAATTGTTTGTTGTTATTTACACCCTCATATTTAGAAACAGTCTCTAGGACAATGAACTTGACTTGGGAAACGTTGTGTTGTAATTCAACAAAATGAGCCGAGAGAGCTGATTTCATGTTCTTTAGTCTGATGTTTGACTTATGTTCAGTCAGGCGTACTTTTATACGTCTCTCGGTTTTCCCAACGTAGATCTTCCCGCACGGGCATTTGATCCCGTATATTAGGTTGCTGGAATCGCAGGTGGCATTGACATGTAATTTTATTGGGTAGCCTTGTGTTGGATGGTTAATGGTATGTCCTTTAATTATGCTATTGCAGTTGCCACAGTTCAGGCAAGGTTTTGTACCATGGTATGTGGTGATATCATTAGGTTTGTTTTGCAGGATTTCACCAAGGTTCTTGGCTCTGGTGTACGCAAACAACGGGGGTTGGTCGAATGCTCTGTTGAAGTCCGGTTCTATGTTCAATATGGTCCAATGTTTCATTATTATTTGTTTGAATTTTTTACTGTTGGTGGAATATTTTGAAACCACTACAATTCGAGTTTGTTCAGTTTTAACTGTTGGTGTCAAAAGTTTGGTTCTTTCCATGTTCGCAATTCTCTTTTTGGTTTCGTCCACTAAATGTTTAGGGTAACCTCTGTTCAAAAATTTGGTCGACATCTCATTTATTCTTAAGTTGAGATTGGTTTGATCTGAGGTGATTCGTTTAACCCTTGCCATTTGTGAGTAGGGTAGGTTTCTGATTAAGTTTGGTTCGTGGAAGCTGGAATGCAATAGCATATTGTTCCTATCTGTCGGTTTGACGTAAAGGTCTGTGTCAAATCCGTTTGGTGTTATGGTTACTTTGACATCCAAAAAATTTACTGAAGTGTCAGAGATGTCCCAAGTTAATTGAATCCTTTGGTCAATGTTGTTGAATTTATTCAGTTGGTATCTTAGTTTGTCCTCTGATTCCGTCCATATGATGAAATAATCCTCAATGTATCTTGATATCATTTTCAAGTGGTCTGTCCAGTTCGTGTCATTCAAAATATGTTGAGTCTCGTACCAGTGCATGAACATGTTCGCGTATACCGGTGCGGCCGAATTGCCCATGGCCATTCCTGTTAACTGAGCATCTGAGCAGACTGGCAAATGCAGGACTTACCGGGACAGCTATCAAATGGATCGAATCCTATCTTACAGGACGCACCTTTCAAGTTTGGGATGACAGCCACCACTCATCCACCCTCCCACTTACTAGCGGCGTCCCCCAGGGCTCTTCCCTGAGCCCCACGCTTTTTAATGTCTATATGGCCCCCCTCGAGGACGTGGTAACACCATTTAACATCAAAATGGTGAGTTACGCCGATGGCACCCAACTAGTCATCTCCCTGTCCCAGCTGACTGACCACCCTGAAAACCTGACTAACTGCCTCATAAACATCCACAACTGGATGAACGAATCATCATTGAAATTGAATGGGACTAAGACAGAGGTAATGTTACTCGGTAAGCAATGGACAACTATCCCTCCCACGATATGGCCTGATGTGTTCGGTGAAATTCCCCCCCCCAAATCTGAAATTAAGACACTCGGGGTGTGGCTAGAGCCACAACTTACGATGAAGACCCAGGCAACCAAAACCTCGGGCACATGTTTTGGGCTCATGCGTTCGACTCGTAAAATCCTGCCCCTACTCCCTCCTATGTCCAGAAAGCTCCTTATCCAGGGCCTAGTGCTGTCCCGTTTAGACTACAGCAATCTGGTCTATTTGGGAGCCCCCGAGGCTACCATCACGAAACTCCAGCGGACACAGAATGCGGCAGCACGCATGATCACCAACACCCCCTCCAGAACATCCGCCATGCCAGCCCTTAAAACCCTGCATTGGCTCCCTGTTCGCCAAAGGGTGCACTTTAAAGCAATGTGTACCACACACAAGCTTTACAATGGTTCTGGCCCAGCGATCCTTAGCAAAATGATCACACCCTATATAGCAACCAGATCGCTACGATCTCAAAATGAGAATCTAGTCCTCATTCCCAGATTCAAAAAAGTCCGCACAGGAGGCCGTCAATTCTCCGTTCAGGCGGCCAAAGGCTGGAACGCACTCCCTCGCGCCCTCAGACTGGAATCCAAATTCCTTGCATTCCGCAAAAAACTTAAGACCCATTTGTTTCCCAAATAACACCCTTTGACTACCTCCCCTCTCAATAGGTTCAAGTTACATAGCGCGGGGATACCCTCGGGTCACCAGGCGCTGTAGAAATCGCTAAAATAAAAATAAAATAAAAAAATCTAGGAATCTTAGATAGTAACTTCTGCTATGTCATTGCACTAATTAGCTTCAAAGGAAGTGGCAGAGGAAGCGATTCTGAAATGTGGCTCTGTTCGTGTGAGGCCAGAGACGAGTTTCTGAATATTGCATTTGATCGGTTATGCCAATATAGGGAATACATGGATTTATAGCCGTATAGGGGCATAAGGTCACAGTATCGATCAGGGTCCTAGATTAGAACGCAACACCCACTCCACGAATTCATGTCCATCAAATTACTAAAACTAGAGCAATAAGATGCATGTGTAACATTGCCCACCCCAAAATACATATATGCATTTGAAACAGGCGTATTTGTAATACGTGAAAATGTAGCTACTGTACGTTTTTAAAGCATAGAAATCATTCAAAATTATAGCAGATGAAATCAATGAACGATTTTGCAAAAAGAATTACACATGAAATATCTCTGAATACAAAAAAGAAGGGCGAGATAATTTCATCACAAAAAATGCATTGCAGTAAAATGTGCTAGAGGCTGGTGTAAAATTATTATGTCTCTAGATGTATCTAAAAATAGAAGTAGAAGTAGAAGCTTCTGTTCTCTATGAATAGTTCTACTTTAAGCAAAGAATTTTCGTGCCTGAAAAGGGTGAATATTAAAAAGTGTTCAATTCAAAAGAATTTTAGCTTGAACGGGGAAAATAGGGTTCCAACGCTTTTAGCAGTTTTTGTTGTTCAAAACTGATGGCCGAATTCAGAGTTCATGGGAACGCTGTGTGTCGGAATGCTTCTCTAAAGTTATTGTTTCTGTTCGGGTGAGAACATCATATCAGACAGGCTCTCAAAGAATTGGTCTACAAAATCAGGTGACAGTTCGACCAAATTCGATAGTGCTGTAACTTGGCAGGTGTGAGAATGATTGCTGTCATCAAAGGCTGGATCAGAAATGTTCACAGAAGGTCATACCTGGGTGATGTTGCTTTTGCCACTCGCTCCACTGTTACCACCTAGTCGTAGTACAGGAGTCTCAACTAATGCCATCATCAGGATTGGTAGCCGCTGGGGACAACACAATGAGTGAGCCGTTATCGGACTTAGCAAAGTATCGATATCCATTGGTACTGCTGATGGAAGTGCAAGACAGGTGTCCAACACGCACTCATCTCCGCATAGCATACATCGTAGTACAGGTAAGATGCAGTTTTGCCATATCGGTCTGAATGAAAGGAACCAGGTCATGTTTAGATCTCTCAGCCTGGCCAATCCAAGGACTCTAGTTATTCTGTCCCGGTAGCGCACTGCTAGGATTGTTTCTTCCATTCCCATAGGAGTCATGTCTGAGCTGTGGCTTGCCATATCGGAGCAGGAGGGTCAAAAATAAAATCCCTTCTACAAGTCCCAAAAATAGGGGTATGCCGTCAAAGACTGAATGGACAAAATTGGGAACGATTCCCAGAATTGCTTGAAATGGTGTTAGCAGTCCCGTAAAAATCGTCTTAAATATGCCAGGGATGCCTGTGGCACAAGACATGTTAAGGAGTTGGCTCAACATTTCTACGAAATGCACGGGGCAATTTGTTGATAAAAGGTCATGAACCTCCGTAGCTGTCCTTGCAACTAGGAGATCATACGTCTCTTTTGATGACGTGATGGGCACTGTTGTCTCCAAAAGCACAGACTTCATTTTGCTTAAAGTATCAATTCGTATAGAAGAGAAATGCAGACGAGGCCAGATGGGAGTCTCTATGTCTCCAGGGCCGCTAGGGAACAATGCTTGCATACAGCATTTGACCATGGAAGTTACGCTTACGAGATATGCTTTCCCAGGCAAAAGGCCACAACATCTGTGATCCATTCTTAGAATGTAACTCCCATTCGCGAGTTGCATAAAGAAAGGCTCTATCTGCGTTGCAGGTGTGACAAGCTGGTGGCATGAAAGGTTGTTAGTATTACCTTCACAGGCTCCATGTAAATTAATACCCTGGCACAAAAGTATACCACTTAGTGAACGTTTACTGTTTTCACCACTAAGAAATACATTTTTGTCGCTGTCACTATAGCATGAATGTGTGTATGGTAATTTCCATGCTAACTTAACATAACCTTTACCTAATCGTTCATACTGGCCAGTAGGTATGTATTCAAGGCACTTTTTAAATCGGAAAGTTGTTATCGGAATTGTGATAATCCTGTGTATTATCCATTCAATGACAGGACTTTCTGACATTGTCAATGGTAATCTCTCAAGTTTTTCGATGCTCAGGATTGTATAGTCTGCTCCTTTCTGTGCCAAGCTGATTTGTTTATCAGTAAGGTTAAAAATGGAAAATAATGACGTTGTGTTGATTAAACGCCAAGGCACATAGCCTGAACGAAGATTTTGCAGCGTCCAGCCTTATTGTACAATAGAACGTAATTGTGACTGGCCATGCTGTAACATTAGCAAGTCTCTGTCTATTATATCAAAGGCAGAGGATACAATATTGTCCAACGAATATATTCTGGAGGACAGAGTCATTAACCCATTGTGCACTACAGAAAGTGATTTTTCCAAATTAATACGATCAATTTCTCGTATTTTTTCAGCTGTTTCAATTTGTGTGACTTTCCAAGCCTCGTTGTATGCAGCATAGATACTGGTTGCTGTGAAACGCTTTTGATGCTGTTTGCGTGGTCCCATGATAAAATCGCGCAAATCAGCACCCTCTTTAAGTAAAGACAAGTGTTGCTTAATTTCAGCCAGTGTGGATGATCCTAGCCATTCAAGGCAGAGTTTCCCTACACTGTATGTTGTTACTATCCCTGGATGTTGTCTCTGGGAGTATCTAGGGTCTTGTCTGGTCATTTTTAACCCCTGTGTTTTATTCAGGAATCTATCTTGACAGTTGTTTGTGTCAGTAGGCCAGATTAACCACTTTTTCCAATCAGGATGTGTTCTGTTTAAATGTAAAATATTAGTTACGTCTATCTCAATATCTGTTGTTTCATTTTCAGGTATTGGCTTTGGAATAGACGGTTTGTTTAGGTCTTTGATCATAGCTAGGCCAAGACAGGATGTTTGATGAATTGTGTCATTTAAAAACATCATTTGTTCTGGTATCATACAGGTTCTAAATAATGCTTCTAGGCCTTGTACCTGCCAATCTTTCGTACCCCAGATAGTTTTTGTTTCAATGTTATTTTTCCAATAATCAAAACCAAATGTCATCATTTTTTCATAAAATGCTTCTGAATATATCAATTTAGTGTTTGTCAGCATTGTTTTAAATCCTGTTTTATCTAACAGTTTGTAATAAAACGTTTCTGCATCACTGGTGTTAAACCCTGAGAAGTACTTGAATTTCTCAAAGAATGTTTTAGAACTGCTTTTAGGTGGTGTAGCACAATGTTCCCATTGATTATACTTAAAAACATTTCTAGGCTGTGCAGATTTATGCAAATAATGATCGCCATAATGTGTAAAACAGAACATCTGTTCATAACTAGACGAACCTTGTAAATAATCATGTTCTGTGAATCTAGCTGACATTACTAAATCAGACATCATGTTATTAATACTATCAAAGTCCCAATCATCAGAGAATGTACTAGGTTTTACAAAGTCACTTAAGGAAACCTTCAGTTGATGAGGATACTTCAGGATCTCGACCGGACCATAGATCTCATAGTCAGTTTTCTCCCATACTACCCCACCGGGTATTGGAATGGCTGTGACATTTACTGTTGACAGTTCTCTTTTCTTCATGTGCGATGATCCGTGTGGTTTGAGGACTAGGTTGATGTTCTGACTTGCTGTGTCCATTCAATTGTAATAAACCTTCCTAAAATTAAAACTAAAATTAGGCATAGTAGGAGTATAAATACCCCTGAAATAATCCAATGCTCAATCAATGGTGCATCCAGATATACTTCTTTGATTTGTTGAACCAGTTCTGTTGCTTTTTCTTTAAAAGTCTTTTCGGTTTCTGGCATCACTTCGGGGTTGCTTTGAACCTCGGAAAAGTTGTCGAAGTTGATGAAATAACCAGAGGCAGTTCTGTTAATTGTTGGAATTGTTCTTTCACTTTGTCTTTCGGTAGCACTTTCTGATGCCACATCATTGTAGACTGGTGTTTCTTGACGAACTCTTTCAATCTGTGTTTCAAGAGGCACGAGTTCCATGGCATTATTGCATAGTCCTTCTCTGTGCACTGCAGGCTGATCGAATGTGATTAGTCTTTCAGTTTGAACCTCTTGGATTGTTGCAAGTTTGGGTATTCTGTTGTTTCTCGGGAGTCCACTGGGCCTACTGTTGATTATAGGCCACATGCTTGTGGTTTTACCAGGTCGATTGATACAACTCTGTTCTCCTTTTTACCAGCAAGGGGCGGTAGTACTACTGATCTTGTTCCGGTGACTGCCAAGACAGGTACTGCTTTTCTGTAAGAAGGCCCAAATTCCTTCTTCACCGCTATTTTTTCTCTGACTAGATCCCCAATCTTTGGAATCCAGACAGGCTTTGCTGGGGCTGTTGCTTGTGGTGCCTCGTCAGTGGTATCTGGCTGTTGCTTTAACTTTATGTTGCTTAAGGATTTTCTTGTTTCGTTCAAGTCCTGTAAAACAGCCAAACGATCTTTGATGTCAAAGTCTGTTGTCTTTTCTTGTACCACTGATACTTTACTATCTAGATCCTGAATTCTCATTCTAGTTCCGAACAATAGTTTGTATGGGCTGAAACCTTTTAGATAATTTCTTGGCAAATTATTAAGACTGATTTGGACACTTATTAAATGTTTGACCCACCCAGCGCCTGAACCTAATACCTTCGCTGTTATCTTTCTACCACACTGTTCCCTTTGGGGTGTGACGGACAAGAATACCGCAACCCAACTCCCATGCTGGCCATGGCCTCCTTATAAGCTCGAGAGCTGAAAGCAGGACCCTGATCAGAATGGAACATGGCAATTGTGTATGTGCCGATAAAGACTCGCAGATCCTTCATAACCGTTCTGGCGTCAGCCGAGCGCTGGAGGCCACATTTTTTAAGTCTGTTTAGCCTTAAGGATTAATAGGACGCAGGATGGGATGTAGACAGCGTTACGCTGTTTCTGATTGGTAGGCGGTAGCGTAGTTCACTACTACGGTCCCTGTTACAGTTTTCACAGTTGTTTGCATATATTTGGTGTTGTACACTCATTCCCGGCCACCAGTATACCGATTGGAATTCAGTCAGGGATTCCTTGATATTTCTGTGTCTAGGACCCAAACCCATGTGTGCGTCTGCTATTAAAAATATTCTCCTGTTCATGTTTGGAATTACCCTATCCCCCACTCCAGGGATTGGAGCAAAAGGAACGGAGTTTGCATCGATTACGTATGCATTATTGAGTGGATAGTTCACGGGTAGTGCTGCACAGTCGCCTTTTACGGTCATTTTTACTGCCAGCATGGTTTCCCCATCTATGTATTTTTCTGCACGCTTTTTTGTGGCTACGGAAGCCTGTTTAGTTGCTTCCGCTGTGGCTGTGTTAGCCAATGAATTCCCTGCCACGTGAACGCCATCACGTTGAAGACTCTGTGCGTGCATCACGTGAGTCTTTTGTAGTTCTTTCTGTAAAAGAGCTACCTGGTTCCAGAGCAATTTATGCTTTATTGTGGCACCTGTGTCATCTTTGTAATCGTTTTCAATCCAGCTCTGCAACTTATTGTTGTAAGAGTTGACGCATAAATGAGAATCACACACGATAAGTGTCGGGAATTCACGTTCTGCATTTTCGAGCGCATTCTTTAAACATCTGATTTCAGCTCTCTGAGCCGAACAGTACTTTACTGATTCAGTTTTTGTTATTTTCGGTCTGAATTTACCGCACAGCCAACGACCTTTAATAATCGCACAGGCTGCATTGTAGGATTTGCTTTCTACGTTAAAATGCTGTACAAATCTATCTGTATAGATTATACAGGCGTATTGTGGGAGAGGCAGACGTTCGATTGGCAGAGGATATTCTTCTTCATATTCTAAATCATTCAGTTCTTCGAATTGCGGGGCGAAATAGTATTTCACATCTTCCGCTCCAAGAGAATCTATACACTGTATCCATTTCGGATCCAGTGACACTGTAGGCAGGTTTACTGGGCTGAATAGCGCCTTAAAGGCGGATTCTGCTGTGAGGATATTAATCCGTTTGCCGTGTGCTAGTTCTCGTTCATTTGCTAATGCAATTTGCACTGCTTTCACAGTATTTTCTGTGGGACCGAATGATTTTTCTGCTTGTGTGTACAAGTGAGATTTAATTGAAATTGGTACCTTTTCTCCCTCATTAGAGGTTAGGTACGTGAATCCGCATCGTCCTGGCATGACTCGGATTACAAGATCGCGTGTGTTGTCACGTGTATATAATTTTGTTTTTGCTAACATATCTGTTTGCAGTGATCTAAAAATTTCTGTGTGTTTTTGAGTCCAGGTGATTTGTTTAAAATCAGGTTTAATTCGTTCGTAGAGAGGTTTAACCCTCTCTGCGTAATTTAGAATGTAAGTTCTTTCGAAATTCAGAAAATCTAGAATCGATGGTAAATTCTTCAGCGTTTTTGGAGCTTGGAGTACAGCGCACTTCTCTAAGAAGTTGTCCACTAGGCTTTTCCCTTCACTTGATAATTCGTATCCTAAAAATAATACTGTCAGATGGGCAATTCGGGACTTTTTAAAGTTGAATTTGTAACCCTCTGCTGCGAACCCAAGTATAATGGTGTTCACTCTTTTCAAGTGAGTATCCAAGTCGTCATCTGTGAGATAGATATCATCTACGTAAGATAATGCCTCATCATCATATATTTGTAGTAACTCTGTTACTCTAGCTGAGAATAGTCCTGGGCTGTTCTTGAACCCCTGTGGGAGCCTCAGAAATTTTTCTGAGACCCCATTACGGAGAAAGCGGTCAAGTATCTGCTTTCTGGTGCAATGTTTTGACAAAAGAAACCATTAGATATGTCTAATGTCGTTTTATATTTTTTCCTAACTATGCTATTCATTATGGCTGCACTATGCGAATTTTGTACTGCAAAAGTTTTGCAACATGCATTAAGGTGTCTGTAGTCCAAAACTAGACGATATGAATTGTCCAGTTTGGAGACAGGAAACAAAGGATTGTTCATTTGAGAGGTGCATGTTTCAATCACCCCCTGGTATTCAAGTTGATCTAAAATCTCCCTGACTTGTTTTTTAGCTTCTTGCTTAATGGGATACTGCCTTTGTGCAGTCGGTTGACTTTTTAACTGGATTTTGTGAGGAGGAGAGTGCTCATCCCATCCTACATGATTTTTATATAATGCCGGTGCCTGGGCTACTGCCCATTTCCTTGAATAAGTATATTTTTTGTGAATCGGAATGTGATTCGAGAAGGCAGGCATAATCATTTCTTCGCCAGAAGGGCACTCCCTGACAAACTCTGGGGGCCAATCTTTTTCAGCTAACAGAATATCATAGCCTTTTGAGAGTTTATCCCAAAATAGACCCCTTATTTTCCTAGTCTTATCACCCTCTATACGCAATGTTATTTCGTATATCTTATGGGGCTCGCTAAGTCTGGTGTCTGCAGTTTCAACCTGAATGTATTCATTCGTGTCCACTGTCTCCAGATGACTCATCAAGATCTTGCGGGCTATACTGATTTCTGCTGCACTGTCTAACATTGTCTGTGCCCACTCCCCGTTTTTCAACTCTGTCCTCAGTATTCTCGGCATGTTCGATTACTCTAATACTGGCTACCTTCTTTTTTGGAAATTGAGATTTTTTACTCTGAGCAGGTTCCTTGTCTTTGGACTTGGTGTGCTCTCCTGGGTCTGACCGTCCTCTTCTTTCCGATTTCTGCGAAAAAGATCGAGAGGGACGTGTATCAATACTTTGATATCTATGAGGTTTTTTCAGATTATCCCTATTTCTAAGGTTATATCTTTTCTCAGAGGGCTCCCTCTGGGGAGACTGGTGTTCTCGAGTCGGAGTTCTTTCCCTCCGTCGAGGAGACCTTCCTCTGGACTGTAAAACTTTTTCCTTGGGAGTGGATTGTTTATTTCCATCCCAGCTCTTTTTAGGAGTGTTTGAATTATTTTTAATAAATAATTTTTCAGGATTTTCGAGCAGTTGGGGCTTTACCGGTTTTCCACCCAAGCTGTCTCTACCTAATTCTTCATAGCATTTCTCTATGATTCTGGCATGCTCAATTGGCTGATCTGTTATATCTGTTTCCCTCAACTTCTGGCGGATCGCCACAGATGCTGCTTCTCCCTTTATATTGGCTAATAATATAGCCGAGACCTGCTTGAAGTCTTTCAGTAATTTCATACCAAGAGTTAAAGCAGGTTCTGGACCGTATTCATTCTGAATCTGTTTTAGCACATCTGGTATTACCGCTATAGACGGAACACCATGTGTTTTTGTGTAAATGGAAGCAAAGACTGTACCCCAAGTGTCACAGTCCTCTACGTGTGGTGCGACCCCCATAGGAAGGCAGATGATCAAGATTCTGTGTTTCTCAACAGGGGTAGTAGTCGGAAATACTGCCTCTATTTGAGTGATTTTCTGCGCTAACCAGAAAGGAATTTTTTCCCGTTTTACGGGTGTTTTACCAAGACATGACTGTATGTTCTGTGGTGTGATTTTATTAGTGTTCCCCTGGTGAGGGGTCAGCTGTGGTACATTAACAGCTGGTTGGACTGTTGCAGTCCGCATTACATATTGGACTAATTGCCTATGTATTTTTATAAGTGTTTTTAGCTGTACTAACAGCTCTTTTTTTGACATTTTTTCAATGTCCGGATGTGGTGTGTAGCTGGCTAGAACCGGCCACGTTGCTCCTGGTCTACCTAGTGGACCGAGCCTGGTAATATGATCATTATGTTTTAGGGCGCCTTTAAACCAAAGTAAATGTTCTTGGTATTTTAATGGGATTTCAATCTCCTCAAAAGGAGCGTACTCATCCGGTGGTTTCTCTATTTTGTAATAGTGAAACTCTTTTGTTCTAGCGTTTGCCACTGGAAAGTTTATCCATGAATAGAATACCTCTGTCTGCCGATATTCGTGTGCCTCTATCACGAAAATCACTGTACCAGCTTGTGGTGTCAGTCCGTTTTCTATAAGTTTTAACGTTATAGATTTTCTTAAATGTGCCGGGATGATTATTGCACCCGGTTCAGTAGTCCCGTCGGGACCCTGCTGAGTCGCATCTGCTGCGGCATCAGTTCCGTTGTTTTCTACTGACATTTTATAAATGCAGGTTTTGCAGAGTGGGTCTCCAAGGAGACAAAGATTAGATGCACAATATTTTGGAACACTGTATCCTTCAACGTTGAATAAACCAGAGCTTTACATAGGAATCTCTTCCTACTAAGGTCGGGCGGATTTTAACCTTTCACCCACTCCAGACGTCTATTGGAGTATTTACGGGAGAAAGGGGTCTGTGTGAAAAATGCACGACTGAGTTACTCTAACGTCTTGCGTTAGTTTATCGCCTTACCAAACGTTTGGGCGCCATGTAGTGTAGTTCCTATTTTCCCAATAGGCCCTGCGCATTGGAATAACATAAACAGTAGTATCGACGTAGAGTGCGGATCTTCCAGGCCTCTACTGACTATGCTAAACTTAATTGGGTTTGTTACCAACTAGCTCAGAGGTCACTGGAAACTTTCTTCTCTGAATAGGAAGTGACCAGCTTCCCTGGTACAGACAAGAAGGGATTCAGTTTTCCAACAACCGTGCAACATGACAACTTTGCTCCTCAGATAAGAGTCAATCTCTAGGGTCGTGTGAAACAATAGACAGTTATTTTACTCAGTCAGTTGTAGTGCAGATTACTTTCACAATATGTAGAGAATAGAGAGACGGGCGTTTTCAATAAAGGGTAACATTTATTGAACAGTCTTTCTTCTCGTACAAGAGAAATGAATTGCCACAATTGCAAGACTTGTTATTATAAAAAGTACGTACAGTAAGATGAGTATTGCGAAATAATACTGTAAAAGCATTGATATGGTTTCTTAGCCATACAATGGTTTAAAATGAATAAAACATATATACATTCATATATACATTAGGCTAAAATACTCAACTGGTGCTTCTAAATACGCCTACCCCAGTGTACCTGACCTAAGCCTAATACTTGGGAGGGGAGTAAGTAAGTAGTTTTAAATTAAGTTGGTTTTGTCAAGGTTTGCTTCAAGAATTCTCTCTAAGGGTTTAGTCAACACCATACCTCTGGAATATAATGATGGAGGTCTAGTATCTCCTTCAGGGAACTCGATATCCCAGTCACTCGCAAGAGTGGCCTGGAAACGCCGGAGCTGGATTTCTCTGCAGGAGAAAAGACAGCGTCTCTCTCAGCGCGTCGAGGAGGAGGAGGAGGGGCAGCGTCCGCGGGCAGCTTGCATCTGCTGGGCTCTTGCAGGGGACGGCTGTTCAGCTCCTAAGTTCACCACACCATCGTTCGCTCGTTAGCAGCGATAGCAGTAGCGATAGCAGCTATGGTATCATCAGCATAACAGCAGCAACTTCAGCTTCAGCGAAAACAGCAGCGTTTGCTTAAGGCAACGTTGGTAATATTTATACCTGAAAGGTGCCTTGTTTGACGTAAGTTTTTGGACATAAGACGTCAATAAAGATGTCACTAGGAAGTGATCGTCTATCAGTGCTCATTAGAGTTCTCTTACTAATCAAAACATAGCAAGCGGGGCTTTCCCAGGTTGCTGAGTTTTTATCTTGTTGAAGAACTCGGAGTGTTAATCTAGGAATCTTAGATAGTAACTTCTGCTATGTCATTGCACTAATTAGCTGCAAAGGAAGTGGCAGAGGAAGCGATTCTGAAATGTGGCTCTGGTCGTGTGAGCCCAGAGACGAGTTTCTGAATATTGCATTTCATTGGTTATGCCAATATAGGGAATAAATGGATTTATAGCCGTATAGGGGCATAAGGTCACAGTATCGATCAGGGTCCTAGATTAGAACGCAACAGTTTCAGGATTCTGCGATTTTATTAGCGAAATCGCTATTTGTATTTTGCTATTTCGCAATTTTGCTATTTTCACTGTCATGAATTGCTTTTACTCAATTTGCGATCGCAATTGCTATTTCGCAGCTATTGCGATCGCAATTTGGCTTCATGAATCTGGCTGTTTTTGGTTGTGTCTATACAACCATACTATACAATGCAATCAATATCATTTTTTACACTATGGCATTATGTAAGGATTTAGAATCTATGTTAACCATGGTGTCGTGCTACAGGAGAATCCCTTACTCTGCCTGCCACATGGAGCTGCAGAGAGTTATTCGTCTTTAAAAAAAAGAGGTATAATTACAAAGGGTACTACACCAAAGTGTGTGCCTTTTCCCAATCCATTTTTCACCTGTGACCTTGGATGTGGCTTTAATCAGCCTTCTAAGAGAACAAAGTGGGTGTTAGGCTGCTTCATCTGATTCCTGACACCCCACAGTGGATCTGAGCATCTGATTCTCACTGGCCCAGGAAATTGCAATGAACATGAGCATGTGTGGGACTGGTGAGAGGTATGGAGACTGTGGGGAACCTTGTCTCAGTATGGATGCAGAAGATTAGACAACACCAGATCCTCCCTGATTCAATTGCTCAGAAAACCTGGTCTGAGCCATGGAAACATTTCTTGAGAAAAGAAAACAGATGAAGAGGGGCGGTCAGAAAGTGAATATGGTGTAGACCTGTGGGATATGGTAGCGGGGTACTGCTGCAAAAGGGGAAGGTGGATTACAAGAGGATAGCTCACAGATGTACAGTGTGGAGCGTGCCAATTGAGCCTAAGGTTCCGGAAACAATGAGTGATGACCATGAAATGGAACATTGAGAGGGTCAAAGATGGAAAAGCAGCAGTGATGCACTGGAGGATTAAGTTGCACTATAAGGTAATAGCAGCAACGATGGGCTGCCATGTGCTGATGAGTACGAAAGAAACATTATGTACCTGTAAATAGACAAATGTATTTAAATTATTGCACAGAGATTGCACAGAAAGATTAATAATTGTTTTGATGCTCGCCTGTCCTTGCTGGTCATCCTATGAAAAATCATACAGTACAACTGTATTATTAATGCTTGGGAGGTACCTAGGTACCTAGGATTTGAGAGGGTCAACAAAGGTCAGCCCTACATTAATAGTGGAATGCACAGTGGTGTGTGCTACACAAGGATCCTGTGTTTCGGTCCTGACTGCTGCCATGGACTCGTATGAGTCAAGAGGCAGAAACATGACGGTTTGAGTGGTGATGGGGTGCTAGCTCCCCATGTCTCCACATTGTTTTTTAGTACCAAGTGGTATTCCACTTAACATAAAGGTCAGTTTGGCATATCACATTGCCTTTTAATTATACTATGTCACAGGTCCATAACTAGTTAGAAGTGCCTCCCAGACTCCAGGGTGTAGGCTCACTCTTCATCAAACCAGGTTTTTGAAGAGTGTGAGGAGTGGAGAAGTGTGGCTCAACGGTTAGAGGCGGCAGACCAAGAGGCTGAGGTCGGCCCGGGACCAGGGTTCAATTCCCGACGCGGCCGGGTGCAGGACCAATGTCAGCGGGCCCGATAAATCTCGCCTCGGTGTCACTCTAACCATGGGGTCCCACGCTGCAACTCTGGGCAATAGCTTGCATAATCTCCACTCCGGCCCCACCACCGCCGGGGATGCCTGGCTTCACCTTGGGGATGCCCAGTAAAGGGACCATCTCACAGGGAAAGCCAGGACGGGTTCCCCAGTGGTACAGCGCTGGGATGCTCCAGGGTAACCACGCGCTCTATAAATCCAACATTCATTCATTCTATAAATCCAGCATTCATTCATTTTATGATGGAGCAATACGGTTGTGTGTGAGGACATCCTGTCACATTTATGTGTATACCCAGAGATAGGCTACTGTAAGGTGCAGCATTGTTTCAAACAGGTTCTCTGGATGACTTAGTTTTGTATTATAACGGAGGCACATACACCCACTTTCACGTGTATGCATACACACATGCACACTGACACCATTCAAAGTCTTTTTACATGCCTACATGCCTACATTCCTGTTGCTGGGGTCTCATTAATTTCAGTTGTGCCTTGATCCATGCTCTGGCTGTCTTTCCACCTATCAAACACTGCAGCCACTGTCCACTCTAAAAGTCTCGACATCAGCATCACTTGTACTGTGCTTGCCAACTCATCCGAGAGTGGCCCAGCTGTCACTATGAGTACCCACGCCCTCCTTTGGACAAGGAGTAGTTCCAGTACTCAAGGGAGGACAGCTGAGAAGTGCAGATACTCAGTACCAGTGAGTACTGGCCCATTTGAAGCAGTCCCTTCCAGTTGCTGCTGGTCCTCGAATTTTTACTGAGCCTGCGTCTGAACCCTGTCGGACCTTGAAAAATTACTCGTAATGAATCCCTGCGGCCCAAATTGTATGATCCTTGCCGTACACACAGAGGACCCCATTAAGAGGTGCACAACTTAGAAGGCAGCAGCCTGTGAGTGGTTATTTTCTTAGACTATTGGCTGTTTACCACTCACCCCACGGTGTCTACTTTGGGACCCTGGTTCCGGTTCCAGGCACTAGACCGAATAGTGACTTTGACGATCCTTCAAAAAAACATTTTTTTAAAGGTTTTATTCTTCCAACACAATAAACAAGGCATCCGTAGCCTACATCCACAAAGTGGCCGGCCGCCGTATGAAGATGATTAATCAAAATATACTGACAATTGCATGATAATACACAGCAAGTTGCCTACAACCACAGCGGGCCGGCCGTGTCAAGCAGTTATATAGAATCCTTTCACTGTAAAATGTAGAATAAAAATATGAACTAACGGCAAGTCTACATGTTGCACTTTGTGGGCACAAAAAAAAAGAAAAACCCCCCCAAAAAACAAAGAGGTGATCAGAGAGCATTGCACACTTCGACATAACAATGTTAGGAAGTATATAAATCAGGATCCTCTAAAGAGGGACACATCAGAGATTTGCCATCAAGCTTAGGGCAATAGGGCAGTTACGCAGCGCAAGAGCACACCAATCAGCACCAGCAACATCACCTCGTACAATCGGGCGTGCAGAGACATATCGGAGGATGACGCGCAACGCGCATATCGCTGTGGGGCGGTGCACTAAAAAATGTGACCATCAGAGTAACGAAGATCCCCAAGCAAGCATCACAAGGTTTGATATGCCGGGTCCACTTCATCAGTATCAGCCGCTCTTGCTAAGAGGTAAGTTGTCAGAGGTGACCAAATGTCGCGAGGCCTAGAGGAGCTAGGTAACAATTCAGCATAATTGGAGAGCTGTTCCTGGCAATAAATCATATCATTCAGCCATTCCTTAAACTTGGGCCCCCTCCCTCTGCCCCAGCGGCAGGCCACCCTTCTCTTTGCCATTAACAACGCTAAAGCTATATGCTTGCGGGATGCCGTTGGGACGGGTTTGACATAGCCCAGTAGGGCCACCAGTGGTGTGCCATCTAAGTGTATGTCAATCCTCTGATGCAGGGCAGCAACGACCTGTTCCCAGAAGTTTCGGACCTCCAGACAGTCCCAAGCTAAATGTAGCATGTCCACGTTTGACGCATGGCACCTATCACAAGCATCAGAGTCTCGCAGCTGATATCGGTGCATTCTGGCCGGCATGTAATACAACCTGTGTAGGTATTTGTAATGTATGACACGCTGTCTACTGCTAGCAGATATGCGCTCAGTTTGGAGACAACAAAACTCCAATTGGTCATCAGTGAGTACAAATCCCAGCTCTTCCCCCCACCGCGCCTGGGACTGCGGAGGTGGTACATCCCTCTGCTCCTGAATAGCACGATACAGTAAGGAGACCAGTTTCGTAGGAGCTTCGCATTGCAGGAGTAAGTGGAGGGTTGCCAGTGTGGGGGGCTCCGCCAGGAAAGCAGCGTGTAAGGCTTGGATCCCTTGCTGGAGCCGCAAGTACAAAAAGCTGTCCAGCGGCATGCGGACCAGATCTTGAAAAATGCTGTCCGATGTGCGAAATTGGCCATTTACTTACAGATCACCCCAGGTAACAAGAGACGCCCTCTCCTTAAGTCTATGAAAAACCGTCTCCTGCAGAAGCGGCATTGCGGGATGATAAACTAGAGGCAAAAGCGGAGAGTAAAGTGAATCCGCCCCTAAGAGCCACTCAATGCGTCGCCACGCAGAGATCGTGGCATTTACAGTATTCTGCGTGTGCTCTCGAGCCAGCAGGCTAGCAAACAATACCCCTTTTTTGGGGATTGGATGTGCAAGCCAATGTTCGGCTGCTAGATGCGGCATAAATTGGGGACTCTCTATCCATTAACATAAGTAATGGGCCAGGTTGCTTATATAGTACAATTCTAGGACCCGCGGCATAGGACCTGGTAAGAACCGCCCACTGAAGGCGAGCCTGCTTCCCGCCCACATCAATCTGATCAGCTCAGTTTTCAATGAATTGAAAAAATGTCGCCCCGGGTGGTACGGGATATTAAGAAAAAGGTAGAGTAATTGCGGGAGTATGACCATTTTAATCAAAGACGCTCGCCCAGCCAAGGATAAAGGGAGCATCATCCAACGGGATACATTGTCGGCAATACGGGTCAGTGCAACCCCATAATTTAGTCTCATTAGTTCCTCTCTATTTCGTGTGATATCGAAATTCATCTTCGCACCATTCCAGCGGATAATCCAGGGGAAAGCGTTGTACCGATTCCGTTAGGGGAAAGAGACATGATTTCCCCCAATTAATTTGGACTCCGGATACACCGCCAAAAACAACAAACTCCCGGAGGAGCACGTTGAGATTGGTGCAAGGGTCACGGACGCACAGAGTGATGTCATCAGCATACATGCATATAAGGATCTGCCACAAGTGACAACGCAGCGCTATGTCGTTATGCCGTTGTCTCAATCGTGCTGCCAGCGGCTCAGTTACCAACGCGAATAGAAGAGGAGACAAGGGGCATCCCTGCCGGGTGCCTCGAGCAATCGGGAAGAATGCAGACATGCGCCCATTAATAAGTACCTTAGCGCCCGGCTGACAGTACAGGAGTCTGATCCTGGAAATAAAAAGAGGGGGAAAGCCCATCCACTGCATAATGCCAAATATATAATCCCATTCGACGGAGTCAAAAGCCTTGGTGGCGTCAAGAAAGACCGCCGCCAAAGGAAGATCTGGAGAAATGGTATCCAAGACAGTGAAAAGAGTGCGCAAATTATGGGAGGTGGACCTCTCCGGGACAAACCCAGACTGGTCCGGTGATATCAAGTGGTCGAGCAGTAAATTCAGCCTATTGGCAATAGGTTTCGCCAAGATCTTTGCATCGCAATTGAGCAAGGAAAGGGGACGATAAGAGCCGCACAGGTGAGGCGGCTTTCCGGGCTTCAAAAGGGAGACAATGAGCACTTCTCTCATGGACGGCGGAAGGATCCCCACGTCCAGAGAGTCCTCAAAGACTTCGCGCAGGATAGGTGCCATCAGATCTATGTAGGTTTTGTAGAACTCGATAGGGATGCCATCCAGGCCGGTGACCTTGCCCGATTGCATGCTCATGATGGCCTCACGGACCTTGTCAAGTTCGTATGGTGCACATAGGAACTTGCGGTGCACATCACTCAGCCACCCCAAAGCAACATCGTCCAGGTAGGAATCCAAATCAAGATCGTGCTGGCCAACGCTCGTATACAGAGTGGCGTAATGGTTGTCAAACTCCTCTAAGATGCTGGCGGTGTCCCAGCATCTCGTACCATCTGATTTTTCTAATGTAGCTGGAGTGGCGTGGTCGCCTAATCGCGTCTGCAAGCGCCTTGCCGGGGCATTCCCCCTCCCCATATCTACGCGCCACCCAGTGTTTTCCATGAAAACGCACCTCCCTGCGTGCTTCTGCCATATATTTAGTCAATGTCTCTCTAAACTTGACCTGAGTGTCCCTATCCGGATGTCCTGCTAAGCGCGCTTCAAGTGTTTTGGAGCTCCTGCTCTAATCTATGAAGGGAAGAAGTGATGCTCTTTAAAACATCTGCACCCTTAGATATGCAAACACCTCTAATGGTGACCTTTAACGCCTCCCATATCGTTTCTACACTCCTTACAGACCCCTTATTTTTTTCAAAAAATTCCTTGATCTCATCCTCCAGTTCCATTTGAAATACCTCGTTGAGCAGCATACGTGTGTTCAGTCTCCATGCGCTGCGCGGGTACTCAAAAGCCGCTGAGGAAAGTGTGAGCATAACAGGCGCGTGGTCAGAGTATGTCCTGGCTAGGTGTTGCACCACGCTAATCACACGACCAAGGCAACGAGACAGAAGCCAGTAGTCCAGCTTCGCCCAAGAAGCAGCATGAGCAGTAAAATGTGTGCCCTCACGCCGGTGCAGATGGACGTGTCGCCAAGCGTCCAGCAAGCAATTATCAGAAATAATGTCATGGAGTGTAGCGGCAGCTTTGGTGCGGTGGTGCGGAGCGGGGTTTGATCTATCCACAGCAGGGGCATAAGTAACGTTAAAATCCCCCCCCCCCCCAGATAACATAGGTCAAGCCAATCTCTCTCACCTTGTCCCACAATGAAGAAAAAGATTTGGGAGTATCTGTGTTGGGGCCAGAACAGCACACGAGGGTCACAGAGTCAAGTCTCAGCCGCCCCCAGGTAAGGCAGAACCTCCCCTGGTCATCACTGGAGGAGCCCACCACAGCAAAAGGCACGCTGTTTTTAATCAGTATGGCGGTGCCCCTAGCATAGGTAGAATAAGATGAAAAGACCCTGTGTAGTGGCCATTGGGAAGCGAAAACAGGGGCCCACAAGAGGCTGAGATTAGTTTCCTGCAGCATCGCTATGTGAATGTGATGGCGATCCAGGTAAGCTATAATCTGCCTCCTCTTCCGAGGATCCCCCAGCCCTCTGACATTCCACGTGAGAATATTTAACGGCGTCCCCTCATGTGTCACCTTGTATGTAAGAAAGGAAATGGAGCACGCCCAACCAGGCAAAAGTGCAGTGTGCACAAACAAAATAAGATCCGCCGTATGCAACGTCGACAACAATAATCCAAACATACAGTGCAGCCCTACAAACAAGAAGAGCGTAGCGCAATACAACAAACCGCCCTTTACAACACCCACTCTGACAATCCCCCCTCAGCCCCCCACCCACTGAACCATCCCAAATATGCCAGTACCATGCACCCTCCCCCCTGTCCCCACCCACCCCCCAACAGAAATACAACAATAGTATAGGTCGCACTAAGCTCATGTAGTGGACCAGAACGAGGAAATGCCCTTTGGGGGCCATCCCAGGTGGCGACACAACCATGCCCCGGTCATACAGACCAACAGCCGAAGCCGTCGAGCATGCAGACAGGGGTGCCCGGCGTTGGGAAATGTGGCACACATCGGATCATCTCAAACCCACCCACGCATTGTTGTAATATAACTTACGCAAAGGGATTGCACGTGAAAAGGCCTGCAACCTGGGCCAGGAGAGTACATTATATCAAAGAAAAGTCTGTATTTCCAAGCGGCCATTAAGGTAGCCACAGCCTCCCACACATCCCAGAGGGAAGCGCACATCAAGGCAAACAATTAAGGACAATTCAGCACTCACGCCACCTAACAGGGCAGACCCAGAACAGAGCCACCCCTGACACAGGGGCAAGACAAACAAAGCAAACATATCTTACTACAGTTCAATGTCCACTTCGGCCATCGGAGAGTGTTGGGAACCTTCTGCAGCAGCACCGCTCCTAGCCGATCTTTTCAGATGCTTCAAAAAGCCCTCCACTTGGTGCGGCTTCGTAAAGAACCGCTGCGTCCCTTGATGTGTAACACGCAGTCTGGCCGGGTACAAAAGTGCGTAGTTGATCTGCGCTTTCCGCAGTTTGGCCTTGACATCCAGAAACTTCCGACGTTCCTCCTGTACCAAGGGAGTAAATTCAGAATAGATGGAGATAGTAACTCCGTCATAGGACAACACTTGCTTGCTGCGTGCCGCTCGCAATGCCACATCCCGATCTCTGTAGTTTAGGAGACGTGCTATTATAGGGCGAGGGGTGTCTCCGGGCTTGGGCCAAGGCCCCAGTGATCGGTGACCAGGCTCAACAATACATTGGGCGGAAAAGGCATCAGAGCCTACCGCTGCCAGGAGCATCTTCTCAACATAGTTCTCCATGCGCCCAGTGTTGGTGGACTCTGGAATGCCAATAAGGCGGATGTTATTGCGCCGACTACGCGCTTCTAAATCTTCATTCTTCGCCGCGATGGTGAGGAGCAGGTTATCCATGCGAGATAATTGGGACGTGTGGGTGGCGGAGGCATCTTCCGAGTCGGATATACGCCTTTCTGCTTCTTTAAGTCTTTCGTCATGCCCATCGAGCCTATGGGTGATGGCGTCCATCCGTGACGACATCACGTCTACTTTATCAACAATGGTGGCAAAGCCTTGTCTAACCTCATGGAGGATTTCCTGTACATCGTTAGTCGGGGCGGCCGTCACCGCTCCATCCGCACTGTGCCCCGCCTGCTCCCGATCACCTTGGCCTGGACGGTGCGCTTTCTTTGCGGCATCGAAGTTAAGCTTGGGTTGGCGCGTGTCCGGTTTGCCCATGGCGCCCAAATAATATCGCAGGAATCACAGAGTTGCGTTCCAACAGAGCGCAGGTGTATGCACTGTAGGGCAGGGGCAGCGCACTCGGCACAGAGCAGTGTCCAGATAAGAAGGAGGTTGCAGGAGACGTCTCCGCTTCCCCCGATGTGGTGTAGGAGAGCAGGGGAAGATGTGGAAGCAGCGGTGGCAATAGGCAGCAGGGAGTCTGTGCATGCTGTGCAGTTCAAGGAAAGGTACTCACTTCCGTGGTCCCAGGTAGGGGTCCAACTCTCCCTGCAGGGCAGCAGCTGCACGCCTCTTAAAGCCCTTCAGCAGGCGAGGTCAGGTCTCGGGGCTCCGCCGTGAAGTTGTCCCACAAAATGGCGCCGATGGCCCAGCGCCCCCAGCGCTCCGCCCCGACCGACCAGGCAACGCCAGTAGGCATCTACGGTAGCCAGCGGCTGCCGGGGGATTTCAGTGCATCACGCAAGCCGGGGCCCTCTGTGGCACTGATGCACCACGCAGCGGCGTCCGGGGGCAGGTGGGCCCTCCGCACAAATTGAAACACCTCAGCAGGCACAGCAGCGCCGGGACCTAAGATCGGCCGCGGGCGCGCGCTCTCACCGTCGCCTCTTGGGGCGGTCCTGCCCATGGTCGTCGCCGCCAGAGAACCGCCAGCAGCGGTAAAAGCGTGGGCACCGGGGTCTCAACTCCGCGGGCCGCGGCCAGGATACACGGCCGATGAGGCCTAGCCAGCCGCTCCGCAGCACCGCTGCAGGGTAGTCACAGCGTCGGGAGCCCAAGCGTCGGAAGGATCACAACCAGGCAGGGGCACCTCTCGTCGCAGATTCCAAGGCAGCAGGCGTGTACAAACACCAGGATTTAGCCCACAGGCGCAGAAGGGTCAGCGCTGTCGAGCAGGGGTGGTAGAGTTAACCAGTTCAGCCAGTAAAAGGATAAATTTGAGGATAAATGTCGCCGGGCGGCAGGAGCTCGTACAGAGCGGCAATCTGCAAGTGCGCCACCTAGCGCCCCCTGACTTTGACGATCCTTAACAGACTAAGTGTCACCTTCGACCTTTTCCTCAAATTGAGCTACTTTTTGCCCAAATTTATAAAAAGGGTCCATTTCCTTCAAGGACATCCTATGCCTCCTGTATGTTCTTGCAGCTATATTCGCAGGACCATTCTCCTTTATACCAGATACCTGGGATCTTGATCTTGTCCTGATGATGGTCTTTCAGTAACTAAGGTCAAAATGCCATCGACAATAGACTCATATAGGCTCCGAGCATATTGCAAAAACTTTTTTACAAAGGGGACCGATATGTCATTTTAACTGTGATGCGCTCTGTTCCTGCATCTTCTCTCTTCACTGTACTTTTTCTTCAATATAAGCATGAGCACTGGATCTTCTAAAAAAAAGAGTAAAACATTTTTCTGTTTTTTGCCTTTACAAATATGCAATGAATAAATGAATTGCAAAGTAAACCTGCCTATTTTGTATGCCTTGGTACAATATAAAATACTTTCCTGGACCTCTACTATGAGAAGTCTCCTTATGTGTATAGCTATGATTTGAAACCTAGTGAACCATTGTTTCTTATAATATAATTTACCTCCCCAGGTTTTCTAAAATTACGGGGTCACCCTTGTCAAACTCCATATACTGGCCCATTTAAAGCACTGAAGTAAGTGCTTCTTTGTTTGATGGAGATGTCCTTGTGTTACTATGCATCAAGAACGCATCACCAAAATCGGTGACAAACGCACCTGAGGGCCTTTTGGTAAGCTGTCCATCAACGTGGGAAAAGGTGGGAAGACCTCTCCATACTACTAAGGAAAACAGGGCAGGGCCAAACGAGCAGAGCTTGCAGATGATTTTGGGCATTTGCATACTTACTCAGGGTAATTAAAAAGGAGAACCATGCACTCTGCTCTCACCAGGAGATGATGAGAAACAAACCACTCATCACAGTCACCCCAGATAAGATTGCTCTCCAATAGCTCCCTGATGCATTCATGATAGGGGTTGGGGATTATGCTGGCCACCTCCCCGGGCTAATTTCGGCCCTGGGGAACCCATCCGTCTGGACCTGGCCTCTTCATGCTGGGTAACCTGGAGCCCACCCAGGTCACCCAGTGTGAAATGTTGGGGTCTGTGAGAAGCACCTCATTGACCCCGAGGTCCAAGCCAGCCCTCCACCTCCAGCTGAAGCCAGCATTGCTCACACAAATAGGGAGTAGTCAAAGATGCTTCTTCCTGCATGTGCAAGCAAGTTTTTCATCTGTCTTCCTGCACGCTTGACTGCGGGCAGGGGAAACAGATGACAAGTCAGATCCTAGCAAGCAGGAGCAGTTTTCCTGCTCCGGTCCTCCGAGAGCGAACCTACAGTTTGCTCTCCCTTGGCGGGAGTTGCCAAATCTCCCACCAAGTGAGGGCAAACTGCTATCTCCCAAGGGTGAGTACCTCGAGAGATAGGGAGCTAGCACTTGAGGATGGAGTCCACTCTTTGCAAATGTTTTTAATTGGCAAGAGGTAAACTCCCAAGTGGGGGTTTCTTTCAATCAATCCATCAGCAGATTTGTATAGCACTTCTTGTTACCCATGAGGGTATCCAGTAGCTGGCCAAGTCTAGTTTATTAGCTGAATAGGCTGGTCTTCAGTGACTTTTGGAACTCTGAAAGAGCTGGGGAGGTCCATATATAGATGTACAGCTTGTTTTATGTATTAGCTGTTAAGTAGGAGAAGAAGCAACCTCCACATCTGCTGAATTTGATGCAGGGGGTGGGGATTAAGAAAGGGACGCAGAGCGGAGGTGTCTGGTGGGCTGATAAAAGTTAACCAGGTGGTTCAAGTAGGAGGGTCCGCAGTTGTGTAAGTTCCTAGCATGGTCAGTGGGGGTAGGAGTAGTTCTGAGTTCTGAAGGCCACCAGGGTACATCCCACAGGGAGCTTCTGTTTAAAAAAATCAGTACTTCTGTCTTGTCTGAGTTCAGCTTTAGGGAGTTGACCTTCATCTAGTTGGTGACATCTGCCATGCAGTAGTGGAAGTGGATCTTGGTGTTGTTTTTGGAGAGGGAGAGGATTAGCTGTGTGTCATCAGCCCAGATTATGATGTTGAGTCCATGGGTTTTGGCGATGCTGGCAAGAAGGGTCATATAAGTGTTGAAGAGAGTGGGAGTCAGGTAGGATTCCCTGGGGTACTCCTCAGATAATTTCCTTGGGTTCTGAGGTGAAGGGGGAAGGCAGGCTCTTTGCATTCTCGCCATGAGGAAAGATCAAAGGCTGCTGAGAGGTCTAGAAGAATCAGAGTCGCATTCTCTCCTCTTTCGAGAGGACCTCGGATGTCGTAAGTAGCTGCGTTGAGGGATGTCTCATGCTGTGGTTGCTCTGGAATTCGGATTGTGAAGAAACGAGTAGGAGGAGGTTCTGTTCCAGATGTGAAGAAAGTTGTTGGTTGATGTCTTTTTCTAATTGGCTGTGAACAGGAGCAGGGAGATTGATTGGCAGTAGGAGAAATGACTTCTGTGTGTTTCCAGTCCTCGTGGAGGGTGGCCTTGGCAATTTAGGTGTTGAACAAGATAGTGAGTACATGGCGGATTCTGGCTTAGCCTAGGCTGTAAATGTGGTGAGGTCATTCGTCTATTGGGGCCCCTGAGTGGACCGAGTTCATGATGGAGGCGGTGTCCTGTAGAGCAAGCTGGCCCCATTTGGTTAGATGTCTGTGGTGGTAGCGGGGTCCTTGTGTTGCTTGAAAAGTTGGTGGCCTTGGGCTAGGGTTTGAAGTTTCTGTAGATGTTGGCGATTTTGTAGTGGAAGAAGTTTGAAAGGTGGTCCTATGAGGGGCAACACTGTTTGTTGCATCTGAGGGGGTTAGAAAATTCTTTGATAATGCTGAAGAGTTCTTTTCTGTATTGAAGCTTGATTCAATGCATGAGGCTAAGGGCTTTTTCTTTGATTCTCTCAACTGTCTATGGTAGAGGTTGAGGATAGGGTTCATGCTGTCGAGGAGGTTACTAGTGTTGATTTTATAGTGGTTGTAGAGATGGAAGTTGAGGTCATCAAGGAAATGTAGTTGTTGTAGTCTATGGCGAGGAGGGCGATGAAGTCAGCAGTGAAGCTTTAGAAGGCTGGACGTGATCCTGGAGGACGGTAGAGGAAGGTGCCCTGATGGTAGTTTTGCTGTCTGTTTGGAGTCGGAATTTGAGGTGTACCATGGCTGGGCTAATATCAGCATTTGTGGTGATGCATTAGATGGATTAATTGTATATGGTAGCGGTTCTTCTGCCAGGCTTGTTAATGCAGTCGCAGTGGGTGATATTGTATCCTTTGTGTATTGCGGTGGCAATGTTGGGCTCGAAAGTGTGGTTGAGCCAGGTATCAGTGAGGAAGAGGACGTCAGGTGTGAAGGTGGAGATGAGGTCCCAAATCTCAGTGGTGTGTTTGAATAGTGAACATGTGTTGAGAAGGGCACATGCCAGTTGGTGTTGCTGTGGCATGTGAATTGGCAGTGGCTGCATGTAAAAGGTCCTACCAAGGAGGCTGGGTCGGCTCAGTGGCAGTGTTTTTGTGGGAACCAGGGTCGAGGGTTGAGAGCTCAGCAATGGTGTATCTACGGGGGAGAGGGCCAGGTGTTGAGGCACTGGGTATGGTCCAGGCACAGATGTGAGCTGATGGGCTTGCCTTTTGTGTGCCGTTGTGCGCATTTGCTGCGCAGTCACACTGTGGCCTGCATTAAGCAGGTCCTGGGGTGGCTGGGGCTTCTGTTGGGAGGGAAGAACGCTGAGTAAGAAAACCAGGTCGGGAAAACCCAGGCAGGAAAACCTGGGCAGCTGCTGTGTCACTATATCAGGCTGGAACAAGCAGGAACTGGAAGCTACAAAGAAGTGGCAATGTGGGTGTTTATTTATGGCTAAAAACGAATGGCCCGGTCACACTGGGATCCTTTTCATTATGTGTCGGGAATATTAACAATTTTCTCTGCCCTAAGGAAACTGAGTGACAGTATTTCTTTCCAAATATGGTGGCAAACTGTTGTGGTGGCAGTGTAGTATGATCCTATTTTATGGCTACCCTTAACAAAAAATAAGCCCTTGTGAGAACATCACTAAAGTTAACAATGCATAGCTATCAATATATGTTATCTATTGATAAGGGCCAGGATAATTTACTATATCAGAGACCTGGCCATTATGAAATAAATTCATGTAGACTTTAGCAGAACAACATGATTGTCACAACTTTACAACTGTTGTTGCAAAACATAGCTGTTATTGTAACAAAACATACTGAGTATTAACTATAAAGAGAGATACTTGCTTCTGTTTTTTTTTAACCAAACACATCAAAATTGTTTTTATTCTATGTTTGAGGCACAGCTCTTGGCTTCTGCGTTTTTAGGCTTGCAGCTACTCGTCTAAGTTTGAGGTAGGCCACCGGAAGTATTCAACGTATAGTGGGGGTCACAGAGGGATGCACCTTTTTCATTTGTTGAGTGGACCTACCCAGCTGATGCAATTCTGTCAACCGCCACCACATATGGCAATTCTCCCGGCACTTCCTGGCATGGATGTTTGGCGTTGGTTGACCCTGTATCAATACTCAGAATGCCTAAATCAGTAATTAACAAAAAGGATATGCTTCATTATATGAACACATGAGCCATCCTTTACATTTTTTTATCAATAATTCAATACTTGGCTAGGTTTGCCATACACCAATAACTAAATAATCTGGCAATTTTCAAAAAAAATTATTTGGCCATCTAAATTAAGTTGAGTTGTATACAAAACCAGCGGATGGAATCTCCCTCCTACAATACACAAGTAATCATCCTTGATCGCAGAAAGATAACATCCCCTTTGGGGAGTTTTTGAGAGTGCGCAGAAATTGTACCACACTCACTGAATTTTATCATCACACGGACATCATGAAAACCAAATTAAAAGCAAGGGGATACTCCAACAAATTGATCAAAAATTCAATGAAGAGGGCAAGATTTTATGATAGGGAAAGCCTGCTAGACATGAATAAAAAGAAAGAAAATAAGATGCCAGATAGACTGGTGTTTGTGACTCAATATTCGCATATTAGCAACCAAATTAAAAAGATTGTCAATCGCAATTGGAAAATCCTAAATCAGGGGAACGATATCCAACTACAGAAACTGCTTTTTTCTTTTAGAAGAAACAAAACAATACGCAACTCATTGGTAAGAACATATGGAGGAACAGAAAAGAAACAAAATACCCTTAGCGGGGAATCCGCCAGGGGAAATTAAAAATGTGGAACTTGTTCCATTTACCCACATTGCCTAGAAAACAAGGAAATAATTTTTGCAGGTAAAAAATTAGTGGCTACTACACTTAATAATTGTCGAAGCAAAAATGTGGTGTATTTAATTATCTGCCCTTGTGGTTTGGGGTATGTGGAGGAAACTAGTCGCGAGCTGCGGACACGTATCCCCAATCAGGACTAACAAATTGAAAGCACCACTCACAGACCATTTTAAGAAGGAAAATCATAGTTGTGAGGAAATCAGTTGGTACATTTTAGAGAAAATAACAATAGACAGACGAGGAGGCGACATAGATCATAAAAGAAAGAGAAGAGAGCAATGGTTCATCTGCCATTTGAATACAGTGGAAAAGGGCCTTAACTCCCGTGAGGATTGGGTCAAGATCATACAGATGTGAACAACCACAGACATGCAAGGGATGTCCTCGGGAATCGGAAGAGCATGTACATTAACGAGGTTCATGATGGTTGGGAGAAAGGGGACTCTTTGAGCCGTTCTTCGGGTCCTCGTAATAAATTATTGGTACGCTATGGCGGATCAATCATTACTTATACGATTCCCTGTACACAGAGTGTTCTGTCAGACATCTAGACAAAACACGTAAACAATGTCAGGGATTGCCATAGCAACAGACAAAATAAAGTTACATTGAATGAGCACTATAATGAGTCACTTCGGCACATCACAATCTAACTTTTAAATATCCAATAACATAGTCCAATGCAACGCATTTCTCTTACGTAAGCAACACGTGAATATGAGATCCAATGACAGTGCGGGTAGCTTACGAGGAAACCTAGATGCAAACGGAAAGATGAAACACGTGCGGTAGATATCCAATTAGAGCAGGGGTGTTATAGATGCAAGCGCTTTGGTTTAGCCACTCTATCGAGCAACCGGAGCAGGAAGAGTGGCGGCAAAGAATAAGGTAGGCAGGGGTCCTTGAACGAGTACTTGATGTAGGGCGGACAATTACAGAGAAGGACTAGTTAAACAAAACCTTTCTTACTCGGTTTTAATTTAGAAAAGTCTGAGACCTTGAAACACGCGAACTCCAGTACGCACGGAACAGTAGAAACCGAATTGAAAATAAAGCCAGCTAAATAGCACAAAAGGTAATTAATACAATCATGTAATTCGGATAATAGACACATTTAAAAATAAAGTTATAACAACAGTATAAGTACCATGTGGCCTCTTATATTTATTTATTTATTTATTTATTTATTTTTTGGTGTAAGAAGTTTATTGCACTTTGCAGATAAATAATACATGTTTTCGCGCCTACAACCTTAACAGGCCGGCTGCACAATCGTACATTCCATAAATTATGTTCTTGGTGTACACGGCCCATCAGCCGACATCCATAGGACCGGCGGCGTTGCGGAAAGTAGCCCTGGTAACATAAAGCAGTGCTATAAATGCTTACATTCATGCCAGTGATCATACTTTTTATATATTTTTTCTGATTTAACAACAAAACAAGTAGAAAAAAAGAAACCTCTAGAATTAAGATCTCTGTGTCACAGCATCCTCCCCCCTCATCATCAATTGATAGTCTATTACTCCATTCCATGCATGTGGTCAAAGACCTTGCCATTAATTATCAGCTGTCTCTGTCGTGCCATGTTCCAGTAAATAGGTACGCAAGTACATCCAATAGTCTCTGGGACGTGACCTGATCGGTAACTCTTCCTCATATGTGGTCAGTGTGTCTCGGCAATATGTTAAATCCTCCAGCCAGTTTTTGACCCCTGGTCCCCGTCTACTATTCCAATGTAGAGATACCCTTCGTTTGGCCAGTAACAGTGCCACCACACAAAATTTGCGCCTTTGCGCTCTCAGTTGTGGAACAATACCCAACAGACAGACCTTTGCTCTACATTCAAGTGAAGCCCCAAGCATTTCGTTTAGCACTTGTATCACCTGTTCCCAGTACCCTGCCACCCTGCGACAGTGCCACGCTAAATGCATGAAGTCCGCATTCTCCTGTCTACATCTAATGCATTTGGAGTCATCCCTGAGTCCGTATCTGTGCAGCCTCTGGGGTGTATAGTACATTTGGTGCAGATATTTATAGTGAATGATCCTTAAGTTCCCCTTTGGCGTCAGTATGCCAGTGAGCAGGCAAGTGGTTGCCCATTCATCGTCGGAAAGTGGATCCTCCAATACTGCACTCCATTTGTCTCTCACCCCGTCAGTGTTCCCTCCTATGTCATGTTGTATGCTTGTGTATAATTTCGATACCAAGTGGGAAGCTGTGGGCGTGGTGAGAACCAACTGCAAAGGTGTCAGTGTCTTGGGCTCCTCTGGGTAAGTTGGAAAGTGTTCTTTTATCGCCCTTTGCAGCCTGTAGTAATTAAAACTAAATAGTAGTGTTGGGTTACTAATATACTTCAATTTGTCTAGTGTCTGAAAGACTCCATCTTCGTATAGGTCGCCTAGCCTGTCTATCCCTGCCCACCTTAACAAATCCATTCCAACCTGTTCCTGCGTGACTGAAAGTGCCGGGTGATGAGCCAGCGGAAGTGCGGGTGCGTAAAGTGGGAGGCTGTCTGCTGCTTTCCCCATCAGTCTCCACGCTTCCGTGGTAGTGTTAACAGGATTAATGTCATGGTCGTGTAGTCTAGGTCATTTGTGCGGTAGTATGTTAGCTAGTGGGATCGGGTCTGCATCTCCTGCCTCCACAGCCACATGGGTCAGGAAAGGTATTTCGTGGTACCAGTAGTGCGCAAACTGCGCCTGAGCGCACAGGTAGTAAAGATAGAAATCTGGGGCTTTGAAACCCCCCTTAGCATATGGCAGTGTCATAGTGTGTAGGTCCAGCCTGGTCTGTTTTCCCGCCCAGAGCAGATTAAGCACCAGTGTTTTAATGTTTCGGAACACCTCCGTGGGGGCTTTATTGGGATATTATTGAACAAATAAAGGAACTTTGGCAAAAGCACCATTTTAATTATCGCCGCTCTGTCCGCCAGGGATAATGGCAGTTTATTCCATCGCTTAATTTTATCTTCTAGGGACTCTACTGCTCTTCCATAGTTAGTACGGATGACCAACTCGGGATCCCAATGAAACCATACTCCCAAATATTTCGTTGGCTCATCTTGCCATTCCAGTGGATAGTCCAAGGGTGTCGGGTGTGTGCTGTCCATCAGTGCCAAAATAAGGGATTTAGCCCAATTTATCTGTAACCCTGAATGTTGACCAAATTTTATGTATTCCCTTAATAGTGGATTGAGATGCTGTTCCGTATTCTTTACATATAATACCATGTCATCTGCATAGAGCGAGATGTGTATGGGACGTGTTGGAAGTTGTATGGCCGAATAATGGTGGTGTTGTCGGATTTTGCAAGCCAGGGGTTCTAGTATTAGAGCAAAAAGCATCGGCGAGAGTGGACACCCCTGTCTAGTGCCTCGACAGATTGGGATGGGCTCTGAAACGCATTTGTTTATTCTAATGCGTGCCGTTAAGTTTGTGTATAACATTGAGGCACACCCCATGAATATAGGGGGAAACCCCATACATATCAGAACTGCTTGTAGAAAGGACCAGTCGATTGTGTTGAACGCTTTAGCAGCATCCAATAATACTGCCACAGCTTTTATTTCCGGTGCCAAGTAGTGAGCTAATGCAAATAATGTGCGCGTGTTATGTGTAGTAGATCTATCCGGGATGAAGCCAGATTGGTCAGGCTGTATCAACAAAGGCATCAGCGGTTTAAGCCTATCTGCCAGTAGGCTTGCTATTATTTTCGTATCTACATTTAGCAGTGAGAGGGGGCGATATGAGTCACACTTATCCTCTTCTTTACCCGGCTTTAAGAGCGCAATAAGCATAGCCTCCCTCATAGACATTGGTAGAGTCTGGGCCTCGTGCGCTGCCCCATAGAGTCTCACTAAGTGTGGGGCTAGCAAGTCCGCGAACATCTTATAGAATTCTGTCACGAAGCCATCAGGCCCCGGTGCCTTGCCGTTCGGTAACCGTTTAATAGTATCTGTGACTTCTTCCACGGTGATAGGACGAGCCAGATATTCCCTGTGACCATCAGCTAGCCACGCAATTTCCACGTCTGCCATATAGGAGAGTAGGTCCTCCCGTGGGAGCGATGGACGTGCCTCATAAAGCTTACCATAGGAACTCATGAATTCATTTGTTATCCCCTTAATGTCCCTGGCTACCTCTCCTGTTTGGGTACGTATTGACGTTATGTGTTGGGGCGCGCGTCCAGAGCAAATTCGTTCGGCTAGTGCTCTGCCTGGTCTGCCTCCTTCTCCATGTAGTCTGGCAGTTCTACGCTTGGACACATATTTAAGTTCGTCAGTGGCAAACTGTCTATGTTCCACCAGTAGGGCCTGTATTTCTCCCAGTATCTTCGTGTCTCCTGTCTGCGTATTTTTCTGTTCTAAAGTGTGTATGGCACTCTCACGTGTTTGCAGCTGTTGCCTTATGTCCTTTAGGATACCCGTGGACGTACTGATGCACACCCCCCGCATCGTGGCTTTAAAAGCTTCCCACAGTAGACATGGGTCATCAGTCGTGGGGCAGTTCAGTTCAAAGTAATCTACCATTGCCTTATGTATGGTGTCTACATACAATGGGTCACGCAATGCCGCCGCATTGAAACGCCAAGTGAAAGGTGGTGGCTCGTAGTGTGGGATATTGACCTCTAGGAGCACAGGACTGTGATCTGAAAGCGTGCGTGGGAGGTGTTTGATATGAGTAACCCATGCTAGTATTTCCTGCGTGCCCAGCCAGTAGTCCAGTCTAGACCAGCTGTTGTGTGCTGCATTAATGTGCGTTGCTATCGCCTCCCCTGGGTGACGAACCCTCCACACATCCGCCATCCGTAAGTCGTCCATGGCATCTCGAATCATTTCTCTCGCCTCAACATGTGGTTCCAACGTATCTATCTTCCTGTCAAGCCCGTCCTGCAACACTACATTGAAATCACCACCCCAAATTATATGGTCAGCTTGCATATCAGCTATGTCTTGCCACACGTTCCTAAAAAAACCAGGATTGTCTATGTTAGGGCCATATGTGTTTACTAATACTACCTGCCGCTGTCTCACCGTACTCACCACAATGACGCTTCTACCGTCGGTGTCTCTGTGTATGTGTGAGATCGTAAAGTGTACCCCCTTCCGCACCAAAATGCTGACCCCCCTAGAATAAGAGGAATAGTTTGAGCTGGTGACTGATTCCACCCATTTAGCACCTAGCGTAGACGTGCTGTTGGTTGCCATGTGTGTTTCCTGCAGGAAAGCTATGTCAATGTGTAAGCGGTCAAAATATGCAAACATCTGCCGAATTTTTTTCGGGTTGCCTAGGCCTCGGACATTCCACGTGATGAATTTTAGTGTGCTAGGTCGCGTCACTGCTTTGGGTGTAATGTCTGTCGTATCATGCTAGGTGCCGTCTTTAAGTATGGTAGGTCTGTAAGTTGCTTTAATTCACAGTTAAACATCAATAACTTGAAATGGGGTATACCATCCGTTGTAATGCAATGTATGAATAAGGAGGTCGCCATGGTTCTCAGACACAGTGATTCAAATTGAACAACTCCCAGTTTCCCTTCCCGCCCTCCACCCACTTTAGCGCCCAAACTTTGCCAAAGCCTTCCCCCTTCAACATTTAACCTCATAGTAGAACCTGAATTGGGGCGCACCCTCTCGGGGTGTCGCCAGGTACACACATCTCCATCCACATAGTGGACGTGGACAGACGCATGCGCTTTCGTCAAAACTTTGTAACAATTATCCTTCACTCGCTCATCCTCCCGCCAACACTTATCAGCAGTATTACGCAACACAATCATAATCATTTATGCCCGCCATAATGCTAGTGTGAAATTCAGCAATTCTTACTAGTGCGAGATTATCACAGTCGTGGTGCCCAGTGGGACAGTGCAGTTGGGTCCAACTCCTTATCTGTGCACCCTGGGCTCAGGTGTCCCCCACCCCCATGACCAACGGGTTCAGAGTATTGTTCTCAATAGGGATTTGTATATCACACCCTTGGCCATGAGGCCTGTCCTACACCCCCTGTCCATAATGCACCATCTGTTTACTCACTGTGTAAAAGACCATCTCGTGCCAGTTCAGCAGTGAGGTTCATGTGCACGATTTATTCGTGTTCTCGCTGCCATGTACCAATCCATTCCGAATGTAGTTCCTTGACCCCTCGTTGACGTAATGTTCGTCAACACACTCGTCAATCCGAGTCGGTAGCAAGATGTCTCTAGGTCCAGTTCGTCCTGCAGTGCAAAGTGTTTTTTCATTCTCATGTTGAGTCAGTCGATATCACTTGTCGGTTCGTCTCGATCCTGCACCTTCCGCCGTTTTCCCAATTTTTTGAGATACTCCTGTGCCGCTTGAACTGTTGGGAGAATAACAGGCTTACCCGCATTTGTGATTTTGAGTTTCGCCGGGAAGAGCATGGCATACTCCAGTCCGAGATCACGTAGTTTCTTTTTCACTGGGGCAAATTCCTTTCGCGCCGACTGCACTGCCATGGTATGGTCCGGATAGAATTCCAGGGTGTTTCCCTGATATGCGATTATAGCCATTTCTCTGGCAAGTCGGAGGATCGTGTCTCGGTCCCTGTAGTTGAGCACGCGAGCAATGATCATGCGCGGGGCAGCACCCGGTTTTGGTACGGGCGCCAGGGAGCGGTGTGCCCGTTCAATCAGGAATACCGGTGACAACTTTTCATTGCCAAAGATCTCTTTTATTAACGTCTCGATGAAAGTCTCCATTTTACCAGTGTTGGTGGACTCCGGCAGGCCCGATATGCGGATATTATTGCGCCTAAACCTCGCTTCCTGGTCCTCCACCTTGGCACGTAGGCTCTCCACCGTTTTTTCTAGGCCGCCGCAGACTTTCGATGTATTTTTGGAGTCGTCTTCCACCTTAGAGATCCATTGCTCAGCTTCCACGATTCGCTCGTCGTGCTTTTCTATCTTCGCCGCCATATTGTCCACTCGTAACATCACGTTGTCCAGTTTGCTGTTCATCTCCTGTAGACTTTGCTGGATTGCTCGCAATACTGTCTCCATGCTAGTCCCATCGGCCATCTCTTGCTCTCCCTCCACATCTGAGATGGTCGCGTTATTCTTGACCTGTTTCCTGGTCTCGAATGGGAGTTTGGTTTGTTGTTTATCTGGCTTTCCCATATTACCAGGTGGTGGTGGTGGACTCCGTTGAGTTGCTCTCGGGCTTATCGCTGTCGGAGTGCTTGCAGTCGATAGGTTGCGGCGGGCCGGTGTTCTAGATCCCCACTGCGAGGTATTCTTATTCATCAGACGCTATATGAGTGTGCTTGTCCCTTTGTGATTGCCCAATAGTATCCAGGCGCCAGGTTGCCCTTATAGTCGCTCCTTCTTAGGGCGCCACGTGCTACACATACCAAACATATTGCACCCCTGCAATCCTCAGGGTATGTCTGACTCCTATGCCGCTGCAAGTCTTATGGTGCACACTCCGCACATAGCACGCTACTGATCCTCAAGTGCAGTAGTGCCAGCATACATACTGTTGTCGGTGAGCGTCTCCTGACGCAGGTAGTTGCTTCAGCTGCACAGCAGGCCCCTCTGAGATCGCGTCCTACCTCCCTCTGTGACTGACCGTTAGTGCAGCAGTGAGTCGCTGGGGATCACGATCTATCTCACGCCTACAGGGTGGGGGCGCTCCCATCCTCGCCAGCTCTCTCAAGTGCTTTCCACCCCAACCGGCCGCCGTGCAAAGATTTCCCGCACTTGTGGCTCCTCGCGTCTTCTTCCCGGGTAGCCGCCGCTGTGTTTCACTTGCGTTCCAGCGCCGCCGCCATTTTGTGGTCGCTGGAACGCATCCCGTGTTGCAGTGCTCTCTCCGTCCGCATTTGACCCCAGCCTCCTCGTAGCGCTATTGAGCAGACAGTACCTTGGAGCTGTACTCAGCTGGGCAAAAATATTCCGGCTTCGTTCTCTTAGCTGTCCGAGTCGCCATCGGCACTGATCGTCGGGCATTTTGAAGCCCTGCTCGCCTCCGCGGTGACTTTCGCCGATATTTTCCTCAGTGGTGCCTATTTCGGCATTTTGGCGCTAGGGTTGTGTCGGCTGCTTATTCCGACGTCCGTTGCGCGCTTTTTCGGGTCAGTGGCGGTGGATTTGGAAGGTGAAAGGCCGCTAGTATCGCGTCCGTCCGGTGGAGCTGACACACTAGCCAGCCATTCCGCAGTGCGCCCTCTAGCGCCTTCCCCGGCCTCTTATATTTATACAGCACAGCATCAGCTGAATGTTGGCCAGAGCACGGGGCACTTTTATACCAAGCACGTTTCTTCGCAATATAAAAGTAAAATAGGAGCGAACATACGGATGCACTTTGAAAAGGTAAATGAAATATAACCTGTAATAGAATCTATTACAATAGATGAAAGTAATTAAGAATGGGCCAATTAAAATTAAGTCGCTTCATCTATATTCCACAGGAGACCTGAAGTGTATCCAGTTAAATATCTCCGGCTCACTCTGTGGAACACAAAGATTAACGATATAACAGAAAACAGCAAAGGAAAAAAAATGTTTTATCACAAGAGCCTTCGTAGTGAACACACAAAGGTGAGCAGGGAAATATACAATAGATGAAATGGCATAAAGTGGAACCGTATATTAGAACTAGGAGAGATAGGGGAGTCAGTTGAAGTGAAGGTAGAGTGAACTAAATTTTAAAAGTTAGCAACAGCTCCGACATAAGGATTGAACTGGAGATTCTACGATATGTACAGTTATAAGATACAGATAGGCTTAACCAGACACACATAGAAATTAGGGGAGTGTCGGGTGAAATTCACAATTTACGGTTGGGGTTAGGTATCTTGAAGTAAATAGCAATAGAACGATTTGGGTCAAATTACGCAGTAAAAGAAGAATACCTAAATAAGGGAAATAGTTTTAATGTTCAGCTGTGATTAAAATGTTCTTCTTCACGCGGCAATGTAGGACATGTGATATTAAAATAGGATGACATGTTATTCTAGATAAAAACTTGTTGCTCTAATGTGGGGAACTGTTTAGAAAATGTAAGCAGTATGAGCATGGAGCGTTACAAGTAGGAAATGTATTGTGTTAATGCATACAATAAAGGCAAAGATAAAATGAATAAATGTATTTATATTTGTTTTTAGGATAAATCAGAGAGCACATTTGGGACAGCAAAGTATTTTATTTGTCTTGAAAAAGGTGGTACTTAAATTAAAGAAAAACCGCTGAAACACGTCAACGCTAAGGACAGCACAATTGAAAAAGAAAGCCAAGAGAAGGTTGCAAATATTAAATTAGAAATATTGACTATTGGCTATCGATACCAATGTGCAAATCAATTAGACAATGTTGAGGTCTTTTTATTTTTTTTGTTGTTGTCCAGATTATGCAGGTCATAATCTACATATACTCGAATGTGAAAAAGGCGAAACACTTGTGGAACTGTTGGTTGTATTCTTATCTATCAATTTTTAAAGAAATTATTTTTGTGCAATATCTGTTTATGTCAATATAAGTTTAAAAAAAAGTTGTTGTTATACATGTATGGTTTATTCCAAAATAAGCCAGAATTTTATCAGTAAAGCCTAACGCATAATAATAAAGACATATGTTTTTTTAGAACAAAAATCTTTTTTTGATATTATTTTGGTGTGCTAACATTGAACTGAAAGTTGATTAGTGAGCAATTGGTTTAGTATTTTGAATACCACAACCAATGGAATCCTCTCTTTTGTCTCATCTAAATTAAGTCACTTTATCTGAGAAAGCCGTTTTTTTCATACTTATGTCCTTGAACAAAGCAGTCACATTCATATACGAAAGAATTTTTTTTTTTTAACTGCTCTTTTCTTTTTTTAAACACCACGCAGAATCTTATACTGAACTTTCTTAGGTGATTTTGTCAGCTTCTTGATCTCATCAACTCTATTTTCATTAAATAACCATCAAATCATTTTCAAAATAGTATGTTTTAATATTCAGAATAGCTAAGACTCTCTGTGCTCTGGATCTATTTTAAGTGTTATGTGAAGGCATGGGGGTTTCTTCGCCAAATAAATGAAGAAAAGATACTCTCTACTTCTTTGAAAAACTAAAATATAAAACACATGCGACAGTGTTAGAAAAAAATAAATAACAAATGGTAAAACTGACTTTCTAATTGAAGCCATTCTGCCAAGAACTGTCAGAGGAAGGGAAAAACTTTGAGAACACCGATGTCTGATTAATTTAATTTTAGTCTGGCCTTTGTAGCTCTATAAGGATTGTCTACTAAAATCCTTGAGAGCTGAGAGGGTAAGCCAAACATTTTTAAGATAAAAAAAAGAGCCTCTAAGCACATGAAGTCGAAAGACTTCTCTCCATCTAATAAAAACCCCACTTTGGATAGCTACTTGGTGTTAAAAACATATAAAGGTTCTGTTAAATAAGTTGTAATACCATATAATTGGCGAACCGCAGAAAAAAGATCTCTATGGATCATCTTATCAGTGACTCTTTGAATTCTATTGGCTATTAGATTTGTTATAATTTTATTGTCTGAATTGAGTAAGCTAACCGGTTGATACAAATTCAAATCTTCAAAATTCTTACCTTTTAAAAAGAAAAAAAGAAGCTGACTACTATCCCTGTTTCAAAAGAAGGGGTGGGTGTTGCTGCCTACTAAAATATAATTCACAGGTTTTAATAGATAAATATTGCAAACTTCCCAAAATCTTTTACAATATTCTGCGGGAAATTCAACCTTTCCTCTAGCCTTCCCATTTGGTAAAGATCGAATTATAGAACCAAGTTTCATCTAATGTTCTATGAGACTGCTCACAATTACCTACTATAGCAAGGAAATAGGCAATAGTTTGAGAAAAATATCCAAATGGATTGAATCAATTTCCTCACATATATTGTAGATATTTTATAATGATCTAAGGTAATCACATTTATTTCATTTCTTTCTGTGATCCTCATTTTTAGGTTTTGCCTGCAAATGCTCACGTAGTGAGCATGCGCTAAAAAACCTATTGAGTTCTATATATGATCGATGACCCGCCTCTGCCTCTCATTGGCTAGCTCCATAAATGGAGGCTAGCCATTGGGAGACAGAGGCTGTCAATCACGCTTTCTCTTGAAAACGCGATTCGGGGGCGTTTCTGGTGCTTTTTTTAAGCCCCGCCCCTTTGTCCCGGGCCGCGCTGCGATTGGCTGCCGGCCCGGGACACCCCCGTGACGTCATTCCCGGGCCGCGCTGTGATTGGCTGGCCGGCCCGGGACCTGACTTGTTTTTATCGCATTTAAATCCTATTTCAGGCTGCGAATAAGATGCTGGCCATATAAAAGGCTAACTAACTTCTGCTTGTTAGTAACCCGCTGGTCAAATAAGAAGCTAACATTGCAGCCGCTTGCTCTGCTGAAACGTCATATTTGTTTTGGCTGAGCTAGAACCGCCCCGTGAGACCATCCTCATTGGTCGACGCTAGTGCCACTCTAATGATGTGCCTGCGCCTGAACCAGGAGATTACACAAGCCACTCGTGAGTCGTGACTTACAACGAGGGAAGGGAGTCACCGGGGGTGGCGGAAGTCTGCTTTTCCGCTGGCTGGAAAGAGAGCATGAAGCCTCGGGCACTCGCCGCTCATACTGAAAGGACGTCGCTCCACTTCCCTCGCTAGTGTTAAGGAAAGGACACCCTCACGTGACCCAGGGAGACGAAGAGCCGGTAGGTGCTGCAGGAGCTGCCAGGCCGCTGCAGAGCACGCATACTCACCACAGCTGCGATCAGGGCTTCTGTCACACGCACGACACACAGCAGTGTTTTCAGGCTGCCCGACATTGCGTACAGCATGCCTACAGATTTCGGCAACATCGACAATAAAAATCATTACATGCAACATTTCTGTTTACAGATTGCCGCTTGCTAATGCTATGCAGAGAGCACTGACGGGCAAAACTTAGATTGTATAAATCACTTACGTAAGCAAAATACTCCTGATGTATTTGGAAACCACGTTGCTAACGGTATTGCCTGCTTTTTTTCATATTGGCAATTAGATTTGGTGCTCAATGTATGTTTACCTAAAACATGTATGTCGTCATAGCTGCCAGGTTTTTAGTTTGCCTATGTGTGACATTTCTAACTTTTCAGCATGATTGTGTGACATTTAGAGGCTTTTTGCGCCACACTTTGGGTACTAATGGAGCACAAGTAAAGCAAAGAAGCTATGTTCATGTTATGACAAATGTCCGCATTTGTAGCCTTTGGTGCAATCCAATATTTAGAAGCAACCTTTACACTCTCTGAAGTGTTTGCGCTAGGCCACTGCCCTACTAACCTGAATCCACAGTGCTCATACCTAAAATGCCAGGTCAGGCAAAAGGCGTCCGTTACATAAGACAGATCCATTTAGAATGTATGTGATGGATTTACAACTTTCCGAATCTCTCCTTCCACCACCTGCACCATACACATATTTATTGGTGGAGCTGGTATTTGCATTGGGGTATGCACATTGGGTTAAGGTTTCCCATCCTCAGAGAGAACAAATGAAAATTGTTCTAAACGACCATAGTCAAAGTCTAAAGTCCCCAAACAAACACAGAAGTAGCACCCAGCGGGTAATGTACTGGGGCATAGCAGGACATGAGGTAGGCTCACTGGCACAGCTAAAAGTGTATGTCCGTGATGTTAATTAGTAGGACTATTACAGTCAAGATGAAACCTTGACCATGATGGTTATAGTACAGCTGCCTGGAAATATTGTATTGTATTGCAACGTTTATAGAAAGCTTACTATCCTTACGTGGGACACTAAAGTACTTCCATTCATGGGTAGCACACTACACCGTCTAGGGTGTGTGGTCTTTGTTTTGATTTGGTGTGGGGAGTATTTCCATGTCCTGTGTGATCACCACTGAGGTGCAGTTATTGTGTTATGGATTTTATATGGGGCAGCTCTTTGTAGTGTGATGGATGAAGATGTATGAGAGAGGGAGACGCTCAGTTTATGGTTTTCAATAAGCTCACAGCTTTGAGCAGCTCTGTAGGTCCCTTTATGGTATTTGTTATGATCATAGTCCACTAAGCTGGTTACTTCACTGTATCGTCTATTTGAGACATTTTGTTTAACGTATATGGTCCTCAGCAGACACATGTTGGGGGGTGAAATGGTGGAGAGATTTTCACGATTCTCAAGGGAAGTACTCGCTGATGAGTACACACATCACAAAAATATGTAATTGTTTAATAATAACATATTAAACGATTTTTGCATGAATCGCATAGTGTGCTATCGATGTAAATAGACCACATTTAACAAAAAACGAGGTTATGCCTTATTATTGCTAGAGCTCAGAATTAAACTATCATTGGCAGAGCCAATAGGTCTCACCTTTGGGCCATTATAAGTGTTGAGCCATACAGTACAGTATACTGGGTAGTTGTATTAAAGCTTAATTCCTGAATATATTCACTTCCAAAATCCAAGTCACTTTTGTTTTTTTGCTAAGGCGAACACCTAAGGCCACTGGCGACAATCTGATTTGCTTAGTAAAAATGTAACACATGAAACTGCATTTGTTGCCCAAACAAATAAATAAAAAAATAAAAACCTACAATAATAATCGGACTCCTGTGCAGCCCCTCTGTTTTAGATGTACTAGTGGCTGAGGCAGCAGTTCAATGGGATGACCCGCCCCATCATTTATTTAGACACAAATGGGTTAGCTGACACTTGACAGAGCTTATACTTGAAAGCGAAAGCGCTGTCCAGCCTTTTAGAAGATGTTTGGTATATAAGAAATGATGCAGCGATAAAGTGTGATTTTTAAAGTGTAATAAAAGCGAATTTACTATGTGTAAAAAAACTAGTGGACCGCCTTAAGATTATCCTCAGGTCTAATCCACTTCTCATGCTAGTGCCCACATATTCACACAGACAACATCGATGTTGTCTGTGTAATTCCTTATGCCGCAGTTTGTGTAGTTTATTTACTTTTTTAGTTTTGCACTCTTCATCCTAGTCCAGCCTTCACAATGAGCTCCCATTCCCCCCCCCAAGAACTCCACACACCGCGACCCTTAGACGTATTCACATCCAAGTCACACCATTTTTAGGTTTCGACCTGGCGAGGGGCAAAGCCCCTCCCAGATCGAAAACTATTGTCTACAGTAGGGATGTTTGGACCGCTTCTGTCTATCATTGGCTAGCTCCATAAATGGAGGCTAGCCATTGGGAGACAGAGGCTGTCAATCGCGCTTTCTCCAGAAAACGCGATTCGGGGGCGTTTCTGGTGCTTTTTTTAAGCCCCGCCCCTTTGTCCCAGGCTGCGCTGCGATTGGCTGCCGGCCCGGGACACACCCGTGACGTCATTCCCGGGCCGCGCTGTGAATGGCTGCCGACCCGGGACACCCCTGTGATGTCATTCCCCGGGCCGCGCTGTGATTGGCTGGCCGGCCCGGGACCTGACTTGTTTTGCTTTTTCTACTCTTAGGTGAGCTGCATTGCCTTTTGGTGGAAGAGGGGCTCTGTAGAAGTTATCGATGTTTCCGAATAATTTCGAATACTTGCGGTCCCAGAATATTTGCTGCGGCTTTTCCTTAAAGTATAAAATGCCCCCTCCCCCCAGTGGGCGCAGAGGTCGTTAATTTTATCGCCGATGTGCCTGTAGGTAAAGTCCGAGCGACAAGGGTCTGCTCCCTTTGATTCTTTTGGGTTTTCTCATAAACGGCAGGCGGTGGGGGTAGGGGACTTGACTGACCACGACGAGAAAAAATGTAATATTTATTTAATTTGATCTCGTTGTCGTCGGTCGAGTCCTCCCCCTCACCACGGCCCACCTTTCTTACCTGCAGGGGCAGCACCAGAGACAATATTCCGATGCTTAAAAATGATAAAATAATGAAATAATACTATCCAAAAATGTGCAACAAAATGCCACATAATTCGACTTTTCTTTGTCACAGAATTATTTCTTGTTGCATAATTTGCTCTACCTCTGCTGCATACTTTCAGTGGTCCTGCTTACTGAATAGGTCGTGGACAGCAAGACTTGACTACCCATAATTATAACAACAAACATTTAGTTGAGTGAGAATTTTGGCGAGTCAAGGTTCCAGAATAAAGAGTAAACTATGAGGTAAATTGGGTCATAAAGGAGTTCAGAGCCTTCCTGAAACCCCACTTTAGCAGCTACAGCGAAAGTGTGGTTCTTTATGGTCCTGTTATGTCTGCAACTCGGCAGACAGACATTCATAACTAACGAAATATAGGAATACAGCATCAACAATATAGTAAGCAGAAACAAGAAAGAATGATGGGTAAATGAAAAGGGCAGGAAGGAATATTGAATGAAAGGATGGATGGATGGATGGATGAGTGATTGGGTGAGTGGATGGACGAGTTGGGGAAAGGATGAGGGAATGGAGAGGTGGATGGACATGATGGCAGAGTAAAAAGATTGATAGATGGATGGTTGAGGACAGTGGCGGCCGAAATGTAAAAGTGGGAGGGTGGGTGGAGGGGGCACGAGGGAAAGTAATACAAACTAAACATGTACCTCATGATAATGGCTGGCTCGCCTCTTGCTGCTTCGTTGCTCCCAGCAGCACCTGGGGAAGCATCATGGACTCTCCATCCAATCCCCGCCCTGCTCTCAAGCATGAGAACAGCACAGGGATTGGCCTGAGTGGGCTGAAAAGACGCTCACTCAGGCACAAGGAGTACATGCTGTCTCCACAAAGCCTGGTTTAGGTTTCGACCTGGCTCCCAGCTTCAATTACATGCAAAGTTGTCTCTTTTTCCACGTTGCTTCAGTCCTCTGAGGTCTTTTAATAACCAATGTTTTCGAGCGCTTTAGTTTCACTTGGTCAACTGAAGTGCACCAGGACTACAACTCCCAGAATTCACTCTGTTCTTAAACTAAAACACAGGAGCGGAGCGTTGTGTCCTCATTGACCGAATAATCTTGTAATCTTTCAATCAGGGTGATGTATAGCCTGGGGCTGCACACATCTATATAAAGTGCCCCGGGGAAGGCCTGGACAGGTGTGAAAACAAATTAGCGAGGAGGACAAGGCGGGCCTCTCTCTGCTGCATACCGCACGTGCATCCTTCCATTTCTTTTTACAGCAACGCCGATGGTTCAGCCGGAGCCATTAAATCCAAATGTAATTTTTTTTGTTAGGTCTCGCATTTGCGAAAGATTAAGCTATTGACATTGTAAATGACAATGCCATTTATTTATCTGTTTTCAAAACCAACACATAAACAATTTGCCATTTGCAATGCCAATAGCTCTAACTTTGTCAAAGGCGAAACCGTTGCATTGTAAATGCTTGTTATTTTTGAGAAGTATAGTGTCAAAATAATTCTCGGAACAGATTTTGCCCGGATGGCCCATGCCAAAAACCCTCCCTGAATATTTCCTTTCTCCAAAGGTCTTTAAAAAGTAAGTTGTGTTGCTCAAATAAACCTCCTTGCAATAATATTCACAGAGATCTCCTTTGCCTTCTCTAAATCTACAGAATTGAATCACATTTATAAATTAGGCATTTATCATCTGAATGTTTAACCTGCATTCCCATTTTTATGGAAATTATTAGAAACATTAGCTGCCCCTTCGTTCTGAGAGAAAAATGCCAATATTGCAGCTTTACCTTCTGGAACCCAACCTTATCTTCTAGATTCTTCTAATAGATGTTGTTAAAAATCCATCTTTTCGAGAGTATGGGAGTAATTAAAGCCTGATACACTAAATTCTAGCACTGAGTGATCTCAGAAGCTGTTTTGGTAGCAAATAGGCTTATGGTATAAAATAAATCAATACATGACAGAATTAATGCCCACATGCATCAAAGAAAATTGCATTCGCAATCGGTGCAAATCGCATAATTTGGCCGTTGGCGAATGCAATTCTTGTGTTTGGGATGCATCAAGTTCAAAGTGTTTTTTCGCAATTTTAGGAATCGCAAATGTAGTTGCGATTTTTAAAATAAATCGCTAAAGTTGCGATTCGCAGTTTTTAGCGAAAAAATGCTATGCATGAAATATCGCAATTTGTGATTTTTTTAGAAATCGCAAATTGGAATTCTTAAAATTAGAAGAAGTGAAACATGGTGGTAATTTTTCAAACTTTATTCACAACAGGTGTCAATCATCAGGGGGGGCGTGGCTTGGGCGCCGATGGTGGAGGTCGCCTTAGCGCTCGGCTCCGCGATCGAGCCGTCATTAATCCTGATCCCCGGGCGATACAGGCACCCCGACCCCCAGATCGTTGAGAGCTGCGGGTGCTGAACCGGGTGGCGACTTTGGAGCCCTGCAGCGAGGCCTGATCGAGGTGAACAAGAGTCTGCGAGGCGAGCGGCGTGGAGCTCAAGATGGCGCCCGCTCCATCTCCGTGGTCCTGAAATGGCCCGTGGACCCAGGGCGACTCCGGCGACACCTACTTCTTCCTTTCCTGCTGGAAGACAGAGGTCAATGCCGACTGCCTGAGCGGCTGGTGACACCAGTGAACTTTCCAAGCGGGGCTCATAGAGACCGCCACTCAGCCGAGCCCTGAACACGACGTAAAGCCACGAAGGGAAGGGGGAGTGACCCGACACCTCGCTTCACTCAAGACGACGCCGGCCACCACCATCTTGGTCCTTGGACTCGGCAGCGTAGGGGCCTACTTGAACCACACTGACAGAGTTCTGAGCCTTGACCAAGCACCGGGGAGCAGCGAGAGTGGCTGGGCGGTGATTGGCCTAGTCACAATATCCACATAGGCCAAATTCGGTGGTTGGAAAGGCCTGCAGTTGATGTCGCAGGTGACAATATCTCGTGGAGATCGAAGACCCCAGCTGTACACTACTGCCTGATAGTGACCCCCCCCCTTCTGCCCTTTTGCTTCCAGGGGAGTGCTGTCGGCCTTCCCCCGGCCCATTGCCGCTGCGGCCTGGCAGGGTAGACGGTTCGTCTGGTGCCCGCGCCACGTGGCACCAACGGCAGCCGCCATTGTTGCCTGATCCCGGTGACCTCACCGTGCCTGCAAAGACCCACTGGCAGTTGCCGCTGTCTTCCTATGCTCTCCGTAATCGGATGCACCCGCTTGGATGAGCACTCAATTCGGTGCGCCTGGCTTATGAGCAGTCACGCTACTCCCAGCCACCACACCGGAGACCGATTGGCGGTCCGGATTCTTCGACGGGAGTCGAGAACATACTGATTGACCCTCCCCTTGACTGGGCGACCTTCGGGTCCACCGCTGAGGACCGCAGCCGCCATGGTGAAGCCGAAGAGTACTAAGGGAGGCTCCCAGGCCGCATCAGACGTGGAGGCGCCTGATAAAGAAGATCGGTTAGACCCGGAGATGGCTGGGAGTCCACATCTCCAACATCAACTCGATAAGATCCTGGCGGCGATCACAGATACGCGGTCGGCTCTTCAGCAGGACATTGCCCAGGTCGCGACGAGCCTGGGCTTGCTCAGAGCGGACCACGGTAAGCTCTCGGACAGAGTCAAAGAAGTGGAGAGCTCCGTGGGAATATTGGAACCGGCGCAAAAAACTTTAGCTGCCGCCATGAAAGACGCTCTGACCCGCATAGATGCTCTGGAGAGGAGAGCGGAGGACGCGGAAGGGCACAATAGAAGGAACAACATCCGTGTGGTGGGCCTGCCGGAAAAAAACGAAGGTGGGGAAATGGTGGCCTACTTGGAGGACTGGCTCAGGACTGTGGTGGCACCTGAGGGGCTTTCCTCCTTTTACACTCTGGAACGAGCGCACCGGGTGCCGGCTAGGCCGCCGCAGCAGGGCCTACCCCCACGCCCGGTGGTGGCGCGGCTACTACATTTTCGCGACAGGGATCTGCTTCTAAGTGCCGCCAGACAAAATGGTCCGTACCAGGTGGCAAATAGCTGGGTGAACATTTTTCCAGATTACACTTATGAGACTCAACGGAGGCGAGCCTCCTTCTTGGAGATCAAGCGAGAACTGAGGAACGAGGGCATCTAGTATTCTTTGCTGTTTCCGGCGAGACTCCGCATCATCCTGGATGGCACGACCAAATTCTTCGATACCCCGGATGACGCATGTAATTGGCTTGAACTGTACAGAGCTGACAAGGATGGCCCTGGGTCCTCCTTCTCGACTACCTCGGAGGCAGGCCTACAACGGAGGTCTAAGAGAATCCGGAGTCGCCGAGGCTAACCTGGCCGACCCTCGACAGTGGAGACTGCGGCGGAGTGGCGGGGGGTGCTGGAGATGGTGGACCTATAACTGAAGATTCGGAGCCGGGCGGAGGTAAAGGACACACAGACACGGAGGACTCTGAGACTGATAGTGTGAACCTCCCGGTGATAACTCCAGAGACAGCGGAGGGCCTGCTTGATGGCTAAGGGTGATCTCGGGTGAGCCGGTTTCAACGGAGGGGGAGGCGGAGGGGGGGGTTGAGTTTATGTGGAAACTGTTGGGTGACTGGACACGGGGTGAGTTGGGGACAAGCCCTTCTTTTAGCCCTCATAACTCAGGGCTCGATCGAACTTCGGTAGCTTTGAGGTGCGGAGACCCCCTATCGACGCTCGACCCCCATTTTGCCCTTAAGGCATACCTGCGGTGGCTACCGTCAGGATAGTTTTGGGTTCTTTTGTGGGTGTAGTTTGGATGGGAACTGGATGGCACTATTTGGGACCTGTTCTGGGGAGGGTGGGGGAGGGGGTATGTTTGGGGGATGTTTTGTTATTGTTGAGGGGGTGGTACGCCATCGGTGCGGGGCATTCACTGTGTTTACCAGTACTTGAGCATTACTGGGGGAGACTTGGAGAGGTACCATGGGACAATGGCTGATCTTTCCACTTTGAAATACATAACCTGGAATGTGCGCGGGCTGCATTCCATGACCAGCCGACATAAGATCCACGCTTACTTGGTGCGTAGAGGAGTGCAGATTGTGCTATTACAAGAGACACACCTGACGAAGGCAGATGGATTGGCGTTGCAGCGTAGGTGGAGGGGGCAGCTATATAACACCACATACTCAGCTTATGCTCGAGGCGGGTTGAACTGGGTGCGGGCCGGGGTTCCCCTGCAGGTAACCAAACACACAGTGGATCCGGAGGGGAGATTCGTAGCCATAGCTGGTAAACTGGGGGTAAAGGACCTGAACATATGCAGCATTTATGGGCCTAACGTGGACCAACTGGCCTTCTTTGCGGCGCTGTCGGGCTCTCTGGCCCACTATCTATTGGGGCCTCTCTTGATAAGGGGGGACTTCAACTCGGTGGTGGACATTGATCTCAACAGATCTCACCCTCCCCTTCCGGACTCCCCAACCCACCGGATAGCCAAGGAGAGACTGGAATGGCAGACTAAATGGGGACTGACGGACATTTGGCGAGCCCAGCACCCGCGTACCCGAGACTACTCCCACTTCTCCGGCATGCACGAACTGCATGTGCGGCTGGATGGGTTTCTGGGTTCGGCGGAACTAGTTTCCACGGCCATGAGGTCTGAGTATCTGGCGAGGACTATCTCCGACCATAACCCTCTACTGGCCGACTTCAGGTGGCTACCGGGTACACCCTGTGTTCCGACCTGGAGGCTACGCCCGGAGATCCTAGAGGACCTGGTGTTCCGGAGGGAACTGGAGGACAGAATCGCCGCGTACTTCGCTGAGAACGAGGGTACAACTGGTGCAAGGGCCACAGAATGGGATGCCTTCAAGGTGGTGATTGGGGGCTATTGCATAACGAAGAAGGTGGGGATGCGACGGGTCCTTTTGGAAGATCTTAGTAAAGCAGATCGGAAACTCTGTGAGATGGAGCTCCTCCGCCCCGGCCACCCGGAGCTTCAACAACAGACTGCGGCGGCGAAGGAAGCCGTAGCTGTTGAAGTTGAACAGCTGCGTAGTTTCGATTACAAGGCATTCCTGACCAGGTCGCTCGCTGAGGGCGATAAATCGGGAGTGCTTCTGGCCTGGCTGGCCAACCCTACGAGACGCACCTCTCCCACTGTAGCGATGCGGGACGCGGAGGGCGTAGAGGTCTATACCCAACCCGAAATCCTCAGTTGCTTTCTGAGCTACTATGAAGAATTATGCCGAAGTAGAATGTCACCGGACATTACCCCCATGGGGAATTTTTTACAGGATTTACCCATCCACGCTCTGGAGCATGAACAGGCGAAGGAACTGGGGAGAGACGTGGAGCTGGGGGAGATCCGCAGCGCCATAAAAAAGATGGCTCGGAACAAAACCCCAGGCCTGGACGGACTTCCAGTGGAGTTTTACTCCACCTACATTGACCTCCTGGCTCCGCGGTTTTTGATAGTTTACAGGGAGGCGAAGCGTCTGGGGCGCCTCCCGGGTTCAATGAGTGAGGCCCTGGTGGTCCCTTTGCTTAAACCTGATAAGGAGGGCAACGACCCGGCGTCGTACAGGCCGCTCTCGATGCTTACGGTCGATTACAAGATTTTATTTATTTTTTAATTTTTTTAATTTTGGTTTATTAGAAGAAACAAAGAGAGAGAAAAACAGCGGCAATCCCGCACATCGTCCCACGCAGGGGGCAGTAGTATAGGCAATGCACAATGATATGAAGCAACAGCTATCCGCTATCGAGCAGAATAGAAGGGCAGAGGCATAGGACCAGGAAAAAAAGCAGTAGCAAGAGCAGTGCAAAAGGTCCGTCGAGCCAGCCCAACCTCTGTAGAAGAGGCAGCCGCCTATGCACATAGTCTTATACGTCCAGCTACAGTAGACCTCAGCCTCTGTGTGGGTGTCTCAAAACAAAGAAGAAACAAAGACAAAAAGAACCCCCCCAACCCTCCCACCCCCCTCCCGCAGTGGTGGTGACAACTATCTTCAACAGGCATGCAGCGGATTCACACTATTAAACCTGAAAGAGATGGAGAGCGCGTATGGAGGTTGGACAAACAGCAGATGGTAATCCTTTGGAAAGGAAACGGACCAAGGGGCCCCATCAGAATTGGAAGTTCACGAAGTTGCCAAAGAAGATATCCGCCACTTTTTCCATGCTAAGTAGTTTCCAGAGCTTTGCGTGCCAGAGGGAAATCGCCGGAGCCTCCGGTTTTTTCCAGGCTGAGGCCAGGGTAAGTTTGGCGGCTCCCAGACTGAGCCATAAGATTTGCTTATCCGCACGCGTCTGATATTCGAGGGTGGGGTCCCGGAGGCCCAACAGCACTTTGGCCATAGAGTCCTCCACCGGGTAGCCATGGATCTCTTTAATATGGGAAAGGATCTCTTCCTAGTACGGACGAATGATCGGGCAATCCCACCATATGTGGCGGAAGTCCCCAAGCAATCCGCAGCCCCTTCAACATCTGTCAGAGGACGTCGGGAATATTCGATGGAGCTTGGCCGGGTACAAGTACCAGACCATGAGCGTCTTAAGGTGGGCCTCTCTCAAGTCCAACGAGTGGTTATGTGCGGCAATATCGCGCCAAAGAGCCGACCATTCCTTGTCCGAGACGTCTCTTCCCAGTAGCTCCTCCCATTGCCCCATGTAGCGGGGGCGCGGAGATACTGCTGATGCAAGCAGTAGTTGATAAAGAAAGGAAATCGCACCTTTCATAACCGAAGTTCGGAGAATAAATGCCTCAAATGGCGAGGGTGGTCTTGTGGCTGCCTCTTGGATCCTTGGTGACGTGGCCGAATGAAGCATCTGAACATGGTGGTACCGTTCTGACATCGGCACGCCATAATCCCTCATGCAATTATCGAAGGTAAGCGGAGAATCACCGTGGAAGAGATGGGTTAGGGCTCTACATCCCCCCTCTCTCCACACTTTGAAGGGGCCCTCCTGCAGTGCCGGCGGGAATTCCAGGTTAAAGTGAATAGGTGTGAATGGGGATGGAAAGGTAGTCCAGCGGTCATCAGCGGCCAACGTGTCCCAGACTTTTAAGGTGGTACTGGTGGGGGTGCTAATGTAGGCGTTCTGGGGCCTATCGTTCTTGGGTTTCCAGGCCAGATCCCAGATTGATCGGCCCGCGACACTCCTATCCATGTGCAGCCAGTGTTTCTCTGAGGTCTGTTGAGACCATTCCACCAGTACCCGTAGTTGTGCCGCTTTATAGTACAATTGCATGTAGCTGCCAGTTGATTTGTGCATGCGCTTAATGCACTTCAGGAACCGAGCTGCTGCTCGTTTTTAATACAACCTTGTTTTCTATTTGCTTTGAGATTTGAGTTAATTATCCCCTGCTCTTAACTTGCGCTGACAGCGCCTGGCCCTCACTTGCATTTTAACTCAGGGATACTCACCGCTGTTTGGCGGGTCCGCTTCCCGGCGCAGGTCCGTTTTTTAGCGCCATCTTGGATGGGGATGGTCGAGCATTAGCGCTGATTAGCTGGTATTGCGCTCTAGTCGCCAGGAGGACGCTAGGCGTATACTTAAGTGAGCCATGCTGACGCGCAGCGGATACGCGCTGCGGGGACGCCAGACTGACGCCGGAGTTACGCCAGAGTTCAGCCCGTCTGCGCCCGTCCGCGCTGAGGACGCGCTGCAGGACGGGCTGGACCCTGGGACTCCTGGCATGCATGCGCCCCCCTCCCTGGAGAATTTGTATGGTACCCTTCATTCCCTGAGACCCCCTGCGCTCTGCTGCCATCATCGGCTTAGACCCGAGGTTCTGAGTCGGGCCCGTTTGTGTCCCTCTTGCAACAGTTCTTTTGCTTGCTCTACTCAGGCCCGTATTCATTCTATCCCTTTTCAGCCTACTAGTCATATCTCCCAACCCAAACAGGGTTTCTTGATCAATGCTCGTTCTTTGATCAAACATGGGATTGAATTTCACGACTTTGTCAGTTCGAGGAACCCTGACTGGGTCTTTGTCACAGAAACTTGGGCTTCTGAGTCCTCTGGCCATGATTTGCTTTTGGCCATACCTGAAGGATACACCTTCCTAAGGTTAGATAGAGAACGCTGTAGAGGTGGTGGAATAGCCATCCTTTTTAAATCTACTCTTTCTTGCACCATAAAACCCTTATCGGTCTCTACGGATCCCTTTGAGGCGCTATACTTTTGTATTGTGCACACCCCGGTGAGTTCCTTTTCTGGCATTTTACTCTATAGGCCCCCTGGGTCCAGAGTCAACTTCTGCCCAGAACTCTTCAGAATTTTGGAACCTTATTTTGGCAGACCTCACTTCACCATTCTGGGCGATATTAATTTCCATTTAGAGGATTCTGCTTCGAAAGATACTTCCTCTCTGCTCAATTCCCTGGAGGCATGCGATTTTGTCCAACTAGTTCTCCACCCGACCCACAAGGCGGGGCATATCCTTGACGGGATTTTTTCTAACGATTCTAGACTAGAGGTCGGTATACCGGTACCAATTACCTGGTCTGACCATCTAGCAGTCCCGCTGTCTTTAGACATTCCCTGCCCTGATGTTACGGTGGGCACTGGCAAAAAACAATCTAAAAGGAGCTTCAAAAACTTCACTAAGGAGGCTCTTGCCCCTTTTATTCGTAACATCAGTATTTCAACTCAGCGGAAGGTGGACGAATCGGCCCAAGAACTCACTGATGCCATTACCAGAGCCGCTGACGAACTAGCCCCCCCCCCTCCTTGAAATCTGCAGCTAGACAGAAGCCATCTGCCCCCTGGTTTTCCGCCGATCTGAGGCTTCTCAGACAAAAATGCAGACAGAAGGAACGTGGCTGGCGTAAATCCTGGGATCACAAAGATAGAGAAGGCTATAAGAGCCTACTACGAGAGTACAAAAAGAGAGTCATCAAGGAAAAACAGGACTATTTTTCCAACCTAACCTGTTCTTTAACATCCTCCAAAGAGCTTTTCAAAATAGTAGACTCCCTATGCTCTCTTCAGGTTCCTGACCCAGTAGTTGCTTCCCAGGAGCTATGTGATGACATATCAGACTTTTTCTACAAAAAGATAGACGATATTTACATAGCCCTAAAGTCGCAGAGGAACTTGCTTAGTTCGGAGGACTTCTCGCAAATTAAACGACTGGAAGCTTGGAATAAAGACTCCCCTCAGTCCCTTGAACATTTCCCTGCTCTCTCTCTAGAAGATCTTAATAGCCTGTTGGACAAAACAAAATCTTCATCCCCACTTGATCCAGTTCCTCTGAAAGTATTTAAGAACTGCAGAGAGATCATTCTTCCCCCGATGCTGGAAGTAATGAATGGAGCCTTGGAACAGGGCATCTTTCCGTCACTCTGGAAGAGAGCCATCGTAAAGCCGCTTCTGAAAAAGACCACCTTAGACCCCGGAGTGCTGAAGAACTTTAGACCCATCTCTCTGCTGCCGGCCCCTGCTAAGATGTTGGAGACCCATTTGAATTTCCATCTTTCAAACTTCCCTGACACCTCAGGCTTCCTGGACGGGTCCCAACATGGCTTCAGAAAGCTGCATAGCACGGAGTCTGCCTTGACGAAAGTCATGGATAACATCCGCAGGAAAGTAGATTTGGGTCTAACCACCGTACTGGTGCTGCTAGATCTTTCAGCAGCATTCGACACCCTGTCTCCCCTGACTTTAACATCTAGGTTAAGGGAGGCAGGGGTAGATGGACCGGCGCTCAGCCTCCTGAGCTCCTTTTTACACCAACGTGAGCAGCGTGTCATGCTAGGTGAATACCTCTCCCCTGCTAAGTCTTTGCAATGTGGGGTGCCACAGGGGTCGGCATTGAGTCCGACCCTGTTCAACATCTACGTGGCCCCCCTTGCAAGACTAGTAAGATCTCAGGGGATGGAGGTAGTGTCGTATGCTGACGACACGCAGATTATGGTATCCCTGACCCACTCTGTAAGTGAAACTGCTTCTAACTTTAGGGCCTGCATGCAACTTGTTGCAGAGTGGATGGTCTCTAACTCCCTAAAGTTGAACGGGGACAAGACAGAGGTCCTGGTCTTTGGCAAGGACCAGGACATGTGGTCAGGTGATTGGTGGCCTCCTTCCTTAGGTAGCTGCCCTACACCTACACAATCTGCTAGGAACCTAGGCGTCATCTTTGACACCCAGCTCTCCATGGAGCTTCAGGTCAACAGAACGGTGGCTACCTGTTGGGGTGTCATCAAGACCCTGAAAAGGATCGTGCAATATCTGTCCCCACAGGCACGGAAACAGGTGGTGATTGCCCTTGTTGGCTCAAGGCTTGACTACTGCAACTCAGCATACGCCGGGGCCAACAAGGGCCTGCTTCAGCGTTTGCAGGTCATACAGAACGCTGCAGCGCGGTTTGCTCTCGCTTTGCCCTGGTTGGCATCTATGACCCTAGCGAGGAAGAACCTCCACTGGCTCCCCATTCCCTCAAGGATCACTTTTAAACTCCTCTGCCTTACATATAAGGCTTTAACTGCAGGCTCGGCTGATGCCCTTGGTTCATTACTCACCAGATATGTTCCGAGCAGATGTTTACGATCCAGCGAGCTTAATCAACTGGTAATTCCCAGAGCCAAGAAGGCTAGATGGGGGAGCAAAGCTTTCTCCATACTGGCACCTCTGATGTGGAATTCACTCCCCCTTGAAATCAAACTACTTCCTTCCCTCGACCTCTTTAGGAAGTCACTGAAAACTTGGCTTTTTATTAATGCATACCAGTAGGCTCTGTTTCTGTCTGCTAACAGCTTTTTATTTGGCTTAGGCGCCTTGACGCCCATTGGGCATAGTTGCGCATTATAAATGATATTCCATTCATTCATTCAGGGAGACCCACTCCTCCCTCCCCCCGCGGTCGCCTCAGAATAGTGAAGGAAAATCGCGCTCGGCCCCCCTGCCAAATGAACCGAAGCATCTGGGTTTTGAGGCGCCTAAAAAGTCCATATCTAAAGGAATGGGGAGCGCCTGGAAGAGGTATAAGTACTTGGGGAGGAGGACCATCTTGATGGCGTGGATTCTGCCAGCCACGAAATGTATTTAGGCTTCCACCTGTCTAAGTCCGCCCTGGTCTTAGCCAGTAAGGGCGGAAAGTTCGCAGAGTATAATTTGCCTACCGTGGGGGTCAGACGGACTCCCAGATACACAATGGAGTTGGAGGCCCAGGCTAATAGGGTGAGAGACTGCACTCGCTCAACCTCTGCAGAAGGAAGCGTGAGATTTAGAACATAAGACTTGTCATAATTGACCTTAAAGCCCGCCACTTCCTCAAATCGCGTGAGCACCTCCTGGACATGTGGGAGGGAGTGTGCTGGATCCTTAATAGACAGTAGCACATCATCCGCAAATAGGGAAATCTTGTGCTGTTCCCCAGTAAAGGGAAGGCCCCGTATCTCCTCGTGTTCCCGCACCGCCAACGCCAATGGTTCAATGCTCAAGGCAAAGAGTAGGGGGGAAAGAGGACAGCCCTGCCTAGTGCCGCGGGAGTGCGAGAAAAAGGCAGAGAGGTGACCGTTCACTGATATTAGAGCGGGGGCTGCTGTAATTGGCTTTCACCATGGAAAGGAACTTATCTGAAAAACCAAAGGCAGTCAAAGTATGAAATAAAAATTCCCAATTCACACGGTCGAAAGCTTTCTCAGCATCGAGGCCTACTAGGACTCCGGGATCCAAAATCTATTGGCCTTTTCTATTAAGTGGACCACTCGTCTAGTGTTGTCGTGGGTTTGACGACCCTTAATAAATCCAGATTGATCCGGATGAATAAGGGCAGGCATCAGGTCCTGGAGTCTAGTAGCAATAATCGAAGAGTAAAGCTTGGCGTCGATGTTGAGAAGGGCTATTGGGCGGTACGAAGAGCACTGAGTAGGGTCCTTCCCGGGTTTGGGAATGACGGAGATGACAGCCTCAGCCAGCGAGCCAGAGGTGGTGCCGGCTTCAGCCATAGTATTGAAAAGAGAGACCAGGAAGTCACACACTTCAGTGGCAAATGTCTTATATAAGAGGGCAGTGTAGCCATCCGGCCCCGGGGCCTTATGCAGTTTCAGGAGTTTGATAGCATCAAGTACTTCTTCGCGAGTGAACGGAGCAGCCAAGAGTTTGTTCCACTCCTTAGACACCTGCGGTATGGGCAGACCCCGTAAATATTCCCGCTGGGCGTCAGAATCAAGCGTGTCTCCCGTATATAGAGCTGCGTAGAAGCGGCCAAATAGATCTGCCTTGATTTCATCACGATGTTGCGGTTCTCCCAGCGAGTCCTGGATCCCTCCTATATAATCCCGTTCCCTCTTCTCTCTGAGTTGTCGAGCCAGGTGTCTCCCCACCTTGTTCCCTTGGGAGTATGAAAGGTGCCGTAATCGCAGCAGGGTGAACTCAGCTCTGTTGTTATAGTGGGCCCTTAATTTCCCCCTGACCGCCGTCAAGGGGCGGAGGGTCAGCCTAGAAGGATTACTTTTGTGGGCCTGCTCAAGGGCAGCCAGTTCCGCCTCCAAATCCTCACGTTCCTTTTGGCGCAGCTTATTGAGATTAGAATTGAGGGCCAGGCAGGTACCCCTGACGGACGCTTTGAGGGCGTCCCACGTGTTGGATACAGACATGTCGGACACAGGGTTGAGCTCAAAAAACTCCCTGATAGCTTTTCGTAGTTCTTTGCATGACGTGTCATCCCTAACAACAGCTGCCGGGAAGTACCAGTGACCAGTGAAGCCCAAGCACGAGCAAGCTATGGTCAGACACAGATAATGGGAATATACTAGAGTCGCAGACATCTCCCCTAAGGGCTTGACCCAGGAATATGTAATCCAGGCGGGAATAGGAGTGGTGAACATGGGAGAAGAAGGTGTAATCTCGGGATAGGGGATGCAAGGAGAGCCAACCATCAATTGAGCCCAGGTCACCAATAAGCCTCTTCGTCTCATCAGAGAACAACCCTGCCTCAGCACTGTGGGGGCCGGAGCTATCCAACTCCCTACTCCACACCAAATTAAAGTCCCCTAGCAAGAATAGGTGCCCCTCAACAAATTCTGATATTTTGTGCAGCAGTCCCTGGATGAAGCTATTTTGTCCCGCATTGGGGGCATACACTACTACGAAGGTGCTCAGCCTGCCATGGACGAGACCCTTCACCATCAGCCAACGGCCCTCTTTGTCGCTGTTCACATCCATAGGCTGAAAGTGAAGGGCCACCCGGAAGAAAAGGGCCACCCCCCTGTGTTTTGTGGAAGCAGAAGATCTATAAATAAGAGGGAAAAGCTTGTGCTTAAGGCGCAGTTCATCCTTACGCGCCAGGTCCGTCTCCTGGAGGCCCACTATATCGAGTTGGTGGTCATTCAAATACTTCCACACCCTCTGACGTTTTTGTGGGGAATTCAGGCCCTTGACATTCCACGACCCAATACTAATAGGCATCATTAGGTAACAATCCCACTAACGCTAGTCCCCCGCCCCTTCTCTGCCCTCCAAAGCCATCCCCAGTGTTCGTGGGTAACATAGTAAGGTAGCAACCTGCCGAGGCGTCCCAAAGCAAAAGAACGCTGGCCAAAGCATATCTCAACCTCCCCCCCTCAGACCGGAGGCTCCCCACCAGGCAATCCCACACAACGTCCCCACTCGTGGCACCCCTGTAGGGGGAAGGATCTCCCAGATAACCACCCCAGCTTCCCACAATAAGAGCACAGACCCCTAAAGACCCAAAAGCCAGATGCAAGTCGTCCTGAGCCACCACACGCATACACCGCAAAACAAAAAAGACAGTCAGCCATGCATACCTGTCACCACCACTCCCCCTCCCGAACCCCCCTTCCCCATCACCCCTAACAACCCCCCGCAACACCTCCCCCCCAGAAACCACCCAGAACTGTATTCAAACCAATAAAACAAAAGATAGCAGCAAGTTGAAAAAGGAACCCAAGGAGTAGCAAGGCACTTAACAATCCTGGTGCATAATAGTTTGTGGATTCCTCCAGGGGCAGAGGATGGGGCACCACATGATGTGCCCCAAAGGCCACGAACCGGGGTGTCTTCCCAAAACGTACAAGTTTACCCACGGTACCTGAAGTTACGTGTCCCTCCGGCGCCAGTTCGTCTTCAATGTAGAACTCAGGCCGCCCCAGAGCTATGCTGTGAGGCTGACTCCGTCCCTGAGGCCATGGATGCCAGCGCTGCCCCCCTTTCCTGTAAACTGGTTGCACAATCCGGTCTTCCCCGATCTGTCTTTCGGCCCACTCTCTGCCATGAGGGGGATCGCTGTCATCTCCCTGCCGGGGAACTTCCGCCCCCAGGGGATGGGGCTGTGTCGTTGAGGCCCAGAAGGTCCTTTGCCACCTGGAGAGAACGGATCTGCGCCAGTCTATTCTGCCACCTGAAAATGATGCGGAAGGGATGGCCCCAAGAATAGGAGATATTGTGTTCACGCAGATAGGTGGTCACAGGCCAAAACTCACGCCGCTTTTGGAGCGTTGTGGCTGCCAAGTCCTGGTACAGCTGGGGGTGGTGGTCCCGGAACTGTATCGATGCGGATTCTCGCGCCTTCCGTAATATGCGTTCTTTCAGCTGAAAATCATGGACGCAGACCAAAATGTCAGGTGGAGGGCCCCCCCACCCCGTCTAGGCAAACCGACTCTATGAACTCTGTCCATTTTAATGTCTTGGATATCCTCATCATCCAGGATTTGCAAAAAGAGAGCGAGAACATAGCTTCGTAAATCACCAGCTTCCCCGTCCCATGGCACAGCCCGTATGCGGATGTTGTTCCGACGGGAACGGTTCTCCAAATCCTCGGCGTGCGCCTGGAGGTCCAAGTTCTGCTCCGTGAGCCGAATCACATCTTGCTGCAATTGATGGACATAATTCGCCATGCTTAGATCGTGGTCCTCCAGAGTGGCCACCCTCTCTCCGATGCCATCCACGTCCCTCCTCACCTCTCGAAGGTCCGAGGCCAGTTGGGAACGCAGCTCCGATATGTCCTCCTTGATAGAAGCAAAGAGCTCCATCATAAATGCTTTAGTCGCAGGAGCCTCATCGTCCTTTGGTTTGGGCGATACACTAGGCCCGGGAGATGCCGGTTGCTGAGTTCCCCTCGAGGGGCCATCCTTACGGGGCTTCCCCTTACGTTGTGTGGAGGACATGGCGGCGCCCTTGCTCGCCCGGGTATGCAGGATGAGGCTCACTGGTCACAGCCGCTGGTTCGATAGAGGCCCAGCCGTAGTGCGTTACAGTCCAAATCCTGTTGCCACAAATAAACAGAGGTAGCGATCTTACTCTCCACGTGGCTCAGGATCTCCCGCACAGTACACCAGTGGCGAAAGATAGTCCTGGTCAGCTGGAGTGACGCGCTGCAGGCCTTTACTGTACAGGGTGGCACACCGCCTCGAGATCGGCCGGCTCCAGCCCCGAGATCAGTCCGACCACCACCCTGGTCTCGAGTCTCTCGGGCCTACTCTCAAGGGGCCGACCCTGCCCTTTCCATCAGCCCCAGGCGTCGATACACGACACAAGCACCTCGCGGTCCGCTGGTCACCACGTGGCGTAGTCCGCCTGCCACCACTCACTTTGCCCAGGTTAGGTATGGGCGGAAAATCCGTTTCGCTCGCGGATTTTGCGGATTTTCGGGAAATCCGCAATCCGCGAGATTCGCGAATCTCCCGCAAAATCCGCAAATCCGCGAGCAGCGGATTTTGCTCGCACTGCTCGCACTGTTCGCGTGAGTTCGCGGCTTCCCAGTACAACTTCGCGCCCCGCGAATAAGTGCTAAATTGCAGAAATACGATCTTAGCAAAACTGAAACTACTTGCCAGGTTCAAAAGTTCAGGCTCATCATTAGTAGCCATTTCCTGTAGTGCTTCCTGAGGGGCCCCTCCAGAGTTCAGTTGCCAGTTGCAACTATTATGTGACCCTGCTCTGAACCTCAGAATAGTTACACATATGCCACAAAGGTCCTGAATTACAGCTAAGGGAGACAAGCAGGAGCCAGGCTGGAAGTTAAAATCCATTAATCAGCCCCTAATTCATTATTGTCAGTTGGGGCAGGGCAGGTGTTGTAACTAATTTTGCAACAATGAAAGCACTTAGCAAGTGCAAAAGATCACTAATCAGGGCGCACTAAGGAAGCAGGTGCCAGCTAAAAAAATATTCTGTGACACATTAATCAGCCCCAAATTAATTCAGGTCACTTGAGGCAGGGAAGGTGTGCTTTGCTTTGCCGAAAATAATGTACACTGGACAACCAGAGGGTGTGGTGATGAAACAGAGGGTGGCATGGGTGGGCCAGAGGGTGGCATGAGTAGTCAGAGAGTGGCAGTGGTGACAGAGAGTGGCAGTGATGAAGAAGAGTGTCCCAAACAGGCTGGACACGTAGAAACAACAAGTTCGCAAAACTTGCGACCCGACAGGTAAGTTCGCAAATTGCGAAATTGTAAAAACCCTCGCGAACTGGCAGAAACACGGGCGAACACAAAAAAAAAAAATCCGCAAATTCGCGGGAATTCGCGGATTTTGCGGATTGCGAGTTCGCAAATCCGCAAAATTCGCGAACGCGAGATCCGCAAAATTCGCCCATGCTTAGCCCAGGTACACGCGCAAGTCCACCTCATCAAATGCGCCACCAGACCACTGCTCCGTAGTCGGACCAAGCACTGTCGCCAATGGGCATCGCAGAGAAGTCAGTTCCACAGCCTGGGTGCGAGCCCGCCGTCAGGCCTCCGCAGGACAACGGGCACAGCATGATCAGGGGCACCCCAGCGCAACGCGAGTAGACAGCACCGCTCTCCAAGGTGCAAGTGTACAAAGTAGGCCTCCCTGCCAGCCAGATCCCAGAAATCAGGGCTCACCTCTACCGCAATCGTCTGAAGCCAGGACTCTAGCTCCAGCAGTCATGCACCGATCGAGTCCCCCGCAAGACAAGTCCTAGGGGGTGTTCTCGCATTGCAACGGCCGCCGCCGCTTCGCAACGCCAGGCCGAGTCTCCTTCCACACCGCCTTCGCTACAGGCGCACACAGGCCAGGCTTCACAATGGCGGCTCACCGCCGCAGCAACTCAGCTCCCCAGCCGAGGTATCAGGATCCCGGGGGCTCACCGCTGCAAGGCAGCCCCAACCGCCAGTCCAGATCAGGAATGGGGGGGAGGGGAAGAGCAATCGCGGCACTTGACTTTCCCTGCTGGCCTCCACCTCCAGCACCCCCCTACCAGCCGCAATGCCATCCCTCGGCGAGGCCTCCCTTCTCCGGGGTCCTTGCGCAGCACACCCCGGCAGGAGGTGAGTCGATAGCCGAGTGCGCTGAAGACTCTGCAGTGCGCGGGTCTCCGCCAGAGTCCGCCCCTCTCCTCGCAGCTCAAGACGTCCGGCCCCCTTGGCTACTCGAGGCCGGGGATCACAGGGCCTCAGAGCGCCGCCGCGCTCCAGTCCGCCTCCAAGCCTCTTCGGGGCAAAATCGCTTTACCGGAACCAGTCCCCCTGCCTCGGGGGTCACAGCAGGCAGTGGGGGCGTCGATAGCTCGCTGCTCCGGGGGCTATTCAATGCTTAGCTGGGTTTGGCGCCGGAGGTACTCTGAAAGACGTCTCACTCCGTCGCCATCTTGGCCGATTACAAGATTTTAAGTAGCATCCTGGCCTCGAGATTGCTGGGCCACATGGGCTCCCTAGTGCACAAAGACCAGGCGGATTTTATCCCCAAGCGTAATACTACGATGAACATACGTTGTTTGTTCCGCCTGCTGGAGGAGGACCACGGCGAGGCCCCCCAACCCATGATCCTCTCAATTGACCTGGAGAAGGCTTTTGACAGCTTAGAGTGGGAATACCTCCGTAAAGTGCTTGGTTGCTTTGGGCTAGGGGAGGGGTTCTTGCGCTGGACTACTGTGCTATATGCCTCGGCGATGGCTAGGGTGAGATCAGGCCCGCTGGTTTCCCAACAGTACCAAGTAGAGCGAGGCACGAGGCAGGGCTGTTCACTGTCCCCGCTGCTCTTTGCGCTCGCAGTGGAGCCCCTAGCGCTATCGATTCGCACCGGAGCCCATTATGGAGGACTGCAGACCTTGTCAGGGCGACAGTACATTTCCCTCTATGCTGACGACCTGTTGCTTTTCCTGGAGAATGCTGGAGAGGCCGGTGCTGACACAGTACTCACTGCTTTCGGTGAGGTGTCGGGCCTCAGGGTGAACTGGGCGAAAACTTGTTTGTTCCCGGTTCGTGGGGGAGAGCCCAAACCCGACACCCCTAGAGCGATCAGATGGGCGCCTAGCTGCCTCAAATATCTCAGGGTTTACATTTATCACAGCCCTGCTGACATCCTGGAGGGTAATATTTCTCGATGCGTCCGGGCACTGAAGGGTAGCACGTCCTTCTGGGCCACCCTGCCCCTATCGGTGGCAGGATATATAGCATTGCTGAAAATGGTGGCACTTCCTCGGCTGCTGTATTATTTCAGGGCGCTTCCGGTCTGGATCCCACCGGCAGTCTTCCGGAACTTGAGCTCACTGCTCGTGGCATTCCTTTGGGGATCAGGCCACTGCAGAGTTGCGCTTAAGACCCTAATGAGACCTAAAGCGGAGGGGGGATTAGCTGTACCCGACTTTGAAACTTATTACTTGGCCGCCCAACTGCAGACCTACACTCATGAGATAGCACGGGAGTTTCGAGGCCCAGAGGAGGAGCGGGGGCTGGGCATATCCAGACACGTTCTATCCTATATTGCACTGCAACAGAGGCTGGCTCTGAGGGACCTCACAATGGAGGAATGCACTATTAGATCGTGCTGGAACCGGGTGCAACGCAAGTCGGGACTGAAACACCTTTACGCCCCGGAAAAACCACTTGGGATGCTCACTGCATTACCGCATGGTGGCGATTGGTCACAACTGCGGGCTTGGGAGGACGCGGACATACAGATCATAGGGGACCTTTATGAAGATGGAGTGCTACTGTCTTTCCAGGTACTACTGGACCGCTTTGGCATCCCCGGGGCGACATTTTGCTCCATGCGGCGGTCACGAGAGCACTCTAAGCGCACTGGCAGAATGGTTTTGGGAACCACAGACGTCAGCGACGTGTCAATATGTCATGATGGCGGCGGGAACGGTCAAAGCTGTAACGTGTTTGTACTCCAGGATGGTCAACGAGCGGTTACTTCCATTGGACACACTCAGGACCCGATGGGAGGCAGACATAGGGAGGGACATCCCGGAGACCACGTGGGCCCAGTTGATGCGCCGGGCATGGAAGAGCACACGTAACGCTCGGTTCCAATTTGTCCACTTTTACATATTGCACCACGCCTACAGGACCCCAGAGAAAATACAGAAATACTTTGCCTCCAACACGGCGGCCTGCCCGAGATGCCGGACGATTGAGGCTGACCTTATCCATATGCGATGGTCCTGCTCCTCTTTGTCCTCGTATTGGACGTTGATAGGGGACACCCTCAATAGGGTTACAGAGCGGTCCCTCCAATTTGACACTGCGGTGGGGATCTTGCACTGGCTTCCTCATACCCCCAGAAACAAAGTCACCAGTAAATTTATTGATATGGGACTACTCCTGGCGAAGCGGGAAATAACTCGACACTGGAAGGCACGGGTTGGTCCAACGGGCACTAAATGGCGCAGTGAATTTCTTAAGTGGGCTGAGGGAGAGAGCACCCTGCGATACCAGCTAGCGAGGCGGCAGCAGAATGAGAAGGCGCTCGAATCAGCACAGGCGTGGGAGGCATTGGTGCAGGCCCTGCGCGATCACAGCACACCCAGTGACACGGACAGCGATGCCGATGGGCAGCCTGCGTCTCCGTAGTGCAATGGGTGCACGGGATTCCCGTCAGGCTGCGTAATGTCTCCTACCACACGCTCTTTGCACATTAACCAGGACACCGATGGCGGGGATGGGAGGGGGGTGGGGGATAGAGGGCGGAGAGAGCATCTTAAGCTTCCTATTACACCGTTTGATTATTGCACTTTCTGATTGGACATTAGACCTCTGGGAGTCGGTTGTTTAGCTGTAAGAGGGGGAGGGAGTTTTCTTTCTTTTAGAAAAGCAGAAGTAACACTTTAACGTATGACTGGTCATATTTAGAAGGCCGCTGGTCCCGAACCATCGTTTCAGCATAACTTGCCGCCCGACCCCCGGGTTGTGGGCTAAATGGCCGTGTATCAATGTTATTTTACCGTCGGTGATACCATCACCGTTTGCCTTATCACTGACCAATGTGTAACTATAACTAATTCCTGCAATAAAAATATATTTACAAAAAAAACCCAAAAAAACAGGTGTCAATCATCAGGACTGCGTATAAGGACCTCAGAGACCATTACAGTGTTTTTCAGCAGGGCAGCACTTTTCTTTTTGGCTCGCAGGCAGAGGTTGAGAGTAGCTGCAGTATGGAGGAGAAGGCTGATACAAGAGAGAATCTTCAGAGTGCGCATAACCTTACTAGGGCAGACTGAAACAGAGATCGATGATTGGTATAGGCTCAATGCTCATTTAATTTTACATTTAATTCAAGAATTGGACCCAATCTTACAGAGGCAAACACGCAGGACACAAGCTATACCAACCCATGTTCAGGTATTGTGTTCACTGCACCTCCTTGCTTCTGGGTCATTTCAGGGTATACTAGCCATTGCTGGTGGTGTCTCCCAGAGTTCACTTTCCAGATTTTTTAATGCCTTCCTAAATGACATGTGGCCAAGTATGAGGCATCACATACAATTTCCTAGTTCACAGCAGGATTTGATGAAAACCAAGTTAGATTTCTATAACATGGCTCATTTCCCACATGTCATTGGCTGTGTAGATGGCACACATATTCGCATTTGCCCACCCTCCTAAAATGAGTATATTTTCCGCAACAGGAAATGCTTCCATTCTCTCAACATTCAAGCCATTTGTAATTCTAAAACTAATATCACAGACATTGTTGCATGTTACCCTGGAAGTGCCCATGACTCCTACATTTTTAGACACAGTGCCATCCATGCTCGACTGCTTGCAGGTCAATTTGGAGATGGATACTTGCTTGATAACTATAATTTTTCAAATTGAAACACACTCTTCCATTATGTAGACATGTCTTCCTTGCATGTTAACTGTCTTTCTCAATTTTTGAAGGTGATAGTGCCTATGCAGTGAGGTCTTACATTTTAACTCCTTACCTCAATCCAACTACCAGGAAAGAGCAGCAGTATAACCAGGCTCACATAACAACCCGCAATGTGATTGAGAGAACCTTTGGTGTGATGAAATCGCGGTTCCGCATACTGCATAAGACTGGTGGAGCATTGCAATATCGTCCACAGATTTGTTGCAAAATACTAGCTGCATGTGCAATGCTGCACAATTTAGCAACTGAGAGAGGCATGGAACTGGATGAAGATGTATTACCTCAAAATGACAATCAGCCTCCACAACCCCAAGCAAGAGGACATGAACCAGAAGCAGCAGAGGGAAGAAGGAGAAGGGCAGAGATAACACAACATTACTTCTGAAAGAGGTAGGAAGCACACAAGACAATGTTTGTATGAACTGTAAATTGTTTTTTTATTTAAAGTCAAAATAAATGCATTCACTGCATGTAAAGTGAATGTTTCCCCATGAATGAAGAAATTTTTTATCCTGCATTTTAATAATGAATAACATTACAACATAAATGATTTGGGCATTTTCCTCACAGACAAGTGGCTTAACAGAAATGATGTTACTTCTTACGTGCACGCACACCTAATACCTTCACTGCATTTTTGCTATTGCCCATGGGCATGTTGCTGGCATCATTCTATTTTCTATTGCTACGGTGTGTCCCAGTTAAGCAATGCTCAAGTATGCCACTCACAGTACTTTCTGCTCCACTGTCCTCTATTGGTAGCTGGTTATCAGGAGCTTTATTGCTATGGGATTTATCAATAGATTCATGGAGTGTCCCCATTCCCTTTGCAATCTCTGCAAATATTTTCTTCATATCCAACTGCATGGAAAGTGTCTGTTTGCAGAGCTGAGCTGTACAATTGGAAAGGCGGGACATTTGACTGTTATGACCCTGCATGCAGGTCATTAGTCGCAGGTGCCTTTTCCCACTTTCATTTTGCTGGTTTTGTATCACTGTGCACATGGTCTCTAAAGAAGTGGCAATGCGGTCCAGCTTCTCTGACGATGTTTCATGGCCTGTCTTAATTACATTTATCATTCTGCTCATACTGTTGTGCATGGCACCAATTTGTTTGCTGATATGTCCAAGTTTACCTTTCATGATTCTAATGTCTTTGCCTTGCAGGCGCTGCACCTTGAGGATTTTGTCTTCCACAAGACTGCCGGTGCTGGTGCCCTCTCCAACTCTGCCACTATCTGATACATGAGCACGGCGTCTATAAAACTGCTGAAGTCTCCTTCGCCTACTCAGCCTTGTGTTAGTGACTGTTGGAGTAGGTTGAGGTTGCCTTTCAGAAACATTTCCAATGTGTTCCTCTTCAGAATCACTTTGAAGCAGTTGACGCACTCTCTGTCTTTCACCTCTTTGAGAAAGGGATGCTGATGTGGTTGGTGCATTTCCCTCATCTGTTTCTTGGCCTTCTTGGGTGTTTAAATCCCTCAAATCACGTTCAATTATTTCCTGAAGTGTTTCGATGGTTGGAAAAGTGCAAACATGATGTTATTTAAGAGTTTGCACTTTAGAAAAATGTTTCAAATAAAGGTTGAGTTACATTAAAATAACATTTACCCGGTCTACTTCAGCCTCATTTTTAAATGTAAATGAATACAAGTGATTTGTTTTGTAAAATAATATTTAGTTCTGAAGAAAACTACATCTCCCATGATGCACTGCTTTTAGACTTTCAACTGTTAATATCTTGATTTGAAAACGAAAAAGAAGTACTACAATACTGAAGAAAGTTTTCAGCAAGTACAACTACTTAGACAACCCTCTTGCACTCTCATTGCTCACTTCAAAAAACAAAAAACATTAACAGTACACTTACCTTCAGAAGGGGTAGGAAGCTCTGAAGTATCAATGTCTATCAATCCAACTACAGCCTCAGTCAACAGTGTGCCTTCCACCATGTCTTCCAGGGGGGTGTTGGGTCTATCCCGGGGGGGGCCACCACCAGTTCTTTTTGCAGTTTTAATCCTGGTTGCAAACCTCTCTTTTGCACGACTGCGCAGGTCATACCATCATTTTTGTAAATTATTAATGTCACGATGTGCTACACCAACTGCATTGACCTTTGCTTGGATAGCAAGCCATTGATTTCTTTTAACAGCTTCTGGAACCTTCAGAGACTGCTTCCCAAAAAGTTGTTCCTGTCTCTCAGTCACCTCCTCAATGAGAATTTCCAACTCTTGGTCTGAAAATTTAATTTTCCTTTTCCTGGCTGGCCCCTCTCCAACAGGATTTTCATTTGCCATTTCTCCACAGATTTCACAAACACAGACTGCAGCAGCAACCTCCAGGGAAAGCTCCAAAAGCCAAACCTCTACATCAAACCAGGGAGCAGCTGTGACTAATTGCTGTACTGGCTTCCAGGCTGTTAACTCAATGAGATTCATCATGTGTGCGTTTTCGCATTTTGCGAATTCGCAAAAAGTGAATTCGCAAATAAGAATTTGCATATTTCTTGCGATTCGGTAAAAAATGCGATTTTTACTGAATCACAAAAAAAAGCGAAAAAAATGATGCATTGGAATTTGCGATTCTTTATTTGCGATTCCTTAATTTTCGCAAATAAGGAATCGCAAATTACAACGTTGATGCATGTGCCCATAAGTCTTTCTGAAACTCAAGTGTATTCTTATCCAAAAACTTAGATCCTTATGGGTCTATCAAATCCAAAACTTGATATGAAGCAAATACCTTTGCTGTTTTAATTGTATTCTGCCTTCGATTGGATGAGGCAGAATACAAAGCTACCTCCTGCAAAACATTTTAATTGTTGCTGATAATTAGCCATGCAGTGGTAGGAGTGATTAATAAAGATCTGTTAACAAGTATGGGTTATACTCCATGGGAGCATATACACTCACTTTGGTCATTCATTCATAGCCAAATGAGCAGTTTACCCAAGCCCAACGTTCTTCATTATTGGTTTGGTAGCAATGTATTTCGGTATGCAGACCTTTAGCTACAAATATGACTATGGACTGCACTCGTCGGGGTCCGGTGTGAGGGTTTTGCAGGTACACAGAGGGTGCCTAGCGTCGAGGGCAGTGTGCCAATTATGCTTCCACCCCCCTCCCATGACCCATGGTGTACTGTGAACACACCATATAAGTGCTGAAGCCTCCTAAACCAGGAGTAACTGGGAAGAAAATCCTCTACCCTTTTTTATTCGCACTTTTTTCACCAATTTTCACTCTTCACGTCCCTAGGTAAGCGTGGGCCTTAGCGTGCCCATACGACAGGGTTTAGTACACTTTTTCAAGTCCTGATGAATGCCTGGTAACTTTACACCGTTTCAAAGGCAGAAACGTGTTGACTGACGAATAACTAACTTTGGAAATATACCACACAACAAATTGTGGACTACTTTGCTACACTTAATTTTAAATGTATGTCTTAGTGATCTAATAATAAAAAATTCTCTTGATACACTTAAGACATTTTTTTAAATTCCCTCACCACATAATATAATTTACCTTCACTGCACGCCTGAACTCACACAACCTGCTCCGCAGTAATTCTGGCGTCAAAGCACACTAAAGAGGCACTCGGCCTCTTTAGTGGGGCCCAATGATGAAGCATGTCACCACTAGGTGATGAGTGAGGGCTTTCTTAACTGATCCAAGTGAGGCCAGTTTTTTGTTCTCCTGCTCCTGTTTGTGGTTTCTCAAATACCAGAGAACACTCTTTTGTTGTTTATATGGACTGCACTCGCCAAAGGAAAACATTTGAATTCTCATAATTTATTAAACAGGGTAAAATTCAACATTCTACATTTTGAGATATTGGGGCCAGATGTTCGACTGTTTTTTGTGGTCATAAATGGGACCCATTCCCCTTTGTGAATGGGTGCGAAAATATTTTTAAAGAGCAGGCAGTGGTCCCAGGGACTACTGCCTGCCATTGAAAAATGATAAGAATCATGTTAATTTTTTTTAAAAAGCTCATCCCTTTTTACTTTAAGGAAAATGGGCTGCATTTGAGAAAAAAAAGTTGCTATATTGAAAAATCAAACACAGACATGGGGGTCTGCAGTCCCAAGCAGGCCACCACCCCAGTGTTTGCAGGTTCAGAAACAAGTTTATTTAGACATTTGTCCATAAAACCCTTGTGTTTGCAGGCCATTCCCAATGGGTCGCAAATTACCTTTTGACCCGTTTGAGAATCGCAAACAGTGTCTCAGACACTGTTGTACATTCCATTTTGCAAATCGGAAATTGCGACTCGCAAAATATTCGCAAATTGCGACTCACAGAATGGAATGGTCCTACATCTGGCCCTAGGTCTCTTGCAGAAGAATAATAGGTGGTTATGCAAAAAAACATGATTCAATAACCTGTAGTTTGCTCCTATTTTTAAACCCATCTATAATAAAAGATAATATTCTGAAATAAAATATGATCCTAGGTGTTTTCATCATCAAGTGAATATGTGTCCAAAGAACTGTAATCCACCCATAATACATAAATACAGTGGAATATCTGACAGCAAATGCGCTAGTCAGTGTTTATAAAGTGACCTGGGCTTTTTCTCCAACATAGTTTGAAAAGTGCCAATATAAGTGTAAATCTCCAGACTCTTAAAATCTATACCAGCCATTCAGTGCCAAACATTAATAAAATACACTGCCAGACCGCAATAAAAACACAATTGATCAACTCTAAGCAACAAAAGTACTGACCCATTTTTATATGAGAGCAAGTGTTTAGTGCTTGCCTCTGTGATTTGTAAATTGCTAAATAGCGTGCAATTCTGTAAAGCCCCTGATCCGTACCAGCCATTCATTACAACACTTTCCTAAAATGCAGTACCTAACCACCAATAAACCAATTAACTCCGTTGATATACATCGACTTAAATCATCATAAAAGAAAGGTGAAAATGTACAAAGATGCAACGTGAAGACATGATGCTAAACTCCTTAAATCTCTCCCAACGTATTCTTACAGGTTGGCCCCATTCTGACCCCATAACAGAACCTCCTAATAATCTTATCAGCACCACATTCAGTGCCATTGCTCACCACATTTCTTGTTAGCCTCCCATCCATCCATTGTTACCTTAAATACATTATCAACATCATCATGCACCGGAGTGACAAATACCATTCAAAAGACTTGTGCTTGTTTGAGCCCGACATACAAAAAAAAATAACCCATTGAAGAGAATTTTTCACTTAGCTTGTTGCACAAAGGTGGTGTGAACACCACCTTCTTGTAACTGAGATAACTAGTTTTTAAACTCTTCCACCCACAGACAGTTTCAATAGACGTATGCAAAAATAGCAGTTGATGGACAGAATGCAGAACAATGTCATACATTCACCCCAGTACAAAGATCAATTGGAAATGTTTTCAACTTGCATTTGATCTGAACCCTACTCACACATAGGCTGCAGTTCAATATAAATCTTTATTCAGTAATTAAATAACCATAAAAGAATACAGATCAAAAACAATATTATCAAATTCAAAGTTATTAAATACAAACAGTATAATTACTCATGAAACTATAAACATTAAAACAGCTAATCAGGTCTCATTCTCCTAGAAACCCAGACAGCTCGTAAAAAGGATAAAACTGTAAAGATCACATACTCAGTGGGAAGCATCGGCAGATACATCAGGGTAGGCCTAACTTGTTTCAGATTCAAAAATTTCAACAAGGGACTTATAACACACTTTCTCGGCCAGCTGAAATAAGAACAAAACATTGAAAACTGCAGCATGTTCTGCGGTGACAAATTGTCTCAACCACAGAGTACCCTTACCTCAGGCCTACCCACCCACATGGAGTTGGCAAGAAATGATGCAACTGATTGAACTTAAACCTGGCCAATAAGAACCTGTCATGCTGTGAGCGAACCATGACCAGATATGGCTCCATCCCCTGCACAGTTTTTAAGAGCATGTGACCTCAAACTGAAGGCTTCTGAAGTTCCAAACTTTCACTCTCCAAATTAGAGCGTTCCAAAAAGAACCTTTTGACACTCCCCAACTCACAGAAGGAGAGAAAGGTAGAGTCACAAAAATTTCAGACCCACCTATGGAGTAAAAGGCTGCTTTAATATAGGCTATCCATGGTATGCTACTTACCCGATCCAGGGCCAAACAGTCCTCAAGGATCAGCAAGCTTAGCTTCAATTCCGCCCTACTCCAGATCTTGATTCAGCACAGGAGCAGGCTTAAAGATATCAGGTCCAAAACCTTTTCAAGCCCAAGCTCCACATGCACGGAAAAGGCTGGGGTAGACTGAGGGACCCGAACCAACTGGCTTAAAAAATATTCTCCGTCGTTTGAATCCAGTCCAACTTGGCATACCCCCAGTCCTCACTGCCATAACAAAGCTGAGCAATGCACTTGGCTTGATAAATTGTTAGGAGATCCCATGGTGTCAAGCCTATGTGCAAAACTAAAAACCACCTCATTGCTTTTACAAACTATTGAAGAGATTTTTTCACGTACCTTGTTGCACAAAGGTGGTTTGAACACCAACTGCTTGGAACTGAGATAACTTGTTTTAAAACTCCTCCACCTTCAGGCAGTTTATAGTCATGTCTGAACCAACTGGAAATGTTTTCAACTTACATTTGATCCTAACCCTCCTCACTCATAGGATGCAGTTGTGACTATACCCATGTGATCTTGGTTCCACCTCATGACCGTGAGCAGGTGTACCACAACCTAAAGCATTTTCACTCCATCAATGTGCAGGTGGTTTCTCTACAGACCACTTCCTTACCAGCGTCTGTACAAAAATCCCAAGATCAACTAATGACTTGATGATGCTCCTCAAGAGCAGTGTACGACAGCAGATGGCAGGCCTTGCACCAAGGAGAGCTTTGATTGTTGGTGTGTTAAAAAACAAGATTGTACTGCAATTAATATGGAGTTTTATTAAGTCTTTAGAAAAATGTGTGATATTTTCATTTTTTATTTATTACAGAGAATTTAGCCTATCCCAATTAAACTTAGCTTTTAACATCTTCGAGTGACCCAGCAACACCTGGGGAGTTCCATTACAAAGAAGAACATGTCCACACCAGAGGGCCTATGGAACTTATGTTTGGCATCTGAAAGGTCTGCATCAGATGTCTTAATAAAATCGGCAGTTTATGTAACACACAGTGTGTTTTTAAAACTAAATTTTTTTAATACTTAAATTTAACAGTTAATCTGTTTGGTGAGTTAATAAGTTAATTACATTTCACCATGTGGTAATACATCCAATTTTATTTTTAATATAATAGATTGTGCGTTTTAACATGAGTAAATACTTTAATTAATTAATTAATTTGTTTGAAGGTTTATATATGGCGCAAACTCGACCCGTAGGTATTGGAGCGTCTTACATGATCACCAGTTACGTCCCACAAGGACACATTCAATTTTGGAAGGCATGGGATGATTAAGTGATTTGCCCAGAATCACAGGATGGTGAGCCGAGGTAAGAACAGACATTTTAGAAGACACAATTTAAAAGCATTCCTAAATAAATTCTAAGGGTTGATTATGACTTTGGCGCAGTTGTGCTGGCTCTCCACCGACACAGTTGCGCCAAAGCCGGGCAAGGACCACCCACCGTATTATGAGTTGAGCTCGTAATATGCTGAGCAGGACTGTGCAAGATCCGCCCAGCATGTTACATTGTGGCACAGCTTCACCACCAACAGTAAAGGACTGTTCCCTGGCACAGCGGTGGTCCTCCGCCGCAATGACTTTTGAAGTCGTAATGCGGCAGACGGACCACCGCAAGTTTGTCAGTCTTACGACCGCCAGACTAGTAATGAGACCCATAATCTGCCACTCATGTAACTAGTTACATTTATAAATTTTATTTACATTTTTACATTATATAGCATTTTCCAAGAATGAGGTAGTGCTAATGGTTTTTGTGTATGAAAATATAGTCCAAAGTTGTTGAAAGTTAAGGAGCACACAGCAAGGTTTAGGGCAGCAAGTGAAATGTTATGCCATCTTGTGAATACGGTGGCATTAATGTTCATTGATTAAGGCTCACAGGATCATATTAGTTTTTACTTTTCTTGGTGGTAGGTTTCTCAGTGTTGGCATCAAAGAGACTTGCAGAATGACCCCTGCATAGTGAGTGTTGAGTTGAAGGATCTGGAACAGGGTTTGTTGCCAAAGACAGCAATATGTGACAGTGTTGTGTTTTCCATAAACCTGCTACCCTGAGATGTTGTAGGATATGTGGTTGCAGAAGACAGTGCTTGGCTACAGATAGATAATACAAGATCTAATAAAAATCATCATTATCTTAAAGCCATCACATGAAATGCCACACTGCTGTATCTTGAAACTGATGTTCCTCTCTTTGAGGTTATTCTGTGTCTAGTGGTGTATTGGTTGTCCAGCTGCTCATCCTTTAGTATTTCCACACCAATCATGTTTTGCCTTATTTCTTTTACATTTTTAATTGCATCCTGTCTCAGCAGCTAGGGAAGGGCCACATTCCCTTCAATTGTGGGTACAAGTCTCCCTTTTCCTGCTGCAAATGATGCTGTGGTTTGTCTTGTTGTGAAATGAGATTAGATAGGAGGATGCAGTGCTACTTGTGTTGGTCATGGCACAGGGCGGTGGCATTTACCTAGTGCTTGTAGTCAGTGTTGGAAACAGTACTTGTGTATGCAACAGATTTGAATGAGAAATCTATAGCATAGAATGGCCAGTGTTCAGAAATACAAAAGATAGAAGTCTAAAGTATGATATAGTAATTACTGTTTGTGACATCATATTTAGTATTGTTTTTGTAAAAAGTGAGGGAGAAAAAGACTGTATCAATCTCACTTACCTGTAATTAAGGTACTGCGTCTCATGCTTGTGATTGGATGTATGGTGTGGATGAATGATAGGGCTAGATCGAGTGAATGATTGAAACAATAATGAAGTGAAGATACTTTTTTAAAATCTGTACACATTACTTGTCTAATATATAATTAATTGTTTTACAGATTAATATATTTTCAAATATATCATCATTCATTTTAATGTTCATTGCATTAAATGCCTCAATTGATGTCAAGATGGATTTGATATTTTAGAAATAGAAAGTTGCCTAAGACTTTTGTTCATTTTGTGTTACTTATCTATGTCTTAGGAACTACAACTAGGAACATTATGCAACAGGTTTGATGGCACATTTGAGAGAGACTGGGGGAGCAGGCCAGGCAAACATGAAGGTCCTGGCTGTCTGATGTGACAGGAGGGCTACTGCTCCCACAGAAGGCAAGTGATGTTTCTTCTACAGGCAGTTTGAACAGCAGCATGGAATCAAAAACTTCTTCCCTTGAATTTTCCCCTACAAAAGAAAAGTATCTTCTATGACTATTTCCATTGCTAAACATCCCATTGCTTTCTCACATGCATGAACATTATTATATTCATTTTTGCTATTTTCATTTTTTAATTTTCCAAATACTCAATGGTTAGTACATGTTTATTTTTTTTGTACACAAAAGGATATATTTAAAATATATTGAATTGTTTGTAGCTGTAGATTACATTGACACACATATTGATATTGAGGGGTAGGGTTCTTAATTACAAATGTAAAGGATGATCCATGTACCATATAATTGTGCATCGCTTTATTGTGAACTTCATTCATTCATTTCAATCTTTATTTCGGCATGAATACCATAAAAGAACAGATACATTAATACAATAAAACATTTCTTTTTTTTTAAAAAATGCACAATATACTATATAAATACATTCAATTTTCATGTCGATTTTAAAGTTGAGTCAAGATATTTAAAACATCCACAATACTTGGTGAGAACACTTATAGGCAGCAGGAATAAAATTTCATTAGTTAACCCTCAATTAATACTAGACGGCAATTTTAACATAACAGCATTTTACAATTTGTAACCCAACTTTCTTCTTTGGAAAAAAATACTGTGCAAGAATCTGCTTACACTAAATACAATGGGTTGACTAGTATTAGACAGAAGGATCCTTAAAGCCTGGGAACATGATCTTACACCTAATGTTAAACATATTGGTTTAATCCATCTTTTTCTAGCCTGGACATATGCTGGGCAGAAAAAGAGGATATGTAATTCATTTTCTTTTTGATTACATCCACATATGGTACACAGTTCATCTTCTACAAGATTCTCCGAATTTACACCACCAGACCATCGGGCTAATGTTGAACCGATCTGAAGATTTCCGTATCTGAATTTCAGAAATAGGGTCTTTGCTAAGGGTGGTTCTATTTCATCAAGAAAGGTCTCGAAGAATGGATCATCTTTAAAGGTAAGAAACCTTGTTACAAGTGACCCACTAGAAGAAGCGTTTTTGATCATATCCATAATATACGACCAAAAGCACTTTTTTACCATAGTTTTTGCTTGGGACGGAAGTGAATCAGGATGTTCCCAGTAATGCGACAAACCTAGTAGGGTAAGCCAGAATTTAATATGTTTGAACCAGGGTATCACCTTAAAGATGTCAAGCTCCATGATTTCTATTAACCCATCCTTGTATACTTGCAGCTCAGGTACACGCCACAACCTAATCCATAATAATAAGGGACGTAGAATAACGTGGTGGTCCGTTCTACGGAAATTTAGGTCGAGCTGAAGTGGGACCAGCGGAGTACTTCTAGGGACTCTGACCAGACTTCGCAAGAAGTTATTGTCCAAGACCCTAAAGGTATCTTTAGACCCTGGGCCCCAGATTTCTGAGCCGTATAGCACTGCAGATTGGACCTTAAATTTGAAAAGTTCAACTGCAGGAGACACATCCTTACTTGTACTTTGACCTTGCTCTCTAAGGATGGGTTTGGTGTTCTGGTTAAACATCATCTTGCATTTTTCCAGTTGGGCTTTCCAGGTAAAATTCGAGTCCAGGGTTACACCTAGATATCCAAAGTGTGGAACTGATTCCAATTTTAGTCCATTCAAAGTTAGACAACCCTTGTCAGTCTTGGTTGGATTTAGGACCATGCATTTTGTTTTTTTCCCATTTATCTCCAATCCTTTCTTAATGCAGTAATCGTTAAAGGAGTTTAGAAGAGCTTGGAGACCTTTTTTTGTCTGGGAGATCAAAATAGTATCATCCGCAAACAATAGGGAAGTAACTTTTTCGCCATTCAGCTTAGGAGAGTCATTTTTACATCCCTCCAAGTATGTAGGGATGTCATTCACAAATAGCGAAAACAATGTGGGGGCCAATACACACCCCTGGCGCACACCACGTTCGATTGGGATTTTTGGAGTTAATTCACCTTTAGGGCCCCATCGTACTCTGGCAAAGTTGCCTCTATGGAGTTCTTTTATTTGCGCTATCAGGGTGGGTGGCATCCCTACTAAGCTTAATGTTTCCCACAGTAAGTTACGTGGGACTAAATCGAACGCCGCCCTTAAGTCGACGAACGCGACATATAGTTGTCCCTTTTTAATCTTGATGTACTTCCAATAAAGGCAACAAAAGCGGAAAATTTGATCAATGGTACTAACTTTGGATCTAAATCCCGCTTGATATCTTGACAAAATTGCCTTTTCCTCCAACCAATCATTAACTCGAAATAGGATATGTCTTGAATAAATTTTTTGTAAGATATCCATAAGGCTTATTGGGCGATAGTTTGAGGGGTCCATCCTGTCACCTTTCTTATATATTAAAACTATTTCAGCCCCCTTCCAGCTCTCTGGGAAGTCCAGACTCCGGGATAACTCGTTACACAGATGATTAATGTAAGGAGCCCAAATTTTTGGTTCGTGCTTGTACAAGTCTCCCGGAATCTTATCTAACCCAGGGGCTTTACCAGACTTAATCTGGATTATTGCCAATTCTGTCTCACCTAAAGTAAAATCCAGGGTATCCCCCGGAATAGCATTACTTGGGGTTCTATCTAAAATTGGTGCCTCATATTCCTTATAGAGGTTAGAAAAATGGTTTACCCATGTCTGTTCGTCTAGGTAGACGTCCTTGACCACTCTGCCTTGATGGTTCCCATTCGCTATCAACCTCCAGAAGGCTATGTTATCTCTAGTTTTTGCTGCGTGCAGCAGATCTGCCCATTTTGCTTCCTCCCATGCCATTTTACATATCTTTTGGACTATTTTATAGTTATTCCTGGCTGACAAAATGTCTGTTCGAACCTTTGATTTTATCGCGGTTAAAAGTGCCCTCTTGGACTCCCTGCAGTCCTTGTTATACCAGGGTTTGCTATGGGGCAAATTTTGTGTTTTCTGCTGCCCTTTCTTCGGCATCTTAGTGACTAGGGGCTTTAAGGCATCAAAAATTTTTTGATGTAATTTCATAAATAGACCACCACTCCCCTCCTTTGGGTTGTCATTTAAATAACCTCCAAAGATGCTAGCAAAAAGCTTATAGATTTCTACTATAATTTCACCATTATCCAATATTAGTGGCCATTTGAGTGAACGTCTGTTATTGCTGATATGTATCTCATTTTGGTCACTATTGGTTACTTCTCCAGTAAAAGGGAAAACTGAATCTCCTAATAGGGAATCCTTGATTTGGAGGACTAGAGGGAAATGATCGCTTTCTAATCTTTCTATTACCTCCATGTCAAGAAGGAATTCCCAAGATGACACTGAGGCAATAATGAAATCTATGTTACTTTTATAGTTCCCTCTATAGAAGGTGGGCTTTTTCTTAACATCTGATGGTAACCGTCCATTGCACGCTCTAGTGCAGTGTTCGGCACATAGCCTGTTCATTTGGAGGGCCTGGGGGCAGCATTTGACTGTTTTAATATTATCTAAAACAGGGATACCATTTGCCTCATCTTCTTCTAGGAAGATGTCACTGAACCCCACAACGGGCTCAAAATTGCAATTGAAATCCCCTGCCATGATCACATAGTTCTCTCTAGTGTCCAAGTTACCCAAAAGGAGATCTAGATGGGTCAGTAAAGAAGATTCTTTTGCCATGGGTGTTGGTCTGTTGTAAACGTTAACCAAATAAAGTTTTTTTCCTTTGACAACATTAATTTTCAAGATCAGTATGTCAGGGGAGTTGGTATCCACCACTTCTATATTCACTTTTAGGTTAACCCTTACCCAAATCAACAACCCTCCCGAGGGTCTTCCACTCCTAGAGGGAATCGCACTGATACCATAGGATTTGTAACCTAGCCTGTGTGTGGTTTCAACCGACCAGGTCTCTTGCATCATACAAAAATCAAAGGTATCAATAAAGCTTGACCATTCCGGGTCCCTTAGGTTTTTTGAAACCCCAGCTATATTCCAGGAAACCAGTTTTATGAGTTGCCATGGTTCCTGAATTTTTTGCGTCAGTACACCTCCCACCACCTCGGGCACTATGATATGACATTCTTGGCTGGTTACATCAGATTCTAAAGACACCAAATCATTTTGGAGTACAACACTTCCCCTTATGGTTTGACTGTCCCCAATTATAGGGACCAACACAGGTAATACGTTTACATCCTCCAAAGATGTGGTTCCGTTAGTGATAACACCAGCTCTTTGTAAACAAGGTTCACTCCCGATCCCCCCCCCCCCCCAACAATTCAACATTCAGCAATTCATTTCCATCCAACCCCCTAGACATTTGGCATCAATCACAGTCATCTAGACCGCTAAAGATGTCAAATCTGTTAAAGATTTCTAAAGGGGTGAAGGGCTTTAGATGATCCATTCTTCTGTTGGGTTTGTTTTGCCTATATGGGACACAATTCCAACCAAAAGCTTCAGGTGCAGGTAGAGGGTTTAGTGGATAAAAGGGCTCCATGGGATTAGGTCTAATAAGTGGTTGCATCATTGGTTGTGTAATGCCAGCCCTCTGCATAACTGATGGATAGGCACAGGATGTAATTTGAGATGTTATGTGAGAGGCTGGTTGTTGCTGGGAGGGAAAAACCACAGACCTAGGGTAAAAGTATGTCAATGGTCTGGGTATTATGCAGTTATTTGTAATGCCCGGGGGCCAATTTAGTACAAATTGTACTGCATTGGGATCCCTAAAGTTTACAACCACCACGTCTCCCTCAATGCTTTTTGGTCTGCTTCCCAACCATTGGAGGCATCGGACATGGACAATTTCTCCATTTATATGAGGTGCTATTGGCCTGTATAGACTTAGCCAATGCATGATCTTATTTTTTAGTTGTGCAAAGCCCTCCCTCTTGCTAGTTGGTAACACCGGCACCCCTGTTAGGACTACCACAAAGGGCACTGCCTCTGGTGGTAATTCTGGATTTGGGATTGGTTTGGGCCTTCCCCATCCTGGTTTCTGTCCCCTCGCTTCCGTCGGTTGGTTTCCATTTGGGATGCTAGCCGCTTCATTAGGTGGTTTACTTATGACAGTAGCTGATTTAGAAGCCAATTTGTTTTGTGAGTTTTTTGGGGGTGGGATTAGTTGAACAGTTGTTGTAGTGTTCCCTTTAGGCACCAAAGTAGAGGGGATCACCAATGGTGTGGAACTAACTGATGGAGCTGGGGCGACTGGACTGGGCTTAGTCACACTAGATGTTTTGTGCGTTATTAGGTTTGATGTTTTTGAAACCAGTTCGCCCTTATTTCCCAGTGCACGTTCAAGTGAGTTTAGTCTTGATTCTACTTCAAGCAGCCTCTCCAAGATCGATGCAGAGTAGGTTTTGATTAAGTTTTCTATAGAATCTAAGGTAGCGGAATCATGAGCTATAATAAGCGTCTTAGACTGCACAGAGACTTCCATAATGTCCTCCGTGTCTATGGCCACAGCAGTAGATGGCGGAGAAGCAATGGTGATAGGCCCTTCGTTAGCAACAGGTGTAATGACAGTGCTGACTACAGGACCTTTAGCCTTTTTCCCGAAATCTGAGTGACTTAGTTTTGATTGCGCTTGAACCCCCCCTTTTCGTCGTTTTTTGCATGGGGGTGGGCCATGTACCCTTGGAACTAACGTGGGTTTCTTTGCTCTACTGCGCACTACTTTGGATGGTATGGGAGTGGGAGGTCTTAGAGCATTAGGGGTGCTCGTTTGTGTAATGACATCAAGGCCAATTGGGTCCAATTGGAGAGAGTTAGTTGTACAGGGAGTGCTAACTGCTGATACCACATGTTGACTGTCCATTGTGTGGACAATGACGTCAGCTAGCTGGGAATGTACAATAGTGTTCGCGGGAGCTATGGATAATGGCGACAAGCGCCGATTTTTTAAGCTTTCCACAGAGCGGCGGCGCTCGGCACGACGCTCTGCCAGGGCAGTTTCCAAAGGCATGTCTGGGGAAGCTTTGGTGAAATAATCATCAAGAGTTTTGTTTAACAGTGCTCCCTTTTTTTCAGACATGCTAGCTACAATTATAAAATCACAACGATGTTTTTCAAGGGCACGAAGACACGACAATGTACAACAGGAGGCACAGAATAAATACCAGAGTATAATGTCCAGTCCGGTCTCCTCGGTTCTCGGAGGGTCTCAGAGGGTCCGCCCTTAGTCCGGGCTTTGTCCCGGGTGATGTCCCGCACACGCGTCCCGCTAACGCGTAATTAGTCCGGGGCTTATGCTGACTGGAAATAGAGGGGGCGGAGGCACGGGAAGAGGCGGCAGGTGTGCTCGATGTCACACGCACAGCCTGCTGGGCCTCGCAGTCCCGTCCTCCTGCGCAGCACCTCTCCCACAAAGATGAAGATAATGCCCAGCGGGGCTCCAGGGGCTCCAGGCGCTGATTACAATGCCCAACGGGGCTCCTTGCAGCAACAGGCAAAAAGGCAAACGGGTCAAAGATCCTCTGCGAGCGTCTCCCGCGGAGCGGGGGCCGCGAGGAGTTTTCAATGGTCAGCAGGGGGCGGAGGCACGGGAAGAGGCGGCAGGTGTGCTCAATGTCACACGCACAGCCTGCTGGGCCTCGCAGTCCCGTCCTCCTGCGCAGCACCTCTCCCACAAAGATGAAGATAATGCCCAGCGGGGCTCCAGGGGCTCCAGGCGCTGATTACAATGCCCAACGGGGCTCCTTGCAGCAACAGGCAAAAAGGCAAACGGGTCAAAGATCCTCTGCGAGCGGCTCCCGCGGAGCGGGGGCCGCGAGGAGTTTTCAATGGTCAGCAGGGGGCGGAGGCACGGGAAGAGGCGGCAGGTGTGCTCGATGTCACACGCACAGCCTGCTGGGCCTCGCAGTCCCGTCCTCCTGCGCAGCACCTCTCCCACAAAGATGAAGATAATGCCCAGCGGGGCTCCAGGGGCTCCAGGCGCTGATTACAATGCCCAACGGGGCTCCTTGCAGCAACAGGCAAAAAGGCAAACGGGTCAAAGATCCTCTGCGAGCTTGAACTTGATTTTCCAGAGGATAGTACATCTGTAAAATTTGTAATGGGGTAAACTAAAAATCAATCTCTAGATTAGAGAAGGTATTTAAAATAATATATTAGCTAATGGATTATGATTCTATTGTTGATGTCGTGTGTGGATGCATCGCCTGTGGGCAAGTGGAAATTAGCATCATTAAAATGACTGGTGTTTGTAGCATATTGATCAATTGTAAGGTTGTATGTAGGCTTTTAGACAACCCTTTTTGTGAAAATATTAATTGACTTGCATAAACTTGCATTGCACAGTGTCTGACAATATGTAATGCTCTAATTGTGATGTATGTTGATGGAGTAATCACAATATTATGTGTGGCATAAGAATGAATTCATGTCTTTTAAATGATATGGGCTATGTATTAGTGTTCTTTATTATATTATTTTATTAATGTATGGTGTCTGTTATTTCTAAATATCTTCAGGTAAAGTTAAGTTTCATATATGTTTATGGGACAAAAAAAGAGCCCACCTCCCTCCAATTGAAGTCCTACACTCATTCCAATCCTGGTTTTAATTAATTATGTTAGTTGTAGTTTATTTTTTAAGAGTAACTTACTTACATCAACATACATACAAACAGGTTTGTTGGGTATAGTTTCATCACTACAGCCACTTGGCACTATTTTAATTTTGGCATCAGTACTATTGGTCCCTCCAAGTTGCAGAATGTATTACCTCAACTACCTTTGAAGAAGCCATCCTCCATGATAATATATCCACACATGCCTTTCAGGGATGGAGGTGGCTTCACAGGAAAAACTGCCACAGCCGGACCTCAGAAGGCAGAGTAGCATTCTTGAGTACCACCATGTTCAAAGTGGGCACGTGTGACCTTTTCCATTAACCAAAACATTTACTTGAGAGCCCACACAGCTTTCCGCAGTAATTTGGATAAGGGTAGTTTAGTGATGGGGCAATCATTTTCATTTAAAATGGGATCAGCATTGTTTTTTCATTGAGGGTTTTTGCTTGATGCTTTGGCCATCAAGTACCGTGCCATGATTAAGTGAGGTAATAATACGTTTTTGCTAGTGAGGGGGTAAAGCCTGCTTTGATTTTTTGGGCTAATCGAGAGGGGGTCCTTTCAATGGAATGCCTTGAGTATTTACAGCAGCGCACAGCACAGGTAAGCGCAGTGGGGCAAAGCAGGGCACGGCAAGGGAGGAAGCCGAAAGATGACAGAATTGGTATTTTTGATTTATTTAATTATACCAATTCCATCGTCTGTCGACTTCCCTCCCTCCCACCTGCCTCACTTCACCGTATTTACCTGTGCCGGCTGCCGCTGAGTAGTTAGTGTTCTAGCTTACATCCCATGGTTTGTAATCAGTAATTATGAATCCAGCTTGTTGAGGGTTTTCCATTCATTGTTGGAGAAGGTCAGATGACACGAGGTAGGTGCTTTTGCTTTTTACTATTTAATGTATTTGTAGTGAAGAATATACCAAGGCCAATGCAGTGTTCATTGGAGAGGACATCTTTGTCAGTGGTTGAGATGAGGCAATGATGACTTCAAATTGCTCTAACTCCTGGTAATGTACAGCTTGATTCAGGTCAATGAAGGCAATTAAATATACAAACGTGTCCAAGTACTCTGCAATTGCACTCCCAGGAGATCTAGCATGATTGTGATACCAAACAAGTTAATCTGGAAGTTTCTGAGGACATAGTTAACTTCCTGTCGTAGTGCACAACTCTCATCCCTAGTCTGTTGAGTTTAGAGATGTACTGTAGTTTACATGTTCTTCTTTGGCCATGCCTTTGCATTCTTTTAAGCTCTGATCAAAATGTAATCTCATGTTGCCCCATAGGTTTCCTTACTACTTCTATAGCGGAAGAAAATATTTCAGTTTCGAGATATATATATATATATATATATATATATTCACGAACAGTCCACTCCAATAAGGCTAGACAGAAGACCAGCACGCCATACCTTCAGCTTCAAAAAGTTTATTAAATTTGAGCCCCTACCCCCACAACAGACGCGTTTCGCCCGGAGGCTTCGTCAGTGTTCACCCGTGTAGCAGTACCAAACGCCATTTAAAACTACCTCGTCATAGACATCAATGACGGTTTGTTGTTTTCAAATGCAATATGTAGCAGCCATCTTGTAATGTGCAAATGACGCAAAAGTAAACATTTCATGGCGTGTACATGACATAAAGTGCTCAGTGCAAGTTTAAAAACATTAGGTGACCAATGAATATATTTATCTAAAGTGCATGCATGTTTCATTTATCGGCAAACATCGAAAATTCTGCCTGTTGTACTAGAGTGCTCAATCTCACTAAAGTTATATTGTGGCATTGTTGTTACATATTGGCAGAATTTCTTCCCCAGATTTGAGCCCTGAATGGGCTAATAGGCCCCTTCTCAATTTGTTCAGTCCATATTGCCCTGGATGGTCTAAAGTTCAGAAGGGTGGGTGGTGGGGGGGTTTTGTGTTATCGGATGCAGAGGTATCATGGAGAGTTTAAAAAAATGTAGAGATGCTAGGCCGTTCCTGAGGAGTATGGGAATTGTATGATGTTGTACAATGATTTAGGTCTTATTCCAGATGTACCCACATCTCCTCATTATTGTTCAAACCCCAGGGGACTGTGGTTTTTAGCCCGATTATGTATTTTGACTCTACGGTCCGGAGTCTTTTTTCTCTATCCCCACCCCTTTCGTTGCGTTCCACTTGGTCCATACAATAGAAGCTTAACAGATCCCTGTCGCTTTTGTGGAACTCAGCGAAGTGTCTCGCTACGGGGTAGGCCTTGTCCCTGTTAGTTATTGCGCGAAGGTGTTCTAAGATTCGCATCTTCGTGGGCTTGATCGTGCTGCCTATATAGCGTTTTTTACAGGGACAGGTGAGACAATAGATAGTGTACTCAGAATTGCAATTGAGTAGTTTCTTAATACATCTCTCGGGTTCATTTTCATCAGTTTTACCTGGGTACGTTTTAGTTATCTTACTATTTTTACATGCCTTGCATGCTCTGCATGGAAAGAATCCAGTAGATTTTGTGATTTGGACAGGTTTCTTCTTTTGTGGTACATAATGGCTATGGACAAGATGGTCCCCCTGAGATTGGCTCCTTTTGTATGTTAAAATGGGTCTTTCTGGAAGGATTTTGCTCATTATCTGATCTGTTTTAAGGATATGCCAATTTTTTTGAAAGATGTGCATAATCCTACCTGACTTAGAAAAAAAAAAAATATATATATATATATATATATATATATATATATATATATATGGTGTAGAAAGGGCCTAAAGATGGGGCTATGTCATTTATAGATGATATGAACAACAATGCCATGAATCTCAAGTTTTCGGTCAATATCAGCCAATGTAGAATGCAATTTCTAGATGTGGAGATTTATGTGTCTGATGCCAAGCTTGTTACCACACTCCATAGGAAGGCTACGGCTGGTAATATGACCCTACATGCCGCCAGTATGCACCCTAAACACACCATCGCGGGGATACCCTATGGAGAGATTCTGAGATTAAAGAGAATCTGCAGTTGCCCTACTGACTTTGAACAATGCTTAGATGAATTGTTGGTACGATTAAAAGCCAGGGGCTACTCTGATAGAATTCTGACGGAAGGGGTGGAGAAATTTAAATCTAGATCTAGAGAAAGTTTATTCCGTTCCCGTCAATCTGAGTCAGAAAGCGACATCATTCATGATACTCTACATGAGGGTCCTAGAATGATTACAGCCTTTAGCAGTGAAGACAGGAAATTGAAAGCAATCTTTAAAAAGAATTGGCCTATAGTGTTAAGTGACCATATTTTAAATACCAGGTTACCAGTTAATCCCACCATCACCTTTAGAAGGGCCAAAAGCATGGGGTCCGCATTGGACAAACCTACCCCGGAATTGAAAGCCAAAACCCCCTGGTTAAAACCTTCTAGGGGTTTTTTCAAATGTCCCAGCTGTCGCGCTTGTAGGTTTGGTGAGAATACTGTACAATATATGACTCCCTTTTCAACAGAACCTAAAAAGATCATGGGCAATTTCAATTGCAAAACAGATTTTGCTGTGTATGTCCTGACATGCACCTGCGGCTTAAAATATGTTGGTAGTACCAAGCTGCAGGTGCATGTCAGGATTTTGCAGCATCTGCGCGCAATCTTGCATAGTGACCCTACCTACCCGGTGGCACGCCATTTTAAAAGAGTGCACAACAAAGACCTTTCGTGCTTAAAGTACTTTGCGATAGGGTCTGTGCCACCTTTGAAAAGAGGAGGCGATAGGGAGTCACTATTAAGACAGCTAGAGACCAGGATGATATTGGAGCTCGATACACGTTGGCCAAATGGGTTGAACAATATAGATGAGATGCACCATTTTCTGTAGAAAATATGATCTTTTTTCCATTTGTATTTCCTGTCGACTGCTTCTGACCCAAGTTCACTAATAATTTTGATCTCCCTCTTAGTTAGGTTCCCTATTTTGAGGTTGAGAGTGGGTCTGTACATATTGTATACTAAGGTTGTAAATAAGTATGTATAGTATTTTCTATTGCTGTAATATTGAATGTATAGATTCTTTGAGGGATATATGTGTGTATATAGATTGAATGTATATACATATATATTTATATATATATTTTGTACTTTTCTATGTTTCTACTTTTCTAGTTTTCTATTTTTCTATTATTTTTCCATTTTTCTACTTTTTTACATTGATGAGTGGTTTGATAAGATGATAAATATTGTGGACATGAACACTAAAAGATAGTATACATGAATTGGTGTGGGTTGTAAATATGGAATATAGATGTGTATATATATGCCAGGGAAACTGAAATGTGGTTGTATATATATCATTAATTGATTATCACAAATCCGGGTGTATTTTGATGTTCATGGATCCTTTTTAACTATTTATACTATTTATTGTTATTAAAGTACGAAAAATATACACATGAAATATCAAGGTAATCAGAACCCACATATAATTCGAATGTGATCAGATATATTCTTATCGTACTAGATATAATGATTGGTATTGCACTTTATTAGATACAGCTTTCTCTTCTTATGCACTTTTGACAACTTTGCACTTTACTTTATTCACTTAGCACTTTATTATACTACCATGGGTACGCAGACAGAAACACCAATAGGCCTGAATTTTAGATATGAGAACTTTCCTGTCATTCAATACTATTGATAAGGCACTCAATGACATTGAGATATGAGATATGATTACTAGTAAATAATTGACAGGTCTCTGTAAGTACATCTGTATCTAGGGATTTAACCGGTGATGTATTATGGTCTATTGGTATCAATATCTGGATTTAACCAGTGATGTTTTTCGTCTTTTTGGTATTTACCATTTGATGCACTGGCACTGACTGTGGTAGTATGTTTTCTATATCTATTAAGTCACATGACTCACTATGTCACTGTGAAGGGGTGGTCACTGTTTGTAACTTGCATTTAAAAAGCATTCAGTTTGATGTACTTGTTGCAGCGTGAACAAGGGCACATCGTGCCAGAAACGCGTAGCTGCTTTCTGTTGTACAATAAATAACTTTGCTGATGTGACGTGGTCCGTCTCCTTCCTGTTTGCTGGTGTGCTGCGAGAAACACCGAGAGATCCAGAGGAGTCACGTGGTGTATATATATATATATATATATATATATATTGCAGCTCAAAAAACACCAAAGCGCCGCACTCCCAGGCGGGTGCTCCCGTTGCGAGGGTGCACTCGCAAATCCAGTACTGCTCTACCTCCCAAAGCGTAATTCTCCCGCAGGAAGAAGGAAGCACTCACGGAGGTACGTTGTCACAATTTTAATTTCACCACAGCAAACTGACGCGTTTCGGTCGAACCTTTCTCTAAGTTAAGTGAGTATATATATATGATTTCACAATCCTGCAGTGCGTGCAACCCGCCGGCAGCACCAACACGAACACAGGTACAGACCACAACAAGGGATTTGTAGAGTTATAAAGTGCTTTATTCCATCGATGGGATCGGCAACATGACTCGTTTCGTCCGGGGTATATATATGTATATATATTACCTACTGGCGATCGCCAGTACGTAGTTATAGTTAGAACCTAGTTTCCATAGGAAAATCACAACATTCTATTTGGTATAACTTTGGCGCCAGTGGACGAATCTTCGCAAATTTCTCCAAGGAAATGACCTGCTTGGTTCCACTCCTTCCCTGAAAGTTTGGTGGTGATTCATCAAGCGGGGGCTGAGAAAAAAAGGGGGTCCCAAAACGTGTTTTCCCCATGCAACTTCTCATCGGGACCTTTAGCCAGGGCTCCAGCCCAAACGGCTGAACGGAATTACACGAAATTTGGCAGAGAGGTAGAGTTCTGTTCGCAGATTGTGCTTTTTGTTAAATGTTGTAAATCCGTTCAGTAGTTTCTGAGAAAATTGCAAGTAAAATCATAGCGATATCTGGAGACGGAGTTCAGCACACGTACGGAAATCCGTTTAATTACGAGCGCAAGCTGCATGCTGATTGGCTGTGAACTGTCTGTCAACACTCGAAACCAGGAAGTGTTGGCGGCCATCTTGTGCATCGGTAGAACCGAGTCACAAGGAAACAGTAAAATAAAGTTGAGAAATAAGGGAAGGAAGCAGGCTAGAAACATTCAGAACCTCTAGGCTTGCTCAGGGGGTCGTACATGGATGTTTAGGCTCAATTTTTATTTTTTTTAAATAAAAAATGGTGGGGTACTCCTGCAGTACTTGTACGCGGTGGAAAAGGTGAATGAAAACTAGAAGTCTGTTTTATTCATTAGGGACTGGGGGGCAAATTACAGGGGTAAATTTTTTGCATAATGAGAGTTTTTAAGGTGCCCCGAGCACTGGGGAATGGCACTCCTTTGGTTTCATTTTGAAGTATGCAGGGGGGGTTACGGTCCTACTCCCCACAGCCGCGGGGAGCGGCACCCCTCGGTCTTTTAAAAAAAAAAATGTTTTGAGCTCTCTGTTTCCCTCTCCCCGTACACGTCGCGGGGAACGCCACCTTTTTAGGGCAGTAATATGTAAAATGACCTTCCAGCTCCGGGTACCTGCATTGTCTGGAGTTTTTTATTATTGTTGCGAGGGTGGGCTTGATAATACGTCCTTGTTAATTCCCATAGAAGCGCATGTTCTGGTGTTCACATGGGCTTCTATGGGAAATAACAAGGTCGTATTATCAAGCTCATTATCGCTGTTTTATCTGCAGTTTCCTGCCAATAAAACAGCGATAATTTTAACACCGGTCCTTATATGCACCTAAGTTTACTGGTCAAAAAAAAAAGAGCAATGGGCCATATTATCAACAAAAGGCGATATATTATCACCGCTTTTATCGGCATGAAACTGCCGATAAAGCGGCGATAATGGGCTTGATAATATGCCTTTGTGAATAACCATAGCAGCCCAGGTTAACATCAGAACCTGGGCTGCTATGGGAATTTACAAGGGCCTATTATCAAGCCCATTACCGCCGCTTTATCGGCAGTTTCCTGCCGATAAAAGCGGCTATATTGTATCGCTTTTAGTTGATAATATGCCCCTTCATTTCCATAATAGTATGTACAACTTTCCTTTTTTTGTGTAGCAGTTGTACTCTCTACGCATGCGCAGCCTCGTTTCCAAGTCCACGTTTTTTTCTTTTTCTTGAAGTTCAACAAGCAAACCTTTCTTTATTTCAGGTAGTAAATTTGTCGCTTTCTTTTTACGGGTTGTGTGTGTCATCCGCTGCTGTACTTTTGTAATATATTAATAATCATATTTTTTCTAAATTTATGTGAAAGGTAGTGTCGAGGCGCCAAACGTTGATTATGTACTCCGTCCACCGCCATTTTAGTAGTTCTTCACCGTTATTTTTTATTATATCTGTTACTTAGAACTCAGTAGTTTTCAATCCTCGTCTTGAATATCTTACTATAGTATTTCAACATTATTTTTGTTGTGGACCGTCATACCTCTCCCCCACAAAATAAAAGAAATATGTCGTTTTTTTAAAATTAACTTTTATTAAATAAATAAATGTAAACGAAACTGAATTATAACAATCATAGAAGCAACTAGAAAAATAACTTTAACCCCTTTGATGCTCATGACGAGCTCAGCTCGTCATGAGGCACAGTGCTCCTGTGCTCATGACGAGCTGAGCTCGTCATGACCACACCCAAGATCATTATGGCCCAGCACAGGAGAGGAATTTGGTCAGCAGGGATGTGGTTAACAAACAATATTATAAACAAATTGGTAATTGGACTCCAGAAGATGTCTGATTGGTAATCTGCAAAACAAAAAAGAAAATTAGAGTTTAGAATTATGTAGATGTGAGTAAATAAGCTTAATAATCATTACAAGTTTTGGTTACTCTACAGTTTTACGTGTGCAGTGTGCCTCGTACATTTCAGTTCTGTTATACTGCCGCGTTCAGGTGGTGTCTATATGGAAGTGGCTACTGCGTTACTGACGCCAGTTATGCCGACTTATTTCTAATGTATTGCTATGAAGGCTTTGTAGATCTAGGCCTCTGTGCTTACCGTTGTATAAACCTTGCGGCCAAACATTACAGACAGTTTATTCCACAACTTCACCTGGGCTGTTCTTCTACATGTCAAAAGCGGACAGCAGTGTCTATAAGTTTAAGAGAGAAAGAGAAATGATGTCACAGAGACTGAGAGAGAGAAAGAGAGAGAAAAGAACATTAAAACTGTGTTGCAGAGTCTGGAGTTGAGATTTTTTCTTGAAAAGTCAGACGTAGATTTACAAGCTTCTTGTGTCACTTTACCCATGTTAAAAGTGGCTGAAAAGTGGCGTAATAAGGTTGTCGATCTGTTTGTCAGACTGTTGTAACCTATCTGTTGTCACTGCTCGGAGGTAATTATAGATTTTACGAAGATGCTGTACACTACGCACTCTGGGCCATAATATCAAGCCTGGGCGACAAAATTATCGGCACTTTATCGGTAGGAAAGTGCCGCTAAAGTGGCCATAATGGGTTTGATAATATGCTCTATGGAATTCCAATCGAAGCTCATGTTAGGTGTTTTCGTCTAAGAATAGGTCTCTTTGGGATCTTCCTGACCTATTATCTTTGGCCATCAGGTTCCAGAATCCCACCTGATCCTTATCTTTAACTGCACATATTAGGTCAGCCCAGATCTCTTCGTCCCAGGACCTTTTTGCAGCTTCGATAGTTTGTTTGTATGATCGCCTTTTATCCCTTATCTTGTCAATCTGATCACTCTTAATGGCCACAATTAGCTCCTGCTTTGCTGTTCGGGTACGGGTTGCCTAAACTATTCCTAGTCATGGCTCTTGACTTATTCCCTTGGACCGCTTTAGTTAAAACAGGTCCTAGCGATCTGACCAATCTAGCATGAAATTCTGTCATCCCTGGTTGGCCCGTGGGAATCTCTATCAAGGGTGCCATGGTTTCCGCAAAGATTGAATAAATATTGGCCATTGCACTTATGTTCCCTGAGATGGATGGCCATTTTATCACTCTGTTGTTACCCTTTAATAGGATTTCATTGTCCAGACAACCAATCTCATCTACTTTTATGGGTGATGAGTGAAAAAAAACAGGGAGCATCATTAGTCTCAGGGGCCGATGATCACTTTCAACTCTATCATCTATTTTTAGGTCGACTAGATTGCTCCAAAAACCTTATGATACTATGATATAGTCAATGTTACTCCTTGATTTGCCTCTATTAAACGTATGGGCTTTAAGTCTATCTGACGGGAGGCGCCCATTACAGGCTCTAAGACTATGGGACATCGTTAGTCTTAAAAGTTGGGTCACAGCGACAGTACATCCAACTTCTTTGGTGCTTTCCAGTTCTGGGATATTAAATGACAGGTCTTCATTCTCCATTATATTACCGAATCCCAGTACAGGCTCAAAATTAAAATTACAGTTGAAGTCACCTCCGACAATAATATTCTTTTCTTGTCCTAAATTGTCAAGGAATGATTCCAACTCGGAAATTACTATTGACTCACGGTGCACAGGGCAGGGTCTATTATAAATATTCAGTAAATACACTACCCCGCCATCTTTTGAGACCAGCTTAAGACCCAGTATATCTTTAGACGGGATATCCAAAGGCACAATTGTAATTTCAAGAGAAACCTGTATCCAACCACACAGTCCCCACTTATGTTCTTTCTAGTTTCACCCACAGAGCCCACCCTACGTACCATTAGAATATCTGCTTCCCTCAATGGATTGAATTTCCTATGTTTTGCCAACCAGCCGACAACCTTGTTTTTCAAATTTGGCCAATTCTCTTTCTGGTCCCTCCTTAACACCGGTACCCCCTGCCAGGATTAAGGTGTAAGGACAAGAGGCGGGTGGCAACTTTAAGATATCCTCGTTGGGAATAAGATCTGTGCATTTTGGGATGTAAGGCGGATTTACTTGGTAGAATCCCATGTCTGTCGCCAGCTATAGAGCTATGTTGGCAATTTTTTGCCTCCCGTTGTAGTTAAATACCTGCTCTAGCTGTGCTTACCAAGGAACCTACCCTAGTTTCAGTTGTTCAGCTATCATGGGGGCTATGGGTGTCTAGTGTCTTCTGACGACATATATTTATGTCAGGTTCTAATGGGATGTGTCTGGTTGCAGGCTGGGTGCATGTGTTAGATAAAGCTCCCTGTGTTTTCCCATTCCCTCCCATCGAAACCAGGTCACCTGATAGAAGGCTGCCCACACCTAACTGACCCACTGTATTTTGCAATTGCCCCAATTTCTCTTCCAGTGGTTTTAGGATCTTCGTGATATGGTTGACTATATCTATTAGCATGCTATCCCTTGCAGAATCCAGTGATCTCTTTACAATTAACTCTAGGTCCCCCAGGTGGGAACCCTCAGTTGCGTTATTTAAATCTTCAGAGGGATCTGTTTGAGTCCATACACTCTTCCCAGAAGCTCTACTAGTATCTGGGCATTGTTTGTTTTTCCCACCAAATGCCAAGCTCCCTGTAGCCCTTGCTCTCGCTTTCCTGGGTGCTGGAACTTTCTTTCTTGCACACTTAACATCCGATTTTTTTGATACCAGTGTCTGTTTTTTATTTCTTAATCTAGTTCCTCATAAGAGGTATTGTTGCTCATTGTGGGACTAGCTAATATAGAACTTGTTAAGGACGGTTCATCCTCTTCGTCATTTTCCAATGGTCCCAGGGGCAGAATCTGGCATTTGAAGCCACTTTTGATGCACTGTATATATTTTGCATTTGCGTTTATGAAATTCTGAAAGTTTGTTTTTGGATTCCAATTTTTTTATTCCAATTTATCTCTGATTTTGAATTTGCTAGTCTGCTTTTTTGTATTGCAGAGTATTTTTCACTGTTGAACATGGGACACACGCCGATCCACGGCGAGATAATCTTTGTACCTCTGTGTTTTGACTCGATTGGATTTGTTGTATGTAACAATGAATTGAAGTCTGGTGCGGATTTTCGGCGCAATTCAAACAGAACGAACATGCTTAAATATGGCGCTCGTTCATTCCACTGAGGTTATTTGTCCTTTGTTTATGACCATGTAACACTTTATTAACATGCCCGACGCGCTGTGCTGTAAACACCGAAGAAGGCTGCACGCCGAAACGCGTCTGTTTGTTTGTTTGGCAGCAACAGCAATTAAATAAGTTTGCTTACTTGCCCCCCACAAGTGCGGTATTTCTTTATTTTATATAAGGAACTGGAGCTTTATGTTTGGCGGCTTTCCACAACCGCAACCAGCACCCTCCTGCGAGTACCTCGTATCCCAGTAGAGTAGGAGCACGAATATATATATATATATATATATATATATATATATATATATATATTCACAGAAAAAACCATAGGTTATAGACCATATATAGTTAGGAATTTGCATTTACAAAACCTTGAAAATTCACTGAAAAAACCATAGGTTATAGACCATATATAGTTAGGGATTAGCATTTACAAAACCTTATTTTACTCGCATAAAACCATTGAAATTTCATATATAGTTAGTTGCGCTAACTATATATCGCGCACCCGCAATCCACTGCTGATGATGTCACATATTACATCATTCATGACATGGTCAGTGACATCACTGATGACATCACTGATGACATCTCAAATGACATCACTGATGACATCACTGATGACAACATCCAGTGACTGTATGTTTCTGTAAAGTTAAAATATATCTTACATATTGAAGAATGAGTGGATGTATAAGTGTCTGGATGAATGATTTAGTAGGTGCATGACTGACTGTATGAGTGAGTGATTAAATGTGTCTCACTGAGTGCATGAGTTAGTGACTAAACTGTCTTAATTTGTGCATCATTATGTCTGTTGTTCTGTAAACTGCTGCATGTGTTGATCAGTAGCTATATGAGTAACTATATGGGTTATTGATTGGTTGCCCAAGTATTTGTATGGGACACTGAGTGTGTGTGTGGGTGGCTGGGAGGTGTATGACTCTGTGCATAGATGTGTGAGCAGTGGATTCACTAGATGTATGGGTTCAAAAGAGCATGTGGAAACAGCTGTATGGGCGGTTGACTGTGTGCATGAGTCTATTGGTGAGTGAATGGATATCTTAGTGCTACATGTCAAAGTAAGTACATATGTAAAACACAGTACATGTGAGAGTTGACATATATAAATAACTGTGCATGAGAGCCAGTGAATGTGTGAGTGGCTGTATGGATCATTGTGAACTTGTATCAGGGATTGTATAAGAGAGTAAATGTGTGTTAGTATATGTTTGAATAAGTAAGGTGTGTATAACTGTATAGTTGAGGAAATGGAGGTGTGATTGATTCTTTGCATGACTGACTAGGTGTGTGAGTAACTCCATGGATGAGTGACAGTCTGTGAGTGTCTGTTTACACTGATTGTATCTAAGGTTATATTAGAGTCTGAAGAGGTTCATCGTATTATCACATGAATGATATCATCAGTGATGTGATCAGTAATATCAAATGAGATGTCATCAGTGATGTCATTTGAGATGTCATCAGTGATGTCATTTGAGATGTCATCAGTGATGTCATCAGTGATGTCATTTGAGATGTCATCAGTGATGTCATCAGTGATGTCACTGACCATGTCATGAATGATGTAATATGTGACATCATCAGCAGTGGATTGCGGGTGCGCGATATATAGTTAGCGCAACTAACTATATATGAAATTTCAATGGTTTTATGCGAGTAAAATAAGGTTTTGTAAATGCTAATCCCTAACTATATATGGTCTATAACCTATGGTTTTTTCAGTGAATTTTCAAGGTTTTGTAAATGCAAATTCCTAACTATATATGGTCTATAACCTATGGTTTTTTCTGTGAATTTCATTGGTTTTTTAAAAGCTAACATCTGTAGCTGTAAAATGTATTCTTCTTTAAATCCCAAAATATATTTTAGATGTTTATTGATAATTTTTTTTAAAATATTTTTTTTCTTCGCTTCCGGTAAGCGAACCGGGAAGCTTTCCGTTAGCTCATCTTGATGCCGCGACCTAGTCCGCGAACCGGTAAACGTTTCGTTAGCGCAACTGTGACGCGTCGCGGAAGCGCAACGTTTCATTGTCGCGTAATGCGTCTTATGACGCGCCGCGTTAGCGCTCCCGGAAGTGTTCCGGACCGCGAACCGGAAACGATCCGGGACGCGGCGCGCACTGCGTAACGTAAGCGGAACAGGTCATGTGACTTGTTTATCAAACTTTTCATTGGTTCATTTCACTTTTGGTTTCCAAATGATGTATGACTAGGTCATGTGACCTAAAAATAACACTTTTGATTGGTTCAGAACTTTTGCTTTTCCCAAATCATGAAAACCCCTCCTTCTTTCCTCACTCTGACTTTCATCTTGGTGAGAGAAAGACCATTTTCCTGTAGTTCAGCAATGGCTTCTATCCTTGCTTCAGCTGGTGGACCCCCACCACCACCTCCACCTCCTCATGAGAAGAGAGGACCACCATCTCAATTCATCTCCAACAGAGAGGAGGAAGAGGATGACCTAGAGGAAGAGGAGACAGATGAACCACAGTTTATACAGGAGTTGCCCCGTGTTTCCCGACGGAAAACAAGTTTCATATGGCAGTTTTTTTCAATCCCTCGAGGGGAGAAGAAGGTCAATGCGAAGTATGCCACCTGCCTCATTTGCAAATACAGATTATCTAGAGGCACTGAAAAAAAGTATAGTATGGGAAACTATACTATGCATCGCCATATGGCCAGGTGGCATCCACTAAACTACAGCTGGGCAGAGTTGCGTGACCTGCAAGATAATCCCCCAACAACTCCTGTGGCCAGGTCAACATCAAATATCTCTTTGACAGGAAGAGAGGCACAGGAAACCGTGCCAAACATACAGCAAAACTTCAAACACATGAAGTTTACCTGCATATATTGTGGTGCTCTGCTCTCATGTGGGAACATGAGCGTGAAATTAATCAACATTGCGTACGAAAACCACAATTGCCCTAACCCACCCAAACAGTAATTTTTTTTTTGCTCCTGTTGAGCCCTTTTCAATGCCTGTTTTTTGTTGTTTTCCCTCCATGAAAAACACAAAAAAACATAAAACTGTTCTAAAAATACAAAAAATGTTCAGAAAAAAAAATAAATAAATAAAACAACAAAAACATTAAAAAAAAGTTCTTTTCAGAACTACCTCCCCTTTCAAATAAAATTGCTAAAATGTTTAGCACTCTGGCAAGCTCTATTTCTTTTGGTTCGCTTTCCGGTTCGCTGCCCGGTTCGCGAACTTAAAGCGAACCAAAAAATCTTTTTTTTAAAAAAACAGAAGAGTTAGTATAAGGGAAGTAAACAGAGAGTAATGTTAAAAGAAAGACAGCTATAGGGAGTAAACCAGAGATACTGTTTAATAGATCTATTTATTAATTCAGGATGACGATAAGGTGTGATCTCTCCTGAGGTTTGTTTAAGGTGAGACCTACTCAGGGTTACAGATCAATTTTACACTTGTTGAAGAATACAGAGCAGATAATGCATGTGAAGGCCTACCAATGAAGTAAGTCATGTCCTCTTATTACATCATTCATGACATGGTCAGTGACATCATCAGCAGTGCATTGCGGGTAAAAAGAGTAGAAAACATTTACCTTATAATTCTTGTTAACTTTTTAAAATATTTTTTCATACTTTCAATCTGTAAAAGAGAGAACAAACATTTCCAAAAATATTAAAACATGTATTTAAAAATTAGAAAAGAAAAGGGAAAAGGTTCAAGAAGAAACAGTTTTTCAACAACTTTGACATTTACAGAAGCCTCTGCTTCTCTACGTCCCCTACACAATCCTAAAGATATATATTTTAAACAAACAGTATCTTCATGCTGATGAACTGAGGCCTATTTTGGAACATGGTGCTTCATTTGCACTGCTGATGTCTCACAATAGTGATGCAATAGCAGCGCAAAAAAGATGTAAAGCCATCATAAAATTGTGTCTAACATTTTAAATGATTGTTTCAGGATGCAAATAAGATGTGTGCTTTCAAGAGCTTTCTTTGAGGTGAGGCCTATTCCTTTTTTTTAAAAAAAACAGTACCCAGAAGTACAGCACTGTAAGCATTAAAATTGACACTTACAGAAGACTCAGTTTCTCCATATCTACCTCACATTTCTAAATGAATATCATAAGTACAAAAAGCAGAACATTAATTATACATGTTAAATGGTTTATTTTTGCTGTTCTCAGAATGTATCAAATTTCACTTAAATCAGTGACTTGAAGGTATTCATCATGTAACAGCGGGGAAAAAAAAACACAATCAAAATGATTGTGTTTAAAAAACCCATACAACCTAAGAAATCTGAATTCAAAACTCCTTAAAATTAACTTACTTTCAATGACGTCGAAGGATGTCCTATGAACAGCGTCCACTCTGTTGTGCTATAAATATTTTCAGCCCGCCACTTTCTGAAAGAAAACCTCCATCGTTTTGAAAAATATGTTACATACAAGAAAAGACTTCTCACATTCTACCACATGTTTCCACTAGGCCAAATCATGTTGCAGCGATTCACAACTCTTGTAATTCTTCCAATCAAATCCCGTCATTTTCTATTTTCGCAACTTTCAAAAAGAAAACATTTAAGATTATTTTCACAATCCTGGACTACTAATATCTTACCCTTCTTTGTCACTCATGTTCTCCTTTTCCTATGACACTGATACTGCTTACTATGAAGCAGACTTACTTGCATCAGGTTTATATAGTTGGATTTTTGAATTGACATTACAATTAAAAGTTTTGGACCAATAATCTAGACAGCATTGCAGACTTACATTCCCTCAACTTGATGAACCTTTTGCAATTCCTCACAGGAAATCCCGAGATTCTTTCTTTAAAATTTTGGTTTTAAAAACACCAGGTAAGAATTTTTAAGGTCAAACGGCAATTTTTTTTTGAAAGTTACAACGGAATCATTGCAGAATGACCAGCCATTTCGAGACTTTAAATAAGCTGTATAATGTCCTGATGTTGTTGAAGGACCATCGTGATAGATAATTGCTACAGTTACAAAAGTCCTTCCTGATATTGACAGCTGAGAAGCCACAAATTTTTTTATTAAAGTTGACAATTTTGATCCATCAGGCCTACATCGTTGGATCATTAAAATGACATACTGGCCATATCTACGTATAAATAATGTTGACATCATTTCAGATTTACATTGGCTACACTCCATGTTGTGATCCGCTGCATTTACTAGCTTATTAAAGGAGACTGATTTACTGTCTGGCAAAGTTAAATATATAAATCTTTCTGAGTCTACACTAGTAGTACTTGATACCATACAGTTCTCGCAGTCATGCTGCCATTGATAAGAAAGCCCAAACAGGTGATCTACATCTACACCTTCATCTTGCAATACATCAAGCATATACATTAAAAACTCCTGACAATCTTGCTGATTATTTTCACTTCATTTCACATTATTTCACTGATTATTTATTACTTCAGAGAAGTCTGTTTGACCTGAACATTCAAGTTTCTTGTAAATACGCTCCCACTTGCGGTTGGCAAATTTAGATTTTGATTATGCCCTTACACCATTTTTGGGACATTATTAACATGCCTATGTAACTCCCATAATCAAAATCTAAATTTGCCAACCGCAAGTGGGAGCGTATTTACAAGAAACTTGCCCCATGAGGTACGCTTTCCATTTAAAAAGGGTAAAATAACATAATAGACACTCAAATGCCTTATAAATATGACCCAAAACAACCTATGAAGCTCTAGCAGGACATATCCAGAAATGTAATTGATTTCAAAAAATCGTTTTTAAACACAGCATATAAATCAATTGTATACCTGCATTCAAGAGGAAATGACTGAAAATGTCCTTGAGACACATGAAAGCGTTTTTTGGAATGCCCTAACACCATTTTTTTGACATTATTAACATGGCTATGTAACTCCCATAATCAAAATCTAAATTTGCCAACCGCAAGTGGGAGCGTATTTACAAGAAACTTGCACCATGAAGAACGCTTTCCATTTAAAAAGGAAAAATAACATCAAAGACACTCAAATGCCTTATAAATATGACCCAAAACAACCTATGAAACTCTAGCAGTACATATCCAGAAATGTAATTGATTTCAAAAATCGTTTTTAAAAACAACATATCTGTTTCAGCTTACATAAGAGACCATGGAATGGGCTCCATGTACAACAATAACTTGTGTTACTGCATGCCAGAATGCTACACCGAATATGCAATTACAATTTCTCAAAGAAACAAAATCTATTTGTATATCACTAGAGACAAAGCTACATTTTAAAAACACAGCTTTCTTCATCATTTTCTCCTTAAATCATACTATTCTCTATCTAAATTAAATAAATCTTTTCTCACCTTAGCAAATACTTTTTGAGTTTTGAAAACAGTCTCAGAAATACACCAAATTGTCTTCAGCAGAAGAAAAAGGATGCACTCCAGAGGCTGCAGCTATTGAAAGCACAGAAATACAGATATTCATTTCACATATCTCTCATATTAGCCAATCATAACTCTTCCCTCACTTTTTTCAAATCAAAACCCTTCCCCCCTCTGCACTCTCTGCCTTTTTTCCATAGCAACCACCTCCTGGAAGACCTCTCATGTTTGCAAATTCACGCAACAATGTTTCAATTGAACTCTGAACTCTCAGTGCACCTGCGTATCCAGTGCAATATTTCATTAAATGTTTCTTCCTTGACCATTCAAATTACATCTTTCAAAGAACACATCCATGCACCCTAACTTTCTGTTTTCAGAAATGGAAATGCACCAATCACTGCTAATGAATCATTAGCATTGGAAATCCACAGTTTTTTTTCTTTACAAACTCCTACTGTTTCAACTGCCCTTTCATTACCACACTTCATCTGACTGCAGCACAACCTTCTCCCACCATGTTTAATGTCTGGATTGTTGGACATAGTTACATCCACTGGGCTCAAAGGTATGCTGAGAACAGAAATTTACCTAACCTCAATTTACAAGTTGTGGAAATTAAGTGGTTGGGCCAAAGAGGATTAAAATGTCACCAATTGATACCATTGGTGAAAACCTTTATGCATTTGCCAAAACCTGACCTGTTAATTGTGCACTGTGGAGGTAATGATTTGGGCACTTTGACTGGGGTAGGTCTGGAAATGCTTTTAAAGGACACCTTTGAGCAATTAATGGCACTTTTTCCTCAAACTGCCTTGGTATATTCCAATATATGCCAAAGACAGAAATGGAGGTGGTCCAACCAATTTTGTCCACAAATTGAGAAAGCGAGGAAGCATGTAAATAAATCTGTTTCAGCTTTCATGAGAGACCATGGAATGGGCTCCTTGTACAACAATAACTTGCGTTACTACATGCAAGATATCTACAGAGGAGATGGAGTTCACTTCTCAGATGAGGGCAACAGAATTTTCATTCTGAATTTAAGACTGTGCATTGGTACCTACTTATAAGTACCTAAATGTACCATAAACCCAAAAGCTCTTCTCAGAGCTACCCTTCATCTGATCACTCACAATTATTATTTTTTTCTAACTTTTTTCACTAATTTTCCACAAAATACGCTCCCCGGGGCGCTACCCGGTTTGCGAACCGAAAGCTAACCTCGCGGAATTTTTTTTAAAAATGTTTTTTTTCCGCACATATAAGCCTCCTCAGCCACCCTCAGAAAACCTAGGGGGTCAAGATAAGTCTACCATGACCCCTTCTACCCATTCTAAACATTATTTGCCCTCCATCTTGTATCTTAATGCGACCGAAACACAAAATGGTGGACTCCCGTGACGCTTAAGGTTCGCGAACCGAGCCGCTTTCCGGGAAGCGGTCCTAAAAAAAGGTGGGAAAGTAATTTACAGAAAAACGACTAGAGACACTCTCACCAAATATAGATTAGCTCATACTACATAACAATCCCTTTCATTTTCACAAATTTGATTGAAATTTCATTTAGCCATTTAGCCTGTAGACCTCTCTAAGTACCGTGAGGTAAATTACTTCACAAAACACATCTGAAGTGTTGGAATTGACAACCAATGAAAATGTTACTTTCATTTTCTACTTTTATTACCTGACATTTGATTGGTTATATACCTGAATATATATAAAGGAAGAGAAGGAAACACAGCCATTTTGACTGCTACTTCGTGAAGTGCACAACAAAAAATCAACTGATAACTTCAACTTATATTTAAAAGGTAAGATATTATTTATAAAACTTAAGTATGTTCTGTACCGAAACCTAATTAGAAAAACATTTTCTGAGAATTATATTCTATCACTCTGTAATACTTATAGAAAAAAATAGACTACTCTGTTTTAGTTATGGCAGAGCCATTCCAAGAATTTGCAAGACCATAGGCTAAAAAGGAACGTGCGCGAAGCCCCCTCCAATTTACATAAGTGGCCCCTTGCAAGGAGACCATTCACAGGCACTGAGGGGGCCCCATTGTCCAGCATTTTGACGCCCCCACAGTTTTAACTTTAAATCCACACGCATATCTCACACCTTCATAGGTGTCAGAATTGATTGTGGTCTAAAAGTTAAAACTGTGGGGGCGCAAAAATGCTGGACAATGGGCCCCCTCAGTGCCTGTGAATGGTCTCCTTGCAATTGAGGGAGTGTCTCCTTCTTCCTCCCCTATACCTCCTGACACCATCCATGGGAGGCCCAAGGAGGGGGCCCCCTGCAATAGACCTTAATTGCAGGCGACACCTTTCTTTGTGAAAAAAACACTATATAAATAACCAAACTGCCAATCTGTACTGAAACCCAACAATGCCCTTTCTGTACTGATATATTTTTTAAAAATTAATTTTTCAGAATTGAAAATGGAAGAACAACAAAACAACATGAAAACTGAAACAGAAGAAAAAATTGAGACACAAGATTACATGGATTTCTACGACGACACAATAAATAATGAACTTGTGCAATGCGTAGATGCAGTAGATTTTTTACTAAAAAATGAAGAAAAAAATGATCACGATTTTTTAGATTTTCTTTTAAATTTTGAAAAACAAAATGAAAAATAAATTTTAATTTCTTAATTCAAAAATTGTTTGACACATTATTTATTTTTATATGTTTATTGAATGTTAAAAGTTTAATGAATTATGACACACAATCAAAATTTTAAAAAAAATACTTTTAAAATAAAGAAAACAAAAAAAACAAACAAAAACAGCAAACAATTAACATACAGTATTAGAAAAGTCTATCATTCTTTTATCCTTATAGTACGCTGCCCAGAACGCTTTCCGGTTCGCGAACCTGGCGCTCACCACGCAAAAAAAAAAAAAAAATTTTTTTTGTTGACCCTCCTGGGCCCTTTTAAAACCTCCACATAAAACCTAGGGGGTCAACGAGGATCTACTATGCCCCCTTATTGTAATTTCCCCCTTTGTTTTGGCCTCCTCTTGTCTCTCGATCCTACCGAGAGACAAGATGGCGGCCGCTCCGGACTGTTTAGAATGTTGACAGACACCGGAGAGCCAATCAGCTTCGCTTCGCAAAGTTCCGATACGCGAAAAGTTTGCGAACCGGAGCGCTGCCCGGAGCGCTGTTACAGATATATATCTTGTTTTAAACGTTAATTTCTCAAAATCCACTGAAGCACATATATTGAGACCTAGCAAAGGCACATCAGGCTAACAGTCCCTACAATTTTCCCAAGTTTCGTGGAAATCCATTCAGCCGTTCGGGCTAAAAGTGAGGCCAACCGCCCTACGGAAATTAACATGGGAAAAACGCGTTTTGGGACCCCCCTTTTATCTCAGCCCCCCCTTGCCGAAACCCCCCCAAATTTCCAGGAGCTGCTCAGAAACAAAATGTGCCAATTTCCAGAAAATTTCAGCCAATTCCGTCCACAAACGCCAAAGTTATTAGACATAGAATTTTCAGAAATCCCATAGGGAAAAAATCCTAACTATATATACCTACTGGCGACCGCCAGTAGGTAATATATATATATTACCTACTGGCGCTCGCCAGTAGGTATATATAGTTAGGATTTTTTCCCTATGGGATTTTTGAAAATTCTATGTCTAATAACTTTGGCTTTTGTGGACGGAATCGGCTGAAATTTTCAGGAAAATGGCACATTTTGTTTCTGAGCAGACCTTGAAAATTTGGGGGGGTTTCGTCAAGGGGGGGCCGAGAAAAAAGGGGGGTCCCAAAACGCGTTTTCCCCATGTTAATTTCCATAGGGCGGTTGGCCTCACTTTTAGCTCGAACGGCTGAATGGATTTGCACGAAACTTGGCAAAATTGTAGGGACTGTTAGCCCGATGTGCCTTTGCTAGGTCTCAATATATGTGCTCCAGTAGTTTTTGAGAAATTAACGTTCAAAACAAGATATATATCTGTAACAGCGCTCCGGGCAGCGATCCGGTCCGCTTACTTTTCGCGAAACGGAACTTTGCGCGCAGAAAGCTGATTGGCTCTCCGGTGTCTGTCAACATTCTAAACAGTCCGGAGCGGCCGCCATCTTATCTCTCGGTAGGATCGAGAGAGAAGAAGAGGTGAAAAACGAAGGGGGAATTTATTGAAAGGGGGCAAGGTATACCCCTCTTGACCCCCTAGGAATGTTGTTGGGGTTATTAAAGGGTCCCGTGGGGAAAATAAAAAAAAAATGATTTTTCACGGTAGAAGCGCTTCACGGGCCGCGAACTGGGCCGCAAACTGGTAGCGAAACGGGAATTCGCCATTTTGTGCTTCGTTTTAATTGTTTAGAGACAAAAATTATCGCCGCACATCGGCCGTAATGCATGAATATCGCTGAAAAGTCAGCGATATTCATGCATTATCCAGCAAATGCTCTTAGCCATGTTATCCACCTTCCATTGGATAACATGGCTAAAAACTGCTCTGTGCGTGAGCTTTTTTTTTTTTTTTTGCTGCGTGACGTTTGTTAACGTTCGATTCGATGGAAATCAGGAAGTGTTGACCACCATTTTGTCACTGCAAGTAAATATTTTGTTATAAATGAATCCTTATTGATAAACATTGTCTGCGCCATCTTGCGTTTTTGTCCAATGCCACAATTTTGTCGTGCACGGCAGCCATTTTAGATGCCTTGACCAGGGCCACTCTCTGCACGCCGCCGATCCTCAGCATGGCTCCCCACCCTCGCAAGCATCTCCCCCACGCACTGGTCACCCCCGCTCTTTCTCTCATGGATGGGCCATATACTTCCCCCCATCTGCGCTGCTCTTCTCTGAGAATCACACCCTGTGCCCGCCCGACACCTCCCTTTCACCCTATTCACTACCGCACCCTCTGACACTCCTCTTCCTCTGTGTCCGATTGTCCAGGCCGGACCTAGGCTATCACCTAGCCCTCCGGATGTAGTTTATGGCCCCAGCTGTAGAGTATCCAGACATGCCAACCCTCCCGATTCAGGCGTGAGACTACTGATTTCAGTGCTAGTCTTTCGCTTCCCGATTCCTGCAAGGAAAAACCCGGGGGCATATTACCAACAACTAGCGATAATTTTTGTCTCTAACTTGTTTAGAGACAAAAATTATCGCCGCACATCGGCGAATTTTATCGCACATACACCTTGCTATTAGCAAGGTTTATCGCAAATGCGATAAAAAACGGCCGCAATGCATGAATATCGTTGAAAAGTCAGCGATATTCATGCATTATCCAGCAAATGCTCTTAGCCATGTTATCCACTTCCCATTGGATAACATGGCTAAAACTGCTCAGGGCAGGTGTTAGGTTTTGGAGATATTCGCGCTTAGCGCGAATATCTCCAAAAGTTGGTAATAGGAGATAGCGATGGTTAGGGACTGTTTCCAGTCGCTAAAATCTTGGCACGCCCACTTTGCATGTCATTAGTGATAAATATCACTGATATGCAAAGCGGGGCCCAAGATGGTCGCTATCTCCTTTTAGCTGTCACTAACTGGTGTTAGCGACAGCTTGGTAATAGGGAGATAATTTTATCTCTTTTTTTTTGGCTTTTAAAGCCAAAAAAGCGGAAATAAACCCCCTTGATAATATGCCCCATGATTTCTCGGGGGTTTCAGCTGACAGGGCTTGGTATTGTGTTACGTGCTAATTCTTCCAGGAAACGTCAGAGGGTCGATGCAGGGGTTCTAGAAGGGGTGATAAACCATTTAAGCCTCATGAACAAGCGCATGGTCTTTTAAAGATTTGTGAAGTACTCGGGGCGGCGGTGTGTGTGTGCCCTCTTTCAGGAGCGGGCGGGGGGGGGCACTGCCAGCAACTTGCCAGGCCAGGCAGTGTTCAACACGTGCATCACCCTTTCTCTGCCTGCTATTGCGCTCCATGCTTCGGAAAGGTAAGAAAAAGAACGTGCATTTGAGTTTGAAATGTCCGATCTTGTAGCAGTACACTTGCAAAGCCCACACATGACAATAACCCGATTTAAGGCCCCATTCACCCGATTTTTTAAACATATATAGCACTCCAACAAAGTTAGATTTTAAAACTTTATTAACTTTTAACTATAATGAACGGAACAAAAACTGTAAAAACATTTAAACATTTTTCACCCAAAAAAGCAACAATGGTCAGAAGCTGTCTTTTGTGCGAATAGTCCCAAGGCAGCACAACGTGCAGAGTTCTGGACGGCACCCAGGTGATGTCGCCTGGGTGCCGCACTGGTTTTGGGATCCTACAATGCTGCTCCGAAAATTGGCGTGGGGCGTCCCGGGTGGTGCGGGGGGAGGCCTCGTCAGTAGCGGTCTGTTGTGCGAATAGTCCCAAGGCAGCAGAACGCGCTGAGATGTTGATGGCACCCAGGTGATGTCCAGTAAACTGCCGCACTGGTTTTGGTATCCTACAATGCTGCTCCGAAAATTTGCGTGCGGCGGCCCGGGGGGGGGGGCGTGGGGGAGGCGGTGTGAGCGGGCCTCCCCAGGTGGCGGCCATCCAGCTGAGTTGCGCCCGCTCTTGCGGCTACAGCGTCTCGCTCACCATGTTGTTGAGTTGCTCCCACTCTTGCAGTGCAGCGATAGGCGCCTGCCACATGACTCTTAAAATGGCGGACGGCTCTTCGGTTTTGGGCCTGGTCCACTGAAATGGCCCTGGGACACCTTGGAACTCGGACGCTTGCCTGCTAGGGCTTGGGCTCCATTCTCGAAAAGCGTCCCCTCAGCCGTGAAGATTCTACAAAAGTCTTGGGGGCCCCCGACTCCCGCAGGCTTCCGGTGGGGAGCGGCTGCCATGATTGCTCGCGGAATGACCACGACGGAGCCACGAGATGGTGGTGCTCTCATGCTGACGCCAGCTTCAGTCTGAATGATCCAGAAACAAGGTGGGGCTTTCATCGTTTGGGAAAAAAAAATGTTCTAAACCAATGAAAAGTGTTATTTTTAGGTCATATGACCAAGCCTTCCATCTTTAGGAAACCAAAAGTAAAATGATCCAATGAAAAGTTTTATAAACAAGTCATATGACCTGTTATGCGGCATAGGGCTACAAAAAGCGTAGAAAATCCGTTGGCACGTGAGGCGGCGTCAGTAGCGGACCGATGTGCGAATAGGCCGAAGGCAGCACAACGCGTCGAGATCCGGATGGCACCGAGGTGGTGTCCAGCAAATTGCCGCACTGGTGTGGCCATCCTACAATGCTGCGCCGAAAGACGGCGTGTCCAGCTGAGTTGCGGTCACTCTTGCGGTACAGTGACTCGAACGCGCCGAGATCCGGATGGCACCGAGGTGGTGTCCAGCAAATTGCCGCACTGGTATGGCCATCCTACAATGCTGCGCCGAAAGACGGCGTGTCCAGCTGAGTTGCGGTCACTCTTGCGGTACAGTGACTCGAACGCGCCGAGATCCGGATGGCACCGAGGTGGTGTCCAGCAAATTGCCGCACTGGTGTGGCCATCCTACAATGCTGCGCCGAAAGACGGCGTGTCCAGCTGAGTTGCGGTCACTCTTGCGGTACAGTGAGTCGAACGCGCCGAGATCCGGATGGCACCGAGGTTGTGTCCAGCAAGTTGCCGCACTGGTGTGGCCATCCTACAATGCTGCGCCGAAAGTCGGTGTGGGGTGCCCCGTTGGCTTATGAGGTGATGTCAGTAGTGGACCGATGTGTGAATAGGTCGGAACCAGCACAAGGCGCCAAGATCCGAATGGCAAGTCCTGGATGTTGAGTGCCTCAGTTGAGAGTTCTGAGCAGTGCTTGTAAGACTGTCTGAAGCTTATTTGCACCTGCTGCAGCTTCACTATTGCCCTGGTGTGGCCAAAGGTCGCACATGACATAGGCGGCCGGCTCCCGAGGTCCGGCGGAACTTTTTTCCTTTTCCTTTCTGCTTCTTTTCCTACAATCCGTTTCATCTGAAGACACGACCAGGTCCCTGAATGTGTGCAGGGGGACGCTATTGATTGAATGAAAATGGCGGCTTGACACAAAGCTGACTCAAGCGTTGCTGTTGATGCTATACAGACAAAAATTGGTTTTCAGTTTGTACATTCTTCAGGATTTTTTTTTCCATCCAAGTCTGATTGAGAGTTTGTAGAAAAATGGCTTCAGATTTTCCACATACTACTCTTCAACATTCTTCCTAAATGTAACAATGTGAAACTCACTAGGAGAACGGCTGTTTCTGTTTCCTTTCAAAATGCTGCCAACAATATTTTCTGAATGGAAGACACCATCTTGTAGCATAAAGGGCCGAAAGGGGTTCTGGTCTGGCCGATGGTTGGTGGAGACATTTTGACTATATCTTGGACCTGCCCGGCCTTGCCCAAAATGGCGCCGGTATAAATGGGACTCGTAACTTCTTGCCCGCAAATGTATATCTAGAAAATGTTATTGTAAGTGGCCCTGTCTTATTTTAATTACAAAATGTACGTCCACCGATTCCGCAACTGTTAGACACCTTTGTTCTTGCAACCTAATGGCCCGCTCGTTACGTTCCTCTACAGTGTTAATGTCTCCTCATCATATACGATTTCAGTTTGCTCCGTGGCCGGCCCACGTGGTTATAGGCCCGTATTTGTATACTGACATTTTCACAATAAAGGTTTTTAAAACAAAACACGGTAGTAGTATTTACATTGGTAAAGTTTTTACTTTTAGTCACTGTTTTCGAATCAGTAAAAGGCAAGTGAAATAAAGCAGTCCAATTACATGACGGATAAAAGGTATAATATGTAGGAACGCAGTAAAGATAAATGGTCAAGGGCAGTTGTGTTTTTCATTTCTGCAACATAAAGTGATCGATAAGGATCTGATAATCAGGCGTATCGGCGACTAAGACAGCAGGCCGAATCTCTTTTACTCAACGGCTCCGTCATGGAAGGAAGAAACGCCCTTTTTCTCAAAAAAAGAATATATTTTACTTGCAGGACAGTTTTAAATTTTCCGGGAAAGTACATTAGCCTGGAATATTATAACATATGTTTAAAAAAAAATAACGTTCGAAAACAATAAAAAGCGTAATTTTTAGGTCATATGACCAAGCTTTTCATCATTAAAATAACAAAAGTAAAATGAACCAATGAAAAGTTTTATTAACAAGTCACATGACCTGTTATGCTTACGTTACGCGCTGCGCGCCGCGCCTCGGATCACTTCCGGGTGCGCTAACGCGGCGTGTCATATACCGCATTACGCGACAACGTAGGTCAAGAATATAGTCAAAATGTCTCCACCAACCAGCGTTCGGAACACAACCCCTTTCAGCAGTCCAAAAAGTTCTGTTAAATGACAACAGAGGGGACAGGCAACAAGAACAATCAGTCAAAGAGGGGAGGGCAAGTTCTTCTCTTCCGGGTCATGTTGGGGCGCTACCGGAACTGATCGAATTGGTAGTCTACAGTGTTTCTGGATGTTTCAGACTAAAGCTGGCGTCAGCATGAGAGCACTACCATCTCGTAGCTCCGTCGTGGCCATTCCACGAGCAATCATGGCAGCCGCTCCCCACCAGAAGCCTGCGGGAGTCGGAGGCCCCCAAGACTTTTGTAGAATCTTCACGGCTGAGGGGACGCTTTCGAGAATGGGACCCAAGCCCTATCAGGGAAGCGTCCGAGTTCAAAGGTGTCCCAGGGCCATTTTAGAGGACCAGGCCCAAAACCGAAGAGCCGGCCGCCATTTTGAGAGTCCTGTGGCAGCCGCCTATCGCTGCACCGCAAGAGCGGGAGCAACTCAACTACATGATGAGCGAGACGCTGTAGTCGCAAGAGCGGGCGGTAAACAGCTGAATGGCGGAAGAGGCACAGTGTAGCAAAAGCGGGCGGAATGGCAACTGAAACGGTAAAGGGGCGCCCCACTACAGCGTGTCTTCAGGTCAAACGGATTGTGGGACAAGGTCCAGAATTGAAGAGTCATCAAAAGGCAAAAAGTTCCGCCGGACCCCGGGAGCCGGCCGCCTATGTCGGGGGCGATCTCAGGCTACACCAGTGCTATAAGACTTGGGGAGGGTGTCGGAGCCAAGCGTCTTCTCCGAGTCCATGGCCATCACACCGCCCCTCAGGGGCCTCCGTCAAGCTGTTTAGGAAGGTAACATATCACATTGTTTTCTAATGCAGTCAGGTCCACAAACGACACTCACTTACTTTGAGAATAGTGAAGCTGCAGTAGGTGGAAATAAGCTTCAGACAGTGTTACAAGCACTGCTCAGAACTCTTAACTATGGCACCCAACATCCAGAACTTATGCCATTTGAGAATGGCAGTGACATTGAAGCAACTCAGGGACCAAAACCATTAACGTACTTTCACGTATGAAAATCTTACTAGGGGAGGGGGCAGGAGCGAAGCGCCCCCTCCCAGTCCGCGCCACCACACCGTATGTTGAAAATCTGAAGCCATCGTTCTACAAAGTCAACCAACCTTGGATCGAAAAATCTAGAAAAATGTACAAACTGAAAACCAGTTTTGGTCTGCATAGCATCAGCAGCAACGCTTGCTATCAGAGTGCATGAGTTTCATGCTCGATCGATTGAGCTAGCCGGATCGGGCAATAAAAAGTATAAAATAGTTATGTAAATAGTTATTTAATAAAATGTTTTACCCTGTTTCTTTGCTGGTGTGTTGTCTATATTTTTAATATTTGCATAGGGTTTGTCGTTATTTTGGGCGGGGTGGGTGACGGAGTCGAGCTGTCTTGCAGCCCTCATGGTGTGGAGCTCAGTTCATCTCACTATTTTCGTATTTCTCATGAAGGGTTGTTCCTAATATTTCTATTTTAGCGAGGTCAAAAAGAGATCCAATTAGTGGCCTACTGATTTTGCTCGATTACTTTTATTTTTTTACACGATTTTTCACTATCTGCAAAGACTAAACAGAGTATTGCGACTTTGTGCTTGTTTGTAAATAGAGAATGATCCAAAGAGAACCAATTCTAAAACAGTAAATGCTTGGATAACAATCAATCAAATGGAGAGACAAGCAGGCACGACGGATTACAACGGGGGCAAAGGCCTGCGTTAACTACCGTTCACTATCTGCAAAGAGAGAGTACTACTAAGAGAAAAGAGGGGAGGGGGGGGGGTGCAGCGTTCAAAGCACATCAGCGTGCATAAATACGAAAATGTTTTTATCTATCACGTACTTGACATTTTAAATCTTTTCATATTTGCTATTAAAAAACCAATGAAATTAACAGAAAAAACCATAGGTTATAGTGGATATATAGTTAGGAATTTGCATTTACAAAACCTTGAAAATTCAATGAAAAAAACATTGGTTTTAGGCCATATATAGTTAGGGATTTGCATTTACAAAACCTTATTTTACTCACACAAAACCATTGAAATTTCATATATAGTTAGTTCCACTAACTATATATCGCGCACCCGCAATCCACTGCTGATGATGTCACATATTACATCATTCATGACATGGTTAGTGACATCACTGATGACATCACTGATGACATCTCAAATGACATCACTGATGACATCTCAAATGACATCACTGATAAAATCACTGATAACATCTCATTTGACATGACTGATCACATCACTGATGACATCATTCATGTGATAATACCATGAACCTCTTCAGACTCTAATATAACCTTAGATACAATCAGTGTAAACAGACAGTCACAGACTGTCACTCATCCATGGAGTTACTCACACACCTAGTCAGTTATGCAAAAAATCAATCACACCTCCATTTTCTCAACTATACAGTTATACACACCTTACTTATTCAAATATATACTAACACATATTTACTTTACTCTCTTATACAATCCCTGATACATGTTCACAATGATCCATACAGCCACTCACACATTCACTGGCTCTTATGCACAGTTATTTATAGATGTCAACTCTCACATGTACTGTGTTTTACATATGTACTTACTTTGACATGTAGCACTGAGATATCCATTCACTCACTAATACACTCATGCACACAGTCAACCGCCCATACAGCTGTTTCCACATGCACTTTTGAACCCATACATATAGTGAAACAACTACTCACACATCTATGTACAGAGTCACACACCTCCCAGCCACCCATACACACACACTCAGTTTCCCATACAAATACTTGGACAACCAATGAATAACCCATACAGTTACTCATATAGCTACTGATCAACATATGCAGCAGTTTGTAGAACAACAGATATAATGATGCACAAATTAAAACAGTTTAGTCAGTAACCCATGCACTCAGTGAGACACATTTAATCACTCACTCATACAGTCAGTCATGCACCTACTAAATCCTTCATCCACACACTTATACATCCACTCATTCTTCAATATGTAAGACATATTTTAACTTTACAGAAACATACAGTCAGTGGATGTTGTCATCAGTGATGTCATCAGTGATGTCATTTGAGATGTCATCAGTGATGTCATCAGTGATATCACTAACCATGTCATGAATGATGTAATATGTGACATCATCAGCAGTGGATTGCGGGTGCGCGATATATAGTTAGTGGAACTAACTATATATGAAATTTCAATGGTTTTGTGTGAGTAAAATAAGGTTTTGTAAATGCAAATCCCTAACTATATATGGCCTAAAACCAATGGTTTTTTCATTGAATATATATATATATATATATATATATAAAGATTAGCATCTACATTAATAAGTGCATTAGTGTAGAGCATAATCCCTGACACGCAGGTCTTCTAGGAACCACAGACGACTGTTATGACAGAGCTTCAAAAGTTGTATTCTATAAAAACCTCTATGACCTTATGGTAACTTCACTTTAAATGTTTGCCCCATACATAACAGTGCTTGATTGAAAAAACTCTACCTGGGTTTACCATTTGGGTTTATCAGTGTGTTGCTAGGAGTGTGACTGTCAGCATTTAGGATTTAAGATCTAAGATCTGAAATGAGATGCAGGTATTGAAGATTGAGAAACTAAACAAAATTTGACCTGGATATAAACCAAACGGGGTTGTGAAAAGAAAGTATATGCTGTTGCTGTACAATTTTTTAAATGCTAAATATCCTTAAGGTCGTTTTTGTGATTAATGTATTCATTTAGACCTGAACAGAGGCACTGCCTCCTCCTCAAGAGTAAACCCTGCCACAAAAACTACATTGTCTGGCCATGGCCTCTGGCGGTAACCATCCTTGAGAACATGGTTGCCAGGCTGGGCGGACAATGGCGGCGCGAAGGTGAACTTTGGAATAATACCATGCATATGTCCAATTCTGCCTGGCAGCCCTGCAGGACCACCTGGTGGAAACATAGCTTAGTGGAGATCCCCAAGCTTGGCAGAATCCCTAGCACACTGCCTTACATGCAGAGCTGTGTGGGGGAATCCGAAGAAATTCCTCAAGGTGTGGGGGCACTAAAGCATAATGACAATCATTATATGTACATTCCCTGTGGTGAGTAAGCACCCATCCTCACACCACCCTCGTAAAAGGGGAATCCCACAGAATCCTTCATTGGTACTGCACATTTCTATGAAAAGAGACAACAGCGCATGGTCACTGTAGGCCTATTTAAAAAAAAAATGTATAACTTGGATGGATGGCATATTGGCTCATAAAAATTCCTCATGGTGGAGTAGATGTTCAGCAATTTACGGTTCTTTCGGATCAGATGCGATATGCTTGAAAGAGTGGTGGATGCAGACATTCGAGGTTTTGTTTTAGGGAAGACTCTTGATCTCCTTGATCACCCCCATATCCTGGCAATATTCCTCCCGGCCCCCTACACCAACTTCCACATTATTTTTCTACACCATGTGATTTGTGGAGGTATCTGTGGACTCAGCAAGTTGCAAGATGAGAGACGCGGTGTCCATTGGTCTTTTCATTGGATCAATGGGTATCGCAGTATTCGTCCCTCTGAAACTCCTCCACATATTTTGTGAGTACGGAGACACTTGCCCTGCTCCAGTATATCTCAGTTGTTTACTGCATTTCAAGAAGATTCAATTTGCACAATCTGGTTTGCAGACAGGAATAAGTACACCAAGCGCTAGATGTGTTACCTGCAGGCTATGCACATCCCCGCAGAAGTCATAAATGAGCAACAGTGCTGCTATTGAAAGGTTTAACCTGCAGAAATGATATGCATCTATGTTGCAGCTGTATCACAAACGTGCGATCACTCAGGGGCAGATTTACAAATTTCTCACACAGTATAGCAACTAAATTTGACGCACTGCATTGCACAAGGGGGAAAACAAAGTGCAGAGCCACAGCTATTAAGATTGGCCTGCTGCTACAGCCATCCCCTGAGCTTTGCTCGACATGCAGTCTCGCAGAGGGGAGTGTGCACTATCTTGAATTGGATTTGCACTGGAAGTATACACTTCCAGTACAAATTGCTATTTCTAGAAAAACATCGAATAATCCTACTCAATTGATGTATGCTGTGAAATTCGACACACATGCGTGTGTTTTTTTTGGGGAGAAATCAAAAAGTTTTCCTTGTAGCGCCTGCTTCAAGTAGGTGCCTTTTTATGATGCAAATCCTGGTCTGTGTGTTAGTAAACCAGGCTTTGCCTAAAAAATATATGCCATTTACACTTTAACATCCCAGTAACGCCCCCTTGCTGCAAAGTGGTGCACAGCAGAGCAATGTGCTTTATGCTATTTAAAAAGGGCACCTTGCTTTTGTGCTTGAAAGTAAATACCAGTGTTGACGTGTGTGGACCTAAGAGCTTGTACAGTTGGGCGGTCTGGAGCCCGATCCTGTTCAGGTTGTGCATCTCACCTGTATCGCCCCCCGCATTACCACTGTACTGTATTACAAAATGCCTTCAATACAATTCTTTGAAATAAATAAGAAAGTAAATACCAGTGGGTTGCTTTGAGCCGCTTTGCAGCAATATTCGTCACTTTGCGATGGGGCAAACTGTTTGTAAATCTCGGCTTCTGCACTTTGGACTAGGACACATTGTTTTTTTTCAGACATACATTGCATTTCAACTTAATTTTTCTTTACGGTAGGCATCGCTCCGAAGTTGGTTAGCTAACTAGTGCCAACTGGGTGTTCCTAAACGTTGGCATGAATAACATTGACCGACGGCGCTTCGTTTCAAGGACCCCAGCCTGGGGCTAGCCGCCTACTACATTTCTAGAGTCTGCAACAGGCGCTTTTCTGAATTTTCCACCCATATTCTAGTTAATAGCATTATGACGAAGTCACTCGTTCATTTATTTGGCCGGTGGCGTCTTCCTCGTTCGTGGCAACGAAAGGCTGACTTTAAAAGCCCTCACAGGGCTCGTACGCAGAATACAGGAGAGCGAGTTTCGGTAGTTTTGTTTCCGCCCAAGACTAGGACCCCAGGGTGGGGTGTCCTTGGAAAGCTGCCAGGGAAGGGATAATGCTGCCGGCTGGACGCAGACTAACATTTCTCACTGACGAGCTACGCCTGGGACTCCCTGCCTCTCACAAGGGTTTAAGTTCTTAGGAAAGCTTTAAACATTGTCTCGGGGAGATAGAACGGGCTTATTCAGAATGATTAAGACAAAGCAACGAGGCAGACGCGGTGGGAGGGGCGTGGGTGGGAGGAGGGATTCTGAAGGCGGAAAGGGTTTCCATCTGAAGCGGGGGTTGCTCCAGGGAGCAGCTCTTCACAGTGCACAGTGACCCCGGGACCAGCAGAGGCTGCAGACACGCCAGCAGGCAGGATCTCAGCCGCCCAGGAGCTAATCTCTCACCTCGACCCAGGACCCCAGAGGAGTCAATCAGACCCCCTGATCCCCCCACGGGATATGCGTGGCCAGAACTCTCACGTCTCCTGCAACAGAGCAGCAAAGACAACCCTTTCTACCCCCCCCCCCCCTCTCTCTCTCTCTCTCTCTCTCCCTCCCTCCCTCCCTCTCTCACACACCACAGAACCTAACAAGTATCGCCACAGCGCAGCTCCACACAGCATCACCACGTCAAGTATAAACCTTCGCACAGCATTAGTGGTGCTGGCACCGAATACAACATTCGCTGCATTTGGGATCCCCTTCATACATCAGTTAATCCACTCATAGCCTCAGATGCCAAATTTTTAACACCGCATGACACACACTCAACATCTAGGCTCGGCCCAGGATCAAGGGAAGTCCTGACACACACACACACACACAGAACCTCAGAGCCCCACACACACACACCCAGAGCCACACACACTCACCCAGAACCACACCCACCCACCCAGAGCCACACCCACCCACCCAGGAGAGCAAGCACAGCCAGGGGGCAGGGAAGCAGGCACAGCCAGGGGGCAGGGAAGCAAGCACAGCCAGGGGCAGGGGAACCAGGGGGCGAGGAAAAGGTTTATTGGTCACCTTTCCATTATTTATTACTTTATTTTAGAGCGGAGCTTGCACTAATGAGGTGCAACCTATGCTCAGACATTGTTAACAAGTGTAAACAAGCACTGGCGTTGCCAATAGGTCTCGCAGTAGGAAAGTTGGAGCTATTACAATTGGAAATAACAATGCCTTTTATTTTAGTTTTCAATTTAAAAACATAAAGGGCTTTGTCATTTACAAAACCAATAGCTCCAACTTTCCTACTGCGAGACCTATTGGCAACGCCAGTGCTTGTTTTATTTATGTGTTGGTTTTGAAAATAGCAAAATTAATAGCTTTGTCAGTTACAATGTCAATAGTTTTAACTTTCGCAAATGTGACACCTATAGCATTTGTAATGCAATGTGTGTTGTATTTACGTGACTTAGATGTATTGATATTACAAATAACAATGGCTTTTAATTTTGTAAATAATTATTACTTAAATAAAAGTTATTGTAATTTATAATGGCAGTAGCTTAAACGTTTGTAAATAACTTTTGTGAAGATTATGTTCAGTGTATTTTAATGTGACGAAAATCCAAGAACATTGCATTTGCACCTACACACACACAGAGGCACACACACACACACACATATAGATGTGGTGGTGGTGGATCTGGGGGATATGGTGGTGGTGGATGCGGTGGTGGTGGTGATGGTGGATATGGTGGTGATGGTGGTGGATGTGGGGGTGGATGTGGTGGTGGTTGTGGAGGTGGTGGATGTGGTGGTGGTGGATTTGGTGGAGGTGGTGGTGGATGTGGTGAAAGTGGTGGTGGATGTGGTGGTGGTGGAAGTGGTGCTGAGTGGTGCTGTGGTGGTGCTGAGTGGTGCTGTGGTGGTGCTGTGGTGGTGCTGAGTGATGCTGTGGTTGTGCTGAGTGGTGCTGTGGTGGTGCTGAGTGATGCTGACTGATGCTGGGGTGGTGCTGGGTGGTGCTGAGCGGTGCTGTGGTGGTGCTGAGCGGTGCTGTGGTGGTGCTGAGCAGTGCTGTGGTGGTGCTGAGCGGTGCTGTGGTGGTGCTGAGCGGTGCTGTGGTGGTGATAAGTGGTGCTGTGGTGGTGCTGAGTGGTGCTGTGGTGGTGCTGAGTGGTGCTGTGGTGGCACTGAGTGATAATGTGGTGGTGCTGAGTGATAATGTGGTGGTGCTGAGTGGTGCTGTGGTGGTGCTGAGTGGTGCTGTGGTAGTGCTGAATGATGCTGAGATGGTGCAGAGAGGTGCTGCAGAGTGATAATGTGGTGGTGTTGAGTGATAATGTGGTGGTGCTGAGTGATGATGTGGTGCTGCTGAGATAATGTGGTGGTGCTGAGTGATAATGTGGTGGTGCTGAGTGGCGCTGTGCTGGCGCTGTTGGGGTGCTGAGTGGTATTGCTGAGTGTTGCTGTGGTGGTGTTGAGTGATAATGTGGTGGTGCTGAGTGATAATGTGGTGGTGCTGAGTGATAATGTGGTGGTGCTGAGTGATGCTGTGGTGGTGCTGAGTGGTGCTATGGTGGTGCTGAGTGATGCTGTGGTGGTGCTGAGTGATGCTGTGCTGGTGCTGAGTGATGCTGTGGTGGTGCTGAGTGGTGCTGTGGTGGTGCTGAGTGATGCTGTGGTTGTGCTGAGTGGTGCTGTGGTGGTGCTGAGTGGTGCTGTGGTGGTGCTGAGTGGTGCTGTGGCGGTGCTGAGTGATGCTGGTGTGGAGTGGAGTGATTCTGTGGTGGTGCTGAGTGGTGCTGTGGTCGTGCTGAGTGGTGCTGAGTGGTGCTGCGGTGGTGATGAGTGGTGCTGAGTGATGCTGTGGTGGTGCTGAGTGACGCTGTGGTGGTGCTGAGTGACGCTGTGGTGGTGCTGAGTGATGCTGTGGTGGTGCTGAGTGGTGCTGTGGTGGTGCTGTGGTGGTGTGGTGGTGCTGTGGTGGTGCTGAGTGATGCTGTGGTGGTGCTGAGTGGTGCTGTGGTGGTGCTGAGTGGTGCTGTGATGGTGCTCAGTGATGCTGTGGTGGTGCTGAGTGATGCTGTGGTGGTGCTGAGTGATGCTGTGAACATATGTCTGTGTATGTGTGTGTCTTTATTTTGTGTTTGGCGTGATGCTGTGATGGTGCGGAGTGGTGACATTGATTTAGTGTGTTAATGTGAACAATAATTGAGTATATTGTTCTTTGTGGTGTTATGCTTAGTGTGTGATGTTGTGTGTTGTTGATGATATGGTGGTGTGTGTGTGTGTGATTTTTTTGCAAGTGTGTGTTATGTTTTTTGCTGTGAACATGTGTATGTGTATATTTTTTTTTATTTTTTTATTTTGTGTTTGGCGTGAGTGATAGTATGGCTTTCAGTCCCTTTTCCTTGTGCGGATGTCTTTTCCTTAATAAAAATGCCGGTCGCAATGTAGCGCCTATACGCTACCTACGTTTTTGAGGTCAGCGTTCTAGTTTTTTTTTGTATTTTCCCTTTGTTTTCCGAATGATGTAATTTCCAGCCAATCGCATTGCTACGTTTTGTGACGTAGCATTGCGATTGACGTGCATCAACGGGGAAATTCCCAGATCTTCGAGAACAGTCACGTGTGAACGGCGCGTTGTGCTTCTTGTGTTGTTGCTGCGTCGTTTGACAGGTAAGTTTGAATTTTAACATTATTATACAAATTTTGGGTATGTAGTATTGATTGTGTTTATACTTTTTTGAACGTTGATTAATGTTTTGTATTGTTTTATGACGTTTGCGTATTCAGACTGTATTTGGTTTTGCGTATGTACTTAGTGTATAGTTATGTAACGTTTAAAAATGTTGATGTGCTATGTATAAATGTTGATTTTAATGAATATATTGCAAATGTCTTAATTTTATGGGACGTAGTTCCGACATATTCCAACTGAATTTGACTTTTCGTATGCTGTTTGTGTACAGCTATTGAACGTTTGCAAATTTTGATCTGCTATGTATTAATGTTGTTTGTAATGAATATATGACAATGTTGGAATTTTTTGGTATGTACGTACAACATATTCCAACTGAATTTGACTTTTCTTTTGCACATATTGTCTAGCTATTGAACGTTTCAAAATTTTTATGTGCTATGTATAAATGTTGTTTTTAGTAAATATCTTGCGATGTAGTTATTTTATGTACTGTACTTCAGACATTTTTTGGGAAATATTTTTTTTGTTGACAATGTGCGATTGTGATTGTACTGTTGTATTGTAATCACAGTGTCTTTCTTTTGCAGTATTATTCTTTTGTGTTGTTCATGATTTTGATTAATATTTAAGGCTGAGATGAATTTAGACACTATTGGTATGCAACAACCTTCAACGTTTAAACTAGTGTTACTTGGTGTTTGCAGTAAATATGTTTTTGTAGTTGCAGTTTATTTTGATTTAGCCTGTGATCATTTGTGAAGTGTTTTGGCTCGGTTACTTTTCAAATAGTCTATGTTTTTTTGGAGGGGCGCTAGAGGGCGCACTGCGGAATGGCTGGCTAGTGTGTCAGCTCCGCCGGACGGATGCGAATCTAGCGGCTTTTCACCCTTCTAAACCGCTGCTAACGCCGAGACACGAATAGCATCCATCGTCGGAATGTAAGGCCGACACCGTTATGGCAAATATGTGAAAGGATACGGACTGCAAATCGTTATTTCAGCAAAAAGAAGAAACATCGCCGGAGTGGATCCAAAATGGCCGCGACCGGCGCCCACCGACATCGGGGTTGAAAGCGGAGCAGGCGATGGTATGAGCAACTGAACACCGGGGACGGAGCGGACTCGAGGTGCCGGTTACTATATGAGGCCGTCAGGCAACGGGGAACTGAGACTGCAACGGAAAACACTGTGTATCGCCGTGCGTTCCAGCGGTAACAAGATGGCGGCAGCGCTGGAACTCATATGAACTACAGCAACGGCTGCCTGCAGAGCGGGGGAAACGGAGCCTCTCTGCTCTGATGAGTAGATGCAGACACCACTGAAGATACATGCAGGGCGAGCGCACCTCACGATCCCCGACACAGTGCGCCTGAGGCTCTGAGTGATCAAGGAGGCGGGAGATTCACGCCCGCCATGGACATGCAATACACACCGGCGATGGCTCACAACTGACAACGTAACTCAACACCGAAGGGGCTCTACCATTCCAGAGGCACTGCGAACATTGAAGTCCCCGGTAAGCGACTGCCGCCACAACAATAGACGCACTTCCTAGCAGCCGTAGAGGCAGATGAATAGACGTACCCCGAAGTGGGGAGCCGCGACACCAGCACATCACACTGCTCCAACGGCCAACACTCCAACGGCTGGCAGCCCGAAGACAAGCGGACACTCCTCGCCTTTGCAACCAAGGGACATGGGGAAGCCGGAGAAACAACAGACCAAACTCCCATTTGAAACAAGAAAACAACTTAAAAATACGGCAACCGCCCCAGAAGTGGAAGGCGACAGGGAGAGGGCGGAAGGGTCGGCCATGGAGTCAGTGCTAGGAGCAATCCAGCAGAGCCTGCAGGAGATGAATGGCAAACTGGACAACGTGATGCAGAGGGTGGACAACATGGCGGCGAAGATAGAGAAACATGACGAGCGGATTGTTGAAGCGGAACAGAGGATTTCCAGGGTGGAAGACAAACACAAAACCACGTCGAAGGTGTGCGGGGGCTTGGAGAAAACGGTGGAGACCCTGCGCGCTAAAGTGGAGGACCAGGAAGCCAGGTCCAGGCGAAACAACATCCGAATTTTGGGCCTACCGGAATCCACCAACACAGGGAAAATGGAAACTTACGCCGAAATGCTCCTAAAGGAAATATTTGGCGCTGACAATCTGTCCCCGGTGTTTTTGATTGAACGTGCACACCGCTCCCTGGCACCCGTGCCGAAACCAGGAGCTGCCCCGCGAATGATCATAGCCCGCGTGCTCAATTACAGAGACAGGGACACGGTACTACGGCTCGCCAGGGAAATGGGTAAAATCGCTTATCAGGGGAACACCCTGGAATTCTATCCCGACCACACCATGGCGGTACAACTGGCACGGAAGGAATTTGCTCCGGTGAAGAAGAAACTGCGAGAACTTGGGCTGGAGTACGCCATGCTGTACCCTGCAAAACTCAAAATCACGAATATGGGAAAACCTGTTATTCTACAGACGGTGCAGGCCGCACATGACTTTATCAAAAAAGCAGGGGAAGCGATGAAAAGCTCAGGAACAGGCTGAACCGACGAGTGATGTGGACTAACAGGAGGCACTGTGAACATTACTTACTAGCTCTACGAACGTTACGAGGAAAACGTGGGCCTGCCGGTGCTGAGACCTGACACGAGGGCCTACCACATGGCGCGAAGATGGCGCCCGGCCCGGACTAGAGACTGAAGGCGCCTTCAAAGGCACACCGCACAAACTGTATTTAACAGCGGTAAGACTCAGGAAGGGCATTCACGCAGTGAGTATCCAACGGGCTAGCAGCCTCGAGTGGGTGTGATTCAGAACACTGGGCCCGGGAGGTATACCTTAAACCCCTGGTAGACAATTGTGTTTCATGTATACTTGCACTGGCGGGCCCTCTGGATAAGCCATATGAGGTGCACAGGCACAAACTACTGTTGAACTATGTGCTGGGTTATGGTGGATATTGCTGTTCTGGTTTATACTGAGTAATACTATTATCTCACTCTGGCGGTTGGGGAGGGAAGGGATGATTAGTATGGACATTACATTGAGGATGTCGTAAGCATCTGTCCACGTCCACTATGTGGATGGAGATGTGTGAACCTGGCGACACCCCCAGGCGGGTGCGCCCCAAACTCAGTTTTCGAATAAGGTTACAGTTTGTTGAGGGATGGCTTTGGCAAAGTTTGGGTGCTAAAGTGGATGGGGGGCGGGTGGGGATCTCGGAGTTTATCGAGCTACAAACTCTGTGTCTGAGAAGCATGGCGACCTCCTTGGCCATACACTACCGTGCAGGTGTTCAATTCCATTACTCCACACTATTGTTGATTTTACCAGGTGCAATACGATGTTCAGTGGACGCCTCTTGCCTGATGCCAAAAGTGCACATAATGAGAACTGGAGTCATAACTACCAATGTAAATGTCGAGAATTAGTACATTGAATCTTCTCACATGGAATGTAAGAGGTCTAGGCAACCCAAAAAAGATCAGGCAAATGTTTGCATATTTTGACCGACTGCATGTAGACATAGTTTTTTTGCAAGAAACACACATGGCAAACACCGGCACATCCACATTGGGAAACAGATGGGCAGAATCGGTAACCAGCTTGAACTACTCAACCTATTCTAGGGGGGTCAGTATTCTAATACGGAAGGGGACGCACTTTGTGATCACGAGCGTACACAGAGACATGGAGGGAAGAAGTGTTCTTGTAGCGGGTATGGTCAGGGGTCGGAAGATCCTGTTGGTGAACACTTATGGCCCCAACATCGATGACCCGGAGTTTTTCAGAAAGGTGTGGCAGAACATTGTGGATATGCAGATAGATCACGTACTGTGGGGTGGTGATTTTAATGTGACACTGCAGGACAAACTGGACAGGGCTGCGCACACCTCGGAACAACATGGAAATGCACGGCACATGCTAAGGGACGCCATAGATGACCTCTGACTAGCGGACATATGGAGGGTTGGTAACCCGGGGGTGACAGCTGTGACACACATTAATGCGGCGAACAATAGTTGCTCCAGGCTGGACTACTGGTTGGGAACACAGGAAGTACTAACATGGGTTACACATGCTAAACACATGCAGAAAACACTGTCCGATCACAACCCGGTGCTGCTACAGATTGCAGTCCCACAATATGAGCCACCGCCCTTCACTTGGCGCTTTAACGCGACTGCGCTACGGGACCCCTTATATGTCACCTCCATACATACAGCAATAGTAGATTATTTTGCACTGAACTGCCCAACCACTGACGATCCATGTCTTCTCTGGGAAGCCTTTACGGCTACGATTAGGGGGGTGTGTATCAGTACAACCTCGGGTATCCTGAAGGATATACGACAGCAATTACGCACACGAGAAGAAGCCATACATGACTTAGAACAGGTGTACACGCACACAGGTGACACTAAAGTGCTGGGGGAAATTCAGACCCTCTTAGCGGAGCACAGCAACTTCGCCTCCGACGAACTTAAGTATGTCACTAAGCGGGCGACCGCAAGGCGATATGGGGAGGGGGGTAGGCTGGGCAAGGCACTGGCTGACAAAATATGCTCAGGGAGGGCGCCACAAAATATAACATCCATTTGTACACCCACAGGGGAGGTGGTGAGCGACATTAAAGGGATCACAAAAGAATTTATGACGCATTATGGTACCCTATATGCAGCGCACCCATCGCCCCCACAGGAAGAATTGCTCACCTATATGGAGGACATAGAGATGGCATGGCTGGCGGATGGCCACAGGGCATACCTGGCAAGGCCCATTACGGTGGAAGAGGTCACAGATACCATTAAGCGATTACCCAACAACAAAGCGCCGGGTCCAGATGGTTTCGTGACGGAATTCTATAAAGCGTTTGCAGACCTACTCGCTCCTCACTTAGTTAGGCTTTATGGGGCGGCACATGAGGCCCAGACCCTGCCGGAATCTATGAGAGAAGCTTTGCTTATTGCGCTCTTAAAGCCGGGCAAGGAAGAGGACAAATGCGACTCATATCGCCCCCTATCCCTCTTAAACGTGGACACGAAAATAATTGCAAGTTTACTAGCAGACAGGCTGAAGCCACTTATGCCCCTCTTAATAAGGCCAGACCAATCCGGCTTCATACCTGATAGGGCTACCACACATAACACACGCACACTATTTGCCCTGGCGCATTATCTAGCTCCTGAAACGAAAGCTGTAGCAGTATTGTTAGATGCTGCTAAAGCATTTGACACTATTGGATGGTCCTTCATTCAAGCGGTTTTGGTACGTATGGGGTTTCCCCCGATATTTCTGGGATGGATCTCCATGTTGTACACAAACTTGTCTGCACGCATTAGGATAAACAGGTATATTTCGGAACCCATTCACATATGCCGAGGCACCAGGCAGGGCTGCCCGCTCTCGCCGATGCTTTTTGCATTAATCTTGGAACCGCTAGCTTGTAAAATCAGACAACATCATCATTATTCGGCCATACAGATGCCAACATGCCCAATACACATCTCACTGTACGCGGATGACATGGTGTTGTATGTCAAGAATCCGGAGCCTCACTTAAATCCGCTCTTAAGGGAGTACATAAAATTTGGGCAACAATCGGGGCTATAGATCAACTGGGACAAATCTCTTATTCTATCCCTGACAGACAGCACGCAACCAACACCTCTGGACTACCCACTAGTATGACAAGAGGAACCTACGAAGTACTTAGGTGTGTGGTTTCATAGGGACCCTGAGTTAGTTATACGCACTAATTACGGGAGAGTTATAGCGTCCCTTGAAGACAAAATTAAACGATGGAATAAACTTCCTTTGTCCCTGGCGGACCGAGCCGCAATTGTAAAAATGGTACTCCTACCCAAATTCCTGTACTTGTTCAACAACATACCGATAAAGCCCCCAGCTGCAGTATTCCGCAATATTAATACACTGGTGCTTAACTTGCTCTGTGCCGGGAAACAGGCGAGGATGGAACTACACACTATGACACTGCCATATGCTAAGGGAGGTTTCAAGGTGCCGGATTTCTATCTATACTACTTATGCGCTCAGGCGCAGTTCGCGCACTACTGGCACCACGAGATACCCTTCCTAACGCACGTGGCTGTGGAAGCTGGGGACACAGACCCGATACCACTAGCTAGCATACTACCACACAAACGCCCCAGACTTCACGACCACGACATCAACCCTGTGAACACTACCACGAAGGCGTGGAGACTGATGGGAAAAGCGGCGGATGCTCTGCCATTATACGCCCCTGCTCTTCCACTAGCTCACCACCCAGCTATCACGGTTACACAGGAACAGGTTGGCATGGATCTATTGAAATGGGCGGGCATAGACAAACTAGGCGACCTTTATGTCAATGGGGTTTTTTAGACGCTGGACAAATTACAGTACATCAGCAACCCTTCCCTACTTTTCAGCTTCAATTACTATAGGCTACAAAGAGCACTTAAGGAGCATTATCCCACACACCCAGAGGAGCCAAAACAACTCGCGCCGTTACAACTCCTCCTCACCACGCCTACGGCCTCTCACATGGTGTCCAAATTATACACAAGCTTACAAAGTGCTATAGGAGGTAACACAGAAAAAGCTAGGGGCAAGTGGAGTGCGGGGCTAGAGATACCGCTGACCGATGTAGAATGGGCATCTACCTGCATGCTTACTGACATGTTAACGCCAAACGGTAATTTGAGAATCATTCACTATAAGTACCTACATCAGGTGTACTATACGCCACAGAAACTGCACAACTACGGTTTGAGAGAGGGCTCAAAGTGCAGCAGATGTAAGCAAGATAACGCGATTTCATGCATCTGGCCTGGCACTGTCGTAGGGTGGCAGGATATTGGGAACAAGTGATACGGGTGTTGAATGAAATGTTGTGTTCTTCCTTGGGGTGCGAAGCCAAAATTTGTCTATTGGGAATTGTGCCGCAACTGAGAGCGCGGAAGCGCAAATTCTGTGCTGTAGCGCTGTTAGTGGCCAAGCGGAGGGTATCCCTACATTGGAACAGCAGGAAGGGCCCGGAGGTAAAAAACTGGTTGGAAGACATGACGTACTGTCATCACACACTGACCACATATGAGGAGGAGCTGCCGATTAGATCTCGGCCCAAGGACTACTGGAGGTTCCTACGAGACTATCTATTGGAACATGGTGCGACTGAGGAGGAGATTGATCATGACTAGGGTGTGGGAATGGAGGGCACATATACACTGGTAATAAATACTATGGAATGGTGATGAGGAGGGAGGATGCTGTGACACGGAGCACTTGTAGCTGAAGGACACTTTATATTAACTTAAGTATTGTTATGGTTAAGTTACCTTTGGGAGAAAATGTGAAAAGAAAAAGTAAGAACACTAACATGTATGTGAGCGAATATGGCACTTAATGAATGTTCTGTGATTGTCATACACGACGCCGCAGGTCCGCTGGATGTCGGCTGATGGGCTGTGTACAACAACTGCAACCCTTATCGGAAGAACAAGACTGCAGCCGGCCTGAAGAGGTTGTAGGCGAATCAAGTGTAACGATTTTTCTTTTGTGTTAAGTGCAATAAACTTCTTACACCAAAAAAAAAAAAAAAATAGTCTATGTTTTTTCCAATATGGCCGAAAATGTTTTCATGTGCATTGGTTTGATTTACAAAGGTGTTTTTAAGACTTATGCATTGCCAGATGAATCTTGAACGTAATCGGCGGAAGAAACGCTGGAACGATATTTACGTGATCAGCTCGTGGATGATATGTTCACATGTGCTGTCAATGACGTCAATCATTACTTTCCATTTTATTTTATCACGTCGCAGCCCCACTTTTGAATTTCCCTATTAATAAAGCATATTCTTGTTTTAACCCTCCCTTGCTTCGTTAGTTTTGCTGTTATATATAGCGCTGTTCGTAAAAGGTGTGTCTGTTGATCACTCAGTGGTACTCCGTGTATCCACCTCAGAAGGATGAAGGTCGGATTCAGTCCTGACGGGGTTTACATTTATGGCCTGAAGGTTGTACATCGATGTCAGAGCTCAGTACTTATCTAAAGAATTCTAACTAGTGTGTCAGTTACGAACTTACGGTTTCTTTTCATCTGCAAAATAGTTAATAACTTAATGGCCATATAATTCCAATCCTAATTTTTAAGAATACATTTTCAATGGCCATGTTTATTGTAAATTCATTGTTCCTTGATGGCAAAACGAGACTAACTTTCTGGCCTGGTTTGAGCATGTTTTTATTGGCAGTATGCCTATTGGGTGGTTTTGTGCCAAGTATCTTTGTTTGTGTTAATGAAGATTTAATAGTTGGAGTCACTTGAGGTTTGCATGTGAGTGAACCCAAGGAGTCCAATTGTAGTATATATTTTTTTGCGAATAAAGTCCAATTTGTTTTCTATATTGGAAAGCTGCATGCACATATTCGGCTTGTTTACATGTTGGCAGTTAAATGCATGTCACCTGCTTTCATATTTGTTACGCTTGTGAGGGGCAAATGGATTTATATTTTACTTCAAGCATGTCAAATGCGGACATAGATCGAGAGTACTGAATTTGCAGGTTTTGGCAGTAGGCCCTGACAGTGTACATGAAATCTAGTGTTAAGGGATAGTCAGTGATTCAGAGAGGCCTGGAAACATGCACTGCATTCTAACCACCACACAAGGGACAAACCATTTGATGACGAACCTGTCTTTAATTAGAAAGATGCATTGTACCAGAAAGGTGTGTGGTAAACTATCTGTTGCTGGGAGTAAGTCTTACTCCGGTGTAAATTATTTCACCGTCGGCCATAGTTTGTGCAGTAAGATGCCCCTGTTTTCGACAAGTCCCCCTATTCCGTGAAGTCCGAGGCTATCCATGTGTTAGCATGCCAGCTGTTACTAAGCATGCACCGTGTTACCCGTTGAAATCTCTATTGTTGCATTCAGAGTAATTATAGTCCAGGAATGTGATTCTCAAAAGCAGCTCCTGTTTCTGACGAATAGTACCAACAAGTAAATCGTTTTTCTGTTTGGCTAAGAAACTGTTCGAGTCAATCTTCCTATTCCTACCCAGCATTTTTAGGTTTGATTTGCATGGTTTATTTTCTTTTTTTCACTTTTCTCTAGCCCTTCCTCTTGATAAGCAGTCATGTAAATATCGTGGAACAGGTTTTGGCGACTCTTGTTTTCTTAATTATTAGTCAAGTGCTCCACTTTCGATACTTGTTTTCAGGAGGTAGCTCTCTAAATAGGATTCCTCTGCTCCGTGTCAGTAGCGAGTTTTTTTTCCTGCGTTGTTTGTCTATAGTAGCAATTGATTATTCATCTATTTTGTGTACATGAGTGTTTAATACTTATCAGTGACTCTAAATTCCTCAGATAAAGCCACTGTTTTTTTCTTTTTACGTTGGTGTGCACTGCTCGGTTTTATATTGTTGGTCCTCTAAATACTATAGTGGGTTATGTTTTTTTGTTGTATGTTGCATTTGAGATTGTATAGGCATTTGTTTTGCTGAATGCAGAGTAAAGTTAAAGTGAATTTTTTTAAATGCATTGTGATGGGATATTTTGTACACTCATTTCACCCGTAACTGTATATTAAAACGTTAATTTCAAGTCACTTTATTTCTTGATGGACTTTAAACAGTAACCTTGCTTGCTGGGAGTAAGTCTTACTCCGGTGTAAATTATTTCACCGTCGGCCATAGTTTGTGCAGTAAGATACGCCTGTTTTCCACAAGTCCCCCTATTCCGTGAAGTCCGAGGCTATCCATGTGTTAGCATGCCAGCTGTTACTAAGCATGCACCGTGTTACCCGTTGAAATCTCTATTGTTGCATTCAGAGTAATTATAGTCCAGGAATGTGATTCTCAAAAGCAGCTCCTCTTTCTGACCAATAGTACCAACAAGTAAATAATCTCTGAAGCCTTCCTACAAATTTACAATGCTTTATTGCGTGTGCAGTGTCTTAGAAGCTCTGTTTTCAATTAAAAAACAAGCAATCACTGGAAATACAATGCCTTGATGTTTCTGTTTCCAATGTCTTGCTCATCTCGCACATATTGCAAACGCGCACAATCGGGAATATTTATGCAAATGCATCTGCATACTTTTATATACTAAATGCGTACGTCTTGTAGGGAGTGGGGTGTAGGAGGGAGTGGGGTGTAGGAGAGAGTGGACGACATATATACATTGATGGACGACATATATACATTGAGGCTATGCAGGGTGAGAGAAGGGAGCAGGAGAAAAGGAAAATATAGAGAAAGAATGCGAGGCAAGAAAGGAGACAGCTAGAGAGGGGTAGAAGAGAAAAGTAACAAGAGTAGGGTTGCGAAGGAAAGAGCATGGAGAAGGAAAGTCAGGAGGCAAGAGAGGGAGGGAAATGAAGAAAGAGTGGGAAAAGAAAGAGATGAGGCGCGAGAAAGAGAGGGATAAACGTGGGAGTGCGAGAGATAGCGAGGACAACCAGAGAGAAGTTGTGGGAGGCGATGGAGAAACAGAAAGTGAATGAGCGAGAGAAGTGCAGAATCACCGAGAAAATAGAAAGTGGTAGAGGGCAGACCCAGCTGGACTGGATGAGAAGGGACAGAAAAGAAATCGGCTTTAGATGTAGGAAGAAAAGAAGGGAGAGTTAGAAATACTCTGACAGGCGAGTACATGAGAACAGTACCAGAATGAACAAATGAAGGGAAAGAACAGTGACTGCTGCAGGCAGTTTGGAAGGTCACGAATGCTGCTAAGGAAATGGATGCAGTTAATAGCTGTACGTGCAAGGCTGTGTTTGCGGGGAGAGAGAGGGGAGGTGCTGGTGTGGGAGGGGGGAGGTGCTGGTGTGGGAGGAGTGCTGCTAGGGCAAGACTGTGTTTGCGGGGAGAGAGAGGGGAGGTGCTGGTGTGGGAGGAGGGAGGTGCTGGTGTGGGAGGAGTGCTGCTATGGCAAGGCTGTGTTTGCGGGGAGAGAGAGGGGAGGTGCTGGTGTGGGAGGGGGGAGTTGCTGGTGTGGGAGGAGTGCTGCTAGGGGAGGAGAAGCCCTGGCCGTGAATGCGCGTGCATGTTTGCTCACGTGATTCACGTGAACTGCAAGAAAACCACGGGGCTGAAAGCCCTTGGTTGGAAGAGGATTTTGCCGACTTGAATTCTCCCCATTTCCCATTCCTGCGGAATGGTAAAGGCGAGACCTAAAATTACAAAATAATAAAGTAATACTACAGCTAAGTGTATCTCACTAAATCGTTATCATGCTCTATATTTTTGTAATCGTGTACAATATTACATGTGTAACGCATGACTGTGATGCCATCCACGCGACCATGTAACTAATCCCCATTCCTATGCCCCCTGGCCGGAGGAAGCAAATGTTTTAAGAATTTATGCTTGACATGTTTGTAATTCGTGCAAGAATAAAACCGATCGATATGGACTGAAGTACGCACTGCACCCCTCCAGAATGCGAATGTACATTTCCTTGGTTTGTGATTTATACAGCTCTTCCATGTTTCTAGAGTAGTAATCCTCAACAAGAGCCCAGAAACTTTCAGCGTTACACATAGCACTACACCAGCGGCCCAAAAACAAGTTAACAGCAGTTTTAGAATGCAAGTTATGAAACGCTATTTAGATGCTAAATGCAGTACAGTTGTGGCGTTGCAAAGAACAGCGAACTTACAGTGGTCACCGCCAGGGACAGGCCGAGGAGCACAAAGAGCAGCTGCAGCGCCTTCATTGCAAAAGAGATACGGCAGACGCCACTCAGCAGACTCCGCCCCCGGCAGCAGGCTGATCCGGTCAGGGAGGTAATGCACCGTGGGATTGTTCTCTTATATATATAACCCCTCAATCAATTTCCCAGGTCAAGGCCCCTCAAAAATTTAAAAAAATACATGGGTAGGCACTGCTACCCCTAACTGAGTCCTCTAGCATGCCGCCTCCCTTGTTTCATCTATATCCTTTAAAACCAAAACATGCGCCTTCTTTTCACAGAGCTCTTTTGCTGTTACGGTAGCGGGGGGAGCCTGGCGCTGTGGTGTTCGCATTAAAGGTTCCGTTTATCTCGGCCGCCACCGAGGCCGAGCCTGAAAGCTGCTTGTGCGAACCTATAATTTTCTCTGCGCTTTATGAACACTTAGCCACAAAGCAAGTCTAGGCTGCAGAGCCCCACGCACTCCTCTGCCCCGGCCCCTCCCTCGCCTTGCTTTCCATGGGAACCAATTCACCCTTTACACTCAAAAACCCTTTTCTGCCTGCTTCCCTCCCCTCCCCTCCTCCATCAGCCGCAGGAGGACAAACATCTGGTGCATTCGGAGCTTTCATCAAAAGAAAACGTGAACAATAAAATACTTTTTCAAAGATTAATATTATATACTGTTACATCCTCCAAATGCAGGGAGCGTAGACACCAACCCTACTAAGTAAAATAAGCTTAAATCGAAGTTTGTTTACCACTTGAGTCAACAAAAAGTACTAAACGTTTCTTTTAAATGATTGTGTCAGTATGCGGTCCCAGTGGCCTCGCCTGGACTTGTTTGGAATTATGCAAAAGTCATTAAATTAATATCGATGGTATTTAGTTGTGTTGCAACAGCTCAGCATCTGCTAAAGATATGGCCTCTTGGCGCTGTATGGTGTGGTTTGCACTTGTGGTTGTTTGGGGTGGTCCTCTGGGCATTTTTCCTTCGGCCCCTTGTCCATGAGCTGCTGTGTTTTATATAAAGTGCATCACCTCGGGTGTTTCTACACACCTTCTCAATCCAATCCATGTTCATACATGTTATTGGCATTGCGCACATATGTGGTATTGTATAAGGCAAATTGAGTTTGTCTGGGACTTCTTGCATTCTATTGAGGGGTGTTGTAAGTCGAAGAAAGTAAAACTATTGCAAGAAACGTCAAGCTCGCTGGCTGAAAAGGCGCCTCAGCCGCGCACGTCTGCAGTGTCGGCATGTATGATGTTGCGTATCCCAATGGGCTTTTCAGCGCTCCCTCGCCGCCTCTTGAGCCGGGCATGCGTTCGCCCGTCCCTCCTGCCGCCGACTACGCCCGGGCACACACTGGCTTCAAAGCAGGGGCCGGCCGGCCGATGTTCACGCCTAGAGCCCGCTCCGAGACCGTATTTAGGTCAGCGCTGTCCCCACCGTCTCAATGGGCCGGTGGCCGCCAGGGACCAGTGCACACCAGCGCCAGGAAGTGGAGTCCCGTAGGAGGAGGGAGGGCGGACGGGGGCGTCTGAGGGCCGTCCCACTCCGGCTCTGTGCGAGTAAAGGGCTGGTCGCAGCTCGCCCCGGCCCGCCCCTCCCCTCTGCTGGCGCCTGGAGGCGAGAGGCTGGAGCGGTGCGGGGTGCACCGCAGCAACGGGGGTCTGTCACAGCTGCCCTTGCATGAACATCTGGCTGCTAGGGACGCGCGTGGCCCTGGTGTGGGTCCTGTGTGGAGTTTCCTGTGAGCAGGAGGGCAGAGGGGCGCTCTGGATCTGAGATTGGCTCTACCAAGGCTGCTTGTGTTTAACACTCGGGGGCACCGTCAGTAACCCAAGCTTTCTCCTTGCCCAGATCTTCCAATGGCGGCAGTACAGGACACGAAGACAACACACGGAGACGACAGGAAACAACAACACATGGAGATGGCAGGAAGCAAAGCGCAGCCCATTCCTGCAAAAGGCAGGACGAAAAAAACAAAAACATGCTGAGACAAAAAAATAAAAATCCGCCCACCGCCACAATGACGTGCTAAAAGCGGCTGGATGAGAAAAAAATCGCTGGAACGCCCATGAGTCGCCTTGCAGAATGACGGACGCCTCTCTCTTCCAATGGCTAGCCTCCATTTATGGAGCTAGCCAATGGAAGACAGAGGCGGGACAAAGCCCACATACTGTAAACAAATGATTTCGCCTGCGCAAAACGCTGCTGCGCAGCTTTTGACAGGCGAAACCTAAAAAAGAATGATAGTTACCAAAATTAAATTGTAGTTAAAACAACTGCAATATCCCCAATCAGACACAACAACCACTTAATAGTAAAATGTCCAATTCAAAAATCCTCAAATCCAATTGCAATGATGCAGCAGACAAAAAGAGTGACCTTTCCAGCTCAAAATCCAAAGGCAGAATGAGCAGGAGATGGACAAAGCACTGGGAGGAGCTTGCTGGGCAGGAACAGGAACTTGGAGATTCTGTGACACTTCCTCACTCTCCCCACCTTTTTAAAAATGGACTCCTTGCACCAAAAAGGACAGCCAAATGTCAATCTGAGGATTTTTTTGATCCAAATCATCACTTGCTGAAGGTTTCATGCTGCTAGAGCTGATATTCTTCTCCAAAATAAAAATGTTACATGTTAGAGTTCTCGGGCTTCACATTACTTCCGCCGGCGCGTCCAAAATGAAGTGATCGCGTTCTCTCGCTCCCTGTCGCGTTGGATATGACGTGTTCGCTTCCTCACGCTCTCGCTCGTGGTGGAGGATGACGTGTTCGGGTTCTCTCGCTCCTTGTCGCGTTTGATATGACGTGCCCGCGTCCTCCGCTCTCGCTCACCGTGGAGAATGACGTGTTCGAGTTCTCATACTCTTGCAGTGCATGATCATGAGACGAATGGCGTGATCGACAGACAAATGACGTGATCGGGGGCGCCAACTCTCACAAGATAGCGCAAAATGGCTACCAACAATCCAACATCTCGTGAAGAACGCGACCAGATTGGGGAAACTTGTCGGCGAACGCACGCACCAGAATGTATTTTTACAGCGTGAGCAAAAAAATAATTTCCAGTACGATGCGGATTGCGGAAATTTTGACATTTTCGCGCTCTACACGGAATGCGAAAATGTCAAATTATCGCAATTTGCACGAGCGTAACTGAATTTGACGCCCACCCTTATTATAACCCCCATATCTGGGTAATTAGGCTCCAAAATCAAATCCCCCAGCTTTCTCTTTCATCCATTCTTCTCTAGTCTCCTCCGCTCAAATTTCTTGTTTCTATGAGTTTTATATAGTGTTGACTTGACCAGAAGGCATCAGAGCACTTTATATGAGCACCAGCTATGCTACACGAAGACACATTCAGTTTTGTTAAGCACAGGAAGATTAGGTGATTTGCCCAGTCACAGGATGCTGAGCGCCAATGCCTATACTTGAACCTGGTTCCCCAGTTTGGAGATCAACCACCCTAGCCCGTTAGGCCACATCCTCTCCTCAAACTTGCAACCTCCTTGTGTTTCCCAGTCCCTCTCATATTCCTTCTCTTCTACCCCATTCTTCTCTAAGCATCCCTCGCTCCCTGTCACTCATGCACACTCCTCTCTAACCCCACTTTCGCTCTGTCTTTGTCTGACCCACATATCCTGCTCCAGTATCACGCTCTCTCCAGTCATGCATCAGCCCCAACCCTTTACAGCAACTCTTTCCCTATTTTTAAATCCCTTTTTCCATTTGTGTCATTTATTTTCTACCTCCCCTCCTTCGTAACCAATTTCCCATTTTCTGGTTCTGCAAATATAATAACTCACTGCAAACAAAAATCAAAAGTAAAAAACATTGTAAGTTACACCTCCAATAGCTCTAACTTTCACAAATGCGACACCGGTTGCATTGCAAATGCTTGTTTAATATGGCAGTGGAATACCTCATCTATTAGAAGTTTTCTATTGAAAGTCCAACAACATTGCTTCCCCCCTTCTATTTCCTGTGGAGTTATTTCTAAAAGAAGCGGGTTATGGTCAGAAAAAATGTGGGGTAATTTAGTTATTGTCACGTCATCCAACATCCTAGTAGGACCCATAAAATAATCTAGGCACACATATTTCTGATGCGGATATGAAAAATAAGTATATCCTCGATCTATAGCCTTTTTATACACCCAGACATCCGACAGCCCACGACTGTTCTTAAAAGTGTTTAAAGCCTGATAAACCTGTGGTTTCCTACCCTTATATTGTAAACGGGTATCATGAGAGATCCCAAGATGAACATTAAATCCCCACAAACTATTAATGGAGTTAGCCAGGAAGCAGGCTCAACCTCAAGATTGTCCCAGATTCTCTTGGTTTGAGCCATGAATAGTTGCGATCTTGAGCCCCGTGCTTAATCTAGCAATGGCCCATCTTCCCCATTTATCTGCCAACTATGAGAAAAACAAATAGGGCAGGCGATCTCCCTGACCTTGGTCTTGGCAAAGGGGATAAAATGCAAGAACTGAACTGGGACTATTCACCATTCAGTCTGCTTATTGGGGGCCTAGGGGAGCATACAGCTGGCTCGGGAAACACCTCTACAACAACCCTGGATACCATTTTACAATCAGTTGTGGCCCACCGGGAAGAGACCAGGCAAGATAATAGATGGCAGGCAGCTATTCGTAAGGTGCAGGGGTCAGTCCGGAAGATTGCTAAAGTCTGTGGCGAGATCTCGGATCGAGTAACCAAGCTGGAGACAAGGACTGAAAATCTTGAGACAGACATTGTGGCAACACAGCTCCAGGACTAAATCGAGTGATGCTAGATTAACTGATGTCCAATGGAAGATGGAAGATCAGGAAAATCACCAGCACAGGAATAATCGAAGAATTTTGGGTATACCAGAGGATAAAGGGGTCGGGGACACTCGCCTCTATATGGTTAATTTATTAGCAAAAGCCTTTCCCGAGGTTGTAGGATAGAACTGGGGCCATGAAATCCAGCAAGCTCATTAAGTTCCTATGGTAGTGAAACAACTTAATGGAGTAGACAGCCGGCCTAGAGCCATACTAGTCTATTTTGGGAACTACCTTCTCCGGCAGATCATTTTGTGAGAAAGCTAGACCGGATAAGAAGTGCCAATTGGATGGTGTAGAGTTCTTTACACGACCAGACCTCTGCCACGTAACCGTAGAAAGACGCTGGCGGTTACGACAGATGATCAACTTGTTCCAGGTGAAGGGTGACCAGGCTTACCTTTTTGAACCTGCCAAAACTGAAAATTGTTGTAGTAGATAGACCCCGTTTCTTTTCATCTGAAATTAAAGCTAAGGAATTTCTGGAAGAACTAAATGGGAAAGTCTAGGGAGTGATGGAGTGATGGAATGTTAATACGGGTAGGTTACTGGGCACTGCACTTTCTTTTCTTATTAGACACTTGGGCAGGTGCTGGATATTTTTGTAGTGTCACTATTGATATGGGCTTTTCACGGATAATGGCGCGGCACTGCTTCATCTCATACCAGATCTTCGGTCTGGAAGCTCTAGGGGGAGGTTGAAGGGGGAGGGTTGGGATTGGGGGACTGTGGACAAAGGGGAGGTGCAGCCATGGGGGGGAGCGTGGGGAGGTTCAAAGGGGGAAAAAAGCCTGACAAGGTACATGAAAAGTAGGGCAATACATTTTTTTGAGTGGTATTCAATATAGATGGCAGCTTTCAGCAACTTGCTATGGATAAAATACAGATATGCTCGGAAAATGTGGGAGGGCTGAACGATAAGAAGGAAAGGGCCAAGGTATATGAGATCTAATGGTTCTGGAAACCAGATATTATTTGTTTACAGGAGACTTCTATCCCATGGAGCAATAAGGACCATCTGCAGATCAGAGGCTACGAATTGATAGTTTGCTCTTCACAAATGACAATGATATGGGGAGTTGCTATATTCATCACGCACCATGTGGGTATTGTGAAGTGCACAATGGCAGATTATCAATTGATTTTCAATGCATTTCTGCTTTCCAAATGTAAGACAATGTGTAAAAAAGAAATCATTTTGAAAAATGTCCTAAAATTCCCATACTAGTATAGGTACCCTCAATTTCAGAGATGTAGAAATAAGTACTGCTTCTAAACTCTATATTTTGATCCTATTTTGGAAATACATGGGTGTCCTTAATACCTTTTCTTTCACTCTTTATTATTTTACCAAATGAACTGCTGTTCTGATGATCTCCACCTGTTGTTGGTCCCTATGATTAAGAAGGCCAGAAGTGGTGTCTGTCTTTTTTCGTATAATGCAGCCAGACTCTGGAATTTTCTTCCCTTGCATCTGCATAGGGAATCAAATCATCTTGTGTTCCGGAAACAGTTAAAAGCCTGGCTTTTACCCCAGGTACTTGTCTGCTCCAGTTACAACTCCAGCGCTGGGAAGTTCCGGGCAGCCATGCTCTATATAAATGTCATTTCAGTCATTCATTCATACACAATGAAAAACCATTGCAAGAAGTTGATCAGTTATTGCTCTGAGTACCTTGAGTTCTTGGCAAACCTACAAGTCTTATATATCAACACAGCAAAAAGGGTCCAGCGGGTGTTCCAATATATTGCTTTTAAAAATCTGCCATACTTAGGGGCCGATTCTGATCTCGCTCTGAAGGGCTCCTAATGTGATCTGGCCGGAACAAGTATGAGCCATAAGCGTGTCCTCCGCTTGACTCGGACAGCTGTAAGAGCGAGCAAGTAGGATGCGAGAAACATGAAATGGCTGACCGAATTGTTTCCAGGTCCAAACCGTTCCATACGCCTCATCCGTAAGCACACCGTGTTGTGCAAATGAGGCGATTTCCAACCAAACCAGTACGATGCATGCCTCAAACAGTAGGATCAAGACGAAGCTTCCGGCTCACAAAACATCCGGGAAAATGCGTTTGGGGGTCAGCATCGGAACCCCCGTCACCCCAGCCTTACGACTCGGACACACAACACAGGTATGTACGGTGCGGATGTCACTGAGGCATACCCACTGTAGGGGGGTCCTTGTGCGAGACATACCTATTCAGTCAATGGGAGCCCATGTACGCGTCGTACGATCGGCTCCAATTGACTTCTATGGGAGTCCGACCGAACCGAGTCTGGCAGCATGCAGCTGCATCGTACTCGCTTGGTCAGACTACAGGAGTCCGGCTCGGTCAGAAAACACTCCGGGTCTGGCTCGGTTGGAGAACTTTCCGACCCAGATCGGAAGTGGCCCCTTAGAAGTTACAGTTGAAAACGTTGGCACAAATGGCTGTTTTTTCAACTCAATTTCAATATATTAGTTTCTATACGTAAACATTTAAGGATCTACACAAATGACCCCTTCCTAAATGGAGGGGGGGGGGGGGGGGTGAGACGTAGCAGCGAAAGGGGTTAAAATATTCTGCCGTTTCAATGAGCCGATCAAAAATGAGGATCATATTTAAGGCTCCCTGTTTTTGGTTTTTACTGATTTTCATAGATAAATACAGACAGGAAACATTTATTTTCTTGTCTGTATTTATTTTTAAATGTGGATAAAAACGGATATTGGGTTGCTTTTTGAGTAATTCTAAATACTGTTTGACATGACTGCCAGGTCAATAGCTGTCTGACTTGATAGGTGAGGGGGTTGAACAAGAAAGGAATTTTAGTATATAGGCTTTAACACATTAGATTTGCAGAAGGTTGTGACTGAAATGTCCATATTTTCACATAAGTGCATTGATTTATCTTCTGCAGGTGTTCATATCACTGAAATCTGGCAGGCATTCAAACATGACTGCATATTTTTTGGTTAAATAAATGTGGGAGCATGCTAATTTCACCTCCATCTTACCACAAAACCCAAAATAAATATGGAGAAATGCAGATAAATTAGCATAAAATAAATACAGACAGAAATGTCAAAAGAATTAATACCATAAAACCAGGGTGCCCTAATCATATATCTATACTAATAACCTGTTGCATCACATTCTAGAAGTGATTTTTCAAGATTATGCAATGAAAGAAAAAGTATTAGAAAAGGCTAGAGAAAAAAGTATTACAAAATGAATTGACTTTTCATTATCTCTATCCTGATTTTTGCATATTGAACAGCTAGGAAGGATAAGTTTGTGATGAGAGCACAAATCCTTTGTTCGCAAATGTGATCTCTCTAATCCAAAGTAAGTTACAAAGGTGCTTTCAAAATATTTTTAGAGGAGGATAAAGCAATTTTGGTGGGATGGAGTTTGATAAACCAGACGTTAGAAAAACTGGAGATGTTATCATACAAAGTGACACTTTTGCTCTGCTGGGAGGGACAATGAGCTGGTTTATGGGCTGAAAAGCAATTGATAGGTTGTGGAGAAAGGGTGGATAGGTTAAATGCTGCAGCACCATGCCTCTCCTATTCACATATGATGCTGGCCAACACATTCCGGAAAGTGCAGGAAGAGCTTTCTTTAATGAATGTGACCAACCCAAAATCGTGTTGGAGTGGAGGTGGGGCTTTGCTGTTGCTAGGGGATAGAGAAAACAGTTTATTAACCACAAGAACTGTCCTACAAATAGAATTTTTGCACATATTTGTAATTGATGGTTATCTCACGTAATGTGAATAGGTTAAACAATATGAGAAAATATAAATTTGTGAAGTTATCATAAAACGAATGCTAGTGTATGTCTTATTCCAAAGAACCATTTAAATTGCAGATCAAAAGTTGTCTTGAAAATTTTATTTTTAGATTCAGACCATGATCTACTATATGGTTGCATCAGTATTGAGAGGTGTTGCATTATTAGTACATAAGTGTAAACATTTATAGGTAGAGCACTGGTCAGCAGATCTCAATGCCTTATTGAATCAGTAAATATTTCTGGGGGATGGAGGTATATGATACTTCTTTTGTGCGCAATTGCTATTAGCACCCTGCCGTTGCAAGTGGGGTACAATTAATTATTAATTTATGAAATTTAGATGTAAGTTTATCAGACCTTAGATCTGAATTATATTTAGTAGACCAGGGGATACTGGTATTCTCAGCTATACATTGTATAGTTATATGTGCTGCTCTATGCACTTGATAACACTTTTTGATAACAGGAGATGTGACTTATGCAGGAGTGGAGAGAAAACCCATCATAATATTTGGTCACACCATGGTAAGAGTTAAGAATATATGTAGCTGTCATAAGATACAATGACAGGGCGCAGATCAGACAAATACCAATAACGGAAATAATTGCTCCTATTCAAGCTTTCGTGACTTGCAAACCCCCTAGTCATAATGAAATAATAATGATTGGTTGAAGACTCTGTTAGTTCAGCTGCTTAATTCTGTTCCGGCCAGTGGAAAGCATCACCCTTATTTTTGTGGTGCAATTTGTCTGTCTTTCAAACCAAAAGATGAGCCAGATGTACTAAAATACTTGTCAGAAATCGCACAGATTTCTTGTAAACCTTTTTCAATGTCTGTTAGGAAAAGCATGATTTTCTAATTAACTCTGCTGATCTTCAGATATCATGAGCGGCACTATCTCCATGTCCATGTTCTGTATTTTTATTAACGTTTTTAACTTGTCCTTTTTAGTGATTTGTATTAGAGTTTGTTATAATGTATTTATACTGTATATATTCTGTATGCTTTTATGATTGTTCTTTAAAAATAATCGAATAAAGCTTTTGAATCTGAATTTGAAGAAGCCACAGCACAGCTCAAAATCAACATTATAGTGACTGCTCTAAAAGGGCACACCAGGGCTGCCCTCTTTCCCCAGTTTGTTTTCCTTCTTTTCAATCAAATTGCAGCCCTTGTAATACATCATATTCAAATAGCTGGCCATAGTGTGTAAACTAGAGAACAAGCCAAAAGCAAACGGTATGCAAACAATGTTGTGTTATACTTAAGCCTACCTCCTAGAGTTTTTCAAATGGGCAAATGGCTATATAAAAACAGGGGAACATATTTAATATTAAGTTACAGTGAATTGTCTATTACAAGGGCATTTAGTGATCCAAATTAGATGTGCCGGGAAACAACAGAGCACAGACATCTCATGGCTGTATGCATGGAATTCTGAGCTTCCCTTGACTAAAGCAGGGAACAATTTAAGACTTGTAGATTATTGCCTCTTTCCCTGGTTGGAAGACCTGATTTAGGGGGTGTGGATTGATGCCTGCAAAGATGGCGAGAAGTTCTCCTCAGGACTGCGCGGGATGCCAGCAGTACTACGGCATTATTCCCACTGAAGGCCTGGTGTGTCCAAATGGGGAAGATCTGGCGATGTCAGAGGCCTCCTTGGTTCGGGCCACGGCTCTCCAGAATACCGTGGAGCTGCATTACATTTGAGGATGCGGCTCAGCTCACGGAAACATCCGCCGTTATGTGAACCCGGGAGCAACTGTAACTGGCAACTTTGAAGAAATGCTCTCGTCCTCCAGCTAGCTTTATTTTCTTTTTTACAGCGCTCTGTTCGCTTTAATAATTTTTGCTGCCCCTGGGATGGCAGGCTACTCTTTTTTTTAAACAAAAAAAACAAAAATAAATGTTGTTAGCTTTAACATCTCCTCACAGAGCCATGAATGTAACACTGTGCTCTCTAAAAAGTGGAGGCAACAGTCCTCTTTAATACTGCTTTTATTATTTTGCTGTCTGGCTTGTGTGACTTGTTTTCCTTTGGCTTCTAGTCTAGCACCATTTCTCTGCACACTTTTATCAAATCGCCTTCTCTTATTGTTTGACTTTGAATGGTACCTGGGTGTGCAATTTTGACTACTCCTTCTGTTATGACTATTGCATGGGCATTTTCATTATACACCTTTCCCATATATGTTGATGAAGCATCTGTCTTTGTAAAGGAGTTCATGTTTTGATGATAAAAGTGAATTTGCTTGCCCTTTTATTTATTTTTTATTTTCTCTATGGGAATAATGAAAAAGATGAAACCTTCATTGACACTCTGAGCTCATAATTATAATAGAAATTCAACTCTTTTTTTGCAATTCTCAAGACTGGAAGATTCTATGGTTCTTTGCATAATGACAGTTCCTCCTCAAGCTCCATTGGGGCACCTGCCCTACTTGCAACTGGAAAAGCTTCTTCCAAATGTTTGAAAAAGGAGCCGTTATGCCCTTCGAAATGTCTTGCGGTTGCTTCCATTGATCTTATATTGGAGGAGATACGTGCCTTGCAGAACTATTTGGAGGAGACCAAAGCCAAATTACATCTTACTAACTGGTGGTCTCAGATGGAGGAAAGACTTAATTGCATCTTATGGATCAACAAATCTCAAAGTGAATGCCTTTCAAGCAAATGTTTCATCTCTTCAGAAACAGGTTAAGGGTCTCAAAAACAGAAATACGAGGAACAATCTCCATATATATAGGCTGTATGAAGGAAGGTTTGGAAGGTCCTGAGCCCATCACTTACTTTAAATCCTTTCTTCCTAAACTTCTGAAGATGCCAGAAGGAACTCTTCTCAATATACATGGTGCCCACAGATTAGGTCATCCATCTGTTGTTGTTTCCACCTCAAGGGAGCCAAGAGTAGTTATCATGTACTTTTTGGAATATTCTGACCTCCTTAAGGTTCCATCACTGGTCAAAGCAATAAAACATATTTCATGGTTGGGTAACCCTCTATATTTTCCCAAGACTATACAAAGAACACTGCTGACAGACGCCGGGAGTTTCTTAATATGAGACTGGATCTTTGCTCTCTTGGAGCTTGTTTTGGTCTTTGTCATCCCTGTGTGTTCAAAGTTGCTTCTAAAAACAAGACTACTACTTATGAGGATACTGTAAATTGAAGAGTCTCATTAATGCTTGCAAGATTGAAAATATAGATACATCTGGAGCGTCTATATCTTAACTTGTTTCAATTTAAATAATCTCTATGCGGTCTTAGATTCTTTAACATGATATTTACATGTCAGTATGTTGATAACTCGTATTGTTGTTTTCTCTTTTTTGAGAGCTGCTGTTGATAATATTATGTACTAACAATCCTTTATTCCCTTACAGGTACTCTACGCTCATTTTGTGGACTTCCTCATTTTGTGTCTTGTGTGCTGTGATCTTCCGTTTTGGTCCCCATGATGGACTCTCAGCATGCCATCTGTTGTACGCGGTCTCACCCTTGTATTTTTTGGATTCCTTATCTTTATAGGTATGATCTACTGTTTCCTCGTTATCGTATTATTGTTCTTCTTCTTCCTTTCTAGATAAGGTTTCCTTCCCTATCCTCTTTTGCACTTATTTTTTTGCTATATTTTCTTAACTCTCTACCCTATTCTATTCGCTGTCTCTCCTTTCTCATTTTTTAAAGTTATTTTGTATATAATAGTTTTAAAAGGGTTTATATCTAGTTTTTTATATGTGTGGTGTGGTTTGCTTGGTTTATCCCTCCCTGAAAACATTTTGTCTTTGGAGAACATCACAGGTTTAAATTCCCAATTTTTTATCACATTTATATCAGATTGGAGCCAGTATAGCTGTAATTCAAGAATCACACCTTACAGAAAATGGGTCATTAAAACTAAAAAGAGGTTGGATAGATGAAGTATTCTTTTCAACAAGTGACAGTAAAAGGAATGAGGTTATACGTCTATGTCATAAATCACTTTGTACTCAGCTGATTTCCAAAGAACCTGATGAGGAAGGTAGATGGATATTTACCAAATTGTTAGTTGGGAATGTTCAAGTCTCTTTGTTCAATGTTTATGCCCCCACCACAAGTGACAGCCATTTTTGGTCTTGCCTAACTCAACAGCTTGCAAAATATCCTGATGACAATTTTATTCTTGCAGGTGGCTGTAATCAAATTGTAGATCTCTTTATTGACCGTATCTCCACGGTCTCCTTCATACCAAATAAAGCTTACAAAACCTTTGTTCAGACTATTAAGCAGAGGAACTTAATAGATGTCTGGAGGATTTGCAATCTCACTTTAAGGGAGTACAGTTACTTTGCCCCTGCCAATGGGACCAAATCATGAATACATTACTTTTTTATATCACACAATGTATCGCAATCTTTACGCTCTGTTGATATTGGTTCCATCATAATATCTGGCCATGCCCCTATTTCACTCCAGTTAGAACTATTACTAAGTCCAATTTACCTATAAGATGGTGTTTTAACAATTCACTCCTTGTAGACCGCACCTTCGTTTGGTACACTTCAAAGCAGCAGTTCATGATTTTTTTGATACATTTGTTTCTAACAAATGGAAAAACTTGCATACTTATGCCATTAAACTTTTAGCAAAGATAAAGAGACTAGAACATTCCTTTTGTACTTCTAAATCAAAAGAATGCTTATCAGAACTCATTCATACTAAACTTCATTTTAATAAGGAGTCTATAGATAATGCTTCACTGTATTTATTAAAGTCTACTGCAAAAGTTTATGATGGTCAGAATAAGTCGAGTAACATATTAGCTAATTATCTAAAAGTCAAGAATAATAAACTTAACATTGAGTCAATTATCGACACACCAAATCCCAAAATATATAGAATCAGAAATTGTAGAAGCATTTGTATAGTTTTATAAGTCTTTATATACACCTGATGACATACCTTCCGACTCTGACATTTCTCCATACCTTTCTACTATTCAAAAATCCTCTGATACTTAAATTGACTTTGCATTGTTGGAATTTGATTCACTGACAAAATATCGACCACAAAAATATAGATGTAAAAAGCATTGAGATAGAAATATAGAATGCAAAAATATCTACTCCATATACTTAAATAGGTAAGTACAACAATGTTGGAAAAATATATCATTTACAATAGTATAGTTGTATTAAATATCGATTCTAAAAGGTATATATTTTAAAAAATATTAAAATAAACAAAAAAGTAATACAAACTAAATGTATACTTTAACAAACACAACAAATTAACTTTTTAAAAAAATATAAACACACGTGATCTAATTATATATAGAATTTTACATATATAAAACTATAAACTAATATGCTAATTATTAATATTATTTAAAAAATCTTAAATAGCATAATATTATCAAAAATATATGTAAACATATTTAAATATGCCAAAAACATAAGGGCATATTCATGAGGAAGTGGCGGTGAGAGGCGTTAGCCTATTTGGCTTAACGCCTCTCACTGCCACTTCGGAAACGCCAGGCTGCACCTTATTCACAAGAATGTGGTGCAGCCTGGCGTTTCCCCCTGTGACGGCGCTAAGTCTCATGACTTATCGCCATCGCAGGAACCCTTGCACCAGAGTGCAAGGGTGTCTGCGAGCAGTGAGGTTTGTTAATGTACAGGAAGGTGTCCCTTCCTGCACATAAACAAACCTTCATGCAGCACACATGTAAGTTACAAACTGCATTTTTTTAAATGTTTGTTTATGTACAGTCAGTCAGTCAGTTAATCCACTTTATTCAACTAATTAAAATCATAAAAGTGCAGCACAAAGAATACAAAAACCACTAGACAAATAACAACACATTAACAATAAAATTCATCAGTAATAAAACATAATGTGTCGAAATATATAAAATCTCCTTAAAATATAGATGTATGGGCTTTAAGCATGAGTTATCATAGAAACTTTCCTTTTCCTGAGGCGCACAGCAGCAACAAGGAAACTAGCAATATTAAAAATATCCCAAGTACTGTTAAACATCTGAAGGCAGAGCAACACTGGTCTAACCTGCAAAAAGCCTTTATCCTTCAATAAGGGGACTAAAACCTTCCTGCGAATATCATTGTAGTAACGGCAAATCATCATAAAGTGCAATGTATCCTGTGGTGAATGGTTATCACACAGGCACCGAGCAGCATCCTCTGGTTTACACCACCCCGGCAAATCTCCAAGCGTGAAATGGATCAGATTAAAACGAAATCTAGTGAGGAGCCAGTGGTGGAAAGGCTTGGTCACAATTCTCAGATAGGGCTGGATTTAGCCATCGTGTATTTGCCTATTAAAAGATAAAGATTAAGGCACTAATCCATGGTGCTTCTGCCCTGCCTTAATCCATATTGTAGGTTGGATAGGACATCATTATCATTTACACAAACCATTACTTTGGCTAGAATTGCCTTACCTAGTATTTTAACAGCAGAGTCAATCAATGAAATCGGTCTATAACACCGAGGGTCCCCTCTCTTCCCCTTTTTAAAAACTGGTATAATTGTTTACCGGGACGAAGATGCAGGGAACCCCAGTGCGCCCGAAGCATTAAAAACATTTGTTCATATCTTTGACCAGAATGTGGGGTGACATTTATACAGATCCGCTGGCACATGGTCATGCTAGGAATCTAAGTTATTGCCCTTTCAATGTCCTCCGCCTTAAAAACAAGAGAAGTTGAGCCCCTCTGGCATAATGAAATAGCACAGTAGTCCTGATCCACATTAGACACATAAAGACCCTCAAAATGGGAAAGCCACTGTTCCTCAGTATTATTGCTTTCCATAGAGTCATTTTCAAGGCCAGAAAAAAGTGGAGTGTTAACTAAGCGTGGGCATAAAATCCGTTTTGCGGGCGAATTTGCGGATTTTTGGCAATTTCGTGATCCGCAAATCGCGCGAATTTGCCCAAAAATCCGCAAATTCGCAAGCTGCAAATTATTTTGCTTGTTCGCGCTTGAAAAATACAATATCGCGCATGGGCGTTGACTTACCGTGATTCTGAGTCCGCCGAGTTGTTTTTCTCCCGGTTTGCGTGTGCTGCGCCATTTTCGATCTTGCTGCGTGATCGCGCGAGAGTTTTTCGAACGCATTTACGTCATTGCGGCTTGCCATCTTGCACAACGAGAGTTTGACAGCACGAGTATGTCATAAGGGCCCGCGGTCATGCGTTGCGGGAGTAAATAATGCCGAACACGTAGATGCGGTCCCAGCTGACTTTTGGCGGGAGATTTGACCAGCTCGCGTTCCCGAAATTGCAAAAATTGCAATTCTGCATAAGAAATCCACTGCAGGAAGCATAAACCTTGTGAAAATGATGATTTTGATCAGAATAACTCCTCAAATTGACATTTGGCTGCACTGTTTGGTGCAAGGAGTCTATTATGTAGGGGGGGGGAAGGAAGTGCCCCAGAGTCTCCAACTTCCTGTTCCTGTCCAGCAGGTTCCTCCCAGTGCTTTGTCCATGTCCTGGTCACTTTTGATTTGGATCTGGAGCTGGAAGGATTACTTTTTGTGGCTGCTGATGGATATTTGTATTTGAGGACTTTTTGAACTTTGGAGTTTGGATCACTTTTGGACTTGAGATTTTACAAGTAAGTTGGTGTTGTTTGTTTGGGGCATTGCAGTTGAGGCAACTACAGTTTTAAAACTTTTTTCACAACTTAAAAAAAATATATATTGTGGGTAGCCACAGTATCCAGTAGGCCCAGGGTTAGTCATGAGTGCATGATACAACTGTTTCTGTGATTTTTTTTAAACTTAATTCTCATTTATGTCATGGACTTTTAGCTCACTGTTATATGTTGATTTGTATTTTTATTTTGGGGTGCCTGTAAAGCCTCACTAGCCAGTAGGCCCAGGTGTAGTGAGTGGTGCATGAACCTAGTCTTTTTGTGGGGTGTCTTGAATTTAAACATCATTGAGAGCATGGATGGCATTGGATTGTGGTGATTGTTTGTGTTTTTCGATTTTTGGGGTAGTGTTGGGGCCTGGCCATGTAGGTGGGGGCATTTTGAGGCCTGGTCCAGGCAGGGCCTGGCCATGTTGCTGGGGGTCAAGGTCCATTTTGAAGCCAGGCAGTGTGCTCAGGCCTGCACCCAGTTTGCCTTGCTTTCAACCATTATGCCCAGGTGTAGTGATTGGTGCATGGACCTAGTCTTTCTGTGGGGTGTCTTGAATTTAAACATCCTTGAGGGAATTGATGGCATTGGATTGTGGTGATTTTTGGGTGTTTTTCAACTTTTTGGGGTGTTGTTGGGGCCTGGCGATGTGAGTGGGGGCCATTTTGAGGCCTGGTACTAGCAGGGCCTGGCCATGTGGTGGGGGTTAAGGGGCCATTTGAAGCCAGGCAGTGTGCTCAGGCCTGCACCCAGTTTGCCTTGCTTTCAACCATTATGCCCAGGTGTAGTGAGTGGTGCATGGGCCTAGTGTTTCTGTGGGGTGTCTTGAATTTAAACATCATTGAGGGCATGGATGGCATTGGATTGTGGTGATTTTTGTGTGTTTTTCAACTTTTTGGGGTGTTTAATAGGTGTTCCTCTGGCTTCCATTGCTTTTAGGTGCACAAGAGAACCACCAGTGCCAGGAAGAAGTCCTGCAGCGGTGTGTGTAGCACAACGTCACGTGATGTCACGTGTGGCCACAGACAAGACAACTCTGCAACCCGTGCAACTGCGGCCTGCTGTTCTGGCAACTGAAAAAGATGGCCCCAAAGAAAGGTGGCCGTAGCACCTCAGCGAAAAAAGTTGCCAGTGCCACTGCCAGTAAGAAGGAGCAGAAGAAGCAAGTGGCACCACCTACCAAGGAGACTGGTGTGCCCACCGACACCTTTTTTGGGAAAAAAAACTAGGCCTGCAGCAGCAGCGGTGTCCGCCTGGGACCAAGCTGGAAGCAGCACTTCCGCTTCATTGGGCTCAGTGCCAGCACGCCAAGTTAGTTCCAAGACCAAGAGTGCTGCTGTGGCAGCCACTTTGGTTGTTCAATCACCATCGACCAGTGATGTTGGCTCATCACAAGAAAGTACCACCCAATCAACACCGGGTGTAACTCAGCTGATAAGTGTTCAACAGCCACAGCTGCAACGACAACCACAGGTGCAACTAGTACAAGCGCAAGTACATGGGCAAGGAGAGGCGCAAGTAGAGGCGCAAGGAGAGGTGCAAGGAGAGGCGCATGGAGAGGTGCAACTGGAGGTTCATGGAGCGGCACAACTGCCTACAACGCTTGTTCCTCCAGAAGTAGGGGCACATCAGGAAATTGATATTCAAGCCTTATCATCCGAGGAAGCCACTCCTCCTGAGGATGATCCATTGTCTTCCGGGTCCCCAGCTAGAAAAATGTCAAGGAGGGCTACTACTACTACAAGTTCTTCTTCAAGCCCCCTTTCTTCTGATGACCTTGATCCTGATTGGAACCCACAAAGGCAGTCTGAGAGTGAGGCACGCCATGAGCCGACAAAGGTAGCTAAGCCTAAAATGAAGGTTCCCGCAAGGCTTTGACTTATGTGTGATGATGACGAACAAGAAGTGGTGTCTTCTGCTGCTGATGAACAGGCTGACGACGACCCAATCATCACAGTCGTCACTCCAGCCCCAGCGGGCATGCAGCAGACAGACATTTTGACCCTATCCCGAATGGCTGCTGAGCGTAATGTGGGTGGCGTGGCACTGGTACCACCACAAACACAGTTAACTACAACACCAACACGACCTACAGCTTCCATATTTTTTAGTCAGAAGGGCCGACAGGGACCTCCATCCAGCTCGACCTCCATTACCTCAAGTAGTGGTGCTATAAGTGAACAACAGAAACAAATTCAGCCACGCCCATCCTCCACTTCATCTAGCATTGAAAGTCAAAGTAGCACCTCCACCACCAGCAGACATTTCCAGTACCCAGTTTGGGACTTCGTTACTGTTAGCGAAAAGGCAGAAAACATGGTTGTTTGTTCGATTTGTAAAGTATTTGTTAGTCGGGGTAAGCTTGGTACCAACTATGGTACCGGGGGCCAGAGAGGTCATCTCAATAAAACACCAACCTATCCAGTGGTATACGCACCTACGTAAGATCGAGGAAGTCCAAAGTAGAACTGATCCAAATGTATCCATTCACATTGCATCTGATGCTGACGAGGGGCTGATTGTACAGGAGGGAAGTCAAAAACCGAGCGAAATTTTTTCTGGTACACCCAGTACCCCTGGCAGCAGCACTGCAGTGGTAGCGCCCACACCCCCTTCCCCTGCAACATGTATGAGGCCCACTAAGAGTCTGGGACAGACACCAATGCACAAAAGTCCATCAATGAGCATAACTGGTTTGAAGTCTGCATCATCATCATCATCATCACATAAAATGGTCCAGCCCACCATTAGAAGCATGCTTTGGTCGGAGGCGCCATTTGAACGCAACCACCCAACGGTACGTCTGTATAACGCAAAGCTGGCTAAAATGCTAGTGCTGGACCTTCTCCCTTTTTCTTTCGTGGAAGGGGTGGGGTTTCTAGAATTTGTGGCAACAGTCTGCCCTAAATGGAAGTTCCCTAGCTGGTCCTATTTTGCCAGAGTTGCGGTTTCAGCACTACATCAAGATGTGCTGGAGGTGATTGGGGCAGCTTTGCAGAAGAGTGCTGTTCACACTATTCACTTGACAACAGACATGTGGACCAGTTGCCAAGCCCTTGATTACATGTGCATCACTGCACACTGGGTCTCTTTTGCAGGGGTTAGAGACAAGTCAAGTGCAGGTTTTGACCCGGACACACTTTTTGAAGCTACTCGGAAACATGCAACATTAGCCATGTTTGCCATGGAGAAAACTCATACTGCACCTAACCTTTTGGAGGAGTTTGATAGGAAGGTCTCTGAATGGCTGCATCTAAGAAATCACATAGTTGGTTATGTTTCCACGGATAAGGGCACTAATATAGTTAAGGCCATGCAGCAAGGTGACTATTTCAGAGTGCCGTGTTTGGCGCACAGTATTAACATCGTGGTGCAAGATTTCTTGAAATATGAAAACACAGTCAGCAAGTTACTGACCACCTGCCGAAGAATCTGAACACATTTCAGCCATTCTTTTAAAGCCCGGAAGCAGCTATGGGGCATTCAACATGAACGTAGACTGCCAGTCAAAGGACTCATTCAGGAGGTGGCAACACGTTGGAACTCAACCTTTTACATGCTTGAGCGTCTGTCTGAGCAGTGCATGGTAATCAATGAGTATGTCTTTCGACAGGGTTCTACTATGAAAGACATGAGGCTAGAGTTGGAGGAATGGAAGCTAGTATAAAGCCTGACAGACATGCTTCGTCCTTTTGAGGTCTTCACACGCGGTCAGCAGGGAGGACTGTTCTTTGGGCAAAGCTATCCCATTGTTGGTCATGCTAGAGCACCAACTGAAGGCGGTGTCTTCAACGTTCAGAGATGATGCTGAAAAGCAAGCCGCATATCAGTTGGCGGAGAGGTTATTAAGCCGCCTACTTGACAATGAAAGGCTTAAAAACATACATACAGAACAACATTACATTTGTGCCACTATTATGTATCCACAGTACAAAAAGGCAGTGGCCAGCAAAGCATTCATTCCTTTTGATGAAGCAGATGTTTCAAAGTACAAACATTGGCTAGCTGTGTCAGCCCCTCGGTTCGAAAAAGATCGGCAGAAAATTCAAGGAGTCGGCAGAAGTCCAACTGAATCAGCAGGCCATCCGGCGTCAAGTTCCACTTCTGAATCTGTGGGCGAAGGGAGTCACTTTCCCTCACAGCCGTTAACGACACCAGCAGCAACCGTATCATCATCCTCACCTGCACCAGGCCCAGCCATAATATTGTCAGAAGCGGATTGGCTAACTCATCAAGGGTTTGCTCGTTCCCGTGCTGCAAAGGCCACAGATGGTATGCAAAGTGGAGCAACCGTGGAGAACCTTGAGTCGATGGCGCAGGCCTATCTGGATGACCCAACAGAGGTCTTTGTTAATAAGAAACCATTGCTGTATTTGTACAAGAAAATGCCTCTATGGCCACTGATCACCAACCTGGCTCTAAATTATTTGTCTTGCCCACTTGCAAGCGTGTCTTTCGAACGTGTTTTCAGTGCCGCTGGTGCCCTCAAAAAGGGCCCGCCTCTCGCCTAAAAATGTGGAGAGGTTAACACTGATCAAGATGAATCAGTACTTCATACCACCAGATTACAAAGTACGTGAATGCACGCAGGAAGAAGAGGACACCGACTTAATTGACGGAAGTTCTTCTCTGTTAGCTGACCTACTCCTGTCTCAATTCATAGAGTTTGAGGACGAGCTCTACTTCCGTGACACTGAGGCCTGAAAATGACTTCCTTTTTTTGTCCTTAGTCACTTTTATTCCAGTGTGTCTTTCTTTGTTTTGCAACTTTTACCACAACAAAACTCTAATCACCTAATCACAACAAGTCCATCAGCAGCACTGTCTTCATCTTATATTCCTTATTGATTTGAAGGTGCCGCAGTCTGCATTCTTGAGGTTCACAAGTTCACAACTCAATCATGCTCCTTTATACTCCTCCTCCAGACTCCCCCTATCCATTTCCCTCAAGGCAGATGGATGGATTACGACGAGTCCCCTCAAGTGGGACTGAAATTACTGACTGGCTACATGCTTGCGGATTGCTGACAGAGTTACTTCTGCTATTGTCAGGAGAGGCTGCCCTGTGCTGCCCTGTGGGCCCTCACTTTCCAAAGAAGATGCGGACAAAAAGTAGAACAGGTAATGAATAATTGAGAAGATGGCATGCACTGGACAGCAATAGCTGTCTGGCTCTGATGAAACCAATTGCTGTTTGGTTTTTGTGCATGAAATGATGAATCCTATGTCTTGTCTTAGTTATTATTTAATCTTTTACACAGTAATTGTAACTCATGTCAACTACTTTGTTTTTTTTACCTTGTTTAATTCAAATTGTACTTCAAATTCAGGGGCCACTATGCTGCATTTCACAATATGCAAAATGTCCTTGGAGCGGACTCACTTGCCAATATACCATGAAAATTGATTAAATAATATATATTTTTTCTTTACAGTCACTCACTGGGATGGATGGATCATCAGCGTCGGTTTACGGAAGAACTATGGCCAATTTGTGAGTGGCAAACAGGTAAACCAGTCTACAACAACTACTACAGCAGAACTACATGTCTGTCTATTCATGGTATGTAGTGGTCGAGGGCGAGGCAGTGTACTGTTGTTGTTATGCCAGGCAGAGTCCACTCCAGACAGCAGTTCATGTAAAATTGGGGCTATGTGGCTTGCTGCATACAATTAGATATGCTTTGTCAAAGAGCCTAGGTATGCTACATCAGGTTGCTTCACTCAGTGGTGCCTGCCTTGACCGTCTGCATGGTACTGCCTCAAGCTTGGGCCAAACATCCGTTATGTTTGCAAAATTTGCTGTTTTTCGGTATTTCTCAAATCTCGCGAAATTACCGAAAAATCGTAAATTCTTGAGCGGAACGGATTTTTGGCCCATGCTTGCGGCAGGGCCATGCAGATGGTCAAGGCAGGCACCACTGAGTGAAGCATCCTCCTGATGTAGCATACCTAGGCTCTTTGACACAGACAGACAAAGCATATCTAGGGTTTAGGGTTCAGTGCGATTTACTAGGGTTTTTGGGTTTAAGTTGGTAGGGTTCCTGCTGAGTCTAGGGCTCAGGGCCTGATGCAGGCTCGTTCATAATGATGTTGGCAAGGGTTTTAGGGGGGTTTGGTGTTCTTTGGTCCAGAATTGGCAGAATTTTGGCCTTTTTTGGTGTTTTGCGGGCGCGTGTGTTTGGGTGAAAACTAAGTGAAAACTAGTCATAGACCTTCTTCTTCTTCTTCTTCAAAGAGCGCAGTGGTTCGATTTTGTTCTGCCTTGCTGAGATTCTTGGGAATCGCTGGAACAAGTGTCCAAGTAAGTTTCAAGAGGATCAAAGTAGTGGAAGTGCTGAAAACAGCAACTTTTTGTGAACAGCGCAATTTGCCATGTTTTGAATATACCAGTATTGCATGTTTTTGGGGGGCTGTTTGGGGGTGTTCTAGATTTGTGGGGGTGGGTCGGGGGGGTCTGGGAGCACTGCTGGGATAGTCTAATTTTGATTGCATTCGTTTTTCAGAAAATCCATGGTGGAAAAGGGGAGTTAGGGCCTAGCTGCAGAGCGCATTTGGACTGAATTGAAGGTAGGCAGGGCCCTGTCTGTGCTTCTCCCGCAATTGTGGAATGAGCTCCCGCCTACCTTGAAAGAGGAATCGCAGCTCCTACCTTTCAGAAAGAAATTAAAAGCTTATCTTTTCAGAAAGGCTTTCATGACACTTTAGGAGGTGAAACAACTGTGTCTCTAGAGACATTAGTGTGTTATGTTTTTCTGGTAAGCACTTAGAGACCGGCGGTGATAGGCGCTATACAAGTAATCCCTAACATAACATAGGCCAATTTTTGCTTTTTGCCTGTTTGGGGGTGCTCAGCTTTTTTTGCAGGTGGCTGCAGGGGTCTGGGTGCATAGCTGGGAAGGTCTAATATCGGAATCAAGTGGTTTGGACAATATCCATGGTGAAAAAGTTTTTCACTTTCAGACATTTCGCTCACTTTCGTGTTTTTGGGGGGCTCTTTGGGGGGGTTCCTGGTGTTTGGGGGGGTGGGGGGTCTTAGAGCAATGCTGGGCATGCCTAATTTTGGTTGCAAGTGGTTTGGAGAAAATCCATGGTGGAAAAGGGGAGTTAGGGCCTAGCTGCAGAGCGCGCATGGAGTGATCTGGGAATTAAGCCTACATTTTTCTAAGTGTCCGTTTTTGCACTTTTGCTTTTTGCCTGGTTGAGGGTTGAGGGTTGAGGGTGTTCTGCTTTTTGCGGGTGGCTGCAGGGGTCTGGGGCATAGCTGGGAAGGTCTAATATCGGAATCAAGTGGTTTGGACAAAATCCATGGTGAAAAAGTTTTTCCGTTTTTGCTCACTTGCCTGTTTTTGGGGGGCTGTTTGGGGGGCTTCTAGGTTATTGGGGGTGGGTTTTGGGGTCTGGGAGCACTGCTGGCACTGTCTAATTTTGATTGCATTTGTTTTTCAGATAATCCATTGTGGAAATGGGGAGTTAGGGCCTAGCTGCAGAGCGCATTTAAACTGAATTGAAGGTAGGCCTATTTTTGCTTTTTGACTGTTTGGGGGTGTTCTGCTTTTTTGCCGGTTGGTTCAGGGGTCTGGGGGCATAGCTGGGAAGGTCTAATATCTGAATCAAGTGGTTTGAAATAAATCCATGGTGAAAAAGTGTGTCACTTTTCAGACTTTTCGCTCATTTTCGTGTTTTCGGGGGGCTGTTTGGGGGGTTCCTGGTGTTTGGGGGTCTCAGAGCAATGCTGGGCATGCCTAATTTTGGTTGCAAGTGGTTTGGAGAAAATCCATGGTGGAAAAGGGGGGATTTGTCCTAGTTGCAGAAAGCGTTTGGCACTATTTTTAACATAGGGCTTGTTAGGGTTAGCAGTATTGCATGTGTTTGTGGGTGTTCTAGATTTTTGCGACTGGGTTCTGGGGTCTTGGAGCACTCGTGGGAATGTCTAATTCTGGTTGCAAGTTGTTTGAAGAAAATCCATGGTGGGAAAGGGGGGTTTTGGGCATACTTTCTGAGTGCGTTTTGGCACGATTTGTAATTAGGCCTCTGCGAGGTAGGCAGGTAGCAGTATTCTGCACGTTTTTGAAAGGGTAATGAGGGGTGTTCTAGATTTTGGGGTGTGATGCTGTCATCTCTGAAACTGAAAGTGTTATTTTTGCACTACACAGCTTACCTTATATTATTTTTAATCTGTGGTGTTTTTTATCACTTACTGTTGTGTTTTTCCATCAACAATTACAGGCAGGCTTTTACCCTGTACCATTAGCGATCCGCAACTCCGCATCAGGCAGGCAGTGGACAGTGTGTCTGGTCACCAAGATTGATCGACGGAGCATCCGATGGAATGAAGGAGTACCGCGAATAAGAGAAATGGCCGGATGCATCAACTTCACACAAATTCAACAGGACAACTACAACATACAGTTACAGTATCCACTTAAATCCTCCTTATCTTTTAAATTATATTGTTGTGAACTTGAACTTACTTCTACGAGTGTGACGTTTGTTTGATCTCTGCTTCAAATTCATCCCTCCAGCTATTTGATACATCTTTGCTGTTTTTAAAACTAATTTAATGTTCTAATAAGCCTTTATTCTCTCTGAGGGCAGAGAGGCAAGTGAAATTGCGTAATTACTGCAGCCCTGTACTGCCAACTTGTTTCTTCGTAGTTACTAGTAAGTTGCAGTAAGTAGTAGTACTACTTTTCAGTAACCTAACCATCCATTTAACAAACAACTTCATGCATGCAGTAGTGCACTTCCTTTATGTCCCTAAGATTTATCAATATCTTCAAATCCTAAGATTTGTTTATTTTCATTTGTTGTTTGTCCATGCTGTGTTTTTTTTTCCCACTCTACCAAACTTTCCCAAAAACCCCCATTCCCATCCAATTTGCAAACCCTAACCCTCTTCCCTCGGGCTGTGTGGTATTTCATTGAGGTGTGACTGACAACAACAATAAATTCCACACACTTGCTGGGGAGGATAAGGTCAAAGCAACCAAAATCATTCCAATCAGAAGTTCATGTGCGCCATCGTGGATTGATGATCATCAAGAACATCCTCCTCCTACGTGACGTGAAGAATCAAATGCTTAATGCTTACGTTACGTTGATGTGTCCTTTGCCTTAATTTCTTATAGAAGTCAAACTCCATGCAACTACTACTTATATTTACATTAATTTAGCACTGCTTCGGCTACAATTTATGGCACTGGTCTCTACCGTACTATCTATTGTGCTGTTTCTAATGCTACGCTCAGGCCACTCAATGTTTCATTTCCTTTTTTTTATATGCTGCTACTGCCAGTGTGTACCACTACTGCTACCAGCACAACAATGAAATTGCATCCGTCAAGGATTCAAGTCAACAACCAACCTTAATCAACATTTGCAATGCAGGCAGCCCTGTGGCTACCCCTATTCTCAAACACGAATCACAGGTAAGATAAGCATTTTGGAGAGGTAGAATAATGGGCTAGGACTCGGAGGAGAGCAGAGACTGACAGTACTACTAGTAAAGTACAGAAGTAGGGCTACTGAATTCACTAACTCGGTTACTTGCATTTTGGTACATTTCAGGACTAGATGTTTCATTCATGCTGGTAGGTTTGAAGAAACCAAACGTCCAGTAACCACCGCCAACCCCCACACAAAATAATATGAACGCGTATACTGTGTTTTGGTATGAAAAATATAATTATTAAGAAATATATATTATTGATGTTGTTGTCACAAAAATAAAATAAATTACCCCAACTCACCCCCCTCCCTAACCAAACCAATGTCCAAAAATCCAAAAGTCCCCTTTCCCAAAAACCCAATTCCCACCCCCCAACAGTCTTTAAAAAAGAGGCAAGGGACAGTCACTTCCTCCGGTGGCGTAGTGTGGACAGCTGGTGGTGCACGTCCCGCAGCTCTTTGCGGAGGTCCCGGAGCTGGCGCTGATGTTTTTCTCCCAACCACTCCAGGTATTCCACTCTTTTACGGAGCCGGCGCTGACGTACCATCCAGGATCTGGGGGTGCAGCTGATTTTGTTGCTGCTGTGCGGCGGTGGTGGGAGGCTGTCGGGCCACGGCTCCGTTTGAATGGAGGCTTTTGGCTGGTGGACCCGGGGGCACTGGAGGAGTATGTAGTGGTTGCTGTCTCCTCCTGCTCCCGAGCCCACAGCCGCCGATACTCGGCACAAATAGCCTCCAGCTTACGGGTCCTGGCCTGGACAGCCATCTCCTTGCGGGTGAGCTATTTTGGAGTAGCATCTATGAAGAAAGAAAGAAAAATACTGTAGCCAATAGTCTTTAACATAAAGTTAAAATAATTCAACGGAAAGTTGACTCTCAGTAACACCAGCAAGTAGCACACACAGTATAACATTTTGGCATGTATCTTTCCGCCGTCTTTGTAAGCCTGTGACATTACTGGGAGTTTCAGTAATTCCACTAGCAACACTATGGGTGGATTCACTACTACATACATAGTCAGAGAGTACTAAAAAAAGTCCTTTTTTACTGTTTTGCAAAAGAAATTACTAGTACGTGAACTTGTGGTAGCCGGCATAATGGCAGTCACTCAGCTTGTACCCAAGAAATACAGACACAAGCCATGAGGACGCAGACTCGCAGTACTTTAAGCAGTACATGCAGGTGGGGATAGGAAGGTCTTACTTTTCTATATGGTTGGCACTGGCAATGGCCATACTTCATCCACTCAGCGTCTGCTCTACTACATCATAAACCTCTGCTATCGATGAGGAAAAAGAAGATAACATCCAGGCTTCCAAAGTACGTCTATGATTCTTCTTAATGTCTCAAATGTACCAACATTTCTTTTTGTCAACAACCAACTAACACCCTTTTCATTATATTTTGGAATCCACCGTCTTCTTATCTTGACTTGCACTCAAAAAAAACATTATTTACAGTCATAAATATTAACACTCGCTCGTCCTTCGTTTTACCCTTCTTTCACTCTTCGTTCTTCACATCCCTAAAATACATCTGATATGACTTGGCTTCACAATAAAATTTTGCCAGCTGAGTTGAAGTGAAATAGAGGGGGCCATTGCTTACTCGAGAAGTACCGCCGCTAATGCTATTACAAGTCAAGGTTGACTGTCTTCTCCGTGATAGCCCAAAAAGTAGTTCTAAATTAGTAACTGTTCTTAACAGTACAGTGTACTTATACTAGTGTACTGTGTACAACTGTACAGTACATCATACACTCCTTTGCGAGCCTATTAAAAAAAATTAAATAAGTAAGGAGTATAATAACTTACCACCGTCCGCCGCCGCTGAGTCTTCCCCCCCCCAGCTCCTCCTGTTGGCGCCGCCGCATCCAGTCCTAGAGTGGACCCCTCCGCACTGCTGGTTCCGGTACTGGTGGTCATCTGTGCCGCATCAGATGTTGTGACGTCTAGGAAAAAATATGTCTACTTTAGGTACTTTAAAGAAGGTGGGGGCTCCCGCACAGTTATTCTAATAATTTCATGTGTATGTTAACTACTATTAAGTTTGAGTAATACTAATTTCAATCATGGGAATGTTGTTTAAACTTTAACATCATCTTCATCCATCACCATTGCTCGCTCCGATTACTACGCTATTAAAAATAAAGAAATCATGTTTTCATTTCTTATTGAAAATAAAACTTTAAAACTAACAAACACTGTGTGGTTTTTGTTCACGAGTGAGTGAGCGGAAGGGTTTGAACTACTGCACTTGGCAGTCATGTTTCAGTGACTCAGATAGGGGGGGACTCGGCGGTAGGCTTCTTCTGTTCTTCTGGGTTGTAAAATCATTGGTCAGACACACTAGATAGTCGGTCAGGGGATTGGGGGTTCAACTTCTGTTCGGACTGAGGTATGTCGAAAGTCGAACTGCACCTATCATCAACAATGTCCTATTTCTCTTGTCCATACTTCTTTATGTGCAGAACAGTCCCTGAAACACTAGCGGTATGGGATGTGCTCCTCTCAAATCAAAAAGGCAACTGCTACCTTTTACTTGGTTTAAATATTGACATTTTGTTGTTGGAAATTGTCAAAGCACTTACATTAAGAAGACTGGAATAGGCAGCAAGGGCAACCCAGAGGACTGCACTCAGTGCCTAGAGCTATTGCTGGATCAGAGTTTTGTTTAACACCGTTTGCCGACTGGGCAAGCTTAGCTACCTACACAGACCGACTCATAATCGTAAATAGTAGTAGCACAGAGAGTGATGGTAGAGGCAGGATAAGAATGTAGAAAGTAGTCTAGATTAGAAGAAGATCAAAGACTATTTTGTAAAACATAGAATTAGGAAACAGTTTGTAATGAATAGGAGCTGTAAAATTTAGGGAAGTATAAGTATTAATATAATAATAGAACAACTTACTGGGGCCAGCAGAAGAGCCTGCAAGGGACCGATCCTGTCCACCTTCTTCCACCGGACTCTCAGTCGCCTTGCCCCTGGGAGGTGCTGATGATCATGAAATAAAGAAACACAACATGGATGATTTTTTTTTTAAATATTTGATTTCTTTGAACACAATCTAAAATTATCTTGGGGGAACAAATTAACAACAATTGCATCTGATCTGGTCAACTAGGAGGATAGTAGTACAGTATTGCAGGATTCGCAGACCGTCTAATAGAAAAGTTATGTAATTCACTAACTACACCAAGAACAAAAAGGTTCTACTACGACTACCATCACTCAGCAGCACGAGACGTCGTGTGACAGACACAGTCGTCATCATGATTGCAGACCACTAACAAATGTCCTATAACAAGTAATAAATAATATACTCAACGTATCAATCCACCACTATCTCTTCAAAGTGGCAGCAGCAGGAGTACAAAGAAGGACTAGACTTGAGTCTACTATCTCTAGCATTACGCAGTAATGCTCTCAAATGAGCAAAAAGTTGCAAACAAGTAAGCATAGTAGCAACGCCAATAACCAGGCAAGCACCTGCGATGACAGAAGCTATTTAAACATTAATTTACCTGCAATGTAATCGAATTAGCAGCATTGGTACTCTTCAGGAAAAAATAGATTAGCAATATAACAGATCAGAAGAAAACAAAGTAGTTATTAAATAGCTACTCACCAAGGCCAGGGATCTCAAATCCTAGCAGGTGGAGCATGTCCTGCTCCTGGTCGAGGATGTCCGACCACCGGTGCGTCGCTTGCTGGTAGGTGCGCTGGACCCCAGACTCCCTATGCATGGCCTGGCACACCTTCTCCCACAGCTGGCGACTCTCCCGGAGGCTATAACCAGAGGCAATCCTCCCGACGGTCTTAGGGAGGTACCGCTGAACATAAAACATCAAGGCGGACACCTCCAGTGCAGAGAAGATCTCCCTGGCCTGGACTTGCTCCCCTCTCAAACGCCCGCAAGGGAGCCGGCTACGGGGTGCTGGGCCCTTCCCCTTGCGCTTGTCCGCTCCCTTTGCCATGGTCCTGGGCACAAGAAGTAAAGAATAGGTGTGAAAGAGAGAGAGCTAAACAAATAAAGTAGGTAATAAAGTAAAAAAAAGTTGAAAAAAACACAAAATATAGATGTAGGAAAATAGAGAGATAGATAATAAGCAAAAAAGTGCAAAAAAAGTTTAGAAATACAAAGGATTGCAAAGATTAGAGATCGATTGAAAGGATAGCATGCCCAAAACCATAGCAATGAATGAAAAAGAAGATGGCCGCGCCCATAGAGGACTACGTGGGTACGTTTGCGCGATATTTCCCCCGCGAGCACGCAAAAACGCCCGCGAACCCGTAAGCACGCCACACGCACAACGCGACCAGGCAGAAAGCCCCGGAACCGGAAATACGCAACGATAACAAGATGGCCGCGCCCATGTAAGACCGCATAGGTAATTTCGCGGCCGATGCGCTGCAAGCGGCCCGCGAATACGCAAAAAACCCCGCAAACACGCAAAAAAAAGAAATCCGCAAATTCGCACGAATTCGCAAATTTTGCGGATCGCAAATTCAATTTTGTGCGAATTCGCAGACTGCAAATTCGCAAATTGCGCCCATACTTAGTTTTAACAATAGCCCAGAATCTCGAGCTATCCTTAAGGACTTCGACCGATAAAAGTGCATCCTATCCCTCAACTTTGATCTCATTTTTACGTGTATGGAGCGCTAATTTATGTTGCTTCCTTAGACTGGCTATTAGAATCTTATCACAAGGTATATTTTTCAGGGCCTGAAGTAAATTACGGTGGGCTCGTGAGCAGTAATTATCAAACCATCTTTCCCCCGTGTTAGACCTTGGTTTAGATAACACTGTCAGGTCCGCTGCTATCTGTTCACAAATTCCATCAAAGGCGTTTAAGACCTCAGCCCTTGCGCTGGTTAAATCAGTGCATTTTACTATGTTCTTTGCAGCCTTTGTACAAAAATAGACAAAGAATGAGTCATAGGATGTATAACCATCTAACCAAAAATGATTATCCCCCCTTGTCCAATGCCGCCACAGAAAGGCATGCAGAGTCAACTTTGGGGGTCTGTTGCAGGCCCCCAAGCACTCCGGGGGTGGGGGGGTGCACATGGGGGTTACCTATGGTACCCCCCTACATTTCAAAGGACAACGTAGCATGCACCGCGCGGTGCCTGTCACGGTGTGCTTTGAAATGCACAACATGTATTTTTAACATTGCGGCGGGCGGTGCATTCAGCACCGCCCACTGGAATGTTAAAAATACAGGATGCGCCCGCCACGGTGGCGGGCGCATCCTAATTCCCCCCACGGGACCCCTGCCCTTATGGCGGGCGGTCCCATTCCACGATGGGATGGCGGGCTGGCAAAGTCCGCCCACCATTCTAATGGAGCCTTAGAGTGCAACAGTAGGGAAAGTGTTGGATAACGGTGGGGTAAATATTACTATTCCCACTCCAGTGAGCGCAACAGTAGGGAAAGTGTTGGATAGCAGAGGGATACCATTTACAATTCCCACTCCAATGAATGCAAATGTGGGGAAAGGGTTGGATTGCGGATGGGTAAAATTTACTATTCCCAGTCCACTGAGTGCAACAGTAGGGTAAGTGTTGGATTGGGAGGGGTAACATTTACTATTCTCACACCAGTCAGGTCAAAAATAAAACAAAATATGACCAACAAAATAAAAAAAGTAATGAACAAAAATATAAATATGTTAAAAAAACTACAAAGAAAATACAAACATGCTATAATGTTAAATACATATCACAAATACCTACAAATAATATATAAATTAAAATAAACAAACAATTTTACAAATAAATAAATATTTTTGTTTAGAAATTATTTATTAACAAAAACATTAATTATTACATATATTTAGTCTATTTATTTACTACCCTCTAACACAGCACAACTCACAACCCACATCAAAAATGTGTAGTGGCATAATTAACAAATAATATAATTTTCAAATAAACAAATATTATTAATTAAAAAACAAATGAAAAAACATTGTCATTACCTTCCCAACCTTTATATCTATAACCCCTCACAACCCACACCTAAAATTAACTGTAAAAAAGTTAATTCCACAATAAAAAAACCTGTTGAATAACTAACAGTATTTAACAACTAATTATAAAGTAAGAATAATGAATGTACCCCCCACCCTTCACCCCTATAAACCAAAAACCCACGCACACAGAAATAATAAAAAAATGTCCCTAATTAATTAGCAATTAATTCAATATTAGTTCTCAACTAATTAATTCATTAAATATAAATTACTTCCCCCCTTTACCCTAAAAGCTACACAACCCACAACTAAAATATTTACGCAATTTCCATATTTAATTGTCTTTTTTTTTTTTTTTCAAACCAACCTCCGAGCCTTTCAGAATCGTAAGGTTTATGTGACTTACCATTATCTAACTTTTCTTTAAATGTACATGTGATCCTGGCACGTGGCAGACTATCCCTTAGTTTTGCTACAATTACCACTTGCAACTGTTAATGCTGAAATGCGAAAGGTTGCTGTCATAGTCTGCTCCCCTTTCAAATGTAATTTTGACAGTGCCGTCCAGTTGCCCCTTACCCAGCAGGACACTACTTTCTGTAACTTGTAGTTTTACTTATTCCTACCGAACTATGAGCTCCCATGTTTTATCATATGGAGTGTATTTTTTGTATTTGTATTTGTATTGGTTATTTGTAGAGCGCAGCTATCGCTCCGGAAGGAGCATCTTGGCACTAATAGAACAAAGTGCAAACAATTGCGGGTTAGAGTTAAATGGCTGTCAATGCGTACTCATCTGGAAGATTAAAAATCCAGGTTTTCAGATGTTTCCTGAATTGTTTTTCTTGAGTGAGTTGTCTGAGATGTTTGGGCATTGCATTCCAAGCCTTGGAGGATAGGAAGGTTAGGGTTTTGCCCCCCTTGGTTTTGAGGTTGAATTTGGTCAATTTAATGAGATTTTCTCCTGCTGAGCGTAATGTCCTGGTTGGCGTGTAATGGGGGAAGCGCTTGATAAGGTACTTCGGGCCGGTTCCATGAAAAGCTCGAAAGGCCACAATCAGGATTTTAAATAAAATCCTCTTGTGGAGGGGTAGCCAATGTAATGTTTTTAGGGCTGCTGACGCTGAGGATTTTCTTGGCAATTTGAGGACCAGTCTAGCTGCCGCGTGTTGCACACTTTGGAGTTTTTTTAGAGTTGTTTTCTTAATGCCGGCCATCAGGCCATTGCAGTAGTCAAAGCGCGCGAGAATTAGGGCTACAGTGACTGCTTTGCGTGAGTTGATGGGCAGGAAGTCAAAAAATTTCTTTAAGGATTTGATGATGCTAAAGCAGCTGCCTGCAACATTCCTCACGTGCTGGTCGAATGAAAGTTCGGTGTCAAATAGGACCCCTAGGTTCTTTGCTGATGTTACAGTTTGTGGGGGGGCAGGAGAGTCTTCAGGCCACCATTTGCTGGGACAGAAATGTTGTGATTTTCCCATAGGAAGAATCTCTGTTTTACTGACATTACATTTAAGATGGTTTTTGTCCATCCAGAGAAACACATCCTTCAGACAATTCTTTAGGTTTTGTTCGGCAGTGGTGGAGTTCTTCTCCAGGGGAACAATGAGCTGGGTATCATCGGCATACGATGTTACGAGTATGCTGTATGATTCAATGAGGGCTATGAGGGGGATAATGTAAATATTGAACAGGAGCGGGCTCAAAATAGAGCCCTGAGGAACTCCTGACAAGATCTTTTTTTCCTTGGATAGGAAGGTGCCTAAAGTGATAGTTTGTGATCTCTCCGTCACAAAAGAAATAATCCATGACAATACTACCCCTGAGACTCCGATATTTCTAAGTCTTCCTATCAGTATTGTATGGGAGATGGTGTCGAACGCCGCTGTGAGGTCTAATAAAATTAGGACGGCGTTCTTTCCTTGATCCTGCAGGGTTTTCATGGAGTCGGAGAGCTTGATCACGGCTGTTTCTGTGGAATGGTTAGATCTAAAACCCGATTGTTGGGGATGCAAGATATTGTTGCTCTCCACATACCTTTTTAGTTCTTTATGTACCATCTGTTCTGTAATCTTACCAAGGACTGGGAGGAGTGATATTGGGCGTAAGTTGGCCAGTTTTGTGGGGGGTTTGTTGGGTTTCTTCATTAGTGGTTTTACGACAGCCTGTTTCCATTGACGAGGAACTGTGCCTGTATTAAGAGAAGTATTAACAATCTTGTTTATCAGAGGATTGACCAAATCTATTACCTGGTGAAGAATTTTTGGGGGGCATGAATCAGAGGGAGCACCTGATTTGCAAGCAAGAATTACTTCCCTGGTGAGGTCAAGCGATACTGGTTTGAAGGTGTTAAGATTGTTAGTTGTATTTGCTCCTTGGAGTAGGGGGGTAGAGGGCTGGTCGACTTTAGGAGTTGGGAAGTCTTTTTGTATGAGGTCAATCTTTTCTACAAAGAAGTCTGCAATTTGGTTGCAAAGCTCTAATGAGGGTGGAATTTCTGGCTGTAAGGATTTTGGGTGCGTAAAAGTCTTTACGATGGAAAATAGTGTTTTTTGTTTTTGTTTTGCTTCCCTTATAGCTTTGGTGTAGTAATCCTTCTTAGCGATTTTTAATAGAGGCTAGATATATTTTCCTCTGTTGTACATAGAGGATTTGATGGGCCGGGTCATAGGTTTTACGCCAGTTGCGTTCACCTTTCTTGCATAATAAGTGGAGCTCTGCTAGTTTTGGAGTAAACCAGGGGGCGTTCGTCTTTCCTTTTTTTCCCATTTTGCGGGGATGTTTAGGTGGGACACGTTGTGTGATTTCTTGTTGCATCCAATTATGGAAATGTATTGAGTCTAGTTCTACATTGCCGGTCAAGATGGGAGTCTGAGTCTGTATTCAAGTGTTTATGAAGAAGCCAGTATTTGCTGCAGGTTAAGCACTCAGCTAAGCATTCGTGTAATTGGCTTCTCCCCAGCGCTGCAACCCATTTGAAGGCAGGTTAGTGACAATCATGCATGTAATACATTTACTGGTTGTGTTAATAGCAGTATAGGTCTGGCATGTACTGGCTACTCGAACACGGGGCTTACTAAAATGTACACAAATGACAAATTTGAGCTTGATTCCGATGCTTAATCCACAGAGTTTTTTTTGGTTCCTTTTCAACACGTAAAAAACAAATACTGAAGAGGTCCGAATCACATCACCGTCAATGGACTGTCAGTTGATCCAGATCTGCAGAGTACCTTAAAGTCAAAAGGGTAGTGCGGTTGGCAGATTGATTTACTTGTCTCTGTTTGAACAAGTGGTCAAACCTCTATATTTTAGTTACGTTGCAAGGGGATATTTAAAGTTCTGTGTTCATAATCCGTTGGTTTCAACCTCATTTGATCATTCAAAATTTAACAAGACTAGCTCTGCTCGGGCTGTTTTGACACTGGCCGCATACTCATTTGTACCCATCCTAGGTTGCTATCTACATAGGGGATTTTATGGTGCAGGGTCTCTGTGTTAATTCATGTACTAGACTGGTAACATTTTTCTAGTTTGCCGAAGGTAAACTCTGCTTGAGTGCAGACCGAAAGTCCATTTACTTCAGATACTGATTGAGACTACATAGGTTTACGAACTTTACTTTTTTTTTTTATAATTAATTTTTTATTGTAAACAAGCTAACAGGAAAAAAATACAATACAAACATGGGAGGAATACATTTTAAATATTTAATTGTCAAGTAATTCATTGATAATAATTACCAACTAATTATTAATTAATTAAAAATAAATTACTTGCCACCCTTTACCCCTATAAACTCCACAACCCACACCTAAATTTAATGACACAATTGCCATGATTAATTGTCAATTAATTAATTATTATTAATTAACAACTAATTATTAAGTAATTAAAAATAAATTACTTCCCACCATTTTACCCTATAAACCCCACAACCCGCACCAAAAAATGAAAAACACAGTTAGCATTAGAAAATCTTAATCGAATAAATATAAAAAAATGAAAAAATATGAATTAATGTATCATAATTTAATTACTTCCCACCCTATTTCCCTATAAACAAAGAACCTGCCACCGAGCTAAAAAATAAAATATTTAATTCAAATAAAATTAATAACTATTAAAAATGTAACACATATATTACAAAACATAAACAATACTTATACAAAAAAGGAACACATATACTTAAAATATATACTAAAATACATAACACTAATTAAAAAAATCCTATACTTTTTTACCTTAATATCGATATTCATCACCACGATATTCTTGCCGTCGATATTTCTGTGTCACGATATTCAAAACTCAATATTAGTGTAAGTCGACATTTCCAACTAGATATATTGACTGAATACCTTGGAATTTGATATATCACAAACTGAATTACATACTGCATTGAATAGGAAACATCCTTTACCCTGCATGCGTTACTCTATGTGCCATTACCCTGCATTTTTTTACAGCAAAATCTTTTACAACGCAGGGCTTTACACCGTAAACTATTACAACGCCTTCCCCAAAGTAATGCCCCGGTGGAGTTAGAATTGTAAATTGGGTTGCAATGGGGAATGCGTTGTAATGGATTGCATTGTAAAGCCCTGCGTTGTAAAAGATTTTGCACTGTAAAAACTGCGGGGTATTGGAACGCAGAGAAAAAGTGTGCGGGGTAAAGTGTCCTATTTGCATTTAATACCTGAAAAAAGGATAAAGCCCCGGGTCCAGATGGTTTTACAGTTGAATTTCATGCACACTTTGCTCGGTTAAGTCTCTCAAAATTACGAGCTACTTCCTTTTCACACTCCTGTAAATCTTCTGGCTCCATATCAGATGCTTTAATTTAACTTATTCCAAAGGAGGAAAAGGACCCGCATTACTGCAGCAATTATAACCCTATTTTGCAAGTCTATTTTTATTACAATTGTATATTCTAAAGCTTCAGCTTTGTGACTAGAATCTTACTTTCCAGGATAGCTAGGAAAGAACAATCAGGTTTTGTCAAAGGACGCTATATATTTCAAATAATACATTTTTATTTTTTATAACCTAGCCAAAACTTCACATATGTCTGAATCTTTTGTAGCAATTGCCTTAGATGCAGAAATGAAATTTTATCGAATTCATTGGTCTTTCATTTCTCACAAAATTAAATGGTTAAATCGCTACAAAAGCAGATATTTTTGCAAATGGCTTCACCTTTTCTTATTTTACTTTAAGTAGAGGTGTCCGTCAAGGATGTCCTCTTTCCCCTTTTCTTTTTAAATTAGCATTAGAACCTTTTTTATCGAAACTACTACAGAATCGAGAAATCCATCGATTTACGTTTAATAACCAACAGATCAAATGTGCAGCTTATGCTGCTACTGTTTTATTGTTTATCTCCCAGCCTCAATTTTTACTTGCGGCTTTTTTACAAGACGTTGCCTCATATAAACTGGTATCTAGGTATAAATTGAATAATGGGAAATGTGAAATACTGTCTTTGGCTACATTTACTTTCAAAGACAATTTCTTAATATCCAACTTTATATGGAGTCCTCCAAATAGTAAATATCTCGGTTCACGGTTTACACAATCTATTACATCTTCAATGTCTCTAAATTTAGAAAAATGCATCCAAAAGTTAACAATGTTGACTAGCAAATGCCACCCTTAATATCTTTCCTGGTGGGGCCAACTTGGCACCATTAAAATGATGTTAACTCCTATTATATTGCATACTGTCTCAAATATTCCTTTGTCTATACCCCTTAAATCCTTTCAAAAGAGGAACTTTATACTTACCTCGTTCCTGTGGAATGAAAAAACCTTGAATGTCAATGTTCAAACTAACACATCCAAAGTCAGAAGGTGGGGTAAGTTTACCAGATTTCTCTAAATTTCACAAGGCTTTTTTATTAGATCAAACTTCTCAATGGATTTCCAACTCTCTAATTGATTGCACATTATGGGTTGAAATTGAAAAGTATTTTCTTTCCCCTTTCTCTTTTCAAGAATACTTTTCTTTCACTTGCAAACCACAATCTCTCTCTACTCCTGTTCCTAAACACTCATGCAAATTATTAGACGCTATACTTCATTACGAGCCCACAAATCTTGCTAATTTTCTTAATTTTACTATTTGGCATAATAAGTCCATATTAGTTAATAGCACACCCATCTATTGGAAATCCTGGAGGAATACATGCCTAATTTGGGGGAATCAACTTTTTGACCATTATGCATTGCTATCATTTTCACGAATGTCTGACAAAATATCGAAAACAAAAATATCGATATACAAAAATATCGGAACAAAAATATCGAAGTCAAAAATATAGGAATCCTATCCCTAACAAGGTAAGTACAAAAATATCGAAAATAAAATATAGAATGACAAAAATATCGTTTTTTGTAAAATATCGTTTTTTAAAATATAATAAAAATGTAATATTAACAAAATAATACTTAGAAATGTAATAAACATATTTAAAAATGTGCTATAATATTTAAAATTAATACATAATGTAATACAAATTAATGTTAATAAATATATAATACATAATATATTTTTCATTATTAATAACTCTAAATTAATTATTGTCATAACTTAAAAACAAATAAAAATGTAATAAATTACTAATACATTTATTTACATAAAATATTCACATAAATAACAATTAATACCAACATAATACTAATAAAAAAGCTAAAAACATTTTAGATAGTGTATGGGTAAAAATTACTATTCCCACTCCAGAGAGTGCGACAGTAGGGAAAGTGTTGGATAGCGTAGCAGTAACAATTACTATTCCCACTCCAGAGAGTGCAACAGTAGGGAAAGTGTTGGATAGCGTAGGGGTAACTATTACTATTGCTACTCCAGAGAGTGCAACAGTAGGGAAAGTTTTGGATATCGTAGGGGTAAAAATTACTATTCCCACTCCAGAGAGTGCAACAGTAGGGAAAGTGTTGGATAGCGTCAGGGTAACATTTACTATTCCAACTCCAGAGAGTGCAACAGTAGGGAAAGTGTTGGATAGCGTAGGATTAAAAATTACTATTCCGACTCCAGAGAGTGCAACAGTAGGGAAAGTGTTGGATAGCGTCAGGGTAACAATTACTATTCCAACTCCAGAGAGTGCAACAGTAGGGAAAGTGTTGGATAGCGTAGGATTAAAAATTACTATTCCAACTCCAGAGAGTGCAACAGTAGGGAAAGTGTTGGATAGCGTCAGGGTAACAATTACTATTCCAACTCCAGAGAGTGCAACAGTAGGGAAAGTGTTGGATAGCGTAGGGGTAAAAATTACTATTTCCACTCCAGAGAATGCAACAGTAGGGAAAGTGTTGGATAGCGTAGGGGTAACAATTACTATTCCAACTCCAGAGAGTGCAACAGTAGGGAAAGTGTTGGATAGCGTAGGATTAAAAATTACTTTTCTAACTCCAGAGAGTGCAACAGTAGGGAAAGTGTTGGATAGCGTAGGGGTAACAATTACTATTCCAATTCCAGAGAGTGCAACAGTAGGGAAAGTGTTGGATAGCGTAAGGGTAACAAATAATATTCCCACTCCAGAGAGTGCAACAGTAGGGAAAGTGTTGGATAGCGTAGGGGTAACAATTACTATTCCAACTCCAGAGAGTGCAACAGTAGGGAAAGTGTTGGATAGCATAGGGGTAAAAATTACTATTCCCACTCCAGAGAGTGCAACAGTAGGGAAAGTGTTGGATAGCATAGGGGTAACAATTACTATTCCAACTCCAGAGAGTGCAACAGTAGGGAAAGTGTTGGATAGCGTAGGGGTTTAAATTACATACTTATAAATTACATCTATCAATTAATTAATTATTTGAAATTAATAACCAATTAATAAAATTTATTTACCAATTAATAAAAATAAATGTATGCTTCCTACTAATAATAATTAATTCTACATAATGAAATTACTTCCCACCCTATTCCCCTTTAAACCCATAACCCGCTAAAGAACATATTTATCAATTAATTAAAAATAATTACCAAAATAATTAAATATAATTACCAATTATTTTTAATTAATGTATGATTCCTACTAATTAATAATTATTTAAACATTATTACATTACTTCCAACCCTATTCCCCTATAAACCTTTAACCCGCTACAGAACATAATTATCAATTAATCAATTAATTAAAATTATTTACAAATAATTCTCAATTAATTAATTAATAATTCCTACTAATTAATAATTAATTTAACATAATTAAATTACTTCCCACCCTATTCCCCTATAAACCCATAACCCGCTACAGAACATATTTATCAATTAATCAATTAATTAAAATTAATAAAAAATTATTTCTCAAATAATTAATAAATAATTCCTACTAATTAATAATTAATTTAACATAATTAAATTACTTCCCACCCTATTCCCCTATAAACCCACAACCCACTACAGTACTAAAAGACAATATTTAATTAAATGATATTAAAAATAAATAATAAAACGTAATAAATACAATATAATATACACAAAATTTATTTAAAAATCAATATTAGTAACATTGAAATTATTTATTTCGATATTATTGACATCGATATTTCAAACTTCGAAATTACTACTATCATACAAATATCGATATTAAGACTGTCAATATTACTTACCTTCTATATTATGTCCCATCGATATTTAAACTTCGATATAATTGTATATCGAAATTTAAAACTCGATATTTTGTCTGTGTACCCATTTTCACAAGCTTGTCACCTCTTTAACTTTCCTCCTTCTTTTCAAAATACATTTTGAATATTACATAGAGCACCTTCAAATGCATATGCTCAATTCCAATTTTCTCTTCCTTCTGTCCCATCTTCCACTAGTCGCTGGCACAACCCTCAGCGTACATGTCCCAAAGTATCTACTATTTATTCCTATTTACTTTCCTTCATACTGATAGGGACAAACACATGAAGAAAAATCTTGGGAATATAATATGGGAGTAGAATGGCAATTCTCCTTTGGAATAAAGTTTGGATCAAAATCAGCTAGTCCTCTAGAGTGGCAAGCACCACATAGACTCTTTTATCTATATTTAATAGACTCTTACTATCCACTGTGGTCGTTCACAAAATGCATTCTGATACTCCTGCTACATGCTGGACATGCTATTTAGCACATGCTGATTTAAAACAGTTACGTTTCACTTGTGGTCCTATTACAATGGCGGACGGACTTCAGTCCATCCGCCATCGTTTTGTACTTGGGACTACCCGCCTACAAGGCAGCTGCCCCACAATATGAATTCTGATGCGACCGCCACCAAGGTGGTTGCATTGCCTATGTTTTGCTTTGTGGCAGATGCTGATGGCTGCAACACCCACTGCAAAGCAAAAAAGGGACAATTTACATATCCCTGCACATCGTGGCAGGCACCATGCGGTGCCTTCCACATGGTGCAGGGATGCCAGGTCCCGTGTCCGGGGTCAAGGGGTAAGGGGGTAAGGAGAACCCGCAAGGGGCCCCCAAAGTCCCTTTCCGCCTGCCTATTCATGACGAGTTAACCACCATGAACAGGTAGGTGGAAAGGTACATCGTAATCCCTACAGAGGTGCCTGATAGGCACCTCCACCATTGTAGGGACTACGAACCCCTCTGCTGCACCGGCGGGCTCACGGAGCCCGTCGGATGCTTCGCTCTTAGTCTTTACGACTGCCACACATCTGCCCACCATCATAATATGGTGGGCGATAAAGTTGGTCACGATGGCAGGGAGACTGCCACTGACAGCCTGTTCGTGACGGTCTCCCCACCATCATAATTAACCAAATGTCCCAGATTAACTCAATTTTTCACACTACAGTTTCTTTTTAATTTGTTACCATCTTTTTGGGGAGTTTATCTGGTGATTGGAACACACACTCACTTATCACACACATTCTAGGCTAACTGTCAGAAGATCACCAAAAATTGGAAAGACTTATCTAAATTATGTTTCCAAGCTTGGTGGCATGCAGTTTGTCATAATCACAGATGAGATAGAAAATGTGTATCTCCTCTATTGTTGGCTGTGAAGCGTTTAATTTTATGGTCTGCTATTGCAAAGTTTTTAGATGATATTGCGAAATGCTCCTTTGCGCGTAAACCTGTTCAACAAGACATTCTTCAGCCTCCTTGACTTTCCCTTTGTTACTAATAGAAATATCTTAAAATGTTTATTATCATTATGATTTATAGATACATTGTATTATATTTCTTAATATATAAGCAAGACTTTTCTCATTCCAGACCATGTACAACTCCCTCTTTGCCGGGAAAAATGATCTAGGCACACTATGTAAAGTGTATGATTATTTCCTATTGCACTGCATTATACCCCTATGTCTTAATATAGCTTCAATAAACTTGCTCTTTAAACTGGAAGAACTGATTTAGTGTAATTGGTCATCCTTCCAGTTTTTTTATCTGCTCATTCTTTCTTTTGCAAGAAGTCCTTACAAGTTTAACATTTACAACTTGTAAAGTCTACATACACAGGGATGATCGCAAGAATTAGCAGTAGAAATTGTAGCAGTGAATTGAAGATGGAGATTGGGCACTTTCAGATTGTGAAGATTGGTTTAATATAGCAGCAATCTCCTACCCCAATCAATTGATAGAGCTTAATTTCTTAGAGCCAGTGGCACAGCTAGTCGACAGATTAGAATATGTAACTATGAGCTCACCCCATGTTTAAAAAAGAAATTAATACAATTCCAGAGTTTTTTACTTGTTTTCTTCTTTAACCCCTTCTGGAAATTCATCCCAAAATGGTGTTATTTTTACTCACTTTGAAAGATGCCTGATATACTGTATGAAATATTTTCTGAACAGAGGGGTGGGTAAGAGCTGGCTTTTTAATCCCCAGCAGTTCAATATTTCTCAATGATTTTCTTTATAGAAATACCTGCAATTCGAAGGTGGTAGGAAACTATATGTTTTTCTGATTATATAATTAAAATGGTAGAGTGTTTAGGCAGAAAGTATTGACCCAATGATTATAATTCAAATCTGCATCTAATTTTCCTTCAAATATACATCCTGGGTCACATGAACATTTTAGGGGCTACTCACGGGTTAGTGATCTTTAATGATCTAACTATTGCCTTAAGGATGGATATACTTGTATCTTCTAATGCCCGAATGGCCTTACTTGGTTTGGATCAACAAGAACTTGTCAATTAATCAAATGCATAATATGTTTTCTTAATGGCCTTTTGATTGTGAAGTTACTGATTAACCTAAATTGGAAGGAGCAAAGAAAGCCTCTGCCCTTTCGTAAGGCTGGAATGGGGCAAATGTGGCAGTGTTCAGAACTCTTATTGTATCCATGCAGTAGTGTAGGACTCAACTTTGGCTATAAATTGGGAGACTGGCAGAGTTTTTGTGAACATTCCTGTTCTTAAATGCAGAAATTGCACTTTGCAGTTTTCTATCGATAGATTGTAATACCAAGCATTTTCCCCAGACGTTTTTTCATTCAGCTGTTTCTGTCTACCTTGATATTAATTTGTTTCTCAATAGAGAAATCTTTAATGTATTTGAAAGCAGTTCTATTCATAAAATGTATAAATAACACTTTACTGTCTGTACGCTACATTGAACAAGATGTACTACCTCCCTATGCTTTCACATTCATTTAGCCTACTTATTTTTTGCTATCTCAGCTATGTACTTTTCTTGTTTATTTCTGGCTTAAGAAAGGTTTAAGCTGTCTTGCCAGCCCCCTGGTAGAAAAGCATATTCTGGCCTTCAAACCCCCCCATTTGTTAGCTTTGGGAAATCTGCTGTAGCAGAGTTTCTTTAATTTAGTGTCAACTACTGTAGGTTTTGTGCTGAAAATTTATTTGAGCTGCAAATGTCAATGCGTAAATTTTAAAAATAAGGCCAGCTGCTGGGTACAACAATGTCAAGGTGCACTGAGCAGGTTTTGCGCAACAAGTTTACATGGGTGAGAACATATGTTGAGACTTCTATTTGTCTGACTCAGCCTGGCAGCTGGACATTGGTAGCGCTGTGGTGGACTGCGCCCTAGAAAATCTTAGATATGGTTATAATTCAATTCGAGATTCAAAAGATTATTATTTTTTGCTGATGTGTAAAACCTGTAGTGTTTGAGCTGTGCATAAAATGTAACTTTTGATTGGCACTCGGCAGGAAAACAATTAGCATGTCTTTTCCTGTCAATTTTTGAGTCACTGTCAAGTACTGGATGCTGTGAAGGTCTGTTTGTCTCTTTCTTAATTACCCAAGGAAAGGGCGGCTCCTTTCAGCAGCCAAAGTGTCACCCTGCATTCAATAGTAAATGTGAAAAGTGTCAAGTGTATCCTCAAGAGGGTCCCAGTTGGGAGGGAAAAACCACAAAACCACTCACACAACACTCAACATGTGAATGCATGCTCCTTAACATACGCCCAATTATCAAACACACCACAGAGAGCATGGACCTGTTGAACTACAACTCCGAGAACCTACGTTTCCTCAAGTCAACCTTGCAGAACCGTGCATTTCATGCATGACATCACCAAGCCCACCCCTCCCTGCCTAAAAGGCAATACAGGCAATACAGACTTCACAAGCCCAAAGGTGGAATAACGGTCATCCATTAGAACACCATCAGCTACACCAGCCCCAAAGACACATCTTCCTCAAACATGGAATACTTGACGTTCAAGCTCCACGTTGCAGTCGGCGCTAAGTGACACTCTCAGGTACAGACCACAGGGAATGTGCACACACTTCATTGGGCCATCACAGACTTGATCGCACCACGCGCCCTTGACACTAGCAATTACATCCGAGACAGAGGCCTGAACCTCCATCTGGAAGGCTATGATGACCCAACTCAAAAACACTCATCAAAGACCTTGGAAGTCTGGGCCTCCTCCAATGAGTAAAGTGACCTACCCACATCACCGGACACAGCCTGGCCCATATTTAACCAACTTCGACAACATCAGAATCGACAAGCCCATACCACTCTCCTGCCCTCATCAAGTTCAGCATCCCTATCCCAGTCCGATGCACACGCAACACCGCCAGACCAGCAACTTCAACCCACAACTGCATCCGACAGATCTCACTAAAGACCTTCTGATGTTGCCCAAAGTACCATTGCTAACCACTTGGTCAACATTATCACCCCACAAGAAACCAACAACACCATGATTTCTATCCACTTAGGGACCCAATCGGACCCCTGCCCTGACCACATCTACTCCAGAAGACTGCATCCCTTCAGCGATATCCTCAAACCCATTCAAAATTCCTCCACCTCTTATGTCACCTTCCTAGATGCATTGAAACATGCTATTGTCCTCCCTTTGCTCAAGAAACCCTCTGCTGACACTGTGATGCATCTTCTCCTTCCTGACTGGAAGGGCCCAGTCAGTCTGGCACTGTACGCTATGCATTCCAGCGACCGCATCTGCAGAGTTCTGCAAGGGTCCTTCCTGAGCCCGATCCTCTTCAACACTTGCATTATCACTCTAACCAGCATCACTCACTTTCATGACCATCCTCTCCTATGCCAATGGCACACCACTAATTCTCTCCCTCACAGACAAGGCTCCCTGTACCCGGATCAAGTTCACTGTCTGCATGACAGAAATCACCCACTGGATGAAGTCTAACGGTCTGAAGCTGAACACGAACAAGACCAAGTTCATGATTTTCAGGAAGCACACTTCTCTGTGGGATTCCACCTGGTAGCCATCAGAGCTAGGACTGACACCCGCCCCCACCACCCATGCCACGAACCTCAAGACCATCATCAACAGCAAACTCGACATAACAACCCAAGTCGACTCTGTCAACACCTCATGCTTTGTTAAGCTGGTGCATTTTCAAAATGACCCCAATGAGCACACAGAAACCTGTCACATATGTCCTCCTCACAAGCAAGCGGGATTAGGGGACACCCTCTATTCCGAGATCAATAAACAGTCATCATAAGGCTGCAGATCATTCAGAACCCATTTGCCAGAATCACTCTCAGCCTCCCACAGCACACTCTTATAGCACAACACACCTGAAAGAGTTCCACTGGCTCCCCATACACAAATAGGCGCAATTTAAACTCCTCATCCTCACTTTCACGGCACTACATAACGCTGACACATCATTTCCCAACAATCGCATCTGCTTTCACAAACCATCTAGCCAACTCCCCTTGTCCGGATTCCTACTTGAACACATCCCACGTATACGAAAACCAGAGCCTTCACCTGCATCGCTCTTAAAGTGTAGAATGACCTACCACTGCACCTAAGAGACTGTTCCTTACATTTTGAATTCTGCAAGAAGCTGAAGACCTGGCTCTTCAAGTAGTCCCTCTGGGCACTGGTTTTGACTAGAACAACATCTGCTCAGCACCCCTCCTGGGTGATAGTGTGCTCTACAGATCCACATAACATTGCATAACAACTGCTTCTGGCAATTGTTCTGCTCTTGATTAGACATGAAGATTAACATTGAAGTGATCAGCAAGCACCAAGCTCCACCTGACATTAGGGAAAAGTCATAATATCAATCTCCAAAAGTAGAATTCAGTAAAAGTTCCAAATGTTAGAAGTAAAAAACACAGAACAATTAGTAGTAAAGATCAATGAACATGATGAAAAATCAAAGAGCGAGGGGTGTGCGACACATCATTCTCTCATGATTGCCTCCTTCATATATGCTTCAACAGAAACTGACTTCACAGGAAAATAATCTAATACATTTTGGCAATGAAACCTTGGAAAACATCCTGTGAGTAGACTACCATATTGGTATGGACCATTTATAAGGTTTGTCCATGTTCCCTTCTTCGAATTCATGACGTTTATTTGGCAAATGAAGAAGAAGCCCACATTTGATAGCCTTTGCTCTGCACTGAATACTGCAGTCCTGCTGCATCGCCCATTATATTCTGCTGTCTGTGGAGTACCTCGCTGCATGACCATGGACATCTCACTGGCATGCAGACTCATGATCAACCCAGGAGTGAGGACGCGCTGACCACAGTGTCCAATAACATGCTGTCGGATAGCATGCGGAGCTCTCCTTCCTCCTGTGAATGCATGAATTCTCTGGTAAGATCTTGGAACTGCTCTCAGCACTGGTCTGACCACAGGTCTCAGCAAAGATGCAGTAGTTTGCCCCCTCCTGAAGATCCAAAGCATGTTTACAGTCACAGTCTTATTCAGATTTGTGACCATGAAAATGCTTTTCAGAGCTACTTATCCTATTTTAGGAATCAGAAAAGGTTTTTTCAACTCCTAAAATGAAATTGAGAATGGATACTGATTAGGTGACTGGAAGGGGCATGTTGTAGGCAAACTGTGGCATTCTTACAACTGTCCCTGGCGAGCATGTCACTGAGGATTGGCCTGAGATTGTAAAATCCTGGCTCCGCCAGCCTGGGGTTGGTAGTGGATTAGTGAAGTGACAGTTGCAACCAGGCTGTGGCTGAGATGATTGTATTAAACTTATGTTCCAACCTCTACTCTGTGGTACCTTGTTTATGAGCATTTGCCCCTTTCATATGACCCTTCCAAATACTGAATAGGCATGCTTTGGGTCAATGTTTTGCAAACGGCATGCAGTCGTAAAACATTGAAAACTTAGTGAGCCTTTAAAGGAGGCAGTAACCAGAGGATTATGACTTATGAGAGAGTCAACAAGTATCAACTATACATTCGGGCTCAATGATTTATCTATGGTGTCTCCAAAACATAAGAGCATACAATTTTCCCTGTCCTTAGCGTTTAGGTTTTGTTTTCTACATTATTACGCTCATCAGATATTGCCAGCTTGGACAATATTCTCATAAAATAGGTGAATTGATATGATAGGTGTAGGGATATTGGCTACTCATATCAAGCCATTTTGCAGATTTCAAGAGGCCATCTTGAGAATGGCTTAGATTGCAACAATTGTTCACAAGGAACTCATTTTGAGAAAATGTTTTTCATTTTTTTAAAGTTTTAACCTTTGCAATGATTTTTAAAAAAAATCTTTTTATTAGAACAGAACAGCTCCATCAAGACTCACATCAAAGCAGCAGTGGAAGTGCAATGGCAGTCACATATTACGCAAATATAAACAATAAGAACCCCTCAGCAATTTGTACATTAGTGGTCAATCCCCAGATCCGGTCCCACCTGAAATAATCAATTGTGCCAAACATCCATACCACCCTTCTCCCATGTCTTATGACTTTTGATATTTTTTGGTTATTGACCTTGCTGGCGGCTGTTTTTCTCCTTTATTCTCTCTCTTGCACTTATGGCATGGTATACAGGGGTGGGGGCTATATGGGAACTGGGCTATGCCAAGGCATTGGTCGATTAGGGAGCTTCCCAGCTTTTTCTTATTTTTCTTTGGTCAGGGAGCAACAGGGGCGCACAACGTGGGAGGAATCACAAGGCTCTGGAGACCTTTTTTGCCGATGTGAGAGGTGGGAGGGGTCAGGTTGGGGGTGATTGGATCCTTGTCAAGGGGGAAAGGAATCAGAAACTAGTGAAGCAGCTCTGAGGATGTATCTGTTTTTTTTGCCTTTCGTTTTGTTCACCTCTAGCATAGCATATATAATCAATGGGGGGAGTCAGGATAGCTACGATCAACATATGTGGTTTGAATGACCCTGCGAAGCGGGGTAGGATCAACGAAGATGTTCGAATTCTTAGGGCTGATAGTAGAAGTACAATTATGGAACTAGATGGCTTTCAGTTGATTATATGCTCCAAACAGGAGGTCAGGACTAGAGGGGTGACCGTATGTGCCCGTCGTGGCTTGGGAAACTTTCCACGTTTAATCTCAGACAAATACGGTAGATGGGATATAACTCAATGTGTTATCGATAATAATATTTCTACCCTTTGCTCAGTTTATGACCCGATTTTAGATGCTACTGAGTTGTATGATTGGTTGAATACGGAATTGGTGGGCTGGCACTCCCCCTGATTATTTGTGGAGATTTCAATATAAATTTGGGCTGGGCTGTTTCGAACAAACCTGAAGTGGGCTATCAGGGGCGAAAACCGAAGGTTTTTAGGTCCTTATGCCAGCTGAGGGAGTTTCATGGGCTAGTGGATGTCTGTGCAGCAGTTAGAAGTGGGGAAAACGGGTTTACGTACTACTCCGCCCCACATAAATCACATTCTAGACTAGATTACTTCTTTATCTCTCGTAGGTTGGTGTTGGGCTGTAAAATTGAGAAATATCCCAAGGTCATGTCAGACCATAATCCTTTGGTTTTGAAAGTATGTTTTAAGTGCCCTAATATTATTTCCAGCTAGACATTTAATAGGGCGTTATTGAATGATAATCAATATGTTGCACATACGGGTGTCTGGATTACTAGGTTTGTCAATGAGAACCGGGGTAGCACTAGCCTCCAGAATGTCTGGGACGCACTAAAAGCTGGGGTCAGAGGGGAGACCACACAGTTCGGATGGGCTCAAAAGCAAGAGAAAAATAAGACTAACAACCTTTATGCGGAACTGACCAAAGCGGAGCTAAACCTAGTCCAGGCAATCTCGGCAAAGGGGGATACTGAGGTGGCACAAACAAAGATTTTAACTATCAGAGCTGCTATAACCGAGATTTCAGCTGCCAAATCTGCAGCCCGGTATCTTGCCTGGTGCACGAAAATTTATGAAAGCAATGAGAAGTTAGGGCATACACTTGCTGTCCGCATCAGGGAAAAGGATGTTCACGCTCGGATCATGGGAGTTAATGACCCAGACATTGGGTTTGTGAATGACCCGGATGCTATCCTTGTAGCATTTGAAAAATTCTATCAGAAATTGTACTCTGAGGAAAGGAGGAATATTGTAACAATACAGGATGAGATAGCGGGATTTTTGGACAGGGTTAGAATAGAATCACTGTCCTTGGCAGACAGGGAAATGTTGGAAGCACCGATTACTTTAGGTGAGGTTAGTAACGTACTAGAAGCAGTTCCATTGGGCAAAGCTGCAGGGCCCGATTATCTGCCAGGAGAATTCTATTGATTCAGGGGCGGAGCCTCCACCGGACTCTTGGAGATTTGCTAAAATTGTTATCTTTTTAAATAAAGGCAAGCCGGCCACAGATTTAGGGGCTTATAGGCCAATACCCTTGATTAATAATGATGTGAACATTTATTCAAAGATTTTGGCGAATAGATTGGCCTCGGTTATTAAAAAAATGGTATCCCATAGTCAATCAATCAATCAATCAATCAAAGCATTTATATAGCGCGCTACTCATCCGGAGGGTCTCAAGGCGCTAGGGGGGGGGGGGTCCGCTACTGCTCGAACAGCCAGGTCTTGAGTTGCTTCCTGAGGCGAGGTGGTCCTGGGTCAGACGGAGGTGGGTCGGGAGGGAGTTCCATGTCTTGGCGGCGAGGTAGGAGAAGGAGCGTAGAAGTTGAGGCGGCTGTTGAGGTATCCTGGGCCTTGGTTGTGTAGGGCTTTGTTTGCGTGGGTGAGGAGTCGGAAGGTGATTCTCTTGTTGACTGGGAGCCAGTGCAGGTCTCTCAGGTGTCCGGAGATGTGGCTGCGACGGGGGATGTCCAGGATGAGTCGTGCTGAGGCGTTCTGGATCCGTTGGAGTCTCTTCTGGAGTTTGGCGATGGTTCCGGCATAGAGGGAGTTGCCGTAGTCCAGCCGGCTGGTGACGAGGGCCTGGGTGACCGTCTTCCTGGTCTCGGTGGGGATCCACCGGAATATCTTACGTAGCATGCGCAGGATGTTGAAGCACAACGAGGAGACGGCGTTGACTTGTCTGGTCATGGAGAGGGAGGAGTCCAGGATGAAGCCCAGGTTGCGTGCGTGGTCTGTTGGTTTGGGTGCGCTGCCTAGGGCGGGGGGCCACCAGGAGTCGTCCCAGGTGGAGGGTGAGGATCCCAGGATGAGGACTTCCGTCTTGTCCGAGTTCAGTTTCAGGCGGCTGTTCTTCATCCATCCGGCTACCTCTCTCATCCCTTCGTGAAGGTTGGCTCTGGCGGTGGCGGGGTCGTTGGTGAGGGAGAGGATCAGCTGGGTGTCGTCGGCGTAGGAGATGATGTTGAGGTTGTGCTGGCGTGCGATGTCTGCGAGGGGGTTCATGTAGACGTTGAAGAGGGTTGGACTGAGCGAAGAGCCTTGAGGAACGCCGCAGATGACTTCGGTGGCTTCAGATCTGAACGGGGGGAGGCGGACTCTCTGTGTCCTTCCGGCGAGGAAGGAGATGATCCACTCCAGTGCCTTCTCCTGGATTCCGACGTTGCTGAGGCGCTGTACTAGGGTACGGTGGCAGATAGTGTCGAAGGCCGCGGAGAGGTCTAGGAGGATGAGGGCTGCTGTTTCTCCATTGTCGATTTAGAAAAGGGGGGTGGTGATGAACAGAGTGTCTGAGTTAAACAGACCACTCTTACCCAGTCCAAAGATCAGGGCTTGATCCATCACCGTTATTTATCTCACTGCCCCATCCCAGCTCAGAACCTGGCTATATGCAAATCAGTCTGTCCCTGGCCCAGTGCATCATGGGAACAGGGCAGACTAAACTACCAAGCCAATTCTTCACCAGAAAGGAGACAAGCTACCGGGGACCGGTTTCTGGCATTTCAGCCTTCTTCGGCCCGGCTTGCTTGAATCCTGATGGAGCAGTGAGAAAGGGACTCATGTCTGAGTATACCCTGCCACACCTATAGTGGCCAAAAACGATTTAGAAAAGGGGGTGGTGATGAACAGAGTGTCTGAGTTAAACAGACCACTCTTACCCAGTCCAAAGATCAGGGCTTGATCCATCACCGTTATTTATCTCACTGCCCCATCCCAGCTCAGAACCTGGCTATATGCAAATCAGTCTGTCCCTGGCCCAGTGCATCATGCTCAGAAGTCATCGGTGGCTGCGATCAGGGCGGTCTCGGTGCTGTGGTTGGCCCGGAAGCCAGACTGCGAGGGGTCAAGGGATCCGTTCGTCTCGAGGAAGGCGGCCAGCTGCTTGTTGACGGTCTTCTCGATGACTTTTGCAGGAAATGGGAGCAGCAAGATGGGCCGGTAGTTCTTGAGGTCGGTGGGGTCGGCTGATGGCTTCTTGAGTAGGGCGCTGAGTTCGGCGTGCTTCCAGCTCTCCGGGAAGGTAGCGGTGTCGAAGGAGGTGTTGATGATGTCCCGCAGGTGGGGTGCGATGGCAGCGTTGGCCTTGTTGAAGACGTGGTGAGGGCAGGGGTCGGTCGGAGATCCGGAGTGAATGGAGTTCATCGTGCGGACGGTGTCTTCGGTGCTGATCGGAGTCCAGGCGCGGAGGGTGGTGGTGGGGGACGGTGGTTCGGTTGTGGCGTGCGTCGGTTGGGTGCTGAAGCTGTTGTGTATGTCCGCGATCTTGTTGTGGAAGTAGGAGGCGAGGGAGTTGCAGAGGTCTTGCGAAGGGGTGATGTCGTTGTTTCCGGCGTTGGGGTTGGAGAGCTCTTTAACGATGTTAAAGAGTTCCTTGCTGTTGTGTGCGTTGTTGTCCAGTCGTTCCTTGAATGCGGTTTTCTTGGTGGCGTGGATGAGTTGGTGGTGCTTTCGGGTGGCGAGCTTGAGGGCAGCCATGTTGTCTGGAGTAGGGTCTCTGCGCCAGGTTCTCTCAAGGGCTCGGCAGTTCTTCTTGGAGCTCTTGAGTTCGTCGGTGAACCATGGGGCTTTCTTGCTACTGGGCTTGCTCGGCGGGGTCCTCAGGGGGGCGAGCTCGTCTGCGCAGTCGCTGATCCACTTCGTGAGGTTGGTGGCCGCCTGGCTTGGGTTCGTTGAGCTGGTGGGAGGGTTCATGCTCAGGTAAGTCGCCAGCTGGTCGGCTGTGATCTTGTTCTAGTTTCTGCGAGCAACCTGTTGCTGGTGGTGGTGGATCGTGGTCCTTCCGAAGCTGAAGTAGACGCAGCTGTGGTCCATCCAGTGGAGTCCGGTGGCGTGGCTGAAGGCGATGTCCTTGCTGGATGAGAAGACGGGGTCGAGTGTGTGTCCGGGCTTCATCCCCGGCCCGGAAACCATAGACCATATTCGCAGAGTAATGACTCTATTTGATTACACTAAGGTGACAGAAGACCCTATGGCACTAATTTTATTGGACGCCGAAAAGGCCTTTGATAGGGTCTCCTGGCCTTTTTTATGGGCAGTCATGAAACATTACGGAATAGGGGAAGGCTTTATCCGGGCCATTAAAAGTATGTATTTTGATCCTGTTGCCAAGTTAGCTCTGATGAGAGCATATTCCGGGGAGATCAGTATAGAGCGGGGCACCAGACAAGGTTGTCCCTGCTCTCCTTTGCTATTTGCAATTTATATTGACCCACTAATTAGACTAATACAAGAGAGCCAGGCAATTCAACCAGTATTTGCTCAAGGAGGGGAGGTAAAAATTCTAGGGTATGCTGATGATCTAGCAATAGTTACATCAGCTCCACAGGAGACCCTAGTTGAGCTTGGGGTGCTAACATCTCGAATTGGTAAAGTTTCTGGTTATCATATGAACTAAAGCAAAACCCAAATAGTTATTAACGAGAAGGTAGATATTGTCGATTCATGGATTGTAGTGAGTGCAAGGTATTTAGGGGTTGAGATAAGCTCTACCCCAACCGCTATAGTAGATCTAAATCTTGCACCACTATTAGTCAAAATGAAATCCGATACTAAAAGAATCAGTAATCTTTATTTGACGCTTATGGGTCGAAGCAATGTCATTAAAATTATTTTTTTACCCAAGATTCTTCACTATTTTAGAGCCATCCCTCTTGAGTTCAATAAGCTATGGTTTCGGAAATTTGACCAGGTCATTTCTTGGTTTTTATGGGCGGAGCAGCGCCCAAGACGGGCATTAAGGTTCATGACACTACCCAGAGATCGGGAGGATGGTCTGTTTCTAATTTCCAGACTTATTACTGGGCCACCACCTTGAAGTACTCAGACAAATTGATAAATGGTCCAAACCTGAATAACTCTGAAATTTCAATTTTCCAACTTATTTGCGGGGCAGAAGCTAGGGGTCTCTTACTATGTCACATAGATTTTGCTTATTATAAGAGGGTTAAGTTCAAGGTTCTGATAGGAGCTTATAAAGTGTGGACTGCAGTCAGGACAAAGGTCGGAATTCCGCGGTTGCATAGGTATTCCCCCCTTGTTAATAATACTATAATATGTTCGGACATTTTTAATGGCGCCTATTTTCGTAGATGGGAGATAAAGGGATTTATTGTATCGGGGATCTTTTGTCTGGTGACTGTTTATGTTTTTTTGATGCCCTTAAAGATCGATTCGGTATAGAGAATAAGAATTTCTTTAAATTCGGGATTTCCTTGAGAAGAAATGTCAGAACCGGAACTGAATTCCATTTTTAGAAATGTTTAAGATCAATCTACCACATATCGCCGCCATCTACAAAACTATTACGGAGAAAATAGGGGATGATTAAATTAAACATTTTGACAGGTGGCAAATACTGTTCCAGGCCGGGCAGAGGGACTGTGAAGATTCTCTGTACTTTAGCCAAACATCATGCATACAAGTACAGTGTTTTAAAACCTGGTGCAATTTGTATGTAACCCCCGCATGCATTCACAGATGGGGTGGCATCACTGGGATTCACTGCCCGCGTTGTGGGGTGGTGGCTGCGAACAGCACCCATATGTTTGCGACTAGCCCGGAACTCTCCCAAATATTACTTAAAATAGAGCACAGGGCAATACTGGGTTTTATTCTGACACTCACCCCCCTGACAATAATGTTGGGAATTTCCAATCAAGCAATGGGTGAAAATCATAGGAAATTAGTGTTTGTCGCTATGGCTGTTTATCGCTTATGTATAGCTACTGTATGGCTTGATGCAGCTCCTCCGACTGAATATGTCAGGTTCAACAAACTTTTATCTATATATAATTGGGAGATGGCGGTGGTGAAGAGGAAGGGAAGAAGGGCCAGAGAGAGAGGAGAGAAGCTCTGGCTTCCTCTGACTAATTGGCTTAATAGGTAGACATGACATATATATATATATTTTGTTCTCTTGTGTTCATTCCTTTCTTTTTCTGAAGAGCTGGTTTGTTAGGGGTTGGATCTGCCGGGGTGGGGGGAGAAAATATCGGAAAAAACAAAATATATTTACAATGCATTAACAGTAATTGGAAAACCAGTGACATTTGTGACCCCAGTGAAGTGACCATAACTAACTAGTATTAAAACATAAAGTGACTTTAAAAAAAAATGACAAAAAATATGTCATTCGTGATTCTGATTCACTATTCCAGATCAAGGACCAGATTCTTTTCTAGTGCTTTTAAGGCTATCCTTAATGTTTGCCGACAATGTTTTCACCCAACTGAGGATATGAGGGTCTCTTCAGGACAGAGAAACCTGGGGACTAGGAGCACTTAAACTCCTGTAGCAAGCGCTGAATCAAATTTAGCATAAGTCTTCTCATATAACCATGAATCAACACCCTGTCTTTCATTAATTCAGTAAATTTAGGGTAAATGTATATTCTGTAGGTTCAATACCATGCCGAAGGAAAATTCAAATTGAACCCAGATCCCCAGTGGATGAGAACCGTGTTGGCCTGATCCGTGGTTCCCATTGTGGTGCTAGGGACAAAAATGGGTCAGACGTGACTTAAAATGGACAACCCAAATGTGTGGAGTACCATGATAAGGGATTCACCGCAAGTTGGGCAATGCAGCAGCTCGTGACTGGATAGGACTGGGATCAAGAGGCCATTAGAGAATTCCAATCAGCGGAGCCTACGGTGACTCACTGCTCCATCTGGTCTTTAATATGCAAGTCATATCTGATTAGCCAAGCTCTAATCTCATTAGCACAAAAGGACTTGAATCCAAAAATGAAAATTATTGCATGTATCATGAATTTTACATTCCGGCATACAACTTGGTCACAATGAAATTACTGCATAGCCTAACTGCCAAAATAATCTTGGAGAAATAGATAGGTAAGACAGAAGTTGCCATAGGTATGTTTAAATTGTGGTTTAATCTCCTAAATTCACATTGTAGACTCTATACTCTCGTTGTTTGATACTTTAAAATGACAGTAAGGTTTAGGGTTACAATAGTCACAGCGCTTCATGACCTAATATTGATATATGTCATAGACTGTTCAATTCTGCTACTTCCCATCCACAAAGTATATTTTACATGAATGTTTCCATAGATACTTATTTTAGTTTTGTTTATATTCACTAGCAAATTATTGTTATTGCTGTAAAGATGTAAAATGTTAAGTGAGCTCTGCACACCTATGTGAGTAGTGCCTAAAATTACTTTATCATCTACATACTAGTATACTGACAAATGAAGCTTATCCAGCTTCACAGGAACATTTCTTAGAGACTTTAGTGCTTAGTCATATCTGCCATATATAAGTTTAAGAATAGCAGGCCCAGTGGATGGGGTAAACTGAGAGATGATGATACAGGGATTGACATGTTCATGCTTTCTGTTTTGATGTCCACCCTGCTGCTACCGATGTATAAGCAGGGCATTAAGACCCTGGTTCGCGTGTCGGAGGCTATCAAGTGTATTAATGCTGACCTATTTGAAACTGTTAATATAAAAAATAAAAAAAGTTTTAAAAAAAATAGCAGGCCCACTCACACCCTTAGTTCACAATTTGTTTAAATTTTCTCTTTCACTTTGTGAAATTTCCTAGTTTAATCCTACCCATGTGTTGCAATGAAGTTGCTATATAGCTTTTAGTAAGATGTTTGAGATATCCCACTTAGAAGGTTTTGCCCATAAAAGAAATGTATTAACATGCTCGAATGCAGCACTATTGTCTATAAAGCAAGCATAAATTGGCATCCCAAAGTCCACAGCTTCCTGAGCAAGCATATTTAAGATGATCACATTAGTGATGGTTCCCTTAGCCTTCTCTAAAGTCTGATTGGCTTAATGGTAGAAGTTTGGTAATTTCCATGCATTCTTCTAATTCATCTAGCAAATATATGGCACATTGTTTTTCCTCTTTGTTTAGTAGGGTGATAGTTCTATTATTCTTATGGTTCCCTGTGGTGTCTTCTGGCTTCCTTCTTGTCAGCCACAGATTTCAGTTTCTGGAATGTGGTGAAGGCTGCCAGGATAATGTTTGAATTTGAAAACAGTTGCCCTGGTCTTACTGCTGGACGGGGTCTCAACCTTGGTTTCTTCCTCATAAAGTCTCTATTTCAAATCTTATCAGCTTAACTAAGTTGCTTTCTAAGAGACTGATCATTATATTCCCTCTCTCTTCCTTTTATGGATCAGTCGGAGTCTAGAGCTTCTCCAAGAATCTGGTATCGTTGACATGACAAACAATGAAGAAAGGGGATGAGATAAAAAATCTGGTCAAAGGTTAAAAATGTTAATTGGCATTCAATTTGGCCAGGTGCTCCTTATGGATGGACTGGTTTGAGATTATAGGTCACCAACTTTTCTGATACTTTTAGTCTTAACTGTTGCATGTAGAAAACTCCCAGTTGCTAGCAGGCACATCATAGTACAAATCTTTTATGTATACCGCTCAGTCTTCCACTTGAATTGGATCATCAAAACTCTCTGTCTGTGTTCTTCTCACAAATGAGCTGCTGTTCTATGCTTATTGTAATGGGGTATTCAAAGTAATCCTATTAGCTTTTCCCAAATCAATACGGCTTCATGCTCTTTGTTGGCACATGATAATTTGGTATGCAGTGGTATACTGTAACTTGCTTTCCATTTCTTGTACCTCTCCATAATGCTATGGGACCATTAAATCCTCCTCACTGCTCTTGTCCCATCTTGTTACCCGAAGGGTATATATCTTGGCATGCAGTGAATTTTTCCCAAATAAAATTAGTTACATGGAGAACATTATCCCTTTCTTTTCACTCATTATCTGTAAATGAGAAAGTTTGATGAAGAATGTACAGTGCTGCTAAGTTACAATCCAGTAGATTGCTTCTAGATTTCAGAAAGTGCATTGTTTTTTTGTTGAAAAAGAAGAGGGCATTTTAGCAATAACCCACATTTCACTCAAAGCTTTAAAAGACATTTGAATTGGTTTTCAAATATCCACTACTTAATTAAAGTTGCTTATCAGAACCAAATTGAAAATATGTTCTACTGACAGCTGATTGTTAAGGCAATTTATGTGATGTTTTGCACATAACATACATAATCATCTAAAGGTAGGCAGCAAAATTTCTGGGGTGCCTAATAAGCTATGTGAAAGTATAGTCAGTAGGTTGAATGTGATACCAAACCATAAATGCATGTTCAGCCCCCCAATATCAATCCTTAAAACAAAAACAATATTTTACTGATAGTATAAAACTCCTAATCTGAATTGGCAACAAATCTGCGAGCGGATGTAAAAAATGCATGCTTTCAAGACATACTCACCGTTGCAGGCTCCATCTTGTAAATTGTACTGTGACTAGATCCGTATCAATAGCTGTTGTTATGAAAACCAACGTAAAGTTATGATGAGAACATATCTGTATGAGAGACTATTGAATTGGGTTTTTTGGCCACTGATCTACCATTACATAAGCTAAACAGCAGTGGAACAAGAATCTCCACATCTTGTTCCCTCCTATCGCCCTTGATCCGAACATCAATTTGATCTAATCCAATCCTAAGCACAAGACACGCACATTTCTACTTCACTTTCACTGTAAGCTTACTGTGATAAAAATGGCCCCAAATCCAAACAGGACCTGCCTTAATTCCAGCAGTGTGAATAATAAACCTATATTCCAGTAAGTTTTATAGTGCATCCTCACGGAAGTCCAATCCTGACTGTTTTGAAAATCTGCGAGCTGACATCATTATTGCATGCCTATTGTCCTGAGCACGTATATGGGTGCCATTTTGTAGAGGTTAAAAAATAATTTAACAGAATTCGAAATTTGACTATCAGCCAAGTGCGAATACCAGATCATCACCCAGAATCTATGTCTATGAACCATTGATAATGATCCCCATTCAAAAACATGGTTAAGGTGTCAATGGCCCTATGGGTATGCATCTAAGAAAACAGAAATCCAACCTGTATCCTAAACATACCCAAAAATGCATCTTTTATTATCAAAGCACGAAAACCCAGCCTATATACCTCATCTTAGGCACCATGTTGTAGCATAATGCCATAATTAAGGAGAATAAATAGAACATACACTTGTATTAAAGGTAAAATCACACTATTATCACCAAGCAATAATCTGCTCCTATAAGTCAATTTTCTAAATTAAAAACATCATTAAATACAGCAAATTAAATAAAATTGAGGCATTCTAAAACTCAGCGATCCCAACACCACCGTCCTCCTGGAGAACCTGACCAGCATTGGGCTGAAGCAACTTATCTCCACCCCCACACACGTGGCAGGACACACTCAAACCCAAAGTTCGCTTCAACCATACTACGGAACCGCTCTGGACGGACCACCTCGGCGTCCATTTTTCCTTCTCGAAACCCACCGCACACAAACACGCGACAAGCCTCCCACGCAGAAACTGGAATAAAATCCCAGAAGAACTCCTCACCTCCTCCCCAACTGCACTCCTCCCCCTACTACGACTGATGCCAACACAGTAGCAAACAACATCCACCAATGGATCGCCAACTGCGCCAACACTCTTAACCCGCTCCAGAACTCCACCAGACGACACAACACAAAAGCCGCCTGGTTCACCATAGACCTCAGAGAATCCAAGTGCTCTTGCCAACGACCAGAAAAAACGTGGACAAACAGATGAACCCCGGAAGCATTCACCGCCTACAAGGCTTCCAGCACAGCACACCACCAACTCTTCAAATCAACAAAGAGAAACTTCATCCAAGACAGAATCCTCACCCACAACTCCAAGGAACTCTTTCCCATCATACAGGAATTCACCAGACCCAATAGCGAAACTACCAACGTCCCTCCCTCCCAAGACCTCTGCAACAAACTCAGCTCCTTCTTCCTCCACAAGATCAAGACTCTCTATGACAACTTCGACAACCAAGACCATGACACCCACTGAACACCCTCCACCAGCAACACCATCCAGTAGACCCTCCTCACTTGGAGCCCTCTTACCACAGCAAATACTGAAAAAGCATCCACTCTGGAGCATCAACTGACCCCTACCACGGCACATCTTCCACAGGGCCACCATCGCACCCAAGCTACGATGAACGATCAACTGCTCCCTTGAGACCACCACTTTTCCTGGCGATTGGAAATGCACAGAAGTCAAATTCCTCCTCAAGAAGCCTTCCGAAGACTCGACTGACCTGAAGAATTTCAGGCCCATCTCTCTTCTCCCCTATACCACCAAAGTCATTGAGAAAGTCGTCAACACCCAGCTAGCGCACTTCATAGAAACCAGCATCATCCTCAACACCTCTCAATCTGGAATTCGCAGCAACCACAGCACTGAGACCACCCTCATAGCCACCACCGACGACATGCACTCCCTCCTCGACCAAGACCACACAGAAGCCCTCATCCTCCAAGGCCTCTGAGCAGCCTTCGACACCCTCTCCCACCGCACACTAGCCACCAGTCTCCACGACACCAGCATCCAGGTAACAGCTTTAGACTGGATTCAATCTTTCGTCTCAGACAGAACACAAAGAATAAGACTCCTACCGTTTCTCTCCGAACCTACAAAGATCAGATGCAAAGCACCCCGAGGATCCTCCCTCAGCCACACGCTCTTCAACGTCTACATGGCCCCCCTCGCAACCATCATCAGAAAACACGGACTCAACATATTCTCATACTCAGATGACACCCATCCTCTCCCTCACCAAGGAACCCAACATCACCAAGTGCAGTTTCCAAGAGAGGTTGAAGGACAACGCAACCTGAATGAGAGGAAGCTGCCTGAAGTTCAACTTAGAGAAAAGAGAAGTCCATATCCTTGGTTCCACCCCCTCCGCATGGGACAACAACTGATGGCCCCCGCCCTCGGAAACCCACTCACCCATATAGACCAAGCTCGCAAATTTGGCAACATACTCGACTCTTCACTCACCATGAACAGCCAGATCAATGCTGTATCCTCCACATGCTTCAACACCCTCCGTAGGACCTTCAAATGGATTCCCCCCGACTCCAGGAAGGCCGTCACACATGCACTCATCACCAGCAGAATGGACTATGGAAACACCCTCTACAATGGGATCAACAAAAAACTACTCCACGAACTCCAGACTGTGCAGAACGCTGCAGCCAGACTTGACCTCGACATCCAATGACATGACCACATCACCCAACACCTCTGGGACCTCCACTGGCTCCCCGTCAAAAAAAGAATAACCTTCAAACTGCTCACACACGCCTACAAAGCCCTCCATAGCACTGGGCCCCAATACCATAACAAACTAATCTCCTTTCACGCGCCCAAGAGAAACCTCTGCTCTGCTGACCTAGCCACAGTCCCCCACATCCATAGGGCCAGAATGGGTGTCAGGTCCTTCACCTACATCGTGGTCAAGACCTGGAACGAACTCCCCCTCCGCATCCGATAAAGCCAGACACTGTACAAATTCAAAAATGATCTCAAGATCTGGCTCTTTGGATGACCTACAGAGCTGCTCGCACACCCCTCAGCACATTGAGACCCCAATGGGTGAGTAGCGCGCTTCTAAATTTTCTGATTGATTGATTGAAATCCTGACAATCCCTTACTCATTTCCATGCTACTATAGAGAATAATGTAACTAATTTTCAGCATTAAGGTCTATCTCCATTCCCCGCAGCCGACAGGTCAATTTTCCCTCAGATTGTCTTGCCTCTGACAATTCCCTCTCCCTTCCAGATTCAGTCATCAGCTAAATTCAGATCATAAGAGAGTCTATGTATATGAAGCAGTGCTAATGATCCCTATCTAAAAAACATGTTTAAGGTGTACATAACCCCTATGAGTATGTAGGTAAGAAAACAGGAATCCAACCTGTATCCAAAACATGCCTTGAAGTGCATCTTTTAATAACAGAAACAAAAGATCATCCCATAGTTGTCATCTCCGCCACCATATTGTAGTTTAATGTACGCATTAAGGAGAATAAATACAATGCACTTGTATGATATGGCCAAATAGTGCCACTAAGCAACAATCTGCTCCTATAAATCAATTTTCCAAATTAAAAACAACATTCCATACACCCATTTCATGAAATTGGGCATTTTAACACTCAATCTCTGACAATATCTTATTCCATATCCATGCCTCTACAGAAACAATTGTAACTCATTTTCAGTACTCAGGCCACGCCTTGCGTGCAGTTTAATAGAGCTGCAACCCACATGACTGCTTAGTTTCACAGGATCCCGAACTTCCATGTAAATCTCTCAAGAAACTGCAGTGAATTCTGCGCACCCAAAAATGTGGAGCTGGCAGTGACTTGTTCAGGCGAGAGAGAGTGGCTGCACTCTTTGAGAGGGGGAACAGTAGCATGATACGGGTACTGAAAGTGTATTGAAGGAAGGAGACACTTGTTATGGGTGATGTGATACAGAGGGGATATACAGAGGATTTAATAAAACCCAAAACATTGGGTAGAGAATTTATGGGGCCAGAGACACTGGTGAACTCTTGTGCAGCAGTGGGGCAATAACGTCTTCAGCATATGGGGTATTACAGGTACAATAGGGCGAGGCACAGGACTGAGATGAAGGATAGGGCAGCAAACCATGCATGCCATAACACATACCCTAAAGAACATTTCTTACCTCATCTCCACTGATCATCTTAAAACAACAGTTCATTCTCTAGCTGTCTCAAAACTTGGTTTTGAACAAGCCAATTTAGCCAGAACTCCTCAGCTTTTCATTGCTCCACTCAGAGCCACCGGCAATCCATCAAAGCCAGGATTCCAAGTTCTGAGTAATGAGACTGTTAAGATCATGCCTCATTAGGTATCATACCCATGTCCAGACAGACCATAGATCCCCTCAGATACCACATGCAAATGTGGGTGAGAATCCTAAAATGTTGAGATGGTCCATCTTCCTAAAGGGAATGCACTTAATGGCGGAACATCACCCTGGAACTAACCACACCAATGCTGATGGACTTTCCCGATCTTTCCACATTAGAGATGAGAATCCAATAATGATGAGTAGTTCTCTATGCATTCTGCTGGATGGGGTCCATTTGGAAATGACTATCTTTTTGCACAGTTTTACCCCAGAATTTTGCCTTAACTCTTTTTGTGGATTGTAGACCTCTGAGCATTTTACACCTGCTAACCAATGGTAAAGAGCCCTTACTCCACTTTCAATATGATGAAAATGGCATATCCCTGATGGGCATATTTAACTTGCTTTTAAGTCCCTAGTATATGGTACATTAGTGTTTCAAAGGCCTGCAAGTTAAATGTCACTAGTGGACTTCAACAACCATTATGCCGTTCAATACAGTAACAGTGTAAATATGACTGCAGGCCTGCCATGTTTGGCATGATTGAGTAGGTTTATACTGCAAATTATGACTGCCTAAACCCTCCGTTGAAATAATATTGTCACCCCCAAGGAGGCCTTACTACCCTTAAAGCAAAACACATGGTATTTAAAATTAGTACGTATAAAGGTTTAATGTTAAACTTGCCATTACAGTGAAAAGGCCCTAAAAGTTATTTTCACTCACGCAAGGTTGGGTGTTCTATGGGAAAGCATTGGAATACAATATTCAATTTATTAATGCTATCTCTTGTTAGGAAGCAACTACACATTTCATTCTTGGGATTTAAAAAATATTTATTACAAGGCCAAGTCACTGAGGAAGTCAGATTTGTAAAGCCTCTGAATGCCAATTTGCATATGCCCAAATGTCACCTGACAGCTGAATAGCTCCATTGATGAGGTGTGAACTTGCTCCCAGAACTGGACTAAGGCCTTGGGTTTGAGGAGGTGTTCTGTTCCTTTGGCATGATGATCATCTAGGGTGTGACCTGGAACTTCATTAACTTCGAAAAGGCCTTCCCTGTCACAAGCAAATGTTACCCGACATCCAGGTATGGTCATTTTTGCCCCCCTAGCAAGACAAGCTCCAATCATTTCAGCAGTAGGTCACACAAGCTCTGCACAAGTGGAGAAAGGTTTCACTATTTTGGATATATGCAGAGAGGAGGACTGTGGGATGGCTTGCAGTAGGACACTTAGGAAGTGCTCCAAAAGTGGGTAGGCTTGCCCTGGGAACTTTTACTTTCTTGGTTAGGGATGGGTCAGGAGTTACCTCTACCCACAGGCTGGTGCCAGGCATAAATGTGGCACCCATTGTTCCCTTCTCAGAACACTTTCTGTACCTGTTGAAGAACTGAAGAGGATTGGACCTGTCGTCTCTGACCTGAAAGGAGTCTAGAAGACCAGACCTGATCGCTTTCTTGTACTTGAGGCAAAGAAGTGGACTCCAAGGGTCATAAGTTGGATCTGCTGTTTAAGCAACATTGACACAGCAAGCTACAAGAGACCTTTTCTGTAACTGTCCAGCTGACTAGTTCCAACTGAATCTGCCCTGAACTGTGCTGCTGACCTCTGCTGCAGTGAGTCTTGTCTACCAGTTCTGTGCCCAAAATCATTGACTTTGGGATAGTGTCAAACTGTATTCCTCCTAACTTTTCCAGGAACCATGGACTTCAAACTTGTTGGCTTTAAAGACTTCAGGGGGACTGAGACCAACCTGCCAAAACGATCCGACAAAGGTGCATGTCACAGGGCCAAAGATTCAGGTTGTTCCCTCTCTGAGCTTTTCAGCAGCAGCAAATCCGATTTTGCAAGACCTCATGGAGAAGGGATCCAGCCTTGTGAGCCCTCTTTGACTATAGCCTGCAGCCTTGCTTGGCTAAAATAATCCGGGCTCTTAAAAAGTGACTAAGCACAAAGGTAGAAATCTATATTGGATGATTGCGTAAAAAGTATCCTGTCGTTGAGGGGCCTTCTTTGGGCATGAAGTTCAAATTTCTCCAGCTCAGAGCTTTCTCACTAAAAGTCAACGACTTCTCTGAGACATCACCCAGACACTATTCATCAACATGAAGCTCTTTTCGGCCACATCCTGCTGCCTTGCCCTGCTGAGGATTTTAGAGACTAAGTACCTGGTTATGACATTGGCAGTCCATCCGCGGGGCTGCCGATGCTGCCAGCAGTGTTTAGACCGCCGTATTCTTAGTGGACCGCTAGGCAGGTGGTCCCTCCGCAGTGGCGTGGCTCAGCCATTGAGAAAGGCTGCAGCAGATGCAAAGCCTTCTGCACGTCCGTGTTGTGCATATTACCAAGGGCATTATCGCCGCATTAGCGGGACTTTTTCCCGCTAATGCGGCGATAATTTTATCGCCCTATTACCAAGCTGTCGCTAACACCAGTTAGCGACAGCTTGTAGGCGATAGCGGGCATTTAGGGGCCCACTTTGCATGTCAGCGATAATTATCGCTAATGATATGCAAAGTGGGCGTGCCAAGATGTTAGCGACTGAAAACAGTCGCTAACATCTCTAACTCCTATTAACAACTTTTGGAAATATTCGCGCTAAGCGCGAAGATCTCCAAAAGCTAATGCCTGCTAAAAGCAGTTCTTAGCCATGTTATCCAATGGAAGGTGGATAACATGGCTAAGAGCATTGTCAGCGATATTCATGCATTTCGCAGGATTTTTACCGCTTTTGAGATAAACCTTGATAATATCAAGGTATCTCAGGGGTAAAAATCCTCGGTGCTCGGCGATATTTTTTTCCCGCTAACCAAGCAATAGCGATAATTATCGCTATTGCTTGATAATATGCTCCTTGTTCACTACAGTTAGAAGCTTGAATATAGTAGATGGAGGAGGCCAGAAAGATTAGGCAGACGGATCGAATGAGGCTGACCGGCCATAATGGCAGAATCTGCTGTAACAAGTTTCCATTAGATGCCAGATGGGTACCCCAGGATGCCTGAAGACAGTCAGTCAGACACTGGGGATCAAAACTGTAAGAAAGAACATACAAGGAGCCAAAAAGAAGAATCAATAAATCGTTAAGAAAACTAGAGTAAATTCCTAATCATGTGAAAGCAGAAAGGGAGAAAACAACGAACGTGCAAGGAGTTAAAAATGGGTGCGAACATAGGAGAAGGTGCAAACCACAGCAGTAGTCCAGCACATTGCTCGGCGTTTGCTCCATCTTGGCGTGGCCTTACATACTTGTTGTCCTATGATTCACAGGGTGTTGTGTGCTTCACGTTTCTCCAGCTTGTGTGCCCCTCGTGTTTATATTCAATTGCCTTCATGTATTTGAGTGTACATTTTCATTTTATAAACGCACTTTTTCGAGTTTATAATTAGACACAATTGTCATATATTATTTAGCGATTTTATGGTGTAAAACTGCTTATGTAGTATGTATTAATTGTGTGATTTATAAAGTGTAATAGTTTTAGGCAAATCTGCAACAGAATTGGAATGCTAATTTATGCATTTTACGTCACAAATCGCGAGGTCTGATTTCTCATAATAATGTTGAAATAGTATTTACGTCTATGTAAAAGTATTTTAGTGGAGAGAACATCAGATTCTCCGGAGAAACAACACGTTTGCAGAGCGTTACAGATATTTCAGATGAAATCCATACACTGGAGTGACCAATATTATCGATGCCTTCACAGCAAGGAACACCATTACAGAACTGACTGGGACCTCACTTCTCAAAGCATAGCACAGTCGCAGGATGAAAAATAAGGTGCAATGGACGAGAGATAAGTGTGTGCCATACACCATGTAGGAAACTCATAGGAGAACTTTAGTGGTGCAAAGATTCAGCAAGTGTCTTGTTAGAAGGGTTCCTGTAGAGATTGATTCCATCAATGATTTGATTCAATGAGTACCATCTGATATTTTGCCATTCTTGTTTATATATTTATTTATTAAAATTTCAATTGTAAACATCATGTTTGTTTTTGTGACAGCATTTCTGCATACAATCTGCACTAGAATAGACAATTAACACATGTGAGAGAGTGCCATGATGTCTTAAAAATTGTAGGGGTGCATCATAATCACTAGTCAGCACTCGCATATTTAGAGGACCTTACTAATGGGTGATTTTAAAAATTTAACAGTGGGCCGGGGATCAGTGCAATAAGTAGAAATGTATTCCTAACATTTGCAGACTAATGTAGAGCTTTAACAGAAGTGTGATGCTTTGAATTACGTAGAAATGTTGGGGCATATTACCAACGAGTAGCGATATTTATCGCAACTAGGCTTAGCAACGATTTTTTTATCTCTAAGCATCGACGGAAATTATCGCTGAGATAACTTGCTATTAGCAACGTTTATCTCAGAAGTGATAAAAATCCTCACGCTAACTGCCAAATGAGAGATTATCGCTGGAAAACTGTTATAATCTTCTATTTCTATTATGGAGCATAGAAGCTCTGTGCTATGGTGTTCCATGTTCCAGCTATGTGTGTGGATTCTTGGCTCTGGCAGTTGCTGTCTGACTGGCCAAGGGAGAGCCACGTTTTCCTTACCTAGGAGTTATCTACTAATAAATTCTTCTTAATACTCCTACGCTGAAGAGTCCTTCTTGAATTACTCTATAACCCAACTACAACATTTTTGGCGACGTTTTGGCCAAGTTCTACACTATCCTGGGTAAGAGTGGCTAAAGAACCTACGCGAAAGAAATTCTCTTTGGAAAAATCGGCTCATCTGCGTTATCTTTCAAGAATATGGACTCGTAGTGAGTAATTTTGAACTCGTTATTGCCTTTTACCTGGTTACGCTTGTCAAGTGAAGAGTTGTACCGTTGTTTTGAAGCGGCTCGTGCGTGTGTTAAAAAATGCTGTCTCGAGCGATGTGAACTTCATCTACGTCACAGTTACAGTCATCGCATTGCGCGCAATTGACTCTAGAAACTACACGCACACCGCGCTAACTCATCAAGGCCAATTTCCCTAAGAAACGAACATAAAAAAACGTAGCAGCCATTTTGGTGCAACAACTTTGTATCGGAACTCCGATTTTCCTTCACTTTTGACGAAGCTCGGAAAAAACTGGAATAAAAAGGTATTAATCGGAATATTAATTAATCGGAATACTGATTAATCGGAATATTTATTAATTGAAAGTGACAGTAACTCAGTTTAGCTCCACCGTTTTGGTTGCTAGAAAAACGATTTGCGTTATTCTTCCATAGAAAGACTTGGACTTGGTATTTTTTTTTTTTTGGGAACACACAAACATTCCTTGTTGTTATTAATACAGGAAGACTTTATTCTACATTTCATTACTTACCTGTTTGTTTGTTCTCTACATTATGGACAGTCAAAGTGCTACAGCTACTCCTGTTCAATATATTATGGAAAGCCAAAGTTCTATAATAACTCCTCCTGTTTTCTTAGCCTCACCTGGGCCTTTATCTATAGAGTGGGAAGACTGGCTACCTATGGTTGAAAATTACCTAGATGCACTTGATGGTTCAAAATTTAGTGCAGCAAGGAAAAAAGCTTTACTTTTAAACAATATAGGTAAAGAAGGTCAACGCATTTTTAAGTATCTACCAGTAGCCACCTTACCAACTGGCAACCCTATTGAAGATTTTTATGTTGAAGCAAAAAAACATCTAGAGGTCAGGTTTGCGAAAGAAATAAACATTGTCATGAATCAATATCAATTTTACACACATAGACAGGAGGAAAATCAGTCCATTGATGAATTTGTGTCCAAGCTTAGAGAATTATCTTTGAAATGCAAATTTGGAGCAATGACGGATGAATTGGTGAGAGATCAACTTATAGTACAATGTAGATGCAAAAAAACACAAGAACGGCTTTGGGCTGCGAAGAATCCTTCCTTGAAAGATGCAATAGACATTGCAAAAGTTTTGGAACACTCTCAATATTGCATGCGTGAATTGAACAAAAAAGAAAGTAGTCACGGGACTGTTTCTTCAGTCTCAGGTGCTGATACAGATGTGGCAGCTGTCTCGAGATCAGGAAGATTCTCTCAAAGAGGAAGACAACAAGTTAGATCTTGTTTTAGATGCGGAAACTCATTCCACAATGCTGACTTTCGCAAATGTCCTGCTTTAGATAAGAATTGCTTAAAATGTGGGCGTTGAGGTCACTTTTCAAATATGTGCAGGAAATCTTTCAAACAACGAGTAGCAGTTATAGATGATGACAGTGACAGTTTAAGTCAAAATGCTTATTTGTCCAGTGCCACTAATGATACTTCTTTACAGGTTGACCGGATCTTACTTGTCGAAGATCCTGATGATGATCCCAGCAATCGGAGTGGTAGGAAAAATAGTCCCAAAGCTAGTTTCAAGATTAATAATGTTGCAATAGACTTGATGGTTGATTGTGGTTCATTGTACACTATTTTTCCAAAGTTTACCTATGATAACTTGTGGCCTAATGGTACTTTATTGCCAAAAGATATAAATCCAGGGGGATACCAAGGTGAAACGATAAATATTATTGGATACATGAAATCTGTCATTGAGTTCAAGGGTAGATCTGTTGTAGGCAAAGTTTATGTGGCAAGCGATGGCCCACCTATTTTAGGTTGGGTGCACCAATTTGATCTATCGATCATTGTTAATCCTAGAGCTCCAACCCAAGTTCTTGTGGCGGATGATTTACCCTTAGAAAAAATTTTGGAAGAGAACAATGAAGTGTTTAAGGAGGAGTTAGGATGTTTCAAAGGGTACGTACACAAGATAGTTTTGAAACCTAATGCTGTCCCTATACAATATAAAGCAAGAAGAACACCTTTGGTGGCTAGAGAGGCAGTTAAGGAGATGCTTCAAGAGATGCTTAATTCAGGAGTCATTGAGCCAGTTGAAAGTTCATCATGGGTTGCTCCAGTAGTGATTACGGAGAAATCGGACGGAAAATTTAGATTCTGCATTGACCTCAGGTCACTTAATCAGAATGTAGTTGTCGACACCTTTCCACTTCCAAATATTAACGAACTTATCTTGGCATTGAGTGGTGGAATATTTTTCTCAAAGTTAGACCTGAAAAACGCTTACCACCAGATCAAGCTACATGCAGACTCAAAATCGCTTACTGCCTTTATCACCACAGAAGGTATTTACCAATGCACTAGGATGCAGTTTGGGCTTTGTTCGGCGGCTAGCATCTTTCAAAGGATGATGAATGTACTGTTCAAGGGAGTGAGGAATATCGTCTTCTTCCAAGACAACATATTGATTTTTGGTAACACTGTTGCTCAACACAATCATACTCTTAGAGAAGCTCTGTCAAAGATTAAGGACTCAGGATTAACACTCAGGCGTGACAAATGTAAGTTTTTAGTAGACAGAGTAGATTATTTGGGGTACGAGATTTCTGATTTAGGGGTAAAGCCAAAAAAAAATGTATTAGATGCCATTAGGTTAGCTCCTGCTCCTTCTGATAAGGACACACTTAGGTCTTTTTTAGGCCTTGTGGAATATTATTCCAAGTTCGTCAAAGATTTTGCATCTAAGACAGCTGATTTAAGGGGCTTGTTGAAGAAAGGTGTGAGTTTCTCTTGGGATGCTCCACAGCAGTTGTGCTTTGAAAACATAAAGAAGGAAATTTGTGAGGCAGTGATCCTTACACCATTTAATACCGAATGCCAGACAGTGCTCACTGTTGATGCGAGCGTCACAGGTCTAGGTGCGGTTTTAGCACAAATTCATAATGGCCAAGAGAAGACTGTGGCATTTGCATCAAGAAGCTTGACTTGTCCTGAAAAAAACTACTCTGTTATAGAGCGTGAGACCTTGGCGGCTGCCTGGGCCTGTGAATACTTTAGGAACTATCTGTGGGGATCCAGGTTTACGTTAAAATCTGATCACAAACCTCTTATTAAAGTATTGTTACCAGGTGGAGACGCCAAGTGTTCAGCCAGATTGGCTAGGTTAGCTTCCCGCCTTCAAGAGTACTATTACAATATTGAGTACATTCAGGGGTGGAAAAACACACAAGCCGATTGTTTATCAAGACTGTCACTGGATTGGAAGACAGTTGATGAAGTAGCTGTCCTAAAGAAACAGAATGAGGGTGCTGTTGCTTTTGTGCAGGATGTCTTGAGTATATGTGAACCTCAAGCTTTGTCTAAGAGTGAATGGTTTGATGCCATGTCTGCCGACAGTTCCATGACAGAACTTAAGAAATTAATACGGACTGGGTGCAAGAGAGAGAGCACTGTTTCGGTCACTAATAGGCCGTTTGTGAAAATGTTAGACGAACTCTCTGTCTATGGTGATACTGTGATCATGCGAGGAGACTTATTTGTTCCTCCAATTTCATTGAGAAATAGTTTGATTATGCTGGCCCATGAAGGACATTTGGGTCAAACAAGAACCAAACAAAGATTGAGAGCGAATTGGTGGTGGCCAGGTATGGATGCGCAGGTAAATTCTTGGATTACCAAGTGTAGTGTTTGCAGAGAGAGTGATAAACGTCTGAGAGTTGGTGTCCAGGCTGCTTCTGGACACATCTCTGATCCGGGTCAGCCTTGGCACACCATATGTTTAGACTTCATTGGGCCAATGAACAGTTTGAAAGAGAATTTGCGCTTTGGCATTGTGGTTGTTGATGTGCATACGAGATGGTTGATCATTAAGTTCGCTAAAGACATTACCACATCTACTACTATTCGTGTTATGAAGTGTATTTGGAGAGAAGAGGGCATACCATCTGTTCTTTTAACAGACAATGGTATGCAGTTAACATCTGATGAAATGCAGAAATTTCTTACAACGTGTGGTATTAGACATAGCCGTACCGCCTTATACAATCCACAGGGGAACGGCATTGTTGAGAGGGCCAACCGTTTAGTTAAGGGAGCCATACAGATGTCAACCTCTAGTGGACAAGATGTAGAATCTTTGGTTTTAGAGATGTTGTGGGCTCATCGTTCAAGTGTGCATGGGGTCACTGGTAAGACGCCATTTGAAATGATGCGTGGTCGTTTGCCCAATACCAAGCTTGTACCAACATGGATGAGAGATGTTGTTGCTGGCAAAAGTGTCTCTACTGACTCTTCTTCGGTTGTTTCTCAGGGAACCTTTACTTGCAAAGGAAATGTTAACAAGAAAATTTGTCCTGGTGATTGGGTCAAGATACGTTCTGGAAGACCTGGTTCATCATCTAAGTTTCTTGGTCCTTTTAGAGTAAAAGTCACTTTACCGTATGGGGTAATTTTGGATAATGGTGAAAAATTGAACTATAGAAGAGTTGCTTTGTACCAAAAGAAAAATGGTCTTACTAATGTAAATTCTGTTCCTTTACGGCATGATGTTTCTTCCTGTAACACCTTTTTATCCATGTCAGATGAAGATTTTATTAAAAATTCTCAAACTGCGGGCATTTCTCGCAATACTATGCAAGGAGGGGGTGATGCTCCGGCTTCTCTCCCTTCTAGTCCTCCTTGCGCTCGTCAGGTGAGGCTGTTTAGAAACTGTCATCCTCCTGGTTATTTGAAGGATTATGTTTGTAAATAAGATATGCTCTCTCCTGTATTTTATGTTTTGCCTCTATAGTATCTTTATTTAATTAATTCATTGTTTTTTCTTCTTTCTGGTGTTTATATATAAGGGAAGAGGATATGTTATAATCTTCTATTTCTATTATGGAGCATTGAAGCTCTGTGCTATGGTGTTCCATGTTCCAGCTATGTGTGTGGATTCTTGGCTCTGGCAGTTGCTGTCTGACTGGCCAAGGGAGAGCCACGTTTTCCTTACCTAGGAGTTATCTACTAATAAATTCTTCTTAATACTCTTACGCTGAAGAGTCCTTCTTGAATTACTCTATAACCCAACTACAACAAAAACCAACGATATTCTCTCGAAGTTTGGCGTTAGATTGATGATAGGGGCTCACAAACCTAGCCATGATATCCACCTTCCTTAGGATATCATGGCTAAGTCAGGAATATACCAGGTGTAAAAAAAGCAGCGCTAACCGCAGTTAGCGCTGCTTTTTTTTATCACTAACAGGGTTAGCGCTATCCTTGATAATAGGAGAAATGTCGCTTAACAATATTTCTCCTATTATTTTTCTCTGGAACGCCCCCTTTGCATCTCATTAGAGATGCAAGGGGGAGCGTAGAGAAAAAGGGTGCTAACATGCGAATTTGTGTGTTAGCACCCTGTTGCTGATAGGGAGATCATTTTATCTCCGCTTTCTTGGCTTTTAAAGCTAAAAAAGCAGAGATAAATCCCTTGATAATATGCCCCGTTGTTTATTATGTGAAATGCTGCGTTAGGATAGACGTGCCATATTAAGAGTTGCACATGTAGGGAGACAAACTGTAATGCATTAACGTGAGTAGAATTTAGGTTTCAGAATCGAAATGTAATAATGCTTTATAATGATCTCGAATGTATTGCTTATAATGTAGAATTAGAAATGCATTTGAATGTGCAAAGGCCTGGGCTATGAAGAAGCCAGTAGAGGCCTAACTGTAATTTCTTTAGTTAGCCTTAGCTGAAAGTGGAATGAACCTCTCCTCAGGAAAGGCGCTGTTCTCAGCAAATATTGAAATGTGACTTTGAATGCGTGCAAGGATGTTTCTCATGTATTTCGATTTGCAGGTGCAAGGACATGTAGCTCGTTAGGTAAAATACTCCATTGTTTTAGGAGTTAGGATGGTAGGCGCGAATGTTGAGGAGTGTCCAAGAATGCGGGAGTGCAACATTTGGGGAGAAGGTGCCTGGGATCCAAGGACACTTCAACGGACGCTGGATGGAGAGGTGACATACTGTAAAAATCCACAAATCGACACCTGCCTCGAGAGGTGTGCCTGAGGGCATGCCTACTGTTTTGGGATTTTGTATTAGGGACAGTGCCCGAGGGTGAAGAGCAGTTTTGTTCAGGAGTTTGGAAGAGCAGGATGTAGGCAGTCTTAGAGTAGATTTTAGGGAACTCAGGGAAGAGTGGGGTGTAGGAAGGAGCATCTTAGAACGAGCTCAGTAGCTTAAGTTGAGTGAATGTACTTCTTAGGAAGTCTTCACTGCTGACACCTTTACTCTTGCTTGGGAGAAAACGTTAAGTAGGGATGTCACCTCAGAGTTAGTGTAGGGACAGATTAGTCATTTCTCTTTTCCCTTCTGTAAATGTAGTCCAGACTTCGAGTGAGGACTGTCATTGTATGCCTAATGCTTCTTGAATTGACTTTGCTCTTTATCTTGAGACTCCTGCTTAGGATTATGTTTGTATTAGTGCCGGTTTATTTCTGAACCTCTTGCTGAGGTGTCTGTATGTTCAACTATTTCTGGCTTTGTAATATATTTTGAACTTTGGTTCATAGTCAGTGCTTCTTTAATTTGGATTTGATTGTTGGTTTACAAAGTTGTTTGAAGTTATGAAATTGGAAAATCCTCCCTCTACACTTCTAGCAGATAAAAACATTTGGTCGGCTTGATCTGGGATTCTGAAGATTGGTAATGTAAAAATCTAAATAAGAATCCCAGCTTCCCCAGTTGGTAGCAGTGTAGTATGGTTTATCTCTAGAGTGAGGGAGATCTAGATTAGGATAAGAGTTTCCTAAGGCCCATAGAAAATTAGGTAATGATTGTCCAGTGGAGTGTCGGCGGAAGACGGCGTTTCATGGAAACCGACGGAGAGTGACGGTGCGGCGAATGCAGCAGTTCGTGGAGAGTGAGTATGAATAGGGTTATATGTTATTAGATTGCGGTGTTTGTTTTGCGATGTCTTGCGGAGTTAGAATGCCTGTTGTGTGAAAGAAGATCAGGCTGTGAGCGCGCGTTTCCTGGGAAAATCTTAGGCTCAAGGCTTAGGCTCAAGTAGTAGCTTAAGTGGGTTGGGTGTACCGTACACCCAAAGTAATTTTCGACCATTATTAAGGGGATTGTGAGGTGCCAGCGATCGCCCACTGGACAGAGATAGGGGGAACAAATGTGTAAGTGCTTGAGTAATCGACGCTGGTCGTGGGTTGCTGAGAGTTTGTAACCTATCAGTTGAGGTGATTGTCTGGTCGTTTCGTGGACAGACAGTTGCCAGTTTTCGGTAGATAATTGCACAACTGTGGATGTACAGTCAGACTCTGGACGTACAGTCAGACTCTGGACGTACAGTCAGTGAAGTGATTGCTTGGTCGTAGGTGATCATTTCAGTGTATGTTTGCAACGTATGCGTGAGTGAAAGTTGAATTGTTATGGAGGGGAACTGCTGCCGAGCTAAGGCGAGTGATGTCAAAAGGTGCCGTGCTGTAATAGGGCGGTTGATGTAAAGCCACGCTGGGATTGGTGGATTGTCATCAGGAAGTAAAAGAGCGCTGCAAAAGGAGAAGCGTTGTTTTCATTATGAAATGTTTTGAAGTTTTGCGAGATTTGTTTAAAAAGAGAAGAAATTAGAGCCCCGGGGGGGAGGAGAGGCTCCGCCCGAGGATACTCCAGCTCATTATATGGCTACGAATGTGGTGTTGCATACTATATTGTAGATTGAGAATTGGACCAAGATGACTGAAGGAAATGAGGAGTGGATCTTTCCCAGATATGGAACTTTTAGATTGGAAGTGTTGTATCAGTTGAAATCGATTATGGCTTCCTTGTGACCTTTGCCTAGACCAACACAGTTTGAGGCATTAAATGCATGGATTAGGGCGGCACACGAGCTAAACACGGACAGGAGACAGGAAAGAGTGAAACGGTCAGTCAGAGCATTTCAAGGTGCGAGGTGGAACGCATTAGAGATGGAGAGTACAGACTATTCAGGGGGACAAATTGTATACGCTGTTGGTTAAGACAGGGGACACACAGAAAAAGAATGTTGAAGAAGATGACAGTGATACAGATGATAGCTTGATAGAAAGAATGTTAGCAGAGAAACCACCTCCATATAATCCAGAGTCAGAAAGAGAGAAATCAGGCCCGATAGAAAGAGCTAGGGAACCGCAAGCCCCACCTAGTGCTGAAGTAGTGGGAAAGCTCTTGATAGGGGAAAAACAGAATGTCGAAAGTGTCAGTTCTCAGAGGTTGCCGGATGCTCTTACGGTACCTGTTACCATCGGTCCCATAGTATCAGTGTACAATCCGGAGCAGGTGAGGAGTGGACTGGAAATCCACCACAGACAGGAATGGAAGGGAGTATCAGCGATGGAAGGAACAGTGTAGTGGGTGGCTTGAGTCAAATGCCATGGCCTCTGGAATCGAGTACACCGTTACCAGCTACAGCAGATTCATCAAGAGAGCCGATGGATTTGAGGGGACCAAGGCCAAAATCTCTTGGTGAATTGAGAGCAGATTTAAGAACATGGGGGACAGTTGAAGGGGCCCAGAGTGACAGGCCAAGAGAGGGCTGGGACCATGGGAGTGAAGATAATAGGACAGCTTTTAGTGACACATATGAGGTGAACAGATGCAGAGAACAAGATAGTGCTGGCAGGGAATCGAGTGGTGCATCTAATAGAGGTACCCTGTCGGCAGCAGTAAAGGCTAAGAGATTGGATGTAATGCGGTTAAAACCAGAAGTGGACGAGATAATCGAGGGAAATTTGCCTTTGGAGAAAGTGGAACTTTACGAACCAGATGAGTTGCTGTTTGTGGCAAAGGATGTGAATCGCAAAGCAAGGTCGACACATGAGAAACTGACTGAATTGGCGAACAAATATGATGTGAATTTGTCTAGGACAAAAATGTTACAGGGTAATCACAGGTTGCAATACACTGATCAAGACCTAGAACAGAAGAGGGTAATTGGCTTAAAAGACCCACATTAGAGAGCTGAATATAGGGATACGAGGCTGGAGCAGACTTGACAAATGGGAAGAAAGATGGTCAAAGAAAAAGAGTGTCAAAAGGAGTGTGGCAGAGACACCTCCTTCAGGAGGGGGAATGGCAGGAATTGGGGCATACCCTTTACGGAAAATAGCAAATAGAGGATACGTACATGTGCCTTGGAGTCGGGGAGATTTGGCGGCATTCACAAATGATTTCCCAAAGCTGAGAGAGAGCCCAGTTGAGTGGTACAAGCAGGTTGAGAGGTTTGTTAAGATCTCTAAAGTGCTGTGGATTGATTTGAATACATGTTTGACATTGTAGTTCCCGGAGATTTGTGGGTGGCATGTAAGGTTGCTATTAAATGGCCCACTTCTGAGCCGGACCGAGACATTGCCCCAAATGGACGCGCCATACCAGCTACACCTGCACCAAAGGCTGTGAGGGGAACGGGGTATTGCTCGCACTATCCACCCGCCTCTGCTCTTCCAACTCTTGCTTATCGAGGCAGGGGGACCTGCAACAGTCCAACGGGACCGCTGTGAGGGCAACTGCTGACACAGCCACAGTGAGGGACTAGAGCCCCCAGAAGCCCCGGGACCAGGCGCACGCCAACTATGTCATTACTTACCGCCATAATCAGTCTAACCAAAAGTTTAGAATTGTTACAAGTGTCCATTTTCCGTACCTGATTACCTCCATTACTTACCGCCACCAGCCCTTAACTGCATCCTGCGCTTCGCGCAGCACGGGACGCGCGCGGGCTGCGGCCGGGCCAAAGGCGGGCCCGCCCTTGCTCGTCAGTGGCCGGAGTAGGCTGGGCTGGGCCATTTCCCTTGGCTTGAAAATCGTGCCCAGAGGAAAGTAATAGGAGCTGAGGGGTTTTGAACAGGGGCTAGGCAGTGAAGAAGCAGGAGTGAACATCCACCACAACTGTAAGTGCCACTATTTTTTCTGCTTATTCGAGTTGACCCTCCGGATTGTTGTTATTTTCAGCATTGAGAAAGCCCCCACAAATTCAGTTGACTCTATAGAGTTGAGTATGGGGAAACAAACTGTAAAAGCTCTATGGCATGCCCCCCCCCCCCTTGTTCCACTCCTCCACTTCTTCTCCAGACATCAATCGATGGGATGCTACAAAGGGCGATAGGAGTGGTGGCCACAGAAATTCAGCGGACTGAGCGCAGACTGTCCATAACTCCGGACCACCCCCTGGCATTGTCACCATCTAACCTTTCCCTTTCCCCTGAAAGAGGCAACAGTAAACAAAGCCAGGTCAATCCGTCTAAGTCGCCTTTTCCAACTATAGGAGCTACATGCAAGGTAACTACCAGAAATAGAGGGCGCACCAAAACCCCGCTAATTCTAGTGTGGCCAATCATCACCTTCAACCTAAGAATTTGGGGGGCAAAAAGAGGAAAATAAACAATGGAACCACCTTGTCGGTAAAAGCCGACCAGAGTGTCCGGGAGCCTCCAATACAAATGGTTCTGACGCCTTCTGCATGAGCTGCATCATTTTCTAACGCATTATTCAATGAAATCAGCAGGCTTTTAAAAGAAGAATTTGCCCTAATTCATGTCCGTCTGGACAGTATGATTAAGATCTGCACAAGCATAAACACACTACAACCAAATCCATCACTCCCTGATAACATACAAGGGAGAACTTTGGCTTCAGCTTCGTGTACCAGCCTGAGCAATAAATCTGCTGAGAAAAGTAGAGGGGAAGGTTTTACAGCTCATGTTGCTGACATAGGAACAGTAACCGCTAGCACTACAACAGCTCGCACTACAGAGGCTAAGACAGAGGGTTCCGTTGGCCGAAAGGAGATGTCTGCAGTCTTAACTCTCCAAGGCCACCGAGGCCAAGAGCTACCTTCCATTAATCTGCCCCCTGCAAGCGTACCATATGTACTAGTCCTTGCTTGTGTGCCTTCCCTGGGTGAAGATAAAACAGAAACTAATTTGGAACTTAAATATAAATGTCTTCATTTGCTCGCAAGACAATATCAATTCTCTTATGCCAATGCAGTTGACATTTGGATGACCTGAAGGGTGAAGTGGATTGGCAACCGGGCTAAAGATATTAGTGGGGACTGCGTATTTGTCAACTTCAGGAACCCCCACTTGGTACAACAAGTTTTATATCTGAGTAACGGGGGTTCTACCATCAGACTCCTTCCCCTCACTTACTTCTATATTCATGGTTTTGCTTGTGGCTCAGGGGTTGGGTTGTGTTATGGCGCTAGGGAGTGGCCTTCACATCGACTAGGGAGGGGTCAGGTGGAAGCCATGTAATGGCCCCAACCATTCAACTTACCCCTTTTCAACAGATTTGAGAGTTTGGAGGTGGTGGACTGACTTTTGATCTCAGGGTCCCCATGTAGTAATACTGGGCCAGCCACGCCCGAAGTCAACACAGGGAGGGCAACGGGTAAACTGAAGACTGTCATCGATAGTGGAAGGGTAGTGTGCAAGATTCCACCTACCTTTGAGCAGATTCTGTTAAGCCTGTTAAACTCAGCTGCAAGCTTCATACAAAACACAGTGCACTTTGGTCCTCCTCTCACTCAAAATTCTGAAAATGATCCTGTAGTTCCATCAATAAGGGAATTAGCTATGAAGGCTTCAGCCGACAATCAGTCTACCTTCCACATAATTAAGATACTTTCCTGGAATGTGGCTGGTATTGAAAATAAATTACATTGTCCAGAATGGGGAGTTTTTGTAGATTCCTGTGATATATATTTATTTCAGGAAACATGGGCTACAGGCCACCCCGTTCGTAGAGGCTTTGCATCTTTTTATATCCCTGCCATTGCTGGAACTAGGGGCAGGCCTTCAGGCGGACTCAGCTCTTGGGTAGGATGCCTTCTGAGTTGTGACGTTAGGCAAGTGGATTCACATAGTCCAGACACCCTTTGCCTAATATTATCCTTTCCTAATAACCTTACATTTTTCTTAATTAATGTTTATTCTAGGCCTGTGAAGACTGGCAAGGAGTCCCCTGTACTTGCAAATTAAGAAGATCTCCTCTCGGACATTCCCGTGGATGCTGCGATAATCCTAGGAGCCCCTACTGGAAACTGAGGATTCGGACAGTGCAGATGAGGATGAGATATGGGCTATTCCTGAGTCCAATATCCCTCAGATTAGGGCATGGTCCCCTTTAGCTCTTCAAATTAAAGCTCTAACTCTCAGATATTCACTGGGAGCCTACAATGGGTGGTTTCCCTTAGATTCCCCAGGTAGTTACACCTACAACAGGTTGGGCTACTCCTCAATTCTAGACTATATACTTTTGGAAACTAGAATATGGTCTTTAGCCTCTGACTTTAGAGTTATACCACTTGAGGATAGTGATCGTAATGCACTGATGGTAAGTTTTGTAATCTCCACTGGGGCCGAACATAGCCCGGGTCACACTGACCAAGACGATGGGCTTCTCCTCAGTAACAACAGGAGGAGAGTGAAGTGGTCATGGCTAGAGAATGCTCAGGAAAAAATTGCAACACTATATATGGAGATCATTCCAGACCTTTAGGCTATGTTAGAGTATGTGAACTCTCAAAACTCAGTACCCCTTCTGATCAAGGTAGCTGAAATTAATCGCCAAGCTTTCCTGAGACTGAAAGATGTCTTTTGGAAAGAATGTTGTAGGACTGGTGCCCATAAACTACGGCAATCTTGGTTTAATTCTAATTTCGGGAAAATGAAAAGTGCCTTGATAGAGGCCATCAAATTAAAGTGTAGTCCAACTATAAAAATGGCAAGGCTTGCCTATAAAAATGCCATTCACGCTGCCAAAATCTCCTGGGGAGAGGAACAGTGGGCAAATCTTAAACAGGCTCTGGAAAATAAAGACCTAAAATCTTTTTGGAATATACCGCCTGATTCATCATTCATAATTGCGCTCGCAAAGGGCCAGATTCTGAGAATCTGGCCCTTTGCGAGTGCGATTGTTGCATTTGGGATTCAACATCCCAAATGCAAAAATCGCAATTTGCTAATTCGCATATTTGCGAGGATTTACATTTAAGGAATCTCTATTTGAGATTCCTTAAATGTAATTCATCATCCATTTTACAATTGCGAAATCGCAATTTCGGGCCGCAATTTACCGCGAGGTCAAACCTCGTGGTAAATTGCGAAAACTCAGAAAAATGCATTTAAATGCATTTTTCTGAGTTGCACGTTACACACACACATGTCCTTTGGACATGTGTGTGTGCAACACCTGTGTTAATTTCCATTGCAGGGGTGCTACAGGGTGTCCTTTGGACACCCCTGGCACTCTTGTACTCGCAATCTCATTTGCGATTAGCTAATTGCTAATCGCAAATGAGGAATGACTCCCCATGCATTCCTATGGGCCTTTTGGCCCATAGGAATGCATGGGGAGTTATTCCTTATTTGCGATTAGCAATTAGCTAATTGCAAATAACGAATCAGTGGGAATCGCAATTAATATTGCGATTCCTACATGATTACCGTTTTGCAAGTCTCAAATAGCGATTCCTTATGATTCGCTATTTGAGCCTCGCAAAACGGCCCGTTCATGAATCAGGCTGATAGTGAGCTCAGGAACTGCAAGAGGACAGGGTGCTGACGAACCCAATACAGCAGCAGAAAAATGGGAAGCCCACCATAAACTCCTATATGCCCACAGTCCTGAAGAATGTACTAGTCAGGGGCAGGAAATTCTAGCTTTTTTAGATACAGACTTAAACACCCCAAAGATCACCCTGAAGGAAGTGTACAAATCCCTTGAAAGAATAGTGCCAGGGAAAGCATCTGGATTTTACAAGCTCCTCTATTGGAAGATAGTACCGATGGAGGGCGGTAGCCTATATCTGGTCTTCGTCGACCTCAAAAGTGCCTTTGACTTGGTCCCCAGAGAGGCACTATAGAAGGTGCTCAGGGAGTTGGGACTTCCGTTTTATCTTTTATTCTTACTTAGGAAATTACGTAATGGCACCTTTGCCCAAATTAGATATGGTAAGAATGGGGAACACGCTAATCGCATGCCGGTTAATAGGGGAGTGAGGCAAGGATGCGTTTTAGCTCCCACACTGTTTTGCACCTTTATTAATGGCTTAGTGGATGCTATAAATAAATGTCAGAATATTGATGCCCCTAAGCTAGCAAACAAGAGTGTACCAACAATGAATTTTGCAGATGACACCTTGCTCTGCTCAAAGTCCCCTATGGGTTTTCAAAAAATGTTGGAAGCCTTCGGCGAATTTTTTAGGGATAGGGGTTTAGAAATCAACATACAAAAAACAAAATTTGTGGTTTTTAACCCCAGTAAGAATGTCCGCTCTAATCTCTGTATGAATGGTGTACTGTTAGAAAGGGTTTCAGAATTCGACTACCTGGGTCTCACTCTAAATGAAAACATGACCTGGAGACCGCAGGTAGTTAGATCCAACCTGAAATTAACACAGACAGCGGGGGGTCTGGCTAAATATTTCAGAAAGTCCTACCATAAACCCCTGAGCCCGGTCATAGAGATCTATAAGACACTGGCCAGTATCTCAGCTCTCTATGGGGCTGAACCATGGAGGCACTCGAATCTTAGGCCAATCACCCACATGGAAAATAACTTTCTGAGGCAATTGATAGGGCTTCCGGTAAGCTCCCCTCTGTTGTCCCTGCACATGGATTTGGGGGTGAGACCTATTGCACTAGAAATTGCAAGGCGTCCGCTCCTGTATTGGCGATGTCTGTGGGCAACAAATGAACTGGCAGAGTACAGAACCGAATTGCAAGAAGTACTTAGCCTACCGGGGGCAGGGAAGGCACCATGGCTTATACACATCAAAAAAAGCTTAAATGAGATAGGCTGTTCTGAGCTATGGGTGAGTCCTTAAATTTCCCATACCAAGGTCACACGTACATATTTATGTACTAGGTACTGTAAGGCGAAACTTGACAACATCTCAGAGGACTCCAATATTGGCTCTGTGACCCGCCAGTTTATGGATATGAAAGCCATTTACCAATTAGAGCCGTGCCTGAATTATATACGTCCAACCATAGCTAGGAAACTTTATTTACAGTTTTGACATGGCTGTCTCCCCTGCATTCATTTGTTAATAAATGGTCTAAGAATGTTCCCATGGCCTGCCCCACCTGTGGTTTAGCCGAGGAAACAGAATAGCATGTTTTTTTTGTTTGCCAAGGCTATTATAAGATCAGAAGAAGAGAGCTACAGCATTTATGTAAGAATCTTGGTGCAACCCATTGTACAGATGTGTATAGGCTTTTAAAACAGGATACTAGCATGCAAATAGTATTTGCTACTTCACGATTTCTTGCTGCAATGTGGTGGGCTCATCTGCAATGTTAAAAACTTCAATGAAATGTATTTTTATAACTGTGGTCATTGATACATTACGAAAGTTCTTTCTTTCCTTTTTAACTTATCTTATTCTTTTAACCATTTTTATTTTCTAAATCTTTTTCTTAATTGTTTTCATGAAATGCTGTCTTTTATGGTCTCTCAACCGAAATAAAGATTTTCAAACAAACAAATGGACCGTCACCTTTAGCTATGAAGAAGTATGAGCAAGTGATCACATGGTTGAAATCCAAGGTACCACCTCAGGATATTGACTGGGTGAAAATAGATTGGACGGTTCAGGAGCATAAGGAGACAGTGCATAAGTATTATGAGAGACTGTTGCAAGTCTTTAACCCCTTCGATGCTCATGACGAGCTCAGCTCGTCATGAGGTATACCTCTTGTGTGCTCATGACGAGCTGAGCTCGTCATGACCACACCCATTTACATTAGGGCCCAGCACAGGAGAAGGATACCTTCAGCAGGGAAAGTGTTAAGCAGTGCAGGGGGCTGGATGTGATGGACCCTAGGGACATGGGACAGTTTATTTCGAAGTTTGTTCTAGGGTTGAGACCTGATATCTGTCTTATGATTCAGCAGCATTTGATCTGTTGGCAGAACAAGCCACTAGATAAAATTTTGAGGTATGCTAGGTACTGCAGTGATGAAATAGACTTAAGAACCAAAAAACTTAAAGACAAGCTGATGCTAGTTCAGATGCAAACTGCTGACAAGAGAGGTCAAGTACAGTCGGGAGGAGGTACTCTGGGAAGGAAACAGAATGGTCAGAAAAAGGGAAGTGGAGATGACTCCAAGTCGAAGGTAGACTTGGCAACCCTGAAAAATACTACTGAGTGTCACCAGTGTCATCAGATTGGACACGAGTATCCCTTCAATCCTGCAAATCAAGTGTAGCAGTAGGAAGAGGTAGTTCAGGTACAGGTGCCTCAGGTGATGACGACGGTGTCAAAGCCAAAACCGGTCAAAGGGGGGACTTCAGCTCCTTAGTGCAGGTTCCCCAGCCACCGAGGATCCCGTCAGGGACTTGGACTTACCAGCAGATGCCTATTTTTTATGAGAACGATGATTGTTACTTAGACCCGTTGGCATGACGGTGCCTGAGAGGGGAGGAAGACTGCACTCTTGGGGCAGTCTTGGAGGTAGACCAGAGGGGACCATTTGTGGAGGAAGATGTTGACGGTCACCCTACAACCTTTTGGGTTGACACTGGCGCTACCCGTTCTACTGTGATATCTGCAGTAGTCCCTAACTTACCCCACTCGGGACAGACAATCCACGTTGTAGGTGTTGCAAATAGGAAGATTACCAATCCTTTGACGGAACCGATTCCTGTAAAGATAGGAACGTTTTCAGGTCGACATCAATTTGTGGTGTGCGATTCGAGTCCTGTTAGCTTACAAGGGAGGAATCTCTTGGGTAAACTCAATTGTACCATGTGTTGCACCCCCAAAGGAGTTTAATTACAAACTAATGATTATGATGTTACATTTAAGGTCGCAAATCAGCATGTGTGCATAGAAATGTACCCTGCCTTGACAGTGGAGGAGCTTTCACTTGACCTGAGAGATTCAGTCTCACAAGAAGTGTGGGACTTTACTGGTGAAGGCATAGGATTGTTCAAAGGAGTCGAGCCAGTTAAGATTCATATTAAGCAGAATGCTGAATTCCCCAGAACTCCCCAATACAACTTGATGCCAGAAACAATCGCAGGGATAAAGCCTGTGATTGAGTGCATGATTAAGCAAGGAATTCTGAAGGAAATAATGGGCAGTCCATGTAACTCGCCTATTATGGAATTGCAGAAACCGAGTGGGAAATTCAGGATTGTGCAGGATTTGCGCCATGTGAACAACATAGTTGTTCCCTGTTGTCCAGTGGTACCGAATCCATCTATAATACTGTTCAAATCCTGTGCCAGGCTGAATGGTTTACTGTGATTGATCTATCTCAGGCTTTCTTCTCGATACCTCTGCATGAGGAGAGCCAATTTCTTTTTGCTTTCAAGCTGGAAAATCGTGTCTTAACATGGTGTTGTATCCCTCAGGGGTACACAGAGAGTCAATTGATCTTTAATCAGATCCTGAAGAAGAATCTTGAGAGTCTTATACTGCCGCAGAACTCTGTTCTCGTTCAGTACATTGACGACCTCCTTGTGGCGGCAGAGACTGAGGATGCGTGCAGGATTGATACCATTGCTTTACTGAACCATTTTGCAGAAAATGGGCACAAGGTGACGGCAAACAAGTTGCAGTACTGTTTGAATGAGGTGCAGTATCTGGGTCACCGAATAGAAAAGGGCAAGAGGAAGGTGTCACCTGACGGGATTGAGGCAATTATGAACATGATGGTGCCTTCTACTCAGAGAGAGGTCAGGATGTTCTTAGGGATGGTTGGCTACTGTCGCTAGTGGATTGCCAACTTCTCCCTGAAGGCGAAGCCTCTGCAGAGATTGACGCACAAGGACGTGAGTGATCCGGTACCATGGGACATTGAATGTATGAAGGCTTTCCTTGAGCTGCGAGAGTATGTCTTTTTATTTTATTTTATTATTATTTTTTTTGATTATTTTAAAGGTTTTATATAGTGCTGGCTAGACCCGGAGATATCAGAGCGCTTTACATGAGTATCAGATCATAGTTACAGGTTACATCATTACAAAGGTTACACAGTTATTAGAGCATGGCAACATAGTTACTTGTAAGGTCGAGATAAACAATAAGCACAAATACGTAAGGGGAAAAGCAGGCAAGGGGAGAGATTCAGGGGGGGAGAAGCAGGGGAAGTAGACAGATAATGAAGGCGGGAAAGAGGAGGGGAGGGTGAGAGATACCGCATGGAAAGAGGAGGGAAGGGTGACGGGGACACAAACCGGTAGACGAGTCAAAGGGAGGAAGGGAGGACGGTGGCAGAGTCTCCCCGACCCGCTTTATTATCTGCTGTGATTGCTACAGCGCTCTGCGCTCCCCACTAGCCGGTACCTGTTTGTGTGCTCCTGCACTGTTTAACTTTTAATTTGTGACTACTACATTTTAAAAACCTTTTGTGATACTTACTGTTATTATTGTGCTGACTTCCTGACTCTCAGAGGGCCTGCGCTCGATTCTTCCCCTTCCCCGCCCCGGTCCGACACGGCAACCAGTGCCGATTGAGCGGAGGGCGGGACAGGAAGAGCCAGTGACCCCACCCAGACTATCGCGCTGTTAGCGCTCTAGCTGATTGCATCAGGCAGGGCATTTAAGGCGGCGAGGAGCAGCGGGAGCTTGCGGAAGGGAGGACGGTGGCAGAGTCTCCCCGACCCGCTTTATTATCTGCTGTGATTGCTACAGCGCTCTGCGCTCCCCACTAGCCGGTACCTGTTTGTGTGCTCCTGCACAGTTTAACTTTTAATTTGTGACTACTACATTTTAAAAACCTTTTGTGATACTTACTGTTATTATTGTGCTGACTTCCTGACTCTCAGAGGGCCTGCGCTCGATTCTTCCCCTTCCCCGCCCCGGTCCGACACGGCAACCAGTGCCGATTGAGCGGAGGGCGGGACAGGAAGAGCCAGTGACCCCACCCAGACTTTCGCGCTGTTAGCGCTCTAGCTGATTGCATCAGGCAGGGCATTTAAGGCGGCGAGGAGCAGCGGGAGCTTGCGGAAGGGAGGACGGTGGCAGAGTCTCCCCGACCCGCTTTATTATCTGCTGTGATTGCTACAGCGCTCTGCGCTCCCCACTAGCCGGTACCTGTTTGTGTGCTCCTGCACTGTTTAACTTTTAATTTGTGACTACTACATTTTAAAAACCTTTTGTGATACTTACTGTTATTATTGTGCTGACTTCCTGACTCTCAGAGGGCCTGCGCTCGATTCTTCCCCTGCCCCGCCCCGGTCCGACACGGCAACCAGTGCCGATTGAGCAGAGGGCGGGACAGGAAGAGCCAGTGACCCCACCCAGACTATCGCGCTGTTAGCGCTCTAGCTGATTGCATCAGGCAGGGCATTTAAGGCGGCGAGGAGCAGCGGGAGCTTGCGGAAGGGAGTACGGTGGCAGAGTCTCCCCGACCCGCTTTATTATCTGCTGTGATTGCTACAGCGCTCTGCGCTCCCCACTAGCCGGTACCTGTTTGTGTGCTCCTGCACAGTTTAACTTTTAATTTGTGACTACTACATTTTAAAAACCTTTTGTGATACTTACTGTTATTATTGTGCTGACTTCCTGACTCTCAGAGGGCCTGCGCTCGATTCTTCCCCTGCCCCGCCCCGGTCCGACACGGCAACCAGTGCCGATTGAGCGGAGGGCGGGACAGGAAGAGCCAGTGACCCCACCCAGACTATCGCGCTGTTAGCGCTCTAGCTGATTGCATCAGGCAGGGCATTTAAGCCCTCTCGTCGCCCAAGCGTGCAGCGGTTGCGCGCAGGGGGCGCCTTAGTCGCGCCTGAGACGAGCCAGAGAGGAGCCCGTCTGTGCCCGTCCGTGACCGCACGGGGCCAGGGGCCATGACCCCTGTTCCCGCGGCACCCCCCGCTAGCGGATCTGACAGACTTAGGTACTCCTCCAATGACCTACGTAATTTGTGGCACCCGCCACCGAGAGGTTGCGCACAGGACCCCGGCCTATGTCCCGGGGGCCCGTTTTCATGTAAGCATTGCCGCTACCAGTCATACCCATGCCCTCCCCTTTCAGGCACACTGACCCCTGAGGACTCTAGCCCCAGGCCCCCTAGGGGCAACAGCATACTTTGTAATGTAAGATCCCTCCCGAAGCATCACTCGGAGGTTTGGGACCTAATCCACTCGACCCGCCCTGATTACTGCTTCTGTACGGAGACCTGGCTCAAACCCCATCTGGTCCCCGCTATCACCTTGGGGATCCCTTTGGGGTACAAGATTCTTAGGCTCGACCGCCCTGTCAAAACCGGCGGCGGGGTCGCTGTAATTTATAAAGACGCTCTCACTGTCACCTTTCTCGACCAATGCTGTACTAGGGACATTGAAATCCTGGTTTTCAAAATTGGTTCCTCTCCACAAGCTTGCTGGAAGGGAGCACTGGTGTACCGTCCCCCTGGCCTCTGTGCCGAGGCTTCGACCGTCCTTCTGGAGACACTAGCTCCTCATATCAGCATAGGGACTAATTTTGTACTCCTTGGAGATTTCAATGTCCACAGTGAATTGTTTGACAATGCAGAAGCGCGCAACCTGCTGGCTGATCTATCTGCCCTAGGTTTTAAACAGTGCAACCGAGGTCTGACCCATCGGGCCGGTCACACCCTCGACTTAATCCTGTCCAACTCGCACTCCCTGACTTGTTATCCTCCAACGCAGGTGGAATGGACCGACCACTTTGTAATCAACTTTTCCCTCCCTACCCTCATCAAAGAACGCTCCCAACCTGCTCCCCTCCCGTTATGGTGCAGGCAGTGGTACAAGGTGTCCGCTGACACTTTTAAAACTACTTTCGTACCTCCCGACTTTCTCCCCTCTGACTCCACCAGTTCGGCCCTGTCTAAATACAATGATGCCTTGATCACGGCGGTCAACCTAATTGCCCCTTTAAGACGCTGTAACCGGCGTTCTGACCGCAGGCAGGAACCATGGTACTCGGACCTGCTGCGTGCGGAGAAAAAGGCCTGCAGGAAGTTGGAGAAATCCTGGAGAATCTCACGCAGTATGGCCGATAAAGACCGCTATGGCTCAGCCATGAGACTCTATCATAAAAACATCAGAGCTGCCCGTAAATCCCACATTGTCTCCCAACTGTCTGAGGCTGGCAATGACTCTAAACTACTGTACCAGGTTCTCTGCACATTCACCAAGCCCGTCGCCTGTGACAGTCCAGAAATGCTGACCCAAAAACTGTGTGAGGATACTGCTGGGTTTTTTGCCGATAAAATTGATTCTATTTATCGAAACATTTCTCAAGCAAGCCCACCTATTGAGGAAATGGTCCCCTCTTCTAGCCTCCAGCCCGGAATAGTCGGCGCTGTTTCCGCTGCGCTGTCCTCTATCCCCGAGATTAGCTTGGACCAAGTCAACTCCCTGATTGGGACTATTAAATCAGGCAGCCCAGTGGACCCCGTACCTGCTCGTGTCAGGCACCTCATTGGGAGTGTCCTCAGTCCCTCCATTCAGACGGTGATCAATCGCTCCCTCTCCGAGGGACTGGTCCCCCGGGAGTGGAAAGAGGCCATGGTCAAGCCTATCAGGAAAAACACCTCCATCTCCTGGTCAGATATGACAAATCTGAGGCCAATCTCCCTCTTGCCGTTCATCAGAAAATTGATGGAGAAGCATGTGAATCACCACCTTTCCAGCTTCATTGAGCAGACCGGCAGTCTGGACCACTCTCAGTCGGGGTTCAGGCCTAGGTATAGCACCGAGACGGCTCTTCTTTCCGTCACAGATGCTATACGCTTGTCCCTGGACAGAGGGATGTCAGTGGTGTTGGTGCTGCTGGACTTGTCCACAGCATTCGACACCATATCCCACGCCATCCTCCTTACCAGATTAAAGGAGATTGGTATTGATAGATCTGCCTTGGCATGGTTCACCAGCTTTCTCTCCGAGCGTACCCAGAAGGTGAATATGGGCTCCTTCAGCTCCCCCTCGGCCAGCATCACCAGAGGAGTCCCGCAGGGCTCCTGTCTCAGCCCTACATTGTTTAACGTATATGTCTCCTCTTTGGCTAACATTATGAGGTCTTTCGGGTTTATGCCCATCTCTTACGCTGACGATACGCAGCTGCTGTTCACTTTTAAAAACTTTACCCCGGAGATAAGACAAGCTTTCTCCAACGGCATGACTGCGATCGCCAGCTGGATGGCCAAGAACTTTCTCCAGTGTAATGTGGGAAAGTCTGAGGTCATGCTATTCGGAGAGGCAAAAATCCTGTGGACCCCTGACTGGTGGCCCTCCAGTCTGGGTCAGGCCCCTTCCCCGAAACAGGTGGGGAAAAATCTGGGGGTCCGTCTAGATCATGACCTCACCCTTGCCCATCATGCCAGCACCACGGCGGGATCCTGCTTCCACATCATTAGCCTCCTTCGGAAGGTGTTCCCCCTTCTACCAGACAATACAAGAAAGACCTTGGTCCAGGCCCTCGTTCTGAGCCGCATGGACTATTGCAATGGCCTATTCTTAGCAGCCAATGAAGGAGTGCTTAATAAACTTCAGGTGGTTCAGAACACTGCGGCCCGCCTGGTAACCAATGCCCCCCCTAGAACTCCATCCTTGCCCCTCCTCAAGGCCCTCCACTGGCTTCCCATCCGGAAACGGGTGGAATTCAAGATTTGCTGTGTGGTGCACAAGAGTCTCCACAACCTCGGTCCACACTATCTGGCCGAAAAATTTGTATACCACCGCCCTTCCCGCAATCTTAGGTCCAGCAATCAGCTATTACTTCAGGTTCCTAGACATAACAAGACCAGACAGGGAGGTCGCGCCCTTTCCATTATGGGCCCGCGTCTGTGGAACAGTCTTCCCCTATCCCTCAGAGATTGCCCGAGTCATCTAGCTTTCAGGAAATGCCTAAAGACAACTCTATTCTAGTGGGAGCGCTGCCCGACCTGTTTCTTCACAGCACCGCGCGGAGATACACCTCCGGGTGTGATGCTGGCGCGTTACAAGCCCATAAATAAATAAATAAAGCAACGTCCAAAGTCCGTAAGCTGTGATCCCAGGGGAAGTGGTATCACTTCCCTATCTCTGTTGCAAGAGGCTCCCTTTACGCAGTAGACTCTCTCAGAGGGGTCTCTGAGACTCCAAGGCCTACATACTGGATCCTTCCCCAAAAAGGCGAGAGGGAGGGCTTTGGCAAGGGGTGCCATACAATACCTCAGCTGCGAGTGGCTCCCTTGGCGCAGTGGACTCTCTCAGCGGGTTCGCTGAGACTTCAGAGTATAAATATTGGTTCTTGCTTAGTCAAAGGGCACAAAGGACAGGGGGCTATGCAGAGTAGCAGGCAAGGGGAGAGATTCAGGGGAGAGGGGATAAGAGCTAGGGAAGTAGACAAAGAGAGAAAGAGTACTAATTGGGAAAATATTTAATTAATGAGTTATTATATAGCGCTGGCTTGACCTGAAGGAATCAGAGTGCTATACATGAGGAACAATAATGTTGCGATTAACATCAATTAAAAGTTACATAAGTATCAAGAAAAGCATTTAAAGAACATAGGGGACAAGGTGAATGGAGCAAGGAAGGGTAGGGGGATAGGGTAAAGGGGTAAGAGGAAGATAAGACGTACTGACGAGGGGAAAATCTGCCCAATATCCGGCTGGGTAGGTGACGGCAGGGGGCTCCGGCACTGGGTATGCCTGATTACAATAAGCCTTTTTCATTATTCTGCTGTGAACGAGAAGGGTGTGCTTTAGCATTCTTAGTGCAGGACCATGGAGGTGTCCGTAGACCAGTTGCCTATTTCACAGCTACTTTAGATCCAGTAGCTTCAGCGTTGTCCGGGTGGCTCAAATCCATTGCTGCAACGGGTGTCAGCATTGAAAGGTGCAAGAGCATTGTCATGGGTCACCAGCTTACAGTACATGTTCCACATTCAATTGAATTACTGATGACTAGGACCAAGACACAACACTTGATGAATAATAGGCTCACACGCTACGAGCAGGTCATACTTGCTGCGGAGAATGTGACCCTTAAGAGGTGTTCTGTGTATAATCCTGCTACATTGATGCTGTTACCTAATACACTTGATGAAGATTGTGCAGATCATGATTGTCTTGATGTGACTGAACTTTGCACCAAATCAAGACCTGACATTGTTGATGAACCGTTGACTGACCCTGATGAGATTTTCTTTGTTGATGGTTCATGCCTAAGAGATAGTGTCGGTCAGTTGAGAGCAGCGTTTGCAGTATGTACCATTACCGGAGTAGTTGAAGCTGCCTGCCTGGAAGGAGTATACTCTGCTCAGGTGGCCGAGATCATTGCTTTGACTCGTGCCTGCTTAGCAGCAGATCGGATTTGAATAACCATTTATACTGACAGTCAGTATGAGTTTGGTGTGGTTCATGACTTCAGACGGTTATGGTCCCAGAGAGGTTATATGACATTGTCTGGATCACCCATCCGCAATGGGAGTTTGTGAGGCGACTTCTAGAGGGCTTGCAGCGTCCTAAAGAAATTGCTGTTGTAAAGTGCACGGCTCATGGAAAGGGGACGGATTTCGTGTCACTTGGCAACCGCTACGCGGATGAGGTTGCATGTTTCTGTGCCGAACAAGGTTGTTCTTTTACTGAGAAACATGTAGAAGGGAACCAAGAAAGAACTGACTTTAACATGATGCTGGTCATGGCAGATACTTGGGATGAGCTCAAGTGTTTGCAGGAACAGGTGTCTGACCATGAGAAGAATGTGTGGATCAATTCAGGATGCGTGAAAGGGGATGTGGACATTGGGGTCTCTGGTGATGGAAGAGCAGTGTTGCCGGATGAGTTGTTGAGCCCGATGGCAAGACAGATTCATGGTGCAGTGCATCTGGGAAGAGATGCGATGGTGTGACTGTTCAGACAGACGTGGTACAATCCACGATTTTGTGCGGTGGCAGAAGCAGTGTGTCAGAGGTGCGTTACGTGCCAACAAATGAATGTTGGCAAGAGAACTGCAATTACCATGAGTCACATTGAAAGGTCAGGGGGACCCTTCAACAGAATGTAATTGGACTTCATTGAGATGCCTAGGTGTAACCAATTGAGGTACATCTTGGTAGTGGTCTGTGTGTTTTCAAGGTGGGTGGAGGCATACCCGACACGCAGGTGCGACACACTTACAGTAGCTAAGTTGTTGTTGAGGGAACTTATACCTAGTTTTGGGAACCCTAGATCTTTGGAATCTGACAGCGGAACACATTTTCATATAAAATCATGATGATGTTTTGCCCTGCACTGAACATTGATCAGAGACTTCATTGTAGTTATCGTCCAGAGGCTTCTGGGATAGTGGAGCAGATCAATGGGACTCAGAAAGCTCGAATGGCGAAAGTGTGTTCATCTACGTCTCTGAAGTGGCCTGATGCTTTGCCCTTGGTGTTGATGAGCATGCACAGTACCTCAGACAGGAGAACAGGTCTTTCCCCCCATGACGTGCTGCTCGGAAGGGTTATGAGGTTGCCAGCGGTGCCATCAGCGGTCCAAATTAATTTCACAGATGATCTGATCCTCGATTATTGCAAGGGACTAGCTGATGTTGTCCGTTCTGTGTCTCATCAGGTGCAGGCTGCTGTGGTCCCGGCTTCCAGTGATCTCTGTCACGACCTGAGTCCGGGGGACTTGGTGCTGGTTCAGAAGCAAGTAAGAAATAGCTGCTTGGATGTTCTCTGGAGAGGCCCTTACCAAGTCATCCTAGTCACGAAAACTGCTGTGAAGAGTGGGGGACTGCTGAACTGGATACATGCTTCCCATACTCATCCAGTTTCAGCACCCTTAGAAGAAAGAGCTCCTCTCCCAAATGAAAATCCAGCTGATGTGGCAGGGCCACAGGAGGGGACAAGCCAAGCTGTGATGGTGTCTGACAGAGCGCGTTGTTCACTAGACCAAGCTGAGGAGGGTCACAACGGCAGCGACTCCGAAACTGACTCTGGATGGGGAAGTTGCTGTGAAAGTGGTCCAGAGTCAAACTCAGCTGAAGAAAGTCGTGAGCAGGGTGAGCAAGAAAACAGCACGAGAGCAAGCAGTAGATCAGAGGAGCAGTGCCGGGAGTGACAGAGGCGATTGAACCTGAGACTGGTATCCGAAAGAGATCTTGCTCCGGTGTCTGAGGAGTCTGAATCGGATGAAGGCGAAGGGGGGCAATCTCGTGGTGGTCTAAGGAGATCAAGGCGAACGAGGGTGCCTTGTAGAAGGTACACGACTCCTGAGTGGACATACCCTGTGACCGATGCCAGGCGTACTGAGATCGGAGAAGGTGAGGGCAGTGACAGTGATCAGTACCAGTCCTAACATCAAGTTGGATGTGCTGCTGTTGGTGGCAGGACTTGAGATCGAAGGAGTACTGACCATCACCGTTCCGAATCCTCAAATATTGAGTGGAATTCGCCATCTGATCTTGAGTAGACTGATTTTTCCCACGTTTGGGCCTGAAATATCATCTCATGAATCGATTGTTCTTCGCCTTGAACTTTTGGAATATGTGTTAGAGGCAGTTGAAACAAATCTTATTATGGACTAAAGAGACTTTGCTGTAAATAAAATTGATTTGCCAACCTAGGTTCTAGTGGAAGAGGTGGAAACGTAGGGACTCCCCATAGAGGGCGGAGAAGGGTTAGGGTTGTCTATTATTTGCCTTAAATAAGGAACTGAAAACAAAGGGAACTTTCAGCCTCTGAGGTGTGGTTTGAGTGCTGTAAGCAACTAAAGGAAGAGAAAAGTGACTCTTGAGTGCTGTTGCTGAACAAGCAAATTGAAAATAGTCCTGAGGCCATGGAGGCTGGAAGCCCGAATCATAGAGCTAGGTGCATTGTAGGCACACTTGTAGGAGGAGTGATACTCTTCATCATTCTAGTAGTTGTAGTTTCGTATTTAGTACCACATGAGCAGGCAGTGGAGGTAGAGGGAACACCTACACCTACTACTCCTAGCGAGAAAGAGGTCAAAATAGAAAGAAAGAGCTTTGCTACTAGAGGAGAGTCGTAGATTACATGCAGATCTGTCTAGAGGTAATTTCAAGCTTAATGCGTATGCAAAGTTGTTGTATGAGTATATTGAGGCCATGGATGCGAAAGACTGTTATGTGTTTGTGCAATTGCCTGCTTCAGTAGATAAGGGTATTAGATACCATCACCTTCCATTGACTTATGGAATTTCATGTAGTTTGCTGCTTAGCATTTTCTATAGGCGAAATCATTTTGAGTATTTCTTTTCAAATTATGATGCTGTACTTCCTGAAGTACCAGCCTACAAGCATTTGAATAAGTATGATTATTACAAATCAGAAGACAGACTTAGGACGTACTTTATTCCGACTCAAGAGTTGGACACGTCGTATGCTCATTGCCATAATCTGACATGTTTATTGTCAGATACGGAGAAGAAATTTATAGATCAAGTAGAAGATAGATACAGGAGACAAAAGCAGTTGCGAGATTCAGGACAGGGTAAAGTGGATTGGGCCGATGAAGAAAAACTACACAAGTCGAAGGGAAGTTATGGTCCAATAGCTCTAGATGAAGTGCAAAAAGGGAAGCTGTGCATTCATGGACCACAGACGTATTATGAAAATGTATATGTGAGCCATACCATGTGTGAGCATACTTTCACTTTGGAGTATTATGCAAAGGACTTTCTGCAAGGTGTGGTGCAAGTAATTCCAACTGTGTATTTCGTTTGTGGGAAGAATGCATATGTGCGACTGCCTGAGAAATGGTATGGAACGTGTTATTTAGCGATCATTTTCACTAAGATTTATCATACAGAAGACTTTGAGCTTTTGGAAGGAGGACAGCATGTGAGAGTGAAGCAAGATGAAAATGCAGGAGCTGTGATTGGGGATATCTTTGGAGCAATTATACCGCCACTGGGAGTGTTTCTGAATGATGTGAAGATCAGAAGGTTGGCAACTGTTGTGGATGAGTTGTCAATGAATACAGCTAAGTCACTGGTGTTGGTTGAAGGTGAGATGTTATCGATAAGGACCATGGTTTTGCAGAATCAACTTGCTTTAGATGTCCTTCTGGCAAAAGAGGGAGGAGTCTGTAAACATTTGAAGGTGCAGGAATGCTGTACTTATATACCAGACAATAGCAAGGATCTGGAAAAATATAACATTACTGCGATTCACCATGAGATTGAGGATCTGACTAAAGAAACTGTGTGGGAAAAGGTTGGTAAAGAATATGGCAAAGTAGGGAGCTGGCTTGCCAGTCTTGGAAACGGTTTCCTTGGTTTTGTGTTGAAACCTCTTATTATAGAAGCTGAGGCATGTGTGATTGGATTGTGGGGTCTTATTAGGGCCTACAATTAGTACAGGTCAAGTAGATTGGAGAGATCACTAAGAGTGCAAGAGAGATGAATGGAAGGATTGCAGGACAGTCAATATCGAAATCCTAAGAACATGGAGTTGCTCAAGAGAGGAAGAATGGCAACAAGCTCTGTTTAACTCAGTTCTTTCCCTGGGGATAGTGTGGTGTGTGATGACACAGGTCATCAAAGGGGGGAACTGAGAGAGCGCCATGATGTCTTAAAAAATGTAGGGGTACATCAAAATCACGAGTAGTCAGCACCCGCATATTTAGAGGACCTTACTAATGGGTGATTTTAAAAATGTAACAGTGGGCCGGGGATCAGTGCAATAAGTTTAAATGTATTCCTAACATTTGCAGATTAATGTAGAGCTTTACCAGAAGTGTGATGCTTTGAATAACATAGAAATGTTGTTTATTAAGTGAAATGCTGCATTAAGATAGACGAGCCATATTAAGAGTCGCACGTGTAGGGAGACAAACTGTAATGCATTAACGTGAGTAGAATTTAGGTTTCAGAATCGAAATGCAATAATGCTTTATAATGATCTTGAATCTTTTGCTTATAATGTAGAATTAGAAATGCATTTGAATGTGCAAAGGCCTGGGATATGAAGAAGCCACTAGAGGCCTAACTGTAATTTCTTTAATTAGCCTTAGCTGAAAGTGGAATGAATCTCTCCTAGGGAAGGCGCTGTTCTCAGCAAATATTGAAATGTGACTTCGAATGTGTACAAGGTTGTTTCTCACGTATTTGGTTTGCAGGTGCAAGGACATGTAGCTTGTTAGGTAAAATACTCCATTGTTTTAGGAGTTAGGATGGTAGGCGCGAATGCAGAGGAGTATCCAAGAATGCGGGAGTGCAACATTTGGCAGAGAAGGTGTGCGGGATCCAAAGACACTTCAACGGACGCTGGATGGAGAGGTGCCATACTGGAAAAATCCGCAAATCGACACCTGCCTCGCGAGGTGTGCCTGAGGGCGTGCCTACTGTTTTGGGATTTTGTATTAGGGACAGTGCCCGAGTGTGGAGAGCAGTTTTGGTTAGGAGTTTGGAAGAGCAGGATGTAGGCAGTCTTAGAGTAGATTTTAGGGAACTCAGGGATGAGTGGGGTGTAGGAAGTAGCATCTTAGCTCAGTAGCTTAAGTTGGGTGAATGTACTTCTTAGGAAGTCTTCACTGCTGACACCTTTACTCTTGCTTGGGAGAAAACGTTAAGTAGGAATGTCACCTTAGAGTTAGTGTAGGGACAGACTAATCATTTCCTGTTTCCCTTCTGTAAATGCAGTCCAGACTTTGCGTGGGGACTGTCATTGTATGCCTAATGCTTCTTGAATTGGCTTTGCTCTTTATCTTGAGTTGTCTGAGACTCCTGCGTAGGATTATGTTTGTATTAGTGCCGGTTTCTTTTCTGAACCTCTTGCTGAGGTGTCTGTATGTTCAACTATTTTTGGCTTTGTAATAAATGTAGAACTTTGGTTGGTAGTCAGTGCTTCTTTAATTTGGATTTGATTGTTGGTTTACAAAGTTGTTTGAAGTTATGAAATTGGAAAATCCTCCCTCTACATTTCTAGTAGATAAAAAGATTTGGTCGGCCTGATCTGGGATTCTGAAGATTGGTAAGGTAAAAATCTGAATAAGAATCCCAGCTTCCCCACATGAATTAAACCTTTTGAAATACATAGTGTGGATTTCTTGTGTGTGTTTATCAATGGGGACATGTGCTTTAGAATACACTAATAAATACAATCCTGCAGTGTCCTACAGTATTGATCATAACCTAATAGGAACATTCTGCAATTAGGTTGTGTGGGGTACATGGGTTAGATTCTTCCTGATTTCCTGGTCCAAGTTGATGAGTTGGTCCAAACCTTTGCTCCCCAGAGGGTTTTTGGGGTCTAGAAACTGGGATGTTTTGCTGGGGAACCTGCAAAAACCTATGATACTGACTCTCACACTAACTGCCCTGAAGTGATGAAACTACTCAAGAAGTGAAGATGCAAGATGAAACTGTGTTGTGCGGACATGAGCATAGTCCCCACTGCCCTTTCTTTTACACTTTCCAAGCTTTCCCAACTCTGCAAGTGACTCAGTGTCTATGATTTTTCTGGATCCTGACATAGGATCACCTTCAAAATGTGCTGCCTAATGCAGAAAGCCAGCCACAAAAATACATGTCCCTATGTTTCTAAGCTTCATAACCTTTCATGTGGTTCATGGGGCCCCAGACTTCGCAATACCCATCTCCGGCTCAAAAACAGCAGCTTGGAATTCTTTATCACTCAGTCTCAGAACATTAACTGCTCCCTAAATCTTTCACAAACAACCCAAGACTCAACTTTTCCATCATTTCTAGACTTTAATCAATTTGTCAATTATTTCTTTCAATCCATATAAAAAAGCCTTCCGAGTCCTTCAGCTGCCAAAGGATGATAAAGAGACACATTGGGCAATGCATCCATTCCTCTTTGCTGAATATTGCACAATCATTCCTCAGCAGTCAGGACATTCAAACACCTTCCTAACTGCTAGTAAGAATATGTTGTGAGTATGCAAACAAGCATCAGAATATGTTACTAAAGGAGTCGCATGGGAATGGCAGATTCTTTGAGGTAAACCTACTAGCTAAACCACTTTAATTTGATCCTGATTAAACTGGGCAGGGTGAAAAGCAAAATCCACGTAAAGAGACTTTAAAAATTCTCTTAACTTCAATGAATCTAGTGAAAATTGTGAGGCACCACTACTAGGATGTCTGCAGACAGTAGGAACTAAATCTGTGTTAACAGATAATTCTCAATGTGAAATTAATATAACTCTTTTGCAAGGTCCTGGAAAGGGTCAATCGTGTTACCAAACCAAAGGATTCATTGGTCTCGCAATCTGTCAAGGACTCAATGCTAAAAAGGTCAGTTGAGCCACCTTCTTGGTTGCCTGAGAATAGGGCAGCTCTTCTGAGTAGCTATGGTGCCACGCTCCACAGAATAGTAAAGGTCTTAGGTGTCCTCTTAAGAGGTTCCCAGGTAGGAGAAAAAACCAAAAGGGTAGAAAAATGTCCTTGGCAATCCTTTAGCACTTGATGGGAGGTAGAGATAACCACTGAAGGCATAAGCAAGGCAACAAATTGAAAAGAAAAGTTCCAGGCCAATAGAGTCCAGACCATTTTGCAACTGCAGGAATCAAAAAATCAGGGGCATAAATAACAGCAAAGGGGCAAAGAACACAATGAAAAAAGAGGGAACGAATGTGTTGCAACACATCTTCCTCTCGTGATAGGCTACGTATATGCTTCAAGCATGAACTACCATCACAAGAAAAAGCTTCTCTACATCTTGAATTAGGACCCTCAGATAACCTTCTAATGAAAGACCACCAACTTCGAAAGGGCTGTCTATAATGTTTGCCCATGCCTCTTTCCTGAAATGTATGTTATTCATTAGAAAAACAAAGAAAAAGTCCACATTTGATAGCCTTTGCACCACAATGATTTCTGCACACCTGCCATCACCCTTTATTTTCTATGCTCAAGCAGCTCAAGGAAACACCCCTCTAGGTGAACGTGAGTGCAGAGGCACCAGAACAATCTGTGCAGCGAGAACACTCAGAAATACACTGAGTGCAGTGCCGAGCAAATTGCTGCTGGGCAGCAAGCAAAGAATTAATTCCTGCTGTGAACGCATGCAGTCTCTTTATAGTGAAAAAAACACAACACAAAGGAGCCCTCGGGTCTGGAAAAAGAAGTGTCAGCTGACTAGAAGATGCGCTAAGACGCCTTGTTCCTTTAAAGGACGGTTTCCCGCACCCATCAGAGGCGGCATGCTTCATCATTGGGGAACTCCTCGCACCATGAAACCTAGTCCAGGTGAGAGCTACAACCCTCTCACTGAGAGGGAGGAGCTCAGGGATGTTTTGTTTGTAAGTTGGGTTATTACTAAAACCCAATACGAGCTGCAAGTTGTGATGAAGGACGCAGTGCAAGTGATGGTGAGTTAAAACTAGCTACATGGTGTACCATCTTTATTCAGGCTACCATGCGCTAGGATTTAAAAACAAAGGGCACATCGGGAACCATTACACCCAGTCATGTTGTGCTGAGATCAACATGTTTCAGCCAATGACCTAGAGAGTGTCATGGCTTTCTTCAGGATCCAATATGTTCTACTGCTCTGAAAGTGATATATACAAAAGAAAGTGCAACAATACAGTGTATTAATTAGATACAAAACCAGTGATCCAGGTTTTCAAGATGGTGGATTCACTGGCAGAGCCTGTTAGGAAAAACAAACAACATACCGTACAGTTTTAAGAATTTGAAACAGATCTCAACTCAGCCTACTACTTGGGTATTGTAATACATTAGCTCAACACAGTCATTTTGTACATGTGTTTGAGAAAAAAAGGAGAAGATAAAGAAAGAGAAACAAATAACAGCAACCACTGTCCGCTCTGGTATTGCGCCCTCTAACACTAAAGTTCATGAGGTCAACCCATCTTTCTTACCTGAGAGCTTTAGGTATGAGTCGCGCATCTCTCGCTGGTTCTTCTCTGACGTGTCAAAGTCATTCCCGACGTCCTTGATAAGCTCTAACAAAATCTTCTCAGTCTCTTTACCATCCTTTGTGGGTTCGGTTGAATGACCTGGCTGGGTCTTTTTATTTTAGGAGGATTGTGGCAGGGTAGATGTATGGGTGTACTGGGCTCAACTAATAATGAGGAAAACTCCTGGGTCAGTACTACCACTGTTTCTGGGTTTCTGGAACACTAAAATCGAACGGGTCTGCCTGTTCTAGCTGCGCAAATCTATTAGTCACTGCCACTGTGTAGATTTCCTACGCCCTTGGGGCACCAATATTATTGGTACTTCAGAAAAGAAAAAAAAATCTTTAGTGTTTCCTGTATAGTTACTCTTGGCAGATGACTCCAAACTAGCACTTCTCTGGGATACTCAATAAAAAGGAACAGTGAAGTGCACCAAGCACATTAGCTATATCATAAAACTGCAGCACCAACTGTGTGATGGTGATGCATTGCTGCACAACTGTTGCAGCCATTTGTATGGGCTTGGCAGTGAGACGTCATCTTTGTTGCCAGTGGTCTTCTGACAGGCAGAAGAGGCACCAATGGGCCATATTCATCGAATCTCCTCTGCTTGTAATTAGATTACCCCTAGACAAAGGTCAACTTCCCAGTGGACATAACATACAACTCTCTAGTATTCAGAGGAGAATTCAGACATTAAACGACAAAGTAAGAAATTAGAAGGTACCTGGAGATCTCCTACTGCCTGATTGCTAAAGAAAATTAACGGAAGACTTTTAAACAATATAGAACATGCTACCATCTTTACTACCCCTGAGTTGGAGGCAGGGACACCTACATTAGCTGAATTTGATTTAGTGGCTACCAATGATGTGGGAAACGTTCTTATAGATGTTAAATCAGGCTCTCCCTGTGATCCTTGTCCACCCTCTGTTCTAGCATCTATTCTGATTTTATGGTAGATTCGTTAGTGCAGCTCTGCAACCTCTCACTGACTATGAACATAGTTCACCTTCTTTCTGTAGATCCCGGCGTACTGAGTAATTACAAACCTATATCTCAGCTTTCTTTTTAGTCCACGCCAATGTAAAAATGCATTAACACTCAACTGGTTAACTATTTGGAGAGTAACAATCTGCTTGACATAATGCAATCAGGTTTTACAGCTCATAGTATGGAAATTGTGCTCTTAGCCACGGGAGATGAGTTGAGATGCATCTTAGACCAAGGAGGCACAGCCGTGTGAGCAGGGGCGGCTCCTTCGTGAAGGTGGAGGAGTGTCCCCCACTTCATTTATTACCATTTTATTTTTATCTAACCCCGTCCTTAGCAGAGCATCAGGACAGGGGGTGGCGCTTTCTGGTTTCTGCTGCTGCCAGTTAGGCAGCAGTTGAAAACAGTGATAGTTAGGGGACATAGATTTAAACGGCACATGTCTTTTTGGCCAGCCATCTTGCGACGGTCAGCCAATTATGCGCAGTTTAAATATCTCTATAACCCGGCTGTCTTAAGACAGCTAAGTTAGAGACTGCATAGGGTTTCAGTGCCTTAGGGAGCGGTGAGGGAGGCCGCTCCCTCCAATCCAACGTGTCAGGACCAGGAAGCTGCAGTAACCAATCCTGGGGCTGCTTTCATGTAGCATGAAAGCAGTGCCAGGATTAGGTACTGCAGCTTCTTCGTCCCAACACATTGGAGCCTGCTTTCCTGCATGGAGCAGAGAGAGGAGGAGATTGTGCCAGGATCCAAGGTAATTGTATTTTATTTTATTTGTTAATAACTTATTTTTTCCCCACTACCCTCCTTAAATGCCAGCCGCAACTGTGTGAGTCCTCTTGACATCTCATCTGCATTTAAGACAGTCTCTCACTCAGTGGCGGCCCGTGCAGGTAAGCAACGTGGGGTGGGGTGGTGGTGGGAGGTGGAAGTTGAGGAAATATAAATGTTATGGTCAAGAAATGTTCCCTAACGTGTACCCCACCGTCTCCATGTACAAGCTTAAAGTGCATGTAACTTCCCTCCTGTGCCAGCTATAAAGACGCAAATACATTTGCGTCCATCGTTAACATGTCCTCTTTCAGATCCACCCTGAATGGGTTGAATATTCCGTTCCTAAGTATGCCATGCCAACGTCTTTCTGTGGTGTACTTTACACGTTTTTCAGCTCTGGCGAAGTAGGCCTCTGAATTCTGCCATCGAGCCTTTTCCTGCCTTCTGACTCTAAAAGCCTCAGCCTGGGCTGCCTCTGTACCCGTGACCTCTGCCTTACTCCCTGTGCGGCTAACGGCGCTTAGCTCAGCCTGCTGCCTGCCAAGACTGTATTCAACCTTCGAATTATCTGTTCCGCTCCTCAAACATACATTCCTGCCTACTAGTTCAAGTAAACATCCTTCCAGCTGCAGAGCAAAGGGCCCGACCTCACTGTCTCCGTGCAAATAATTCATAGCCTCTGTTACCATGGTAGGCCCATGCCCCCTCGCATCTCTTGCAGACACGTAGACGCTTATACACGCACTCACAGTCAGTATAGAATAGCCTCTGCCCAAGAGACCTTTCCCTCTAGATAATATGGTTCCCAAACATCAGATATCAGATATGATATAGGTACGAGTTGATCTGACATGCCAGACTTCTGTCTCTTTCCGTTAGTGTAAATGTCAAGTCCCCTGCACCCTCCAGCTCCACGTCAATCCCACGTCATGCAGATGCGCGCGCACCCAGATCTCAGATTTCTGCTGACATTGCAAGATCCTGCTATGACTCCACCTACTTGTGACACTTAAATGTGACGTTTCTAGCACACACCTCTATGTTCACGCCCAGTTCACGCCTTCTGATTACGTATTGCTAACACGTGCATACTCTTATCTTGTTTCTCTCAGCTGTTACGCCTACTGTATTGGTATTCATTGTATGATTTAAGTATAAAAGTTATGTCTTGTCAATAAAGTATGCTCTATCCCTTCCTGCACCCCAGTGGTGTCAGGAATCAGATATCCGGTTCTAGAACCATTCCTTTTTAAGGAATAAAACCCCTAAGAACTCTAACACCACGGACTCTGCGTCTTTCTTTCCGATTGAGTTATTCTAATTTTAGTACTTACCTGCATAGAAATTAAGACGGTAATTAAATATTTACCACATTATTTTGGCGCCCGAATAGGGACCCCTCCCCCACCTTACGCGCCGGTTGGTGCGTTGCAGACTTTGCCCCCTGCCATCAGTCAAGACGGACCACTACGCGTACCCGCAGGATTTCCTGTATCTCCCTCTGGCCTACGGAGGTGATGAGGACTGCGATCAGCACCCAGACGAGGCGGTAAGGAGTGCGGAGGATCCCGACCAGAGCCTAGCCGAAAGAAGCAAGGTCCGAGGTGTCAAGAGGCCCACCAGTTTCCGAAGTATCCATGTGTCAAGTCGAGTCGAGTCCAGTCCGGTCCAGTCCAGTCGAGTTTTCCGAGGCCTTCTGTTCCGTGCTTCCCGGTGAGTACCATTGCTGGGACGTATCAAGACGGGTGCATTATTATGTATCCGGTAAAGACGTGTTTGGGTACACAAACGCGGTCTGCACTGTTTTAGACAGTGTATCTGTACTGTTTAGCAGTATATCAAGCTTTCAAGTTCTTGCACTGTTCTCGACAGTGTATCTGTGCTGTTTAGCAGTACATCTAGTGTCAAGGGTAGTGATATATGTTCAAAACTGTTGTCATGTGATTAATGTCGTGGTATGAGTGACTGTTTGATGTACATTACTGCGTTTTTGTGTAACTAGCCGTGTTCAACGTAAGTAAAAGGTATCGAGTATCCAGTACTAAGTAACTAGATGCCGTTTTTCAATAAATTAAGACAGATAGGAATTAGGAAATGGATGCTAGAGGAAGAAATTCCTATCCCCCCTAGGGACACTCCTGGAAATTTTATGTATCATAAGCATGGCTTAGATGCCATACTGTACCTAGATTTATGGGCCGATTATACCAAGCACCTAGACGAGAGACACAGATGGCCCGTTACAGGAACATGGGATGCCGAGTGCATCGTGAAGGTAGAAGAAGCGCTATGGAAAAAGAAAGCCAGACAATCTCAGAAGGACGCCATAGAATTTTGGCGTAAAGAATCACATAAACGTGCTGAAAGAGCACTCCGTAAAGAAGACAGACATAGAGAAGAGTCGGTTAGAGTCCGAGAAAACAAATTAGTTAAAGAGGGGATCCGAGTAAAAGCAGAACAAGTAGACCGTATGCGAAACAATCTTGTAAATGGTATGTACTTAGTGGCCGAGGGTTTGCCTGAAGCCACTTCAGAAATACCGAAAGATCTGCCGCCACCATTGGTCCCGACTAAAGTAAATCACAAAACCACCAAAGATATATTTCTTGCTTCCTATCTAGACGATGTAGCACCCGCTTATACCAACGCACGTGCCCACGTACCGCCTACTGACGGTGACGGAAGTGGCGACCTACTCCGAGACAATGTCCAGCCATTACCGCAGCAAAGTTCACCCGTTCGACAGTCTGCTCCGCCTGCTCCTCCACCTCCACCACTTCCCACACCTAAGATTAATATACCGAATCCGATTGCCCCTGATCCCACTAAGAGACAAGTTCAAGTACACATACAGACTCCACAGAGAAATAATGCTCAAGCCTCTGTCTCAGGAGGTGCGGCAGGAGGTCTCCAGACCCCGCCAGCAACACACAGATTCAATCTTAGGGACCCACTGAAGCAACATGTACCCCACTCACCCCGTCTCGACATACTCAAAGAACCCTTTCCAATCTGCAGATATGATCCAGTACCCGGTAAAGACGATAGAATGTTGTTAGCATCACTACGTTTACGACAAGCTACAGATTACCTAGTGCTATTCCCAGAGATGGCTGATCACTTAGATAGAATATATCATTTTGTCCAGACTGGGGAAAATCCCGAAAGTATTAAGGAGGCCCTGGCACATCAAAAAGTTGACACTCAAGCATATGTATTACGTTTTTTCATAAATTGCTTAATAAGAGACCGAGACAGGCCTGGGCTAGACCAGGAAGAAATGGACGCACTAAACAAGTGGGGTCAAAATATAGCCGACGGAAAGCATGATAAAATGAATTGTATATCAAGCATGTACAAGAAAATCAGAAAGGAAGTAATAGAAATACACAGAAAAGAACAGGAAAAAGAAAAAGACAACTCCTCCGAGGAGGACGAACCTGAAGATCCAGAAAAGACTACAGACAGGATAGCGTATGTAGGTAAGGGAAGTTACCTTAGGAAAGGCATTCGTCCAGAAAGCAAGAGAGTTTTTCTCTCTGGCATATCAAAACCGAGCTCCCCTGAACATCTGTTTCAGGTTACCGATAAAATGCTTCAAGAACAAATGGGGTACCATGTACTCAATTCCATGGATGAACAAGAACTAGCCCGGTCAGCAGTACTATGGGCTGACAACACTAATACGTATAATGATGATACAGTAGCACAGACATTTCTGAACCTTTCCCCAGACGAGCAGAAATTAGCTGGTATATACATGATTCAGCATCTCATCACGTTATACAGACAACAACATTCTGATCCAGGTCCCTTTCCTGATACATTAGAAGCACTACTTATGAATAGATGGAGAGGCCTAAGTACCAGATTAATTCAAATAATTCTAGAACAACGACGAAAATATAACGCTTTCTTAGGCCCACAATATGTTTCAGCTCAGCCACCAGAAAGAAAAATGTGTCACTTTGAGCATTTTGACAGACAGAATCCTTTACGAGAAGTACACCCAGTTATGGGTACCAATAACACCTTGGAACGTGTGTTTGTATACACACCTTTAACTAAGTTAGAATTGTTAGAAATGAAGAAACTAATACCATGTCATGATAAAGACCCTGCAGGTTTTCACCGAGAACTTAAAGACATGTTACTCATGGGAGATTACACGTATACAGATATTATGAAAATGTTAAAGGTACTGCTGCCCACCGGCATCTACGAGAAACTAAAGGAAAAAGAATGGGAGGTAGGAGATAAAAAGATTATATGGACTGAAATAGAAGACGAGGAAAAAGGTCGTACCCCAGGGTTAGGCCTTGGGGAAAAAACAAAAGCATTACCAGGTCTAATAGTACAGGTCTTGCCAAGATTATTGACAACTAAAAAGGAAGACTGGGATGCCATCTCAGCATGCAAACAGAAACACGATGAAGATACCAGTGACTTCTATTCGAGATTCGAGAAATGTTTTATTATTAATAGTGGCCTAAAACCAGGTAGCGAGTCGTACCCGCATCTTTTTGTATCAAAGTTAGTCGAGAATTCCCTGACATCAGTTAAGAACAGAGTATATAAAGTTGAAAGTACATGGCAAGCAAATACGCCATCCCAGATGTTACAAATGTTACAATACCACCAGAACAGAATTAGAGAAGAACAGGATCATGAACAGAGACGTATAAAAGACACGAAAATGAAAATGTTAGTGGCCCAGTCGGTTCCAGCCGACGGCCAGAAAAAGGGTACTACCCAGACAGGAAATTCAGCAGCTCCCGTTAAAGGGACATGCAACTATTGCAAGCAGCCAGGTCACTACGTACATGAATGTCCAGTCTTGAAACACAATATAGCAACAGGTAAAACTAAAGAAAGACCGCATCCGTCTAGACAAGACCAGGTTCAGCCACAGACTTCACAGAACTCCCAACCTATGCATGCTCCATCACATACAGCACAGACCGCAGCGGCATCACAGCCACAGCCCATTGCCGCGACACAGCCAGTTTCACGACAGATGAACCAGTATGCCCAATCTGATTATCCCGATTATCAGCGATACACATGAAACAGCCTAGAGAGGGAGGTTGGCTTGCCTCTTATTGAGATTCCTGTAGATCAAGAGGGTCCTTATGTACACAGTCAAGTATTGGGAAAAGACAGAAAGTTTTTTATTGACACGGGGGCAAGCCGCACAACAATCAGCCATAATGAAGTCCCAGGGGCACCCCTCTCAGGCTCACAGAATGTTTCCCTTGGTTTTTCAGGACAGCCTATTGTAAATGAGGTATCGAAACCAGTCCCCCTAGCTGTGGGTCCATTATCACGCGTTACAGACTTGTTACTAACAAAATCATGTCCAGAAAACTTGTTAGGTATCAAAACATTAAAGGCTCTAGGAGCTGTGATATGTTGTTCTCCGGAAGGAGTTAGACTTTTTCTGCGTGACTTTAAGGGTCACTATGTATTACAAGAGTTTGATGTCAGATTGAAAAATGTACCGAAACACCTGTGGGCACAAGGCCCAACTGATGTAGGTTGTATGCACATTACACCATACCGTGTTACACTCAAACCAGGAATTGTTTTACCACGAATCAGACAATACAAGTTACCACCCGATGCTGTAGTGGCTTTACTGGAAATCATTGAAGAGCTCATTGCCCAAGGAGTGGTCGTAGAAACCGACTCCAATATCTGTAATTCCCCTATCATTCCGATTCTTAAACGTACTGATCCTAACGCACCGCCAGTATATCGGCTGGTGATTGATTTACGAGAACTGAATAAATGCATTGTTCCACAGTATCCTGTGGTTCCCGACATCTCATCCCTATTGACCGCTATTGATTCAGAAGCAACGTTCTTTACTGTAATTGACCTCAAGAACGCCTTCTTCAGTGTACCCATTGATCCAGAGAGCCAATACCTCTTCGGATTCAGTTTAAATGGACGAAGTTTCAAATTTTCACGCGCACCTCAAGGATTCACAGAAAGCCCCAGCATCTATAGTCAAGCACTGAAAAGACAACTTGATTGTATCCAAATGCCAGTTAATACCGCCTTGCTACAATACGTCGATGATCTGCTGATCACCGCACGAAGTGAACCCGAATGTGAACAAGCATCACTGACAGTTTTACATTTTCTGGCCGACAAGGGACACAAAGTGTCTCCTTCGAAGCTACAATTCTGTGTTCAGCAAGTTGTGTACTTGGGTCACTTGCTGTCCAAAGTGGGGAGACAGCTCACTCCTGACCGCATCCAGTTAATTGTAAATATGCCACAACCCCAGACACAAAAGGAAGTACGAGCCTTTATAGGCCTCACCTCGTACTGCAGACAATGGATTCCTCAATATGCATTTCTAGCTAAACCACTCATTCAGTTGACAACACAGGAGGCAGCGACTTCGACTGTCCTTCCTTGGACTCAGGAACATACACAGGCCTTTGAGGAATTAAAGAAAGCTTTATGTCAAGCACCAGTTTTAGCGACACCATGTTACAGCAAACCTTTTACACTTTTTGTCACAGAACGTGATGGTACAGCGTTGTCTGTCCTCACTCAAGATCAAGCAGGTTCACATAAGCCTTGTGCTTATTTTTCAAGTACATTGGATTCAGTAGCCCAGGCACTCCCTGCGTGCTTAAAGTCAGTTGCAGCGACAGCCCTAGCAATCAGACAGAGCGACTCAATTGTATTAGGACATCCATTAACAGTACAAGTTCCACATTCTGTAGAGGTTCTTTTAAACCGAACCCAGACTCAACACTTGACTATAGCACGCTTGACAGGTTATGAATTGACGCTATTCCAGCCACACATAGAAATCAGACGCTGCAACATTCTAAATCCGGCAACATTATTACCTTTGATTATGACAAATTCAGCCCCGCATGATTGTATAGAAATCATTAATGCAGTAACAAAGCCCCGACGAGACTTAACAGATGTTCCACTGACAAATCCAGACCTGACACTTTACGTGGATGGTTCATGTATGAGAACAAACACAGGAGAATTAGTGGCCGCATATGCAGTGACCACTGAAACTGAAGTCAAAGAAACATATCGTATTGATACACTGTCCGCTCAAGCAGCAGAGCTCATCGCTCTGACCCGAGCCTGTATACTAGCCAAGAACAGAAATGTTAACATATACACAGATTCACGTTATGCTTTCGGAGTCGTACACGACTTCGGAGTCTTATGGCAAGAACGAGGTTTCTTGACCTCTCACGGTGCCAAGATCCAACATGGCACCCTCATTCAAGCACTATTAGAAGCAATACATCTGCCTTCAGGCATATCCATCATGAAGTGTAAAGCACATACTAAAGTTACAGATTCCATTTCCCAGGGTAACGACCTGGCTGACCAAACAGCAAAACATACAGCATTGACTCACACCCAGACAACTGATGTGACAAAGACAATAGTGCCGACACAGTGTATGACAGTTAGGGATCCCACACTAGATGTAATCGATATTCAGACACATGCTACTCCAGATGAAATAAAGAAATGGACTGAACTAGGAGGGATCCAGACAGATCAAGGATGGATGACGAAGGGAAAATATACATGGTTTCTCCCCGACTCTATGGTTCAAGTCATAATAAATACAGCACATAGTCCAGCACACTTAGGAGAAAAAGCTATGCTAGACAGTTTACAGAATCTCTGGTACAACAAACATTTACGAGCAGCCGCAAAACAGAAAGTGCGTACTTGCATGATCTGTTGTCAGTTCAATCCAGGTAAAAGCGTCCCTGTAGAGCAAGGTGGATTTCATCCTCCTGATCACCCTTTTGAAGTCCTCCAGATGGATTATATCCAGATGGACCGTTGTCGAGGATTCAAATATGTCCTTGTAGTTGTTTGTGCACTTTCCCGTTGGACCGAAGCATATCCAGTCTCAGATTACACTGCCCCGACCACTGCCAGGCAGCTGGTTCGTGAATTCTTCCCACGGTACGGCCTGCCTCGTGTCGTGTACTCAGATAACGGACAGCCATTCTCATCCGAGCTCATGAAACAGGTTTCCCTTCTGCTAGGATATCAGTGGAAATTCCACTGCGTCCGACATCCCGAAGCAGCTGGCCTTGTAGAGAGGCATAACCAGACACTGAAAACACGCCTCGCAAAAATATGTAAAGGGAAAGGGGTCGACTGGATAGTCGCCCTGCCCGTTGCACTGTTCTATATGAGAATGGTCCCCCATTCGAGATCAGGGCTATCCCCGTATGAGGTGGTTTTTGGCCGACCACCAAATATGTGGGGGACGCCCATGCCTAAGAAAATAACCGATGTTGATTGTAATATGCTGACAGATTACCTTGCCTCCTTGATGTCTGCACTCCAATCATGTCGTTCACAGGTTGCCGCAGCCTTTCCCGACAACACTGATGTAAAGCCACACGACGTCCGTCCCGGGGATACGGTGTTGATTCGCAACTTCGACAGGAAAAGCCCGCTAGAGCCCCGCTGGAAAGAGCCGAAGATCGTCCTTCTGACCACGAGGACGGCAATTAAAGTTGAAGGCCGGAAAGGGTGGATCCACACGAGTCATAATAAAAAATGTAATGAACTGTTGCCAGAGACTGACTCGTCCACCCCCTCAAAGGACTACCGCGATACTAGAGACTTTAAAGTTCCCAAAAGAGAGAATACTCCCCAAGAGGAGTACAAAAAGAAACTACGGTCTAGCAAGTCAGACAGTTTAATTGTTTAAGTCCTCCCCTAGGTGAATCGGTTAAATAGTTTCTGACATGTATCCCCTAGACCGAGATAGAGAGAGAGAGAGAAAATTCAAGAAACATGCATACTGTAAATCACTCCGTAGTCACTGTATAGTGACATTATTGATTATGTTTTTTCTAAGTCTTCTGATTATTGTTGCCAGTATATTGCTGCCTATATACTTCCCTATCTTCAAGCGTGAACAATCTGCTTACAATGTCACTGCCGAACATTCTTTTAGCGAATTACCGCCTCATGAATTATCATACAGACTTGCGCTGCGCAACAACACATTCATTAGTATGTTACACCACTCCCATCAGACTAATAATGCTACAAACTGTTGGATATGTGGCCGACTCCCTCCCTATCAGAAATACCAGGGAGTTCTGCCCCTTTTTCCATACCCATTCACTCACAATGGCTCATGTGGAGCATGGTTTAGAATAATTAATTCCTTAGATCCTGATATTGCTGTTTTCGAAGGAAATTGGGTTTGGGGAAACCTGAACTTAGTTCTGCTTAACGCCTGTTATCCCGACAAGAAGGGACTTCCCACTAGAATAGGAACAGATCTAGAAAATGAAGTATATGGATTAGGTAATTACACAATTAACCTCATGATTCTTACTGTCGAATCCGAAGCTGCACCAGTTCTCCCCGCTATGTCAGTATTGCCAGTCACAGGTGACTTATGTGTCAGAAAGAAGGGTTCAGTACACTTAGGTCATTGTAAATGCACTACTGTGGTCGAATTCAGTGATCAAGGCAAATCTTCCTTTAGAGCTACTCGTCATTCCTACTTTGTTTGTGGCCATACCGCATACATACGCTTACCTTCAGATTGGGATGGCACCTGTTATATTGCATTCCTTCTACCACCTGTTTTTCTAGCCCCTCCTGATTATCACAGAAATACAAATCTAGTAACGTCTAGACTCCGAAGAGATCTCCCGATTGTCGACTATACTGAAACGGCATGGGAGCAATACACAGATTTCAATAAAGGTTTCTTCCCCTACTTAGGTACTGTATTTAATAGTAAACTGATACGAAGATTAACTAGAACACTCGAAGCAGTAGTGAATGAAACTACTTCCGCTCTAGGCAACTTAACAGAGGAGCAATCTGCCATGCGGGTTGTTGTTCTTCAAAATCGTCTTGTTATTGACGTCATTCTAGCAGATAGGGGCGGAGCTTGTAAGGTCATCGGGTCAAGTTGCTGTGTTTTCATTCCAGAAAACGCGCCAACAGTATATAAAGCTATCACACGTCTTCATAAAATTGCAAGTTTGATACATCAGAATCCAGGCACCTGGACTTGGTCCGGTTGGTTCTGGACAACGTTGACCGCTTGGGGATGGAAGATCCTATCCTTCCTAGGCATTGCCCTTGTCATAGTATTCAGTTGCTGCCTGTGCCTACAGTGTGGGCCAGCGATTTGTGGTCTGTGTGCCACATCATGTATTCCGCATTCCAGTTTTCACTCAAAACGCGAAAAGAAGAAAGAAGAGCAAATGATGTTACAAGAACAGACTGATCGATTCATGAGGATCGATATATCATGAAGGGTCCGTAGGGAACAAGGAGGGAATGAGGAAATATAAATTTTATGGTCAAGAAATGTTCCCTAACGTGTACCCCACCGTCTCCATGTACAAGCTTAAAGTGCATGTAACTTCCCTCCTGTGCCAGCTATAAAGACGCAAATACATTTGCGTCCATCGTTAACATGTCCTCTTTCAGATCCACCCTGAATGGGTTGAATATTCCGTTCCTAAGTATGCCATGCCAACGTCTTTCTGTGGTGTACTTTACACGTTTTTCAGCTCTGGCGAAGTAGGCCTCTGAATTCTGCCATCGAGCCTTTTCCTGCCTTCTGACTCTAAAAGCCTCAGCCTGGGCTGCCTCTGTACCCGTGACCTCTGCCTTACTCCCTGTGCGGCTAACGGCGCTTAGCTCAGCCTGCTGCCTGCCAAGACTGTATTCAACCTTCGAATTATCTGTTCCGCTCCTCAAACATACATTCCTGCCTACTAGTTCAAGTAAACATCCTTCCAGCTGCAGAGCAAAGGGCCCGGCCTCACTGTCTCCGTGCAAATAATTCATAGCCTCTGTTACCATGGTAGGCCCATGCCCCCTCGCATCTCTTGCAGACACGTAGACGCTTATACACGCACTCACAGTCAGTATAGAATAGCCTCTGCCCAAGAGACCTTTCTCTCTAGATAATATGGTTCCCAAACATCAGATATCAGATATGATATAGGTACGAGTTGATCTGACATGCCAGACTTCTGTCTCTTTCCGTTAGTGTAAATGTCAAGTCCCCTGCACCCTCCAGCTCCACGTCAATCCCACGTCATGCAGCTGCGCGTGCACCCAGATCTCAGATTTCTGCTGACATTGCAAGATCCTGCTATGACTCCACCTACTTGTGACACTTACATGTGACGTTTCTAGCACACACCTCTATGTTCACGCCCAGTTCACGCCTTCTGATTACGTATTGCTAACACGTGCATACTCTTATCTTGTTTCTCTCAGCTGTTACGCCTACTGTATTGGTATTCATTGTATGATTTAAGTATAAAAGTTATGTCTTGTCAATAAAGTATGCTCTATCCCTTCCTGCACCCCAGTGGTGTCAGGAATCAGATATCCGGTTCTAGAACCATTCCTTTTTAAGGAATAAAACCCCTAAGAACTCTAACACCACGGACTCTGCGTCTTTCTTTCCGATTGAGTTATTCTAATTTTAGTACTTACCTGCATAGAAATTAAGACGGTAATTAAATATTTACCACAAAGTGACAAACGACAGAATAGTGAAATAAAATAAATAAATAGATAAAACCACTTACCTTGCGCTCACCGCATCATCAATTCAACGATGTGGCGAGCGCAAGGTAAGTGGTTTTATTTATTTTATTTTCATTCATTCATAAACTTTATTCAACAGTTAAGTCATAAAAGTACAATATAAAAATATTTTTTTTTTTAAAACCAAGTAAATAAATATTTAAGATGCAATTAAATCGTTTAGTAACTATCAAATACATTTTATAAATAGATTACACTATTTGGTTAAAATTTTGTTTATAAGGAAAAAACAATCAATAATTCATTATACGAATAACGTTGTAATTCAAAAAGGGTGCCAAAATCTAACACTGTGTCAGGATGCCAAATTCTTTGCAGGTACTTTTTAAGAGACAATGGTTCAAGGGAGGCCTAATAAGGTCCTGAAGAGAAAGTGAAATAGCGAATATTTAATAAACGCTAGGGAGCGAAAGATGTAGGTTCAAGTAGAATCTTTTATTTTCTTTTTCTTTTTTATATATATACACAAATCTTTATACTGTTTTTCAGGTGCTCAAGTGAGTAATAAGGTGCAGGACGTGACATAAGTGATCAAAGTGAACGAACTGTCACACAACAACAACAAGGTTAAAAACACAACAAATATATACAATGAAATGGGTGAATTTCCTTGGGTGGGTCGACGGCGTTTCGATCTATATAATTTTAGATCATCATCAGGACTGTTGAGCCTCCTGAAACTTGCCAGTGCGTAATCAGACAAGGAAGAATTATTTGGACAGGGTAACTGAATTTGCTGTAGTTTTCCAGAGAAAGAATATTAGTCTAGTCAAGCAAACTCCTTCAAAGGTTTGAGATAGATCGGGGTCCTACTGGGACTGAATTTATTGGCAATTGTGGAAATCAAGTAAACCAAGTAGCGCTCTGTCACTGTTACTTTGGACGAGGGTCCTACTGGAGTTGTATATTTAAAAGTAATTGCGGTATAAGGGGTCCTGCTAGCGCGGTCGTCGCTATGGCGATATTTTGATATTGAAGCCTGGAATTAATCCCGGCGTGTAGACGTGGCAGGAAAGGGGGTCCGAGTGCCTCGCTGTTAGCTTCTCACATAAATATACAACTCCAGTAGGACCCTCGTCCAAAGTAACAGTGACAGAGCGCTACGCAGTAGGACCCCGATCTATCTCAACCCTTTGAAGGAGTTTGCTTGACTAGACTAATATTCTTTCTCTGGAAAACTACAGCAAATTCAGTTACCCTGTCCAAATAAGGCTTCCTTGTCTGATTACGCACTGGCAAGTTTCAGGAGGCTCAACAGTCCTGATGATGATCTAAAATTATATAGATCGAAACGCCGTCGACCCACCCAAGGAAATTCACCCATTTCATTGTATATATTTGTTGTGTTTTTAACCTTGTTGTTGTTGTGTGACAGTTCGTTCACTTTGATCACTTATGTCACGTCCTGCAACTTATTATTCACTTGAGCACCTGAAAAACAGTATAAAGATTTGTGTATATATATAAAAAAGAAAAAGAAAATAAAAGATTCTACTTGAACCTACATCTTTTGCTCCCTAGCGTTTATTAAATATTCGCTATTTCACTTTCTCTTCAGGACCTTATTAGGCCTCCCTTGAACCATTGTCTCTTAAAAAGTACATTTTTACCCCAGGTTCGCTTTATGGGGTTCCCTTGTTTCTAAAAAACACTAAATTCTTTGCAGGAGCAGAATCGAAGCTGTTCCCAATGCCCGCCCACCGGTGCCACAGCTATGAAAGCTACGTCACCAATAGGGGGGAAAGGGGAGTTGGAGAGAGAGAGAAGAGACACTCCGCCCACAGCTGCCACCAGGCAGTTTTGAGGTTTCTTCTACATCAGATCTTCTGCTGCTTAATAAATGCCTAATGCACAGATGAAAAGGGACATAAGCAAACTACCAACAACACACTATACTTCTATTCTCTTTATCAGCAATTATCCTACCAGCTGTGTTCAAAGTATTTGCCCCTCTTCTATGAGTGTGCATGTAGTAGTTTCATGAAGAGAAATCAGCTTTCTATAATAAAGAGAAATAGAGTTTAAAAAAGAATCTCTCAGGTGTCGTATACTCTAAATAGAAAACCCCCATGGTGAATACCTTGATGTCTCCTCTACTCTGCCTTAGTAAGTTTGTTGTTCACTCAGGGAGGTGCACAAAAATTTACAATTCAGTAGTCTCTTGTCAGTACCTATCCTTGAAGAAGTCGCGCAAAAAGGAACACGGTAGGAATGACAGGGGAAGGGAAGAAACAAGTGAAGCGCAGTGCGGGTAAGGATACGACTGGATAGACTAGTCAAAGTAGAAAACTCGCTGTAGTTTTACAGTACCAGTTTCAACTCAAGGGCTTTCTGCTGTGCGAAGTTACAACTGTACCAGCTTCGTGGATTCAGCCACTCGTTACGAGTCTACAGTCTGCTTCTTAACTTCTGCTGCTTGCAATAATACTGTCGCTGACTTCGCAGTTCCTTGGCTCAGAAGGGAAGACTCTGCTCAACAATGTTGCGCCTTGACTTTGAAGCTGGAATACTGATATGCTGCTGCTCGTGAAGTCGGAATTTCAAATGGTGCTTGAATCCTAAATAACTCGGACTAAGTTTCTCTACAAACGCTGCTCTAACTATAAACTGCAATGTTACTATTCTATGAATATAACAACTCCTATTCAAGTAAATAAACGCGGAGCTTCAAACTAATGATGTCTCCTCAGACGAACTTCTGTTGAAGTGCGCAGATAGAATCTCGCGCACTTCTGAGATCCACTAGACTGTGTAATGCACCGTCCAACCATCGTGACCACGGCGGCGGCCATCTTAGGTGTGCGCGAAATCTACCTTACATCATACCAGAGGTTGACTAACTGGGGTTTTACGATCACTCGTGTCCTTAGTGATTTATGTAAGTCAGTGTGCTGGACTGATGCAATGGTATGCTTCCTGACAGGACCCCCTCTCAAAGACCTATTTATCGGTCTTGGCTTGGATGGGTGTTGAACATGAAATTGTTTTAACAGTTTTGGGGCATGGATGGTCTCTATTGGTTCCCAAGACCTCTCTTCTGGACCATAGCCCTTCCAATCTACTAAATAGTGAAGTTTCCCTTTACGAATTTTAGAATCCAAAATCTCCTTGACTTCATACTCAGAATGACCAGATATGTGTAAGGGTTCTGGAGGTCTAACCAACCTAATCTGAGGGGTAGTCTTTTTCAGCAAGGAGACATGGAAAACAGGATGAATACCCAGTTTAGCTGGAAGTTTCAATTTCCCTGAGACAGGCCCCAAAACCTTCTCAATAGTGTAAGGACCTACAAACCTGGGTTGAAACTTTCTGTTACCTTTCAAATGTAAATTGCGGGATGATAGCCAAACTCGATCTCCTACTTGATATTGTGGTGCAGGCTTATGATGTCTATCAGCAAATTTTTTATAGGTTCTCTTAGCCTTAATCAGATTATTTTCTGCAGATTTATGGAGAGAAGCCAAATCTTTAATTAGATTCTCCACTGCAGGAACTTCTAAGTCCTCTCTTGTCTGGAAAGGGTTAGGATGACGGCCATAATTTAAATAAAATGGATAGTAACGGTGGAGACACTCTTCGCATTATTACATGCGAACTCTGCCATCCACAACATGTCTGACCAATCCCCACCCCTATCAAGAAGGAACAAACGGGGATACTACCCAAGTTCCAGATTAATTCTCTCCATCTGACCGTTAGTCTCGGGATGGTAACTGGTTGACAGTCTGATCTCTACACCAAGCCCCTTTAAGAAAGCCTTCCAAAAATGGGAAATGAATTGGGATCCCCGATCTGATACCACTACTTTCAGGATTCCATGTATTTTGACTATGTTTTCACTAAATAATCTGGCAAATTCTTTGGCAGTAGGTAACCCAGTCAAAGGGATGAAGTGACTCATCTTCGTGAAAGTGTCTACTATTACAAGAATAGTAATATGTCCTTTACTGAGGGGTAAATCTACAATAAGGTCCATGGAAACAGTGTCCCAAGGATGAGTCGGAGTGGGAAAGGTTTGCAACATTCCCTGAGGGCCCTGTCTACAAGGTTTACTCCGAACACATAACCCACAAGATTGGACATATTGTTTCACATCAGAAGATAAACCAGGCCACCAAAAATAACGCTGCACCAAATCCAGGGTTTTAGAAATGCCTTTGTGTCATGCCAGAGGTGACAAACTTGAAGAGCCTTTTGTTGTAAGGTTGTAGTGGGAAGATATAAGGCTTCTTTGTAACATGGCAACTGTTGCTGTACCTTTCGTTCAGTTCCTTGAGCGATCCATCCCTGAATTTCTTCAGACGACAGACATCTCCAAACTTTGTCTTGTAAATTATCAACAGAAATAGTTCCAATAATTTTAGATTCTGGGATGATGGGGTGTGGCTCCACAGGATGTTCGTTCTCTTCCGTATTTATTTGAGATAAGGCATCCGCTTTTCCATTCTTATTGCCAGGACGATAAGTAATAACAAAATCAAAATCTGTAAAATACAAGGACCAACGTAGTTGCCTAGGAGTCAGGGTTTTCGCAGTTTTTAAAAATTGAAGATTCTTATGATCTGAAAATACAGTGACTGTATGTTTAGCACCTAGTAAGTAGTGCCTCCAATCTTTGAAAGCATCCTTGACAGCCAGATGTTCTTTCTCGGCAATAGTATAATTTATTTCCGACTGACTCAATTTTCGAGAACGATAAGTTACAGGATGAAGCTGCCCAGTACTCTGATGTCTTTGTGACAGTAGCCCTCCAATAGCTTGATCAGAGGCATCCGCCTCTACAAAGAATGGTTCCGAGGGATCTGCATGCATCAAGATGGGGTCGGAAATGAATTTCTTCTTCAAACTCTGAAAGGCTAATTCCGCTTCATTAGTCCTTTCGAACCTTACTCCTTTCTTCAGTAGGCGAGTGATTGGTACAATCAGTTGAGAAAATCCTTGGATGAAACGCCTGTAGAAGTTTGCGAATCCTAAAAATCTTTGAATTTCTTTTACCTCTTTGGGAGGTGGCCAGGCTCTAACAGCTTGTGATCTCGTAAGCATTCTAACACCATCCTCACGTGATCTGAATGGTCCTTCGGGTCTTTGGAATATATCAAGATGTCGTCCAAATAGATAATGGCAACCTTGTCAATCAAGTCTCCCATAACATCGTTTATGAAATGTTGAAAAACTGCAGGGGAGTTGCAAAGACCAAAGGGCATCACTCGGTATTCGAATAGGCCAAACTTGGTCCTAAATGCTGTTTTCCACTCATGTTCTTCTTTCATTCGAACCAAATGATATGCCCCACGTACATCAAGTTTTGTGAAAATCTGAGCCTCCTTTATTTGGTCGAACAGAACAGATATCAATGGGAGAGGGTAGTGATTCTTTATCGTCACCTGATTTAATGCTCGATAGTCGATGCAAGTCCGAAGATTCCATTCTTTCTTAGGAATGAAGAAAAGAGGTGACGATACAGGTGACTGGTAAGGTTGAATAAAGCCGTTATTCAGGTAACGATCAAGATATTCCTTAAGATTATCATTTTCCGCCTCTGTTAGAGCGTATATACGGCTACAGGGGAGTACCGCTCCAGGCTCCAATTCGATGGTGCAATCGTAAGAACGATGCGGCGGTAGCAATTCTGCCTCTTGCTCACTAAAAACTGCTCAAAATCTTGATATTCTGCAGGAATACTCATAGAATCTATAACTCCAATGGACTGTCCTCCATAAGAAAGCAAAGCAGCTTGTGAGGGTTCAACCAACCTTTCTCCAGTTGGGTAACAATGTTCCATACAAAATTTTGATTTCATTTGAACTGTACGATTCTCCCAATCAATGGTGGGATTATGAACTGTCAACCACGGTAATCCTAAAATAAATTGGAATTGCGGGGCATCAATAAGATTAAATTGTAGTATCTCCCAATGCCCATCTGCTTGAATGAATTCCAGACCTTCGGTGTGACTTGTGATTGGGCCCAAAGATAAATTCGTCCCATCAACCGCACGTACAGGCTCACTTCTTTCTTTACGAATAGCATGAATCCCCATCCTTTGAGCGTATTTTAGATCACAGAAATTCCCAGTGGCTCCGGAATCCAACATTATAGCCACACCCAAAATCTCTTGATCTCTGAACCTTAAGGTCATATGAAGGATGGCATGGGGAATCAACTGTTTGTAGTGTATTCATTATTAAGTGAGAGTCTGGAGTCGTCTTCTCATCTTTTGCCATCAGAGCGACCCCTTCTACTGATGGTTCAAGGCGTTTCCCTTAATCGGTGTCTTTGGTCGTTTAGGGCACTCTTTAACTAAATGCCCTGAGATTCCACAATAAAGACATAATTTCTATAATCTAAGTTGTTCTTTTTCTTCTTTAATCAGTGGTCCCCGGACTGCTCCGATTTGCATTGGTTCAGAATCATTCTTTGCTCTTTCACCTTCTGCCCGCAGTCTATCAAATCGCGGAAAATTCACCTTCCAGTCTTTCTGCTTTTCTCCTTTACATTCAGAATTACGAAAATCCAACTCCAGGACCAGGTCTACTAAAGCTGATAATTCAGTTGGTCGATTTAGGATTTGCGCCAAAATATCCTTAAGTTCATCACGCAATCCTCTATAAAAAAAGAGCAGCTCTCTTTTCTTCTAGCCAATTAGTTTCTAGAATCAAGTTATTAAATTGAGTCAAATAGGAAAGTAAATCTTTAGATCCTTGACGAAGCTCTAGCAACTCATTATCGGTGGCCTGGGATACCCTTCTTCTGTCAAAAATCCGAAGAAATTCAGTCTTAAAAGAATCGAAATTATAAAGAAAGGGGTCATCATTAGTTATCAAAGGCATTGCCCAATTAGCAGCATCACCTCCGAAGTATGACAGAACGAAAGCTACTTTGGACTGGGGATCTGGGAATAGGGAAGGTCGACACATACAGTGTAATGAACACTGCGTTAAGAATAATTGGGCTTTCTGTGGGTCTCCTTGAAACCTTTCCGGGGCGGCTAAGGGAATAAGTGGAGAAACAGAATGGATGACCTGAGCCACTGTTCTGGGGTCTGTGTCAGGCACACTCTTGGTGGAAGCAGGAGAACTAGTGGCAGGGTTTCCCATTGCCAATCCATCTACCTTTTGAAATAATACTCGGGTTTCTTGGCGAGACGCTACCAATTCCTGTTTTAGATTTTTATTTTCCTCTCTAACTGCACCAATTTCACGTTGAATACTGGCTAACATCTCACCTAATGCTTTGAAATTGAACCCTTCGGCCATTCTGCTCGGGCAAAGAAAATACTTGGGCACTTCAATCTGTCAGGATGCCAAATTCTTTGCAGGAGCAGAATCAACGCTGTTCCCAATGCCCGCCCACCGGTGCCGCAGCTATGAAAGCTACGTCACCAATAGGGGGGAAAGGGGAGTTGGAGAGATAGAGAAGAGACACTCCGCCCACAGCTACCACCAGGCAGTATTGAGGTTTCTTCTACATCAGGTCTTCTGCTGCTTAATGAATACCTAATGCACAGATGAAATGGGACATAAGCAAACTACCAACAACTCACTATACTTCTATTCTCTTTTTCAGCAATTATCCTACCAGCTGTGTTCGAAGTATTTGCCCCTCTTCTATGTGTGTGTATGTAGTAGTTTCTTGAAGAGAAATCAGCTTTCTATAATAAAGAGAAATAGAGTTTCTACTGATGGTTCAAGGCGTTTCCCTTAATCGGTGTCTTTGGTCGTTTAGGGCACTCTTTAACTAAATGCCCTGAGATTCCACAATAAAGACATAATTTCTATAATCTAAGTTGTTCTTTTTCTTCTTTACTCAGTGGTCCCCGGACTGCTCCGATTTGCATTGGTTCGGAATCATTCTTTGCTCTTTCACCTTCTGCCCGCAGTCTATCAAATCGCGGAAAATTCACCTTCCAGTCTTTCTGCTTTTCTCCTTTACGTTCAGAATTACGAAAATCCAACTCCGCCCACAGCTACCACCAGGCAGTATTGAGGTTTCTTCTACATCAGGTCTTCTGCTGCTTAATGAATGCCTAATGCACAGATGAAATGGCACATAAGCAAACTACCAACAACTCACTATACTTCTATTCTCTTTATCAGCAATTATCCTACCAGCTGTGTTTGAAGTATTTTCCCCTCTTCTATGTGTGTGTATGTAGTAGTTTCTTGAAGAGAAATCAGCTTTCTATAATAAAGAGAAATAGAGTTTAACAAAGAATCTCTCAGGTGTCTTATACTCTAAATAGATAACCCTCACGGTGAATACCTTGATGTCTCCTCTACTCTGCCTTAGTAAGTTTGTTGTTCTCTCAGGAAGGTGCACAAAAATTTACAATTGAGTAGTCTCTTGCCAGTACTTATCCTTGAAGAAGTCGCGCAAAAAGGAACAAGGTAGGAATGACAGGGGAAGGGAAGAAACAGGTGAAGCGCAGTGCAGGTAAGGATACGACTGGGTAGACTAGTCAAAGTAGAAAACTCACTGTAGTTTTACAGTACCAGTTTCGTCCCAAGGGCTTTCTGCTGTGCGAAGTTACAACTGTACCAACTTTGTGGATTCAGCCGCTCGTTACGAGTCTACTGTCTGCTTCTTAACTTCTGCTGCTTGCAATAATACTGTCTCTAACTTCGCAGTTCCTTGGCTTAAAAGGGAAGACTCTGCTCAACAATGTTGCGCCTTGACTTTGAGACCGGAATACTGATATGCTGCTGCTCGTGAAGTCGGAATTTCAAATGGTGCTTGAATCCTAAATAACTCTAACTAAGTTTCTCTACAAACGCTGCTCTAACTATAAACTGCAATGTTACTATTCTATGAATATAACAACTCCCGTTCAGGTAAATAAACGCGGAGCTTCAAACTAACGATGTCTCCTCAGATGAACTCCAGTTGAAATGTGTAGATAGAATCTCGTGCACTTCTGAGATCCACTAGACTGTGTAATGCGCTCTCCAACTATCGTGGCCACGGCGGCGGCCATCTTCGGTGTGTGCGAAATCTACCTTACATCATACCAGAGGTTGACTAACTGGGGTTTTACGATCACTCGTGTCCTTAGTGATTTATGTAAGTCAGTGTGCTGGACTGATGCAATGGTGTGGTTCCTGAGACACTGCAAAGGGAAACACGACACATAAGTCAGATAGGCAAAGCATCTTATAATACAGAGTCATCATAAAGCTTGGGGTGTTATAGGCAGTCAGTCGCTAGCTACTTGGGACAGCATTTTCAGACGAATTGGCCATGTCCAACTCAGGAACTTCGCCACAGCAATAGCGATAGGAGGGGCGGCGTCCGAGCACAGAATTTGCAAGGCAACGGCATATCTTCTGATACCCATTGCCTGACAGATAGGCTTTTTCCACATGCTACGTGGTGCAGTATACAGTGGACAAAAAAACAGTATGTGGCCTACTGTATAGCGTTGTTCCAGACACTTAGCACATCTGTCATTATTGGTCCCCCCCCATTTACAAGTGTATTCCCATGTTGGAAGAGCACCCACACTTAGTTGAAAATACAATTTACGGTCGTAAGGTTTCTCAATCAGGTCCCCATACTTCTCCAAGACTGGCCAGGACTTAAGTTCGAGAAAGCGACCAGTAAGATGGGTGGAAAGCCCTTGAGAACTCGCTGATGTAAATACCAGTTCCCAATACCTTTCTTTCAAAATGTTCTTAGAAGGAAACACTGCATTTAGAGGATCATCCAAAGTTCTGGCATCCCAAGCTTCCCTAACAGGGATCGAATCTCCTTTAATCATTTGATTTTATGGAAGGCATCAGTTTTTATGACATCCATGAGACCCCTAGCATAATGTTAAAGTTCCTCTGTACACCATAATCTACGCCAATATAATAGAGGGCGAAGATTCGCTAGATATAAACAAAGTTTTCTTACCGTGATCCAATAATAATGGTCTCAGGAGGGTACTTTGAGGAGGCTAGTGACTTTGCATAAGAACGCATTCTCCAGCAAAGTCAGACACTTCAAGTTTTCGAACTCCCACAGCTCGGCTCCGTATAGCGCCGAGCTCAGAAGCTTCATTCCGTAGATAACTAACACTGGGCTAATTGGTTTAGTTAGGGAGGTTTTGAAATTTGTTAGAAGGATACCTGCTTGCTGTTTGTGCGTCAAAACAGCCTGGTCAAGTTGGCTGTTCAAACACATATCCTTCTGTAAGGTAACACCCATTTATGTAAAAAATTCAACCTGTTCCAGGGGTGATTTATTCATGTACACACTACCTCTGAACGATTTGTGTTCGTTGAAGGACATAAACTTGGTCTTGGAAATATTTATTTCTAGGTGGCTGGAGGCAAAATTCTTCAAATCGCTGGAGGGCCTTCTGGAGACCACTCGGAGTCTTTGAGATTATCAAAGTATCATCCGCGAACATGAGGATTGGAATACGTGTGCCTGCCAACACCGGGGCGTCCGCGGGGCCAGGGAAAGATAGTCAGCCACCCCATTGACGAAGAGTTAGAATAGGGTAGGCGCCATAACGCATCCCTGTCGTACTCCTCTGCCAACAGGGAAGGTTTCCGTTACTTCACCCTGTGCCCCCCACCGGACCCAGGCAAAATTATCCTCATGTAACCGGATGATAAGGGACAAGAACTCTGGGGTCATCCCCATCTCTCCCAGGACTTCCCATAGTTTGTTACGCGACACTAGGTCAAAAACTGCCCTCAAATCAACGAATACAGCATACAGGGCCCCCTTTCCTAGTGACACCGTCCTCCAGTACAGAGTGATAAAGCGAAAAACTTGGTCAATCGTACTGGTTAGGCGGCGGAAACCACCCTGCATGGAACTCAGGATATCGTTATCATCTATCCAGGCCTGGACCTTACACAAAACCAATCTGCCTATAATCTTCTGCACTAAGTCAATTAGACTAGTTGGCCTATAATTGCCTGCTATGGACTTATCGCCCTTTTTAAACACTGGAACAATTTCCGCCCCCTTCCATGAGGGCGGGACGTCGGCTCCCTGAGCAATTGCATTTGCAATATGGGCAATATATGACGCCTGGTTTGTTTATCATTAACAAAGACATCTGCCGGGAAGGAATCCATACCCAGCGCTCTGTTCCCGGTTACCGCTTCTAATGCCCTGTCAACATCTTCAGGAGTAAAGACCACCCCGTCATAATAGGTATATGGGAGCAACTCATGGATGTCTTCGACATTATTCTTGGCATACTGTGGCTTAAAATATTCAACCCATGAATGCTGAGCCACAATATTCTGGGGACAATCCGGGCAGCCTCCCCTATCCCATTTAAATATATCCCAGAACTGTTTGGGGTTCTTCACCGCACAGACATCTTTAAGTTCCTTCCACTTTGCCTCATCCCAGAGCTTTTTTGCCTCCACCTGAGTTTTCCTGTAGCAAATCAGAGCTGCCCTTACTTTGGATACATCTCTCGTTTTCAAGGCCCTTCAGAGGCTATCCCGAGCTTGTTGACAGGCCACATTATACCATCCCTCAGGTTTCCTGCCCTTTTTAGTCCTACCTGTGCTACGCTCACAAAAGTAAGATTTTAGGCAATCAAAGAGTTTGGTATGGACATCGGTCACAATGGAAAGAGAATCCACACTAACATCGCTAGACCCCAGCACGGCTAATACATTAGTTACATCCTTATTAAATGCGGCCAAGGTTTCAGGGTGTTCAACAATTCTACTCCATTTTAAGTGGTGCATATCTTTGGCTAAGACAAGATCAGGTGCTATAACATCCTGTGGGACTGGTACCCCCTCAGCTAGAGACAGGTTGAAAATAGAAGTAAGTGGATTATGGTCACTCTCTATACGGGTAGTTACCACCATATCCTTAAGATAGGGCCACAGTCTTAAATGAACAAGCAAATAGTCTATACAACTAGACCCGTGGCCATTATCGTAGGTGTTGGTTCCTAACCTATCTGATATAGTGTGCCCATTGGCTGCCCTCAGGTGATTACCCATACACAATCCTTTCAGTTGAATGGCTGCCTCGGTCCATTTCCTATAGGAGCCAACTCAAGACAGGGGATATCCCACCTAAAGTCCTCCTCTTCTGTGAGGCGTTGATCATCATGCCCTAGTGGCTCAAAGGTTGTATTAAAGTCTCCCGCTACAAGAGGCAAGAAATTCGGTGGCATGGTCTCTAACAGCTCTTCCAAGACGGTTAAAACCTCAGATTTATTTCCCCCTGGGTGGCCTCGAGCATAGACATTAAAGATATCTAGGCTAATACCTGAAGGAACACTAAATCTCACTACGAGAATATCCCTATTACATACTGGACGTTGCTGAATGTTACATCCTAGGTCCTGCCTGACCAATATGACTAGCCCACCAGCCGGGCGACCCCTGTCTTTTTTTATCGCGGGAACATAAAAGTTAAGGTAGCCTACGCGGAAGACAGGATCCACTGCCCATGTCTCTTGATAATGAGAGGGAAGTCACATTTTTCAATTAAATCGGACCACTCCGGTGACACTAGTTTTGGACCCAGGCCCGCTAGGTTCCAAGAAATCATCTAAGTAGTCCCATTTCCACGAGACAGGCCACCAATAGAGTCCAACCTTTCTGTGCAATCACATTGCCTATCCACATTACCAGGGCCAGAGGGTAGGATCAAAGTTGTTTCTCCCAAAGGTGGATATAGCGGTGTCTCATCACACAGGTGGACTAGATTGCTATTCCCTAGTTCTGGTTCCATACTAATAGAGTTAAAGGCTAATGTTTCAACATCGCCATTAGCGATACCTGCAGATGAGTTGATTCCCCTGCTTAAAGTTCCCTGACTGGGCTCTGAATGATATACCCCATGTCTGAATGGGGGGGGGGACTGTCAATCACAATCCTCCAACCCAGACAGCCTGTCGAAACCATTGAACAACCTTGTTCCTTTTTCATTACCCCAAGGCTCTATGCCCCTTGCTGGTAGCGTATTTCTGGTGGGCTGGAGTAACGCTCGATAAAAGTAAGTAAGGGGTAGGGAACGTATTGAGGTTGCTGAACTTGCCATGGGCCAATCACAGATATATTCCGCAGCCCTTCTTTCCCTAAAGTTCACATTGATACAATCTCCCTCAATAGACTTTTTTTGTGGACCCATCCAATCTACACGCCTTGCGAACAGGATTTAGGCTGATACCTTCATTGGCAAGGGACGATTTAAGTTAAGTCAATGGATACACTTATTCTTGAGGTCCCTATACTCCTCCCTTTTATCCTGACTTAAAGGAGGGACCCCCACAAGTACCACCACATAGGGGATGGATTTGGGAGGGAGATATATACACGGTAATCTTTTTACTAGTGGCACGCAAGAAGTATCCAGATTTACTTGAGAGATATGTGATACCACCCTATAGACTTCCCCCATCACAGCCCCGCCACTCGTCACAGATTGATTAGATACAAATTGATTTTCCAAAGGAGGAAAAGTGGGAATATGCAATGGAACAACAGCATTTGTAACAGCAATAGTTTTACTAACAATCAACTGGCCATTAGAGTGGCCAATTTCATTTGGATGCTCAGTCAATGTTGGGTGGTTAACATTGAGACCTTTGCCCCATGAATCAGTCCATGCCTGGGCCGACGCAAATGACAGTTCGAGGCATGCTAGTCTATTTTCGATTATGTCTAGTCTGTCATAAATTAGGAGACATGTTTTTTTTAAAATGAATTCCACTTTAGACCAAAAGTCCGGCCCCATCTCGGCAGGTAACTCGTCACCAGGAGTCAAGGACAGGGTTATCACTTCAATAGGGAGTTGGCCTGGATCCGAACTGTAGAGCACTGGTGATGCAGCATTCATATCATCTGTGTTGACTTTCCAATTTTTGTCTTTCTTTCCTTTAGCATTACCGCCCCCACGTTTCCTTTGATTTTTAGAACTTTGACTTGTCATTAATTGGGACAGACCCTGCTTTGCGCTGCAGACCGGGGCTTAACGCATTGAACCGATGATTCGATAAAAGTGCTAGGGGGTGGCTTCAATACATTCCTGAAGCTCGAGGTTACATCATCGGTTACAGGGAGGCAAGGCTGACTTTCTGCCTGATGCTGTACGCTATTTCCTTCTCCTGCATTATTGTAGCCTGCCTCAATGGTTTCTGAAACATGAGGTTGTAGCGGTGACCGAGCCTGAGCCAGGGTACCCAGTGAGGAATGTTTTTCTAAGGCAATATCCAGAGACAGTCTTTTTTCTGTCTGTACAATTTCATGGGCTAGGATTGAGGATGCTCTTATTAGGAACTGGTCCAGGGTTCCCACTATAGAGCCGCCAGAGATCGTTTTTCTACCTTTCCTGCCCATAGGTGAAGACATTATGTGATACCGCAATAGGGTCAAAGCCTTAGTGGTTACTCGCTAAAGTAGTGCAGTGACAGCTTGTAAGAATGATTGATTTTGCAATGACCTCACAGTAAAGATTTTAGGCGAAGGCCCGTCCCATCCTCAAACATTCTCTAACGGGCTCAAACGGGCCCGCCCTTGGCCCGGGCTTCGCCCGGCGCCGCCCGCGCACGTCCTGGGACGCGGGACCTCCAGCGGTCTTTTCTGCGCCACCTGGCGCGAAATAGGCGTGTGCGGCATCCGACCGCAAGGGTACCTGGGCGATGTAGTTGCCCCCCCCCCCCCCCCCGTGGCCAAGCACTAGGGACTAAAAAGGCAGCGGCAGCGGGGGGACCGTTGGCAACCGTCCCCACGTCTCAAGGGAGAAGAAGAAATTACCCGGTTTCAAAGGGCGTCCTGGTAGGTTTTGCTCGCCCAGTATTTCAGCAGCACTATTCTGTCGTTTGTCACTTTCACCCCCACCCCTGCCCCGTACACCGCACCTACCTGCATTGGCTGCCACTGCTCTCACTCCACTCTTATACAGCTAATGGCCTATATATAATTCTGTAACTTGGCATTGACTTGGTGAAGTTCTCAATCCCATTCTTCTACTTCTATTTGCAGTGATTTTCCACGTTCTTTCTTAAAGCCCAAGCTTTTAACATTTATATCTCATTGTTATCTGCAATCATAATATCATTTGGTTTTGACTCTATCTCTTATGCAGATAATAAACAGCTTGTAGATTCAAATTAGGATTATATAGGCTATACTCATGAACGCTTCTCTTCTTGTATGCCAGGGGTGGCGTGATGGAGGAACAACAACAGCCTTAAGTTTTACCTGATAAAACAGAGATTCTCTCATTTGGCAAGCAATCCTCCATTTGGTCTTCACCTTGGTTCCCGGCTGAACCGTGTATAACCCCCCACTCCAGCATTGTTTACTAGAAACCTAGAGATTCTCTTAGATGCCTATAATCTTTTGCGCCTCAGAGTCTGCTTTATAATAATCAGAATCCTCTGTAAAGTGCTTACCACTATCTTCATGGAAAACTGTAACACAGAGCCCAAATCCCAGTATACTAGAATATCTTATTAACAGACTGCAGGTGGTACAAAATGCTGCAGCTAGGATTGCTCTGAATCTTCCACGCCAAGAGTCCGTATGGGAGCATCTTATGGCATTGCACTGGCTACTCATTCGAAAACATAGTGGGCCTCATTTGTGAGGCCGTGCATCACTTTTACGCCGCCGGTGCGTCACTTTTTGTGGCGCACCCGTGGGGTAAAAAATGCGCCTTGTTGCGCCATATTTACAAAGTGACGCATGTAGGTAGATGCGTCACTTTGTAAACCCCTGCGCCACATTATACCTGCGCCAGGTATAATGTATGCAAGGGGGGCATATTGACGCAAGGAAGGGTCGTAAAAGTGAGGCAGTGAAATCTATGAGATTTCACTGCGTCACTTTTAGGACGCTGTTGCGTCAAAATCTTGCATCTGCCTCACAGCAGGCGTGAGACTGATGCAGGCCCTTTCACATGGGGCTTGCCCCATGTGAAAGGACGCATTGCTGGAGTTGCGTCACTTTTGTAACACACTCCAGCAATGCGCCACTTTTGCGCTTACAAATACGTCAGAAATACTGACGTATCTGTAACTCTTGCGACATGATGCGTCATACATTAAATATGACGTATCAGGAATGTCGTAAGGAGTGTGCACTGAGAAGTGACGCATCGCTGTTTTCATGCAGCGATGCGTCATTTCTCATAAATGAGGCCCAGTATATTTAAAGCTCTATGTATAGCAGAGCTTGTCACAGTTCAGGTCCCTCATATTTAAGGAAAAGGCGGACTGAGGTATTGCAGTCAGGGCGACGGAGTAATGCTTTTTGCAGTTTGATGCAGGGCTCCGTCAGCATGACGGATCCCTGCACCAAACTGTTTTCTTTTTCATTTCCCAAAGCGGATTTCCTGTTTGAAAAATAGCAATGACGGTCAGTAAGAAAACGGCTACATGTCTGCCCATTCAAATTGGGAGGACGGACATATAGCCAAATCTCCGATCGGCTCTAAAACCATGAGGCCATCGGAGCAGTTTCGTCATGGAAGAGACTTTACACATGATCTTGATTAAAATATGTTGTTACACATGAACGCATTGACCATGTGTTTTCATGAATGTGGTGCATGCATCAAACACATGTAACATTCAGTACAGCTTGACAGCTGCTTGATACACGTATTGATGGCCGTTCATCAGTGCGCCTACATTCATGTCAAGTACATTTCCATTAGTCAAAGAAATATAACTTATATGGTGGGGGCTTTACTCGAAGGACAATGTATTCAAAGGTTCATAAAAAATGAGAAATGAGGCACTTTATTGCATATTGAATGTGTTTTATGACAAACATGTAGATCAATACATTGGTTGCATCCCGCTATATAAAACTTTATAAATAAATAAATTAACTAAAGGACTCTGAAATGTTGGGAGAGGGCATTACACTCAGTTATTCACTTACAATAAATAAGCAAAGATTGCAGCAGAGAATGTTTTCGAAAATGTATGATTGGATGTGACATATGTGGAATGTATTTACATCTCTTAAAGGCTTTAATCATGAACATGCATGTACTTACACGTTGTGTTGACGCCTATGCATTTATATGTGTATATTATTTCATGTTGACACAGGTGTCTGAGGGTGCTATTGTGGATCAACATAATCCATAGCTTATCACTGTCGCTCACCGCTCAGGTGGTTTGCACAGAACTAAGACAACGGAAACTCTTGTGATGGAAAGAGCACCCAGAAGGGTCCTCACACCCACCTTCACCCCTTTGTCCTGCCACACCTTATGAACCTGATGTAGGACACAGCACAGGGCTGAGGTCAATATGTCCTGCCTTGTGCAGTGCAATATTATGCAACTTTTAACAGGTCAATACAGTATTGCATTCTACTTCTAAGAAGTAGAGAAGTGCTTGTACTCTGTGTTCCAAAGCATCTGAAACCAGGCATTTGAAATCTTGGTGCCACATGGCTCATTAATGATTTCATGTACTTGGATGTGTGTTCCTTTGTTCCTCTGTTATGGGACAGTAAACGCCAAGAGAAACAGTCAGGAGATATGGAGTGAGAGGACAGGCAGAATCACATATCTGAAAAAAGTCATATGTTACCATATTTGGGTAACAAATTCAGTCTGATTGTGTTTATATGCGGACATGCATAATAGCTGGTTACTATGCAGATACTCTCTATCAATCACCACTCTCCATACTCAGTTGCTTTTATTCGTGCTGTAATCTCTGACTTGCAATAGATGACGCTGTCTTGTGTTGCACCAGGGAATGTGGTGTAATTTTACATACCTGCGGCCTCAGGTGTAGTCGTCAAACAGATTGAGCCACTGGTGGTATGTACTTTTAGATATCTGCTGAAAGTTTATTCTGGGAGTTAACATCAATACAGCAATTCAAACTATATTGAAACCCATTTGGCTCCAAAACAATGGCTGAGGATTGCCTCCAAATCGTGAAGGTTTATAAATGAATTAGTCAAAGTCCAAAGGTTGTATGATAGAGGCAGGCAAGGCTCAACCACGCGTGCCTCTACCAAGCAGTCTGAACCACAACTGCGACTTGACCACGCATTCCTTTCCCACGCATGCCTTTACCATGCAATTTCATGATAAAGGTATGACTGGTAAGGATGCATGCATGGCTACGTTTGCCACTACTACGACCCCCCTCCTCCCTTCCTAAGCCCTAAATTACAAACCCCCTACCTGCCCCTCCGCCCTAAGCCCTAATTTACAAACCCCTTATCTGCCTCCCGCTCTGAGCCCCAAATTACAAACCCCCTATCTGCCCCCCACCGTAAGCCCTAAATTACAAACCCCCTACCTATTTCCAACCCTATGCCCTAAATTACAAACCCCCTACCTGCCCACCCCGCCCTGAGCCCTAAAAATGCCCCATTACTAAGCATTCTCCCAAAACCAGCCTTTAAAGCTACCCCAACCCCCTCCTCCTGCCCTGTGCCCTAAACACTTGGCCCTACATTAAAAGTACCATGAAACCCTCCCTCTCCTTGAGCCCTAAAAACTTGCTCCCGACCCCCTGAAAACGACCCACAGATGCAAGCCCTAAAACATTGCCACTGATACCTCCCCACTCCCGCCCCCAAAAGCAAGCCCCAGCCCCACTTACCTGTCTGTGTCCGCTTGCCGTTTCGACGCTCCTCTTCCTGTTTGGAGTCCCTGCCCACCCCGAACACTATAGCGCATTTGCCTTTACCACGCACATGTTTGGGCAGGTGTGGTTACACTTGCGGGCTTCCGGATCGCGAGGCTCTGGCCACGTAGTTACAAATGTTTCCCAAGTTCTCTTGGTGACTCATTGTCAGTTAAAAATTAAAATTCGATAAAATTAATCAATCCAACAGAATAGGGTCAAGAAGATGGTAACATAAATCATTAAAGAGCACAAAATACAAAGAAGAGAAAATACCAGTTACAAAAATACACTTCCTTAAACTACATAAAGCATCTAAAAATGACAAAGGGAAATTGAAAGAAGAAGGGGTCAGTCTGAAGCAAACAAAATTAAGGTTCATGGTATGTAAGAAGCATAAGAGTTCAAGAGTCTAACTCAAGAACAGGGAATACGAAATCTCAGCAGCTTTAGGGAAAGGTCTTCCCTTAGCAGAGACAGGACACGATCTCCTAATAACTATCCTAAGACTCATACTTAAAACATTGTATTCCCTCTCAAGAACTTCTTCCCACCAACTACTATGAACTGGAACCCATCAGGCTGCTCATTTCCTTGGAACAGGTAAACTCCCCTCATTACCATCATTGAACAAAAGTTCTCACAGTTGCATGACCTTGGATGAATCATCTGCCCAGACTGCATGGTCCAGTAGGGCCTTTCTCATTCCCATGCACGGTGTAAATCACAAGAACTCACCATTAATCCTATCTCCTCTAACATTTCTGAAAGCAGAACAATAAACTACTCTTCAAACTGGCATAGGTTATCTTGCTCCTGCAAGGAGAAGGAAAATGTGAAAGCACATTTCGAAATCAACATTATGTTGCACAGTTAAAGGCAGCTGAGACCTACTCACATTTAAGCCAACGCTAAGAATACACATTTGAGTAACATGAATATACTATAGGTTAAGTGTTAAAGTTCAGTCACAAAAAGTGAGTCTTCTTTATACATGTTTATCCGCACATTAACACACGGATTAACATATGATTAATAAAGATTGTGAAGCATACATTTTTCGCTGCTCCAGTGGCATTCATAAGGGTCAAGTATACAATGCTTTTGCAGGTTGTTTGCACATTGATGGAATGTGAGCAATGTAAGTTATGATACAGATGTTCAGTCTACCAGGCGGTGGTAGAGCAAAATGTGCACAATCAAGTGGAACAAGCTGACGTGGAAAATGTGCAAATGTTTATCCCCCCCACACCCACCCCCTAGTGCCTTGAGATCCTTGCAGGTGAGTAGCTGCTCTTTACAAAACCCTGATTGATTGATTGTTTGATTGATGCTGTGCAAAATTCTGCCTGTCCTGGAGCACCTGCTGCATGGTGATGAATTGCTGTAGTCTTGGCTTTGGCATTTGCATTGATGTGACTGTGAGATGTCATCTTTGATGCCAGTATCCTCTGAAATTTTGTAGGTTCCAGGGAATAGGGGAGCAGCAAGTACACTAGCATGCGAGAGTACAGTATTTTATTGAAACATTTAGACAGCGCTTACTCCCCTTATGTGGGGTGTTGAAGAGCTTGCATATATGGGTAGCACTCTACACAGTGTAGGTTTTGTGGTTAAAAGTGCTGTGTTTGTTTTCATCATATGTGTGAATTGTTTCCATGTTTTGCGTGATGACCACCATGGTGCAGTTATCTTGTTATGGGATGCTATGCTCAGCAGTGTGATGGATGAAGATGAGTGAGAGATAGGTGCGCAGAATAGGTTTTCAGTAATCTCGCAGCTTTGAGCATCTGTACAGGTCCCTTGTTGCTTTTCTTATGTTCCTATTCCACTTAGCTGGTTTCCTGCACTGGGTTGTCCATTCAGAGCTGTTGTGTTTAAAGTATATTTCCCAGAGCAGGTATAGGTCAAAGGGAGAAGTGGTGGAGAGATTAGCTGGGATGGACTTTGTTAATATCATTCCAAATCTGATTGTCATTGTGAGATGCAAAGAAGTGGCCGTAGTTTGCTGCTAGTCGGGACCTGCAGTGTAGAGCCCTACTTTGGCCAAAGGCATATGGCAGATCTCTTCAGTTATTCTATTCCTTTTCAATTTGTGGTGGGTGATTTATTGATTTGGATTGGTACAGTCCTCAGAGATGGATATGACCATATGACCATTAGCAGTTTTGCCTATGGGAGTGTAAGAGTGGCAGGCAGTAAAGGGGAAATAATTAGGCAGCCCGTGGGAACTACAATCGACTGGCTGGCTGCTTAGTGTTATGGTATTAGTTTTAGTGTGGGTTATCTAATGTATTGGTATTGCATTATATGGCACTTACTACCCTGACAAGCCTAGTTATTTTTTGGTAGTTATTATTGGTTACTTGGATTAGTTTTGAGCTCTACAGGAACCATTCCATGCCTTTGCTCCAGTATCTATGTGGTAGATTACATTAGTGGGAGTTAGGAGTGATCTTTAGTGGGAGAGGGGATGTGGGCATTTCATGCATTGGTTGGCATTATTAGTAAATTAGTAAATTACTTTTAAAGAAGAGGTTGTGATCTTTGAAATAAGTTGCGACCAATTTGCAGAGATACAATAGTAAGGGTTAAGACAAACATGCATTTTATTTAGTGTAGGCTGTGCTAAGAGAGAAGATGCATGCAGAGGATGGAAAGGAAGGAGAGATGATTTGAAAGTAAAAGGAGAATCAAGAGTAGGAAGGATTGAGGCAGTCAGTTTTCATGCAGTGCTCTAGAAATACTATGGAGGTTTTTGAAAAAGCATGCAAACCTATAGGAAGATATGTCAGAGCCAAGTTGTGTAATGTGATCAATGTATTAAATTTCATGTTTGTATGTCATGAAACAAATGGTTAATGTCCCATTTAGTATCAAAACTCTTTTAAAAGCAATCCTGCAGAAAGTTGTTATGTTTATGTCTACTCTTACACTTATTTGAATAAATGTATGTGCTGTAAAAGTTCCCAAATATCAAACAGACACAAGAGTAAAGCCACCATTATGAGTCATTCAGTGACAGGGAAACTATATCTACCCTCAACTTGCATAATTCTCAACATCTATCTTTAAAAATGGCTGATGATAAAACTACGAAGGCCGCCACTTTCATCCATGATATTTCTTATTCTTAGTGGAAGTTCTTAGGGACATTTATTTATGGAAAGTCAGATTAGCAGATGGGCAATGAATGCCTGAATGCTCTTGACTAACTGGTGGTTCAACCATTTGAAGCAAGTCATTTCTACTTATCATTGCCAATACATCAGTGTAAAGACAGCAAAGAGTCCTGAAAGATCTTGAGGTTCTTTACACATCACCCTCAAAACCTTTGCCAACCTCTTGTCAAGGAGAAAAAGAGGCAATAGGACACATCAAACAAAGAGATGGTATAATGTAGATTTTCCTAGTAATTTACGAAGGAAAGTCTTAATTATGCTATCTTAATTTGCTTTAATTTAGTAGCAGCAGTCAAGAAAAACAATAAAAACTACAAATCCCTTGAGGCTAAGCACAGTTAGCAAATGCGAACAACAAACATAATGATCACCAACCAATAGCCTAAAGGTATATTGTATAACGTCCCGCTTGATTGTAAACAGCCCTCTTTTCATGAGCGAGAAGTTAGAAAGGACCAGAAAATAAAGGAAAAAGGTATACAATAGAACGAGTTAGAGTAATCATAAACAGTTCCTCACAAAGGTTCATGAAAGCGAATCGCCAAGAAGGATCCAAGGAAGCTGGCCCATAACCAAGTGTCGATGCAGAGGAGTGAGGCAAAAAGATTGATACTGAAAGGCCCCCATTTTTGGGACAGAGACTGGAAGACCGAAGGATGAGGTTTTTAATCGCTGACGTCTCAAAGATGACAAGTGGACCAGTCTGCAATGGAATTGAGGCTGTCTGGAAGATATTCTGCATGGACAGAGATCTTTTTGAGAAGACAACATTCACAAAAAACCTTTTGCTAGCCCTGCTAGAGGTTTGGATTTGGTGCCACCCAAATGACTATGTAATAGTTCGAAGAAGAATGGAACATTGAACTCTGTCCTTTGCTAGGCTTTTTATTGCAAAGGAGCCTGCCAGCATCTTTTAACAATTCATGTGCAATTTGGACTCTTCTAAGGACCATTTGCTTCCACTACTGTTCTAGACGTGACTCTAGATCAGGGGTCTTCAATCTGTATGGTGCGACCCCAAGGGGGTCCAGTGAGTCTGGGAATGGGTTGTGCATTCCCCAGCTTCACTTGTCCCTGAAATCCAAAACTTTGCTTTCCGTTTGGAAAAAGACAGCCGTCCTGGGACTACTAATTTAGATCGTTATCAGCTGCTTGACTGAATTAAATGCAAATGTGCCTATCAGTTTATCTGCAAGTGTAAAGAATGTTTGGGAGCATTCTAGCTTTAATCGAACAAATCAGTCCAAGATTTGTGATGACACAGATTTAGGGCCCCATTAGGATGGGGCCCCATTAGTCACCGCCGACCCGGCGGGGGGCAATCCGCCCGTCATCCTTGCAGAAATTACCCCCGCCATATTACAATGGCTGGGGGGTCCGCGGCGGACGGGAAGACCGTCCGCCGCTTTTTCGCCCGGTCGACATGTCAACCGGGCAGAAAAGGGTTCAATATGGTGGCGGTGTCTGAAAGACACGGCCAGCTATATTAGAATTTGGCCTTGGAAATGCGCCACGGAAAGACATGCGGAGTCTACACGGGGGGCCTGTTGCGGGCCCCCAGGGACTCCGGGGGTGGGGGTGCACATGGGGGGTACTATGGTAACCCCCTGCATTTCAATGTACACCGTGGCAGGCACTGCGTGCTACCTGTCATGTTGTGCATTAAAAAGCACAACATGCATTTGTGGCATTGCAGCCGGCGGTGCTTTCAGCACCGCCCGCCACAATGTTAAAAATGCAGGATGCGCCTGCCATTGTGGCGGGCGCATCCTAATGGAATGGGATGTTCGAGACCGCCGCATCTTTAGCGGGCGGTCCCATTTCCCACTGGTATGGCGGGCGGACAAAGTCCGTCCGCCAAACTAATGTGCCCCTTAGTTTTTTGAGTGGAAGTGCAAAGAGTTAACAGTAGACTGGGAAGGGCTTGCTTTTAATTTTAACTGCATTTACGCAGCCCCGCCCCTTAATACCCCTAAAGAGGTGTTGAAAGGACAGTTATGTAAAAGAAAAATTGCATTACATACGCTCTGGTACTATTAAAATCTATACTTTGAATGCACCATTTTATCGTAAAACTATTTGCATGTTTTGCAGCTTTCTATCTTACACTGAGTAATGCAAGTGTAAAAACATTACTTACATATTCACAGGGCTTTCTGTTACAGGCTGTGACCTCATAGAACTCAAAATACACGTCACTATTCTCCACTGCACCATTCAAGATTTAATTATGTGTCTCTCTGGTTACACACAGACCTCTGCAGTGCATTAGCTAGTAGATGATTCATAATGTACTACAGTGCATTTCACACTAACAACTTTTTAAATTTATTTTTCATTTACATGCCCATTATTTTATATGTAGATACCTGTTGGTGAAAGACCTAAAAACGTACAGAATATTTTAGTGCTTATTTATGAGGTGCTTGCATCACCAGATCATCACTTTTTTTGATGCTCCAGTGGCGCAAGCGTCTCAACTATACCTATGAGGGGGTGCAAAGTCACCCTGTATGGCTTTGCACGGCCTCATAGATATGGAGTAAGCCATAGCAACGCAAGTCACTGCATTGCCTTACTCTGCGTCAAGGAGGTGTTCCATGGGCTTTGCGTGAAGTTCCCACGTAACACCCATGGATTTTGATGCTGCACCATATTTACAAAGTCATGTAAACCTGAGGCAGCTCCAAAAATGGACGCCTCTGCAGTGGAGGCATAATGAGGAGAAATGTTTTCATTTCTCCTCGTGTTTTCCTCTTTCCATGAGTGCTGTATTCTGCAGCTCACATAGAAAGAGACAAATGCCTCTCTGGATTGTTTTTGTGAAAGAAGGTGCCCCTCTCTGTATAAAAACAATCCTGCCTATGTTTGTGCTAGGCAGCAATTTGTGCGCCAACGCAAGAGAAAAGGACAGGAATGCACCGTATTGCTAAATACTGTGCATTCTTGCCCTTTCACATTGGTATAGGAAAGCGCAGCAAGAAGACTTGCAGTGCTGCCCTACGCCAATTCCTCATAAATGAGGCCCTTTGTTTTAACTACACCCCCACGCTCACTGACCTATGGTTTGCTAAACACTGTTTAATATTATTCCCCACCATAAAAAAATATTTGTTGTGGGAATTGGGGGGCGTTTATGGTTGTTGATAGTTGTCGATGATGAGGATTCTGGAAATTTTTGTCAGGAGGGGGTCCTTACGTCTAAAAAAGTTTGACAAGGGGGTCTTGGCATCAAAACGTTTAAAGACCTCTGCTCTAAATCAACGTTGACCAAACCTGAGTAAGCTAGCCCTATGCGAAGAGGGCAAATCTTGAGGCATTGAAGGGCACGGCAGTGGAGGGGACCTGAAAAAATCGCTATGATGGAAGAGGAAAGAAGACCCTCTACACATTCCAGGGGTCAGAGAGATATTTGGGGACTGTGAAGAGTATGAAGGATCACTGATTTAATTGCTTTTACCTTTGAGAGAAGAAGATGTAAGGTGGCAGTTGATGAATTTATGAGAAAATCTAGAAATCTGATCTGTTGAGAAGGCATGAGAACTGATTTTTGTGTGTTTAAAAGGAACCCAGATCTGACAGGAGAGAACAGGTGATATGCAACTGGGCGTGAAGTAGCTGAATGTCTTGACTCATGAGTAAAACGTTGTCTAGATAAATTATGAGTCTGATGCCTAGAGACCTGAGATAAACTACTACCGGTGTCATTACTTTTGTTCACCACCATGGTGCTGAAGAGAGACCGAAGGGGAGAGAGCAAAATTGCTATGTTAGTCCCTGCCACTGGAACTAAAGACATTTTCTGACTGATGAATGGGAATTGTGAAATAAACATCTTGAAATTTTAGTCTTACATACAGTTGTGCTGACATAAACGTCTCTGAGATGAATTATAGTCTCCATTTTGAAATGTCAGTGAACAACAAACTGATTGAAAAGCCTGAGGTTGATAACCGGATGCATCTTCTTTTTCTGCACCAGTAATGGGGATTGCATTTCTAGGGAGATGAGATTGGTCATGTCTCATGAAAACCTTGGAGGAGGAGGAGGAGAAGGAAAAACCCTTTTGAAGGATGGAGCATAAAAGATAACCTTGAATTGTGTTGAGAACACACGGATCTGCAGTAATTGTTTGACATTTTGGAAGAAAAAACTAAAGACGGCACCCCAAAAGAGGGTGGCCAGAAGTGAGTCTCACCTTGTTGAGTGTAATTTCGAAAGTTCTTATATCCGCTGCCCCGGTAACCTCTGCGTCTTTGCGGACAGAACTGTGGTTTGTAGTCCTGATAGAAGTTGTTTGAAATAAAAGAGCCTCTTGATTCCTGTTTATGATAGGACCGGTCCGTTAAGCGGCTCCTGCCTTTACCAGGTCATGCAAAAACACATTGAGAGAACACCTTTTTTAAAGATTGCGGGGCTTTGCCCAGTGAAGAAAAGTCATTCACATATTTGCCTAGGTCCTGGATAAAGGAATCCCCAAAGATGAGACAGTCAGCCTTAATGCCTGGATCCAGCATAGCCAGGTTCGCAAATTTGGGGTCGAGCTTCAATAGAAGGCCTTTTCTCCGTTCATGAGTGATTGCAGAGTTGGCTTTGCCAAGGAATCAAAAAGCTCTTTGGATCCACATTGAGAGATCATGAGGTTAAATATCTGTATTATCCAATCTAGCAGCCTCCGCCATATTAAAAATGCGAGCAAGTGGGACCATGAAATCAGGCCATTTGTCCTGGTATGTTTACCATGCCTTGTCAACGTCCTTCCGTGGGTCTTTGCCAAATTTAGAAAAGAATGTGAGTAAAGACTGGTCAACAGATGAAGTGAAAGTAATATTAGAAGGAAAGGAAGGTCTCTGACATTCGGGTCTAAATTTACTTCTGGTTTGCTTGTCTAATGGGAGATGAAGTCATGAAGAGAAGTAGTCACCTACATGGGCAGCAGAAAACCACTCTGGTGAATTAGGATGTCGAATCAGCGTGGGATCAAACATCAGAGAGCCCTCAGTATCCAGTACTGCTTTAGTAACCACTGAATCCAATTTAGAATTTTTGGAATGAGGAGGGAAAGAAGAAAGGTCATTGATTCCAAGTATATCAGTAATGTCATTTGCACCTCCATTTCATCATCAGTGTGCAAGATGTTCAAAATAATTATTTGTTGAGAAGTATCTTTGGTATTCTTGGTCTTAGACTTGCACTTACCATATAACTTAGTATTCCCCTCCATGGAAGGCGGCTTAGGAGGAGCTCTGCTCTCAGTCTGGTGTGAGGGAACCTCACTGTTCACATGTGCAAAATCATTTGTGGGGTTTCTAACTTGTTTTGCTTTAACAGGAATAATTGAAGATTTACGCTTTCTGCTTTCCCCTGCAGAATGGGCCAGTAAAGTCTTTGACATCATGCTCACCATAGGATTTTCTATGTTTTTACATCTTCTCCATAGAAGCAGAGACTGCTTGTTCAACTGTCATTATTTGAAAAGGGGGAACTCTCTATTTCCATTGTAATACTGGGAGCCAGTGAGAATCAGGCAAATAAGAGTTAAAGAGAAGGAGTGGAGGGCAGTGCCTAAAAACACCCCCGCTCCCCACCCCCCCAGGATGTGTATATAGCTGAAAGGCCCATTGACTAGAAGGAAGAAGGCAAAGAAACAGACCACGCCTCTCCAGACAGAAGAGAATGCATGCATAGATAAAAGCCATGCCCCTTCTGACATCGTGTCAGCACAGCCGAGCAGAAAACCACCACCGTAACTGAGAAAAAGAAACGTGGCCAATAATGAGGACTGCAGCAAAACCGGAAGTGTGTATAAACACAACAACCTATTCAACGCCAAGCCGATAATGTCCCAAAATGGCAGATACAAATAAATTGAGGGGAAAAGAACACCGCATGGGCAGATGAAAAGGAAAACAAAACAGTGGGCATGAAGAGCTGAACAGTAACAAAATGTAGCGGTCTTAAAACAAATTAAAATTGCCTTAACCTTGATAATATTCACATTATGTAACTATGAATACAATAAGTGAATGAAAAGTAACGTATCTTGATTGAAAACAGCAAGAAAAGAGGGCTATTCGCAGTCGAGCAGGAAGTTATACAATATATTGTTTAGCTATTGGTTCATGATCATTACGTTTGTAGTTACCATTGGCTAACTGTGCTTAGCCCCATGGGATTTTTAGTTTTTATTGTTTTTCTTGACTGCTGCTATTGAATAAAACCAAGTTAAGATAGCATATTTGGAGCCTTCGGTCTTGACATAAAATTATCAAATCCCCTGTTGAAGAGGGAGCAATAGTGATTCAGAATGTAAAGTCCAATTAATAAGAGTGTTTTAGACTACTGTCACATGAGACTAGTTACATCAGACTTACTCATGATCCTACCACAGGGATCAAAGTAGAATTACTGTCCTTCATGATGATGGATAGTTTACTGGGTGGACCTCCATGCAATAAGTGGAACGTCTAGTGGTCCTATTTCAAAGAGTTGGCCAAAATTTAGAAAGAGAGGACATCTCTCTCTCCCAAAGACAGAACATATGCAACCAAAACTGACTCCTGGATCCCCGTCCAACTTTTGAGATAATTTTCAAAGGCTTGAGTTAAAGCAAAATTCCCACCTATTGGAAAGACACTAAAGATGTTCTCAACTTTATCAGAGAAGTTCATGTCAGCCTGGAATTGGAGGCAATATACCACCGATGGTCACAGCCAGAATAGTAGAGAAGGTTCTCAGGGTGATAGAATGACCATAGGTTGCTCTAATAACTTTCATAATGAAATGTGAGTAACTGGCCACACCAGCAAACGTCTTGCACTTTGAAGACCACATTATCAATGAGTGTGTAGAAAGACTATGAGCTCCTCATTTGCGCTAAGTCTGACGAACCTTTAGATCCATACCTTTGAGTAAATTAAGATACTTAGCATCATCCATCTGCACAGGAAGTAACATCTCTGGTTTCCTGACAAAACTGTCTTTATGAAGAAGTCAACCAAGAGAACTTTATTGCCTGTCACCCATCTGCATCACTGGATTTCCCATCATCCAGCTGCACAGAAGGTGACATCACAGACTTCCCACCCATGGTGACATGTGCTCCTCTGCTCCCCCAGGACTTACTTAAATCTGGCTGCATTGAGGCTGAGTGGAGGATGGATGCAGCAGGTGCCCCACTGGGGTGCCAAAGGGAAGCTAATCAGCTCCATCCTGCGTCTGGACTGTATCAGCACCACAAACCCTGGTTCTCACCCATACCCCCCTACAACCCCACGTTCCTCCATGCTTTTGAACCCAGCTGCTGCACCCTGTTCGCTGCACTGCTGTCACACCACACCACAAAATATGGAAGGAGTGGAGGAGGGTTTACATGTGTCTCCTGCAAGTTGTAATGCACTTTCTCACACCTCAGACCCACCACTTCCACACCAACTGCACCCAGCATCCCACTCGCTTAAACTCCTACTCATGCTCACAGAGACGAAACTACACTCACACAACACACCACACTCGCATGCATGCTCTTCAACACACGCGCTCACCAAACATGCCATGGACATGTGGGACCTGTTACATGATCACGTTCCAGACCTGCTCTTCCTTATGGAAACACAGCTAAACCCAACCTCTGAGTTGGACATTGCTACAGCGATCCCCACTGGTTACAAGAGCACTAGGCAAGACCGTCAATATAAGCCCAGAGGTGGATTTGCCATGAAATTCAAATATATCATTAGCTGCTCCATCTATATGGACACCCCACCTGCTACATGGAAGATATCATGTTAAATATACACATCCCACCAACTTCTCTCTAGGCAGAACCCTCATATACAGACAACAGGACCCATCACCATTTTTGCCAGTAACATCACACACTTTATCACACCTCTTATTATCAATACCAGCACCTTCAGCCTCCTCGGAGACCTTAACTTTCAACTGAACTGCAACTATCCAAACTCTATGGCCCTTCTAGAAAACCTTGGAAACCTTGGCCACACCCAGCACGCTACCAAACCTACCACCACCGCCTGACACCTATTGGAGCCAGCGGCGGCTCCTCCGCAATGGTGGAGGAGCATTGCCCTACTGGCTCAGAGCCAACCGCTGAAAAATAAAACGATATTTGATTATTGTTGTCTTTTTTAGCTGCTGGATGAGCCAGCTTCTGTAAGGAGGGGTGGGCCTGGGCCATGGGAGGGAGGAGGAATGAAATGCTATGTGCACTTCTGAGTGCCCATGTCTGTTTGGCCAGCCGTCTTAGGCCAGCCACACAGACATGCGTATTTAGGTTTCTCTTACCCGGCTGAAACGGCACAGACTACCAGGGTCTGAGTGGAGTGTCAAACCAGCCTGCTCAGGCCAATCCTGGCACGGCTCTTATAGTATGGACTGGATGAGGAGTATGTCCCTGTGACTGCTGGGGGCAGCAGGAGAACAGAGGAGCACCGAAAGGGAACACGAGGTGGCTGCAGGATCAGTTGTGTTTTTGTTGTGTTTTTTTATTCAACCCTCCCCCCTGCCACCACCGCTGCTGCCTGCCACCCCGCCACTGCATATTGGCTGCAGCCGTAACTGATTGGACCTGATTTTCTCCTCAAGCAGCAACATCACAGACAAAAAGCTAGCCACTATGACCTGGACATACCACGCGTTCATCAGTTTCAACATACCCATTCCTCACCACCACAGACCTACTGCCACCGAAACTGCCCACTCCTGCTGATAGAGCATCACAGAAGAGGAGTAAGGTTCTGCCCACTCTGCAAACAAGCCTGAGCACTCCAGCAACTTGCTGAAAGCTGTGAAGAACTGGAGTGCAAATGGAGAACAAATCAAGACACCACTTATAAAGACATCTTCAAATCGGAACGAAGATGCTACCACAAGCAGATATGGAACACCAAGCGCACAGCTCCAGAAGGTCCAATTGATGCCAAAAGTAACAACAGCAAGGAAATCTACCTGATCATGAAAGATTTTACTGTGCCCACTACCACTTCCCGTAACATCACCCCCTCACAAGACCTTCGCAGCAAGCTCTCCGAAGTCTTCCGTAAAATAATTGCTTCCAACTTTGACTCTAAACAGGGCTCCCCCACAATCACAATTCAACTTCGCATCATGGCCAAAGGACAAACTCTGACCTTGTGTCTCGCCATCACACTGTCAAATTCACTGGTACTATGAAGTCTATCAACTCGGTGAGCCCATCTGACCCTTGCCCCACCATGTCTTCACCAAAAGACGCCTATTGATCAGTGAACCACTAACACTCATTCTCAATGTACTCAGTCACATTCCCAGACACTGGGAAACATCAGAATGCCCCTACTCAAGAAACTATTCACTGACCCAGCCACACTTTCCAACTACAGACCCAACTCCCTCTTATCATATGCAGCAAAGGTCTTAGAAAACTATTCAACCAACACCTCATGACTGCCTCAGCAACCACTAGTTCCTCAACGCCGTGCAGTCCGAATTCAGGCCCAATCACAGTACAGAAACAGCACTCATCGTTGCCACAGATGAGATTTGCATGATCCTTGACAAAAAAAACATGGCAACCCTCCCTCATTATACTATATCTCTCTGGAGCATTTGCCATGGTCTCACACCCAGTCCTTATCAGGCACCTGCACAGGTTGGCCTTCAAGGGCCCACCATCTCTTTGATCTGCTCCTTCTTAATGGATCACTTTTTTTTAAACATGTTTTTATTGCCATTTTTAAAATAGTATAGTATACCCAGATTGCTTCTACATGTCAATAGCTGATTCAGTATATTGTGTGTATATATAGTCAACAGGAAAAATATAGGTAAGTCCCTAGCTTGCCAAAAAAATTGGTAGAAAAGGGCGTCAACTCAATAGTAGAAAAGGTGCTCACAGCCCTTAAGTACAGACCATAACCACATGTATAATAAATCACAAAAAGGGATATACCAAGATAAAAAACAATTAGCAATCATATATAGAAAAATTTTACAATTTATTCAAAGAATAATACATTCATAAGACAATTTTTTCTTAAAAACATTTTCCTAAAATCGTTTTTAGTGCCATTGAAAACAGTTAAAAAATGTGTCAATCCACATGAAGAACATTTAAAAAAAAACTTGTTACAAAAGTTGTCGACGCAGCGTTTTGGTTTTATGATAGGACCTTCATCAGGACAAGGTTCTGGTTCAGAAAAAAACATACAGTTAGACACAATCGCTATTTTTATCTTTTACACAAAGTACATCAGTAGCATTATTAGAGCATACAGTAAAACGGTCGATAGATTTAAGGCACAACAAAATCCTCTTTTAATTCATTAAACATGTGGTACTGGTACTAAAGAAAGACGTGACCAATGGGAATTTTCTGCTTGGGGATTGAGCATTTAATCAAGAATTCTTTTAGCACACCCCTTGCATATTAAATTGAGGGTGCCTTTGTTGGTAAACCAATAATTCACGGTACGTAATATCCATTCAGTGCACTCTGACTGACTTATATAGTTCACCATCTTTTATACCTATACTTTCTTTAATAGGATAGGTAAAGCGACCTACTTAGATGGTGGTGTTAAGGTTAGGTCTCAGAGGGTAATACCGTCAAGATAGGTTACAACAATTTATAACTGTGACAGACTATGATTACCTTGCAATCTCTATATTGTGTGGATGGTACCAAGTCACCACCACATGGGTCGATCATAAATCCAACCTCTTCCTTTGGTTTAGGGCACTATTAGTTTCATGAATAGTGTGCGGGTCTGAATTGAACAAAAGGAATAGAAGTAATCTTTAATAATATTCCTGTTCTTTAGATTAGCTACATCTATCTGTACCGCTAGACAAAAGAACATATTTACCTTTTTAATTAGGAGTGTTCTTTATGAGTCAAGGGAACCACCGATTTTGTATGAATAGTTAAAAGTTAACCTGGTGGGAGTAACAAATGGAAAAAGGGATGCTCTTACTAGTCTCACTAGACGTTTCGCCTACGTAGGCCTTGTTGCATGGACATTTGATCATGTAAATTAGGTTTTTAGACCTGCAGTTAATAAAAGTCTTGACCTTGTGTTTGCTATTGTTGTGGTCAATACTGTCCCCTTTAATTACTGATATGCAGTTTGAACAATTACCGCAAGGGAACGTCCCAGTGGGCAATGGGGCGTTATTGATACTTGTTTGGGATTCAGAAACTACCTCTCTGTAGGTGTGTACCAGACTGTTTCTTATTGTCTGGTTACGCCTAAACGCAAACATAGGTTTCAGAAGTTTTTCTTGCTTTTTGTTAGTTACTAAATGCCAGTTCCTATTTATTATGTTCTTAATTTTGTTGCTGACCGAACATTTACAATTAAGAACATAATAAATAGGAACTGGCATTTAGTAACTAACAAAAAGCAAGAAAAACTTGTTCAAACTGCATATCAGTAATTAAAGGGGACAGTATTGACCACAACAATAGCAAACACAAGGTCAAGACTTTTATTAACTGCAGGTCTAAAAACCTAATTTACATTATCAAATGTCCATGCAACAAGGCCTACGTAGGCGAAACATCTCGTGAGATTCGCCTACGTATAAATGAGCACAAATCAGCAATCCGTACTATGAAGAAAGGTGCTCCATTAACCGAACACTGGCAGGAGGCTCAACATACATTAAATGATTTAACATGGTGTGGGCTAGAATCAATTTACATTAATGCCAGAGGAGGAGATATGGATCTGAAATGCAAAAAACGAGAACAATTCTTTATGTCGCGATTTAACACTGTAAGAAAGGGATTAAACACAAAAGAAGCTTGGGAACGGATTCTGTAAATCATAGACATATAAATAGTAAACATAAATACGATCTGCTCATATGTATTTTAGTTATGAGTGGAAACTTACGACTGTAACCCCATAAGTATAGGTACTTGATATATGTATAAAACGTAGAGGCACGATCCGGTAAATAGAGCAAGCATATTTGCGATAAGTGTAAACTAGTGAGTAAGAGTTTGACTAATGTCACAATTTTTTATTAACTTGAGAACCTCAGTCTAACACAGGACGAAATGAAGTATTTATGTTCAAGTAATCCATAGTGCGTTATTTACTGATATGGATTCGTATACAGATAAAGGTAATACAGATATCCATAACGTTAGGACTAAAAGACTAGGGTACCGTAGTTTAATAGATCTAAAGATAGAAGATCAAAAGAACTGGATAATAAGGTAATTTCCGAGATCTCGCGATACCTGGACAATGAACTACTCCAGTAGTTCGAGTTTATAACTACATCAGGTAAACTAGAGAGCAAGGTATTTTCCGAGACCTCGCTATACCTGGACATTGAACTACTCCAGTAGTCATCATGTGACTAGAGCAAACGTTTAATTTAATTCGCTAATATAGACTCGCATACACACATAGGAATACAGATATCTACATTGTTAGGATTATAACACTAGGGCATCGTAGCTCCAGAGATCTAAAGGTAGAAGATCAAAAGAATCAGATAGCAAGGTCATTTCCAAGATCTCGTGAGATCTGGATATCGAACTACTACAGTAGTTTGTTTCTACAATTACTTCATCACGTGACGGGACTCGGCCGCTTTGTCGAAGCAAATATATAATTTTGATAAAAGACAATGTTTAATATTTAATATAAATTAGCACAAGATACAGAAAAAAATTTGAAGGCCATAGCCCCACCAAGAAGTATATAAAATAGAGGCCGTCTAAAACCCTAAAAAAACTACCTGAGTAGTTTGTTTTCAGTCAGGACGCACAGGATATGACACGCCAATTAGACAGAACGAGATACAGCTGTAGGGAGAATTACATATATAAATACGCAGAGTGAATGCTTTAAAACATATCCTGAATACGAAGAAACACAAGAGGAGCAGGGAGGCCGACTTAATGTGTTAAGTTAAGACGGGCGGCATGATAATCTATTTGTTTTAATAGTTTAAAAGTAACTTTAAAGTAGTATAAGATATAGCATAGCATAATGTTCTAAATGCCATTTCTTTAAAAAGCATGATGTGGAGTGAGATATGGCAGTAGAATTATCGAACCTACCTGAGATATATTAAATGCTAAACCATCTTGCAGCAAAAATTGAAAATGCAGCTAGCGGGATGAAATATACATCAACATTGGTTTATGGAAGTAAAGGAGTAAAACCACCAGATAGGTGCAGCACATGCCGACTGAGAGGGGCCGGTCAACCTTTAATGCCAAATAGCGGTAGCTAAGTTTAAAGATATACAAAGAACCAAAAAGAAAGGAAGATCTAACTGTCGAGTAGTTAAATAGAGCATTAGATTAGTTTAATAAAATAAGACTAAGATCTTAATAGGAAAACTTTTCTTTCATAGAGCACGATAAAGCACAAATTCAGCTCGTGGTGAACTTGAAGGAGGTCACGCCAATTAATTAAAGCGAATGACGAACGGCTCAAGTATCAATGCACCCAGCCATGCTCTGTATTTTTTAGCCTGTTTCCCATATTTTTGGGTAAGTGCAGCTTCATTTTATTTATTTTATTCTTTTTTCAAAACACCTTAAATACACTAATATATGCGAATTAGTGAGAGCATCCCTTTTTCCCATTTGTTACTCCCACCAGGTTAACTTTTAACTATTCCTACAAAATCGGTGGCTCCCTTGACTCATAAAGAACACTCCTAATTAAGAAGGTAAATATGTTCTTTTGTCTAGTGGTACAGATAGATGTAGCTAATCTAAAGAACAGGAATATTATTAAAGATTACTTCTATTCTTTTTGTTCAATTCAGACCCACACACTATTCATGAAACTAATAGTGCCCGAAACCAAAGGAAGAGGTTGGATTTATGATCGACTCATGTGGTGGTGACTTGGTACCCTCTGCTATGTAGAGGCCTAGTAGAGACTAGGTCTGGCGGAGAGCTCACCCTTTGTCCCTGAGGTTTCAGAACATTTTTTCAATTAATCAATATTATAATAACCCAACTGTTTTCCAAATAAAATGAGATCACAATTGTTTTCAATGATTAAACTTTTTTAGTAATCCTCCATATATTCAAATTCAAGCATGTTGTATAAATGCGTAAAGTAATTCAAACAAAAAATCCACTTTGAAATCAAATAATTCTGTTGTATGCCATTACACAACAATCAATGAATGAACAGAAAAAATAATAACATTTCCCAATGCATTTCGGGTCATGTCCGACCCTTCTTCAGGGGAATACAAATATAGAAGCGAATCCAGACTTGGTTATCTGTACCATTCACATCAGTTCCGTTTCTGGGCACTGCAAAAGTAATAATAATAATGTATTCCCACTTTTCACAAGATCCAATCAACTGCAATCTTTTGATCGAAGAACAAGTAGAAAAATACATTGCCAGAGGTTACCCTACAGACATACTTGAAGCTTCAGTCCAGAAAGTTTCTATGATGGACAGAAAAACTCTATTGAAGAAAACAGAAAAATCTCCCAATGAACGCATAGTTTTTGTAATGAAACATTACACACAATCGCAGAGAATAAAACAGATTCTCAGGAAACGTTGGGAAATGATAGCCAACGAACCAGATTTTTCTAACTTATTCAAAAACTTTCCCATCATAGCCCATACCAGATCGAAAAACATCAGGGAAATACTCAAGAACCCACGACAAAGCAAAACTACCAACTACAAACGGCATGAGGAAATGTCATAACTGTGGGCAATGCAACAACGTGATGGTGAGCAAAGTGTACGCGCACCCTCACACTGGCAAAGACATTCAATTGAAGCACAATGCAGACTGTAACACCACAGGGGCAATTTATGCCATACTTTGCCCATGTGGACTCACCTATGTGGGAAGAACTTCCCGAAAAATCAAGACTCGTATTATCGAGCATAAAAGCACTATACGAAATGGGTCCACTACATCATGCTTAGCGACACATTGGATCAGGTCAACTCACACCATACCACAACTTAGATTTACTGTACTAGAAGTGGTTGAGAAACACACGGACATAGATCACAATACAGCATTAGCTCGGAGAGAGACATTCTGGATAAAAAAACTGGGTACACTGACACCGGGAGGGCTTAATGACCAGTATGAGATGGTGTGTTTTCTATGATAATAATACAGCAACAGAATATCTCTCGCAATCTTTTTGGGTTGTTGTCATAGTGTATATATATAAGAACCAGGTTGTTGGTTAAAAAAGTCTTCAAACAGTATTTGAGTTTACACTTAATACAACCCTTTGTGCAGGATTGACACTAAGTTCCTTCACGTTTCACTCTTCATCCATTTCACTCTTTCACTGTATTTTCTATTTAGACCGTTTCTTCCCTTCTTCTTGGATTCATATTTTACCCTATATACATCAGGTGCAGGTCTTTCCTACACCCCTTATTCACATGACCACCGACTCTTTAGTTACACCTCACACGCATTTCCACATTTAACACACGTTCCACAGTTAACCCACTCTACAGCATAGCATCTTCGGATTTTTATTATTGTTTTATTTATTACTTATTTTTATCTCATATTTCATTTTTATGCCAGGATTTTCGAGGCATTCAGTCAGTTACTATTATAACGCACAGGCCCCCCTAGGTCTTTGTACGTCCCGTTATTTAAAGAGAATAGTTCCGGACCGGATGTTTACACCGGAAGTAATTGGGAGGACAGAGGTTGAGGTACGCGAATGCAGCAAGGTAGGCTCCTTTGCCTTCATTGCGATCGGTTTGAATACCCAAGTAATATACCACTCAAGGATGGGTAGTTTACGCATTTTTTCATTTTTTCACTCTTCAGCTGGCACCAGAGTTCCAGAAATCCTAATCAAGAGCATTGGGACACGATAACTCGCGTAGAGACGTCCGTTAATTGGGTAAGCCGGCAACTGCAGCTTCTTTGATAGCAGGTCTCGCTCTTGAATGTTTAACCGTTTAACCGAGCCTTTACTTGTTTACATATTTTTTACAGATTATATTTACATCGGTGACCCGACACGATTTTCTCGTGCGGATATTTGTACTAGTCAGGTAGATACAGTCTACATTATAAACACCAGGGCTTTTTAATGGCCACCTATAGGGGCACCTAGGGTTCTGACATGACTTTCAATTATAACTCTTCTCACGATAGGTGGGTGTTGGTACTTTCTTTATCACATGCACTTACCACATAATCCGTGACTCACGTTTACGTCACACATACATATATCTTTTGTTCGTTTGCACTTCTATCCAATGGAAATCAGTGTTAATTCTACTTCATATGATGATGTGCACAATATTGTGAAAAGTGGGAATACATTATTATTATTACTTTTGCAGTGCCCAGAAACGGAACTGATGTGAATGGTACAGACAACCAAGTCCGGATTCGCTTCTATATTTGTATACCCCTGAAGAAGGGTTGGACATGACCCGAAATGCATTGGGAAATGTTATTATTTTTTCTGTTCATTCATTGATTGTTGTGTAATGGCATACAACAGAATTATTTGATTTCAAAGTGGATTTTTTGTTTGAATTACTTTACGCATTTATACAACATGCTTGAATTTGAATATATGGAGGATTACTAAAAAAGTTTAATCATTGAAAACAATTGTGATCTCATTTTATTTGGAAAAAAGTTGGGTTATTATAATATTGATTAATTGAAAAGATGTTCTGAAACCTCAGGAACAAAGGGTGAGCTCCCGGCCAGACCTAGTCTCTACTAGGCCTCTACATAGCAGATTTACACACAGTTGTGGGCTCAACTGATCACTGGGATGCTCCCAACACAAATTTAAACTACCTTACATTTGCTTAACTTAGGAATCTGAAGGTGTGCAGGCTAGACTCTCACATAGCACTTGGTACCATCCACACAATATAGAGATTGCAAGGTAATCATAGTCTGTCACAGTTATAAATTGTTGTAACCTATCTTGACGGTATTTCCCTCTGAGACCTAACCTTAACACCTCCATCTAAGTAGGTCGCTTCACCTATCCTATTAAAGAAAGTATAGGTATAAAAGATGGTGAACTATATAAGTCAGTCAGAGTGTACTGAATGGATATTGCGTACCGTGAATTATTGGTTTACCAACAAAGGCACCCTCAATTTAATATGCAAGGGGTGTGCTAAAGGAATTCTTGATTAAATGCTCTATCCCCAAGCAGAGCATCCCATTGGTCACTTCTTTCTTTAGTACCTGTACCACATGTTTAATGAATTAAAAGAGGATTTTGTTGTGCCTTAAATCTATCGACCGTTTTACTGTATGCTCTAATAACGCTACTGATGTACTTTGTGTAAAAGATAAAAATAGCGATTGTGTCTAACTGTATGTTTTTTTCTGAACCAGAACCTTGTCCTGATGAAGGTCCTATCGTAAAACCGAAACGCTGCGTCGACAACTTTTGTAACAACATTTTTTTTAAATGTTCTTCATGTGGATTGACACAGTTTTTTAACTGTTTTCAATGGCACTAAAAACGATTTTAGGAAAATGTTTTTAAGAAAAAAGTGTCTTATGAATGTATTATTCTTTAAATAAATTGTACAACTTTTCTATATATGATTGGTAATTGTTTTTTATCTTGGTATATCCCTTTTTGTGATTTATTATACATGTTGTTATGGTCTGTACTTAAGGGCTGTAAGCATCTTTTTTCTATTGAGTTGACGCCCTTTTCTACCAATTTTATGGCAAGCTAGGGACTTACCTATATTTTTCCTGTTCACTACTCCTTGTCCCTGATTGGATCTAAAAGTAGACCTCCCTGTCTTTTGTGAAATATATATAGTCAACAGTCATGGGGCCATGTATAATCCATGTTGATCATGCAAGCCTACCATTCCCGCCCATATACGCTTGGAGCCTTGTATAGTCTAAGGTAGGCCGGCCGCTTGCAGGATTGTGTAAAGTCCTGTGGTCCCTAATAATTCCGGTCTACAGTACTACTAGGTTATGAGTGTACGGTCTAAAGGTGAGGGACTTTATTTTTTGCGAAATACAGAAGGGGATCAGGTAAGTATTAGGCACTCATTAATAAACAGGTGTATACTAACAGTAACAACCAAAAAGTCTCTGGGGGCTGTACCCTGGGTAATTCAGTGTAAAACATCGGGGAAGTAGGAATCTGGTCCAAACGGGCTGCAAGAGTGAGTTGTGCCCAGAAAACTAGGAGCTTCCATTCCACTCTTGTGTAGGGGTGTGATGGCACAAATGATATTGCACTACACATCACAGCTGGAGCCTGCTAACAGCAAATAGTTTGGCATGTACAGTGTGTGGAAACCTTTCTGCCCGTATCTGGTCCTGGACCTGTGCTAAGTTGTTCCCATCTCCACCCCTCCCTGAGACTGTCCCATCGCCATCTCTATCTCGGCCCTCCAAATCATTTCATTCAGGTCCAGAGTCCTCGTCTGGGTGTTTCCAGCTCTCCAGTTCCTCCACACACAATTCCACTATGGAATATCCCTGAAGACCTAGGGCGTGTCCCCTGCAGAATATGCTTTGCTCATAATGGATAGAATACATGCGTCAGCCTACCATCTTACTCCTCGATACCCTGCAAACTCATCTGCAGAATGTATCAAGATTCATCGCTCAGGCCCTCCCTCTTCTACACATACATGATCGCTCTGGTCAACGTCATTTGTGCACACAGTATCACCATCATCTTCTATACCAATGACACACAACTCATAATCTCCCTCTCAGAAAAGACAAGACCCCCAACACAAGACGCAAATTCACGTCCTGCATGACTGAAGTTGCTAACTGGGTGAAAATAACGGTATCAAGCTCAACACTGAAACAACTGAAGTAGTGATCTTCAGCAAGAACACCTCACAATGGGACTCGAACAGGTGTGTAGGAGAGTAGGGTCTGCTATCCTATGGTCTTTTAGAAAATTTGAAAATGGCTAATACCTTGCTGATAACTGTGTAGAATGATATGTATTTTAACCTCATCTGCATTGTCCGGGAGTGCTAATTTTAAATCTGACACATTGCAGAAAGCACTGATTAGAAGGCCAAATTTTATTTTGTTTTCTTTTAACTCTTTTTAATCTGTAAAATTGTACTTAATGTGCTGGAAGAATCTTTTAAAGATATGCTTTATATATCTAAATAAAGAAATCATGGTCTATGGTCACCCCAATTTTTGCTTTTTGCTTCACTGATTTTCGACTTAATGTGGCTGTGGGCCTGCTAATCAGGCCCACAGCCTGCTGTTCTCTCTCTAAATTCACAGACACGTACTATAGGTACATAACCAAATTGGTACTGGACACCTTGTCAGCCCCTATACAGTGTACCATAGGTGCCAAGGGCACAGGTGCATCCAAGGCCTACCAGGGGCTGCAGAATAGCTTTTGCCACCCCTGGCTGGTTCTTAAATTGACACAACTGGCTGATCACTCATCTGGGGCAAGTTGGTGTAATCACCTCTTGCTTAGATATAGTATACCTATATCTAAACCTATATCTGGACACATATAAACCTATAAGTCACTCCTCTGGCAGGCCTTATCAATCAGAGGCAGAGTGCTTGGTTTAACGTGAGATGGTGCTCGAGCATGAGCTGAACCTGTCTGCAGCTGTCGGGAACAACTCCCTAAACAGTTCCGGGATAATGCCATACCATATACTCTTAAGTGCATTATAATCCATTGCGGTTATGTGCTAACTTTGGTTTGGTTTTATCAAAACATGTCGTGTAAGGTGTCATACGATTTGGAATACTATTCCCACGACAGTCCTGTCGACGGGGATAGCATTCCACCCTTCTAGAGGGAAAAGACATGTTACTTTACTGAAACACGGTTAATCCTATCCAGAGCCTCAGCATCACAAAATGGATGCGGCTGCCACCGACACAAGTCTGACCTCCTGCTGCTGACCCAACTTGGCAGAGGAGGCCTGGACAAAGGGTTTCCTGTCGCAGGGAGGTGCTACACCACCCCAGACAGGAGATAGTGTATTGGGGCAGGGAGGGCTGAAAGAAACTAGACAGTGCCTGGGGCACACAAGGCTTCCCCAGCCCTGAGCCACTCTTGCACTGAAGCTCACCCCTCTACACTCACCGAGTGCTGCGTGGGGCCCTTCTGCATCTTTTGGCTCAACGCATTGGTCCGGTCGCTTGCCCGTTGGCTTGTGGCCCCTGTACCGACGAACCTTGAAATCTAACTTGTGAGTCTGGTTGCTCCAGACTTGCCCTCGCTCCCCTGAAAAGGAGCACCCGCTCTGGTCCTCCTGGTCCGAGTAAGAAGCGATCTTCGAATCCTGCGTGGGTTGCGCTTGCCAAGGGTTGTTTGCTCCAATCTGGAAGCCGACACAACTGACAGCGAGTGCCTTTGTGGGACAGCTTGTGATCCACTCCTGGACATCCTCGGTGCCCCAGAGTCCACGTGGCAGCGGAGACAAGCTTCACAACATCGACCTGAAAGCGCCCGGCATTGCCTGGTTCCTTCCTGGTTCCACCCTGGTCACTGCTGAGTGACCCAGACTCTGTCCCCTCTGCTTTCAGTTCATCTTTATCTTCGATCCACCCTTGGATCACACCGGACACTTCTCTTCTCGACGCCTGCAGCATCTTCATCTTCAGGCACCATCGACCTGCTTGACGAAACCCGACACTACTTCGCACCTGTGCACCCGCTTCCTGTGGGTGAGGTAACTCAGCAACGCCAGTGTCCCAACACTGGTACACACCTTTTAGTGTATGTGTCTAAAGTTTTTTCTTTCTAGGTCAGTCGGAAGGTTCCTTAAACAGTAACTTTATAACTTTTACGCACCATTGACATTGCATTTGTGCATGTGTGTGCTTTAAGCGCTGCACCCGAATCCCGCGGGCTTTTCCTGACTTCAGCATTGCTAGTCCCGACTGCTCCCAGCGATTCCCTAAGCCCTAGGCCTAACCAATGTTCGATTGGTAGTTCTTATACCACTTTTTTAATATATGGTTTGCATGGCCCCTGGGCCTCATCCATAATTGTGCAACTTCTATGTGTTTAACTGTGCTTTTGTTTAAACTCTTGTGCCTCTGCACTCATAAAGAGTACAGAGGATTATTCTAGTAAGAAATACATATATTTTTATAATACATAACTTGTGTGGTGTCCTTTCATTTGATATTACAGGATTGCGATTGGTAAAACAGCTTGCTTAACATGACCTCTTGAGTTAAGCCTTTAAGGCTGCTTAGTCCATACTACCCTTAGGATAGCTTGTCTATAAGGTTGACTTACAACCATCACCATAAGGGATTGTTTGGACTGATACAAGGTGCCCCCAGAATTAGAGACATCATATATCAGGCCAACTTCTCACATTGGTGAGCAGCGGTGCGGATTTGAGCTTGCTGTTTGTTTTACCATTGCAATCTTTTTATCAAATTGAAAGATCGCATTAAGTACCTTAGGTACATATAAATAAAGCTTAGCATATTTAAGTTTTACTGAACTTAGTAGTTGTAGATCAAAGGGCTTAGCACACACTGCCTACAACTCACTAGCAAGGTAAAGTAGGAAAACACTTAGTGTAGGTAATTGCACCACTTACACCTCACTATCAGTCATGGCTGGCACAGAGGGAGCTTCAGGCTCTTCACCTGTGATGTTTGACCTTACCAATGCACCTTCCAGCTATGACAACCTCAGCCACAGAGACTTGAGTGCCTTGTGCACTTCAAGGGGGCTGAAAAAGGGTCACAACCCTACCATTCCCATCCTGATAGCCATCCTGGAGAAGGATGATTTAGATAAGGCGAGTGCAGTTACCTTAGATGCAGGAGATGGAGTGAACCCCCCAGAGAATGAGAACACCTCTCCAGACTTAGAAGATGAGGAGGTAGACCCTGAATCAGAAGAGGAAGAGTCAGATCAGGATCTGAGGGGTAACCAGGTACATGTGGGGAGGCTTAGCCAAACCAACTTGGACCTACTTGGAAATGGAGAGGGTCAGCACCTCCCCAGAGTACAAAGCAGAATTGTTCCAGGCAATAGAAGACTGAGATCTCCCTCCAGGTACTCTCACATTTCTAGTGCCTCAGGGGAATCTCAGAGGGGAATGACTTCCCCCCAGAGAAGAGAGCATAAGGCCAGGATGAGGGCTGTCCAACTCCAGATAGAGAGGGAAGAGGTAGCCTTGGCCCAAGCTAAACTTGTTTTGGCAAGGGAACAAAAGTTGAGTGGATTAGATTCCACTGGTGGCAGCATAATTCCTAGAGAGAAAGACAGGTCCTATGATAATAGAAACCTGACAAAGATTGTAGCCCCCTACAAGGAAGGGGATGACATCCACAAATGGATGACTGCTCTTGAGAGAGCCTGCATTGTACAGCAGGTTCCTCAAGAGCAGTGGGCTGCAATTTTATGGTATTCCTTTTCTGAGAAAGGGAGGGATAGGCTCCTCACAGTTAGACCTGAGGATGCCAAAAACTACTCTGTCCTGAAGAGTGCTCTTATTGAAGGGTTTGGCCTAACCACTGAGCAATACAGGTTGTTGTTCAGAGATACCCAAAAAGCTCAGACTCAGGACTGGACTGATTTTGTTGATTGTGCCACTAAGGCTCTGGAGGGTTAGCTGCAGGGAAGTAAAGTCTCTGACTATACAGGATTGTACAATCTTATAATGAGAGAGCAGATCCTTACTAACTGTCAGAACCAGCTGTTGCATCAATACCTTATTGACTCTGATCTGACCTCACCCCAAGAATTGGGAAAAAAGGCGGACAAATGGGTCAGAACAAGGATTAAGCAGAAACCCCAGAACCATGGTGGTGACCAGAAGAAAACAGACCAGAAGGGTGGGGATAAGAAAGATAAAGAAAAAGACCAGAAGTCTTCTTCAGGCCCACAAAATTCTAATAAGGAGGGTTGTTCCCAAACTGGTAACAAGAAGAAGAAGAATTATGGCCCAAAGAAACCTTGGTGTAATACTTGTAAGTCCACTTCCCACTGGGGGAGTGAATGCACCAAGAAAAATCCAGTTCCAACCACTGCAGCTCCTAAAGCACCTGCACCCCCTAGTACAGTCAGCAGTGGTGGTACACAACCTAAGGGTATAGTAGGGTTGACCCTGGGTACTGATATGGAGTCTGGCCTAGTCAGAATCCCTACTCAGGCAGTTCTGCTCTATGATGTGGACATGGCCATGCCCACTACTATGAGTCCCAATAACTTGGGCAAGTATAGACAGACGCCTTTAAGTAATGAGAATCTGGCTCAGGCCTACAGGGACACATGTGCCAGTGTCACTATGGTGACACCTAACTTTGTGGACCCCGGACAAATTGTACTAGGTGAGAATTACCTAGTGACCAATGCAAGCAATGCCACTACTACACATAGTGTGGCTGTTGTTAACTTCTCCTGGGGAGGGGTAACTGGCCTCAAGAAAGTTGTTGTGAGTGCAGACCTGCCAGTAGACTATCTGTTGGGCAATGATCTAGAGAACTCAGTTTGGTCAGAGGTGGAGTACAGGACTCATGCAGAAATGCTAGGGATATCAGCACATGTCCTTGCTGTAACCAGAACTCAGGCAAAGAAGTGCCTAACTGAACCTGTGGTGGATCTTGAAACTATAGACCAACCACAATCCAAGAGAAGGAGCAAGAGGGTTAAGGCTGTGCCTTCCCACTTGCCCCAGGTTGAGGATCAGACTTCACAGGAGGCTGATTCTGCAGTCCAAGAAGAGACTGTCTCTGAAGAACTTGAACCTGATCAGGTTGAGTTTCTGGGGACAGGGGGACCCTCAAGGGCAGACCTGGGGCAGGCCCAATTTGATTGCCCTTCCCTTGAACCCCTCAGACAGCAAGCTGTTGCTGAGGCTGCTGAGAATGCTCAAGGTACCCATAGAGTGTATTGGGATGATGGGCTCCTTTATTCAGAGGCTAGAGACCCCAAGCCTGGTGCCACCAGGAGGTTGGTCATACCTTTGCAATTTAGGGGCTTCCTTCTTACCTTGGCCCATGATATTCCCCTTGCAGGACACTTAGGCCAGAATAAGACTTGGGGCAGGCTTGTCCCTCACTTTCACTGGCATCATATGTCAGAAAATGTCAAGGAGTTTTGTCGCTCCTGTGTCACTTGCCAAGCCAGTGGTAAGTCAGGTGGCATAACAAAGGCCCCCCTGATACCACTACCTGTGGTGGGGGTACCCTTTGAAAGAGTTGGAATAGATATTGTGGGTCCCATGGATCCTCAAACAGCATCTGGGCACAGATTTATACTGGTGGTAGTGGATCATGCCACCAGGTATCCAGAGGCAATTCCCCTGAGGACCACAACAGCTCCTGTTGTGGCAAGGGCCCTTCTTGCAGTTTTCTCAAGGGTGGGCTTTCCAAAGGAGGTTCTTTCAGACAGAGGTACCAACTTCATATCTGGATACTTAAAGGCAATGTGGAAAGAGTGTGGAGTGAACTATAAGTTTACCACACCCTATCATCCTCAGTGCAATGGGCTTGTTGAAAGATTCAACAAGACCCTAAAGGGAATGATAAAAGGGTTACCTGAGAAGCTTAGGCGACGATGGGACATCCTTTTACCCTGCTTGCTCTTTGCGTACAAAGGTCCCACAGAAGGGGGTTGGCTACAACCCTTTTGAACTTTTGTTTGGCCACCCTGTGAGGGGTGCATTGTGTCTGGTGAAGGAAGGATGGGAGTTACCTCTCAAAAAACGTAGCTAGATGTTGTGGACTATGTATTTGGTCTCCGCTCCAGGATGGCTGAGTACATGGAAAGAGCATTCAAAAACCTGGAGGCCAGTCAAGAATTACAGAAAGCTTGGCATGACCAAAAGGCTGTTCTGGTTGAGTTCCAGCCAGGGCAGAAGGAGTGGGTGTTGGAGCCAGTGGCCCCAGCAGCTCTCCAGGACAAATGGTCTGGACCCCACACCATCATTGAAAAGAAGGGAGAGGTCACCTATTTGGTTGACCTTGGAACCCCTAGGACCCCCCACCGGGTGCTCCATGTTAACAGATTGAAAGCATTTGTTGACAGGGAGGACATGAGCCTGCTCATGGCCACAGATGGGGAACAGAAGGAAGAGAGTGACCCTCTCCCAGACTTGTTGTCCCAGAACCCTGAAGATGGTTCAGTTTATGGAGTAGCCTTGGCAGGCAGCCTCACTGACCAGCAACAGATGGACTGCAGACAGGTGTTGCAGGCCCATAGACATATGTTTTATCTCACACCCAGTCAAACTAACTGGTGCACCCATGAGGTGGACACTGGTGTCAGTCTGCCTGTGAAGAATAAAATCTACAGGCAACCTGACCACGTCAGGGATTGTATAAAGGCGGAGGTGCAAAAGATGCTTGAACTTGGAGTGATTGAGCCATCAGAGAGCCCATGGGCCAGCCCAGTAGTCCTTGTGCCAAAACCCCATACCAAAGATGGAAAGAGAGAAATGAGGTTCAGTGTGGACTACAGAGGTCTCAATGCTGTCACTAGGACAGATGCTCATCCCATTCCAAGGGCAGATGAGCTCATTGATAAGTTGGCTTCTGCGAAATTTCTGAGCACATTTGATTTGACAGCTGGCTATTGGCAAATCAGGTTAGCTGAAGAGTCTAATGCCAAAACAGCATTCTCTACCCCTAGTGGACATTATCAGTTTGTGGTAATGCCCTTTGGTTTGAAGAATGCACCTGCCACCTTCCAAAGGTTGGTGAATCAAGTCCTTGCTGGGTTGGATGACTTTTGTGCAGCATATCTAGATGATATTGCTGTATTTAGCTCCACCTGGGAGGATCACCTGATCCACCCGAAGAAGGTTCTGGAGGCCCTGCAAAAGGCAGGCCTGACTATCAAGGCTACCAAGTGCCAGATAGGGCAGAGCAAGGTTGTGTACCTGGGCCACCTAGTAGGTGGGGGGTCAGGTTCAACCACTGGAGAGTAAGATCCAGACCATAAAGGACTGGGCTCCTCCAACTACCCAGACACAAGTCAGAGTCTTCTTGGGCCTGACTGGGTATTACAGGAAGTTTGTAAAGAACTATGGGTCCTTTGTGACATCATTAAATGACTTGACAGCCAAGAAGATGCCCAAAAAGGTTTAGTGGACAGTTAGCTGTCAAAAGGCATTTGATGACCTGAAGAAGGCCATGTGCTCTGCACCTATCCTGAAGAGTCATGACTACTCCAAACAGTTCATTGTTCAAACAGATGCTTCTGAGTTGTGGGTGGGAGCTGTGCTTTCACAACTTAATTTAGATGGTCAAGACCAGCCCATTGCTTTTATTAGAAGAAGGCTGACCCACAGGGAGAATCGTTGGTCAGCTATTGAGAGGGAGGCCTTTGCTGTGGTTTGGGCCCTGAAGAAGTTAAGGCCATACTTGTTTGGAACTCACTTCCTAATTCAGACAGACCATAAGCCCCTCTTGTGGCTAAATCAGATGAAGGGTGAAAACCCCAAACTACTCAGGTGGTCCATTTCCCTACAGGGGATGGACTTTACAGTGGAGCACCGCCCTGGGACTGACCATGGTAATGCAGATGGTCTCTCCAGGTACCTCCACTTAGAACATGAAGACTTATCTGGTCAAGGTTAAGTTTAATGTCCCTGCGTTTGGGGGGGGGGGGTGTAGGAGAGTAGGGTCTGCTATCCTATGGTCACCCCAATTTTTGCTTTTTGCTTCACTGGTTTTCGACTTAATGTGGCTGTGGGCCTGCTAATCAGACCCACAGCCTGCTGTTCTCTCTCTAAATTCACAGACATGTACTATAGGTACATAACCAAATTGGTACTGGACACATTGTCAGCCCTTATACAGTGTACCAAAGGTGCCAAGGGCATAGGTGCATCCAAGGCCTACCAGGGGCTGCAGCATAGCTTTTACCACCCCTGGCTGGTTCTTAAATTGACACAACTGGCTGATCACTCAGCTGTGGCAAGTTGGTGTAATCACCTCTTGCTTAGATATAGTATACCTATATCTAAACCTATATCTGGACACATATACACCTATAAGTCACTCCTATGGCAGGCCTTTTCAATCCTGGAGGCAGAGTGCTTGGTTTAACGTGAGATGGTGCTCGAGCAGGAGCTGAGCCTGTCTGCAGCTGTCGGGAACAACTCCCTAAGCTGTTCCGGGATAATGCCATACCATATACTCTTAAGTGCATTATAATCCATCGCGGTTATGTGGTAACTTTGGTTTGGTTTTATCAAAACATGTCGTGTAAGGTTTCATACGATTTGGAATACTATCCCCTCGACAGTCCTGTTGACGGGGATAGCATTCCACCCTTCTAGAGGGAGAAGACATGTTACTTTACTGAAACGCGGTTAATCCTAACCAGAGCCCCAGCATCACAAAATGGATGCTGCTGCCACCGACACAAGTCTGACCTCCTGCTGCTGACCGAAACTTGGCAGAGGAGGCCTGGACAAAGGGTTTCCTGTCGCAGGGAGGTGCTACACCACCCCAGACAGGAGATAGTGTATTGGGGCAGGGAGGGCTGAAAGAAACTAGACAGTGCCTGGGGCGCACAAGGCTTCCCCTTGCATAATCCGGTCAAACCGGTTCTGGGGCACACCAGCCCCAGTCCCAGTGTGACCTTGGACAAAGGGAAAGGGGTGTAACCACCCCTTTCCTGGGTCCTACCCATAGGAAGGACCTAGCAGGTAATCCAGCCCCCTAGATTGGTATAAGAATGGGAGCAGTGCCAACGCACTCAGATTATCCTGACTGAAACTTTTGAAACAAAACTCTGAACCCTTCGACATCCTACTCGACGTAGAAGACTGAAGAATCTCCCTTGTGGTCAAGGAGTGACCACCCTGTGCAAACAGGCACCATCCAGCACCTCGACGTTTGCTTTGTTGCAGTTCCCGCCGGAACTCAAGCGACAGAGATTGACAAGACCCAGCATGCCTGCCTTCTAACAGCCCGATCCACAGTCCCTGCAGAGCTGAGACCCGTGGAGAAGACCTGAAGCGTGGGGCCCGCCATCTTGGAAACACCACGAGACGCTGATCATGCAGCACTCGAGGCCCCCTCGAAGCTGTGCATTGGGGTTTGAGAAGCCCCAGCCCTGAGCCACTCTTGCACCAAAGCTCACCCCTCTACACTCACCGAGTGCTGCGTGGGGCTCTTCTGCATCTTTTGGCTCAACGGATTGGTCTGGTCGCTTGCCCGTTGGCTTGTGGCCCCTGTACCGACGAACATTGAAATCTAACTTGTGAGTCTGGTTGCTCCAGACTTGCCCTCGCTCCTCTGAAAAAGAGCACCCGCTCTGACCCTTCTGGTCCGAGTAAGAAGCGATCTTGGAATCCTGCGTGGGTTGCGCTTGCCAAGGGTTGTTTTTTCCAATCCGGAAGCCGACACCGCCGACAGCGAGAGCCTTTGTGGGACAGCTAGTGATCCACTCCTGGACATCCTCGGTGTCCCAGAGTCCACGTGGAAGTGGAGACAAGCTTCACGACATCGACCTGAAAGTGCCCGACATTGCCTGGTTCCTTCCTGGTTCCACCCTGGTCACTGCTGAGTGACCCAGACTCTGTCCCCTCTGCTTTCAGATCATCTTTATCTTCGATCCACCCTTGGATCACACCGGACACTTCTCTTCCCGACGCCTGCAGCATCTTCATCTTCATGCACCATCGACCTGCGTGACGAAACCCGACACTACTTCGCACCTGTGCACCCGCTTCCTGTGGGTGAGGTAACTCAGCAACGCCGGTGTTCCTACACTGGTACACACCTCTAGTGTATGTGTCTAAAGTTTTGTCCTTCTAGGTCAGTCGGAAGGTTCCTTAAACAGTAACTTTATAACTTTTACGCACCATTGACATTGCATTGGTGCATGCGTGTGCTTTAAGCGCTGCACCCGTATCCCGCGGGCTTTTTCCGACTTCAGCATTGCTAGTCCCAACTGCTCCCAGCAATTCCCTAGGCCCTAGGCCTAACCACTGTTCGATTGGTAGTTCTTATACCAGTTTTTTAATATATGGTTTGCGTGGCCCCTGGGCCTCATCCATAATTGTGCAACTTCTATGTGTTTAACCGTGCTTTTGTTTAAACGCTTGTGCCTCTGCACTCATAAAGAGTACAGAGGATTATTCTAGTAATAAATACATATATTTTTATAATATATAACTTGTGTGGTGTCCTTTCATTTGATATTACAGGATGGTGATTGGTAAAACAGCTTGCTTAACACGACCTCTTGAGTTAAGCCTTTAAGGCTGCTTAGTCCATGCTACCCTTAGGATACCTTGTCTATAAGGTTGACTTATACCATCACCATAAGGGATTGTTTGGACTGATACAAGGTGCCCCCAGAATGGGAGACATCATATATCAGGCCAACTTCTCACAAGGTGGCTGGCCGGACTTGGACTCACACCCAGCACCAACGGAAAGAACCTAAACAGGGTTTATCAACAGCAAACTAGACATGACCGCACAAGTCAACACCGTCACTGCATCCTGCTTCCACACCTTGAAGATGCTGAGGAAAATCTTCAAATGGACAAGCAACACAAAAATAACTATAACACACCCTAGTCACCAGCAAGTTGGAGTACAGGAAAACCCTCTAGGCAACAATTACCAAGCAAACCCCTAATAGTCTGCAAACCATCTAAAACCCGGCAGCCAAACTCATCCTTAATCTCCTACATAGAAATCACATCACTCAACAACTCAAGGAGCTCCACTGGCTCACGATACACAAGCATGTTCATTTCAAACTCGTCACACACATTCAAGGCACTGCATAACTTGAGCCCCACCCACCTGAACAATCACATCTTCCATAAACCACCCAGATGCCACCGCTCTGCAAGACTCCTACTCTCACACAGCCCACACATGTGTAAAACCAGATCAGGAGGACAGGCGTTCTCTTATATCGCTCTTAAAGTGTGAAACAGCCTCCAACTCCACATTGGAGCTTCCTTCTCTCTCCCTGAATTCCACAAGAGACTAAAGACCTGACTTACCAAGTAATCAACCTACCAAAATTCAGAGCTAGGCATGCACACCTGCTAAGCACCAGGATACTCTTGTGTGTGATAGTGAACTTTACAAATACACATAACATAACAACCTAAGGTGATACATAGGGTCCATGTGTCAGAACATAGTAATAGTAGTATTCACTGTTCTCATTTAACCACAACGTTGATTATCCATTATACAGAGCTAGAAAATCCTCAAGATGACATTCAGTATATTGTACTTGAGAAAGTGCCACATCAGTCACTCATATCCTGCCTGTGAAAACAACAATGGGTAGTTAAATATCATACACACATCTCTAGGCAACTTTAACCTCTGATTTCAAAAACCTCAAATTCATCAACCAAATGGCATCACCTCAGACTTGGCCTCTCACTACTTAATCCAAATTGGCCTCAAGCTGATCCAGGTAGCAGATCGCACATTAGAATCCGTATTCTGCAAGCAAAGCAATATAATAAACCATGGAAACTCTCCACTTACCTGGACCGATCCTCACCTCATCTTCTTCTCACAATATGATCCCTTAAAGACCCTGTAAATAAACTATATGACTGGAGGACCACACTTTGACAAAACAGTGCCTCTAAAAACATCATGAAGTGTCAAAAACAAAAAGAAAGCACCGTATATGGATTGAGAGCTAAAAAAAAGATAAAAGATTAAATCTCAACACTTTATGCACATCGCATCCATCAAAGAACCTCTTAAAGAAATGTGTCTACAAAGGAACAATAACTATACGAATCATACATCTAAAGGGAAAGAAAATACTTTATTCAGTCAAGATTTATAATACCAAATGCCCAGCAATCACAATTGTTTAAAAATCAAAACTCCAGAAAATACTAATGGATTTCCAAAATTCTGAAAGCAGTCAAATATCTATTCCTCTTTCTCAAGATTTCAGAAATAAAATGGCGACTCACTTACGACTCATACGTCACAAACAAAGAAACAGCCCTCTTGGAGGTGCCACCTAAAACATGAAATCTAGAAAAAATGCATGCAGCTCAATAGCCTTTGCAGGAAATAACAATGGCCACATTTATATACCCTAGTCAGCAGCCCAGTTGGATTCCTTTTGGGATCATACACACCATAAATATTCAAAAAATGATGCTGTCAACATTGGCAGCCATACCAACATTTACTATAGCCAATAATTCTCTACCACATGAATCTTTCCAAGGGAATTAAAAAAACATACATATAAACTTTAATCAAGAAGGGAACCTGAACCCTGAAGACCCAAATAATTATAGATCAATTCCTAATGGAAACTTACTTGGCTAACTAATTGAAATAAAAGTAAGATTTCTGATTCTATTTCAATTACTAGAACAGGGCTCTCCAACTAGTAGCTTGTGAGCTACTGGTATCTTTCCAGCTACCTGTAAGTAGCTCTTCTGTATGCAGCCAGTGACCTAAATTTGAAGCATTTGATTGGTTGAATTAATATATGTATCCCAAAATTGAAAAACGACTATTTCGAGATGAAAATGTGTGTGCTTTCAGAACTCACAAGTTGATGTTTGAGCAAAAATGGTTGAATTTCCAAAATATATTTGAAGCTGCTATTTGAGCGATAAAAATCAAAAGGTGTTGGGAAGACTTATTACTAACATTATTAACTAGGTGTTAGGGGCAGTGCTGCTATGGCTGTCATGTGTTACACGTGTAAAGGGATTCCACATTGACAAAGCATTTTTACATTACTGTTGGCAACCATGCCTCGTGCAGTAAGGTAATCACAGCTGGTAATCTTGCCTACGGTGGCCACTAATGTAATTTTGTCTCATGTGGTCACTATTACATCTTCAATATTAATAGCGCTGGAGGAGTTTCATTGAACATAACTAGCTCTTACTACAGAAAAGGTTGGAGACCTCTGCACTAGAATAACACCATTTACTCTTAGGCCACCAGACAGGATTCCTGCTGGGAATTTGGACTGAATTCTGCACTAATCGCCATTTGAAATTACTTAAAAAACACAGTTGGTGAAAATAAACTGTGTAGCAGCACTGCTCCTTCTGGATCTTATGCATCTTTCACCACTGTTACCATCAAACCTTAATTTTCAGACTTAAAGAAATCTACATTGATCACATCTAGACAAATGATGGGCTGACTTGGGAGTACAGGGTTAGGAGAAATAATATCCTCCCTCCTTAAAGGCTCTGATAATGCTCGTTCCCACTTGGATGGCAACCGACCAATCACAATTGTTTAAAAATCAAACTTGGACCCATGAGGTCTATTTTTGGATTGGTAAGCTTATAGTCACCTACAATTGCTTGATTCTTTTCACAGCTCTCATAGATAAGTGTTCTTGCTTCGATCATTCTGATATGTCTAAAAGCACATCACACTCACATAAAATAACTGTACCAAAAGACATCACATATAAAAACATCACAAAAGTCTAATTCAACTAAACAGCTTTGACTGTTTGTTTATAATTTGTCATCCTTAATAATTCCCCAAAAGAATGACTATTTGATATTCAAAACAGCTTTTGCACAGCTTCTTATTAATAAACAACAGCCTTCAAGAAAAGAGCCAACACTAGTTTCATGGTTCAAACGCTCTGTGCCTTCAGGGCTTCTTTCACAATCATCGATCATAAAAGCTAAATCTCTTCAGTACATACGCTTTAGAAATAGAAGATCTGCAGCCTCCTACTTTAAACATTTTATTGGAATATTTGTAAGCGCTTAATATACAAACTCTGGACAAGAGACTAGCGCTGGGAACCATTATGTTGCCTGGAATAAACTTACATAGCATTAGGGGGCAGTTTTCCTGTTATTTTTAGTGTAAAAAAAACTGAACGTATGAGTGCCAAACTCCTGCACATTACACATTCTAGAGGAAACTGAAACATTTCCTGAACTTAAAGACAAGCCCTGTCATAGGATAACTTGGGATATAGAAAAATGATGAAGCAATTGTCAATGATTGTAGGCTCCCCACTACAAGAAAGACTTTACTGTTCCCTGTATAATTTTGGAGAAAACACACAAATAATACTCGAAATGGTAAAACCCCCAAAACGTACAAAACTCAAAAACTGACTCAAAGCTGTAGAGCAATGGATGACATGGAAGTATCTTGAACTGAGTGCATCGAAAAACAAAATGCTTTCTTGTGGGCATTGGGAAACACTCTGGTCAGATGCAGCCGCGGGCCCTGCAGGTAAGAGCGGTGGGGCCAGGTGAGGTGGCATTTCGACGGACGATGACAAGGTGAAATTAGTTATTTATTTAATTTTCCCACGTCATCGTCTGTCGAAATCCCCCCTCACCAGGCCCCACCGCTCTTACCTGCATGGGCCACGGCTGGTCGGACAATATTGGACCACTGCCAAAAATTACAAATGAAGTATGAAACCTTGGAATTTCATGGACGCAATGAATTCGCAAGAGGGCAAACTAACCAAGTCAGTCATTTACACTATGAAGACTCAGTTGAAGCAATTACATTACTTATCCTCTCAAATGTTGATTATACAAATAGTCTGTATTTCTGGATTTGCTTCTCAAATATGAGATGACTTCAGAGAATTCAGGACTCAGCCGCAGAATGACTTTTATACCTAAAGATATGCACGCACATTTCCTTTGCCTTGAGGGCTCTCCACTGGTTATTGGGAGCAAGATCTTCAAACTATTATGTAACACTCACAAGTCAATGCATGATAAGGTTTCTGAATTCCTCTGGATGAAAAGCAATGACTTTTTCCAACCTAGGAACTTGACTTCCAGTCTAGCACCACAATTAATCATTGAAATCTTGCAAATGGAACACGGTCAGTAGCACTAATTCCTCCAAATAGGCGGCTGCATTTTAGAATTTGTTCCCATCAAAAATAAGAGCCACTGACTACGATTTGGAATTGAGGAGAATGGGTAAAACCTGGCTATTCCCAGTCTTACCATCATGAATAGCCAGATAAGCCATCTTCTACAAAATAGGACACACAATGAGAATGAAGCCTATTCTGGCGGCAAACAGATGCTCTGGCCAGCTGGTAAAGATCCTGCTGGCCAGACCTGGCCATATCTGCTGACAGATCCTCTTGCCAAATTCCCTCATAATTAAATGCAAAATAAAAGTAATATTAAACTCTCAAATACTACTTTTTTTCACAGCGATCACAGGCTCACAATTGTGTACAAATCCAACAAGCTTCTTCCCACTATATTTCATAGTGCCTGAACAAAACAAAAAGGACTGTGATGTATCACCATTGAATACCTTCCATCCCTGCATTTCTGCTCACCATATTCGACTAATATTCCATACATTTCCATATTCATCTCCTACACAAAACTGCATGCTCTCTCGCTTACTTTTCCATATGTCTTGGTGGGAATTGCCCATGTCTCAACCAATAGCACATAACCACTCCATTCTCACAATTTGGTAATGGCTTCTCTGCAATCTATCAATCTTCTACGCAGTCTTTTCCTATCTATTCACACCAACAATCAATCATACACACGGACAACCCCAATCCACTTTCAGCACTCACATCTTACTCACTAGCGGGAGCCTCCTCTATCCTATCCATTCACCCCACCAATCTCTTGCACAAACAAACAAACTCTCAACTCCCACTAGTGATGACATCTAACTCCCTCTGATTCCACCACAAACAAAACAGAGTAATACATGTCAGGGTTTATACTCAGAAGACAAATCTAAACTCACTAAAAAAAACACAAAATTAACCACTAACCTTGAGTTCTGGAATAGGATGCTGCTTGTCATAAAGCGCTTCTATGCCTCGTCAGGGGTTGCAAGCGTTAAATAAATGCAATTACAATAGAACGCGTTACACTAGTCAGTTAACAGTTTGCAAATAGGAACAGGATCATGCAAGTTAAGCACAAAAAGGCAAATCCATCAAAAATAAACCAAGAAGCTACAATATATTGGTTTCTGCATTACTGTATCTAGCATCAGAGAGGAACATGTTGACTAACATAATACCCATCATGATAGTAGGTGTCCCAAAAATGTATTATTGGTCCTACTTCAGTCAGCTTGTGTGTTGGAGCTTTACCAGGTTTGGAAATGGGCAAAGCCTAACCTTGTGTGAATATGTGTGCATTTTTCTAGCCAGCTTCAGGTCGTTTTATAGGTACCTCCCCACAGTACCAACTGCAGCACTTTCCTGGTTGCCAGTAAACACTGACTCACCAACAGCCTTAAAGTGTCTGCTTCCAGCCCTAAGACAAGTGTGATTGCCTTGATTCATCGGTGAGTCCTAAAACCTCATCATCAGCGAGTAAGCCACACCCATGTATGATAAAGTCACAGCCAGGCCAGAAATACCCGTTCCAGGGCTTAATTGTGAAAGAATAAGCTCTGTGGTTTATTTTTTTTCTGAAAAGCTGCCTGCCACTGTCGAATGTTGGGGTAGCCTAACAGCAAGGCTGTGTAGTCTTGATTTCACGTCACGCCTTTTCTTCCAGCACCATGCTCTCCCCTGCTGCTTTATCTAACTTTTGCAGGTTCTTTTTTTATCTCTCCTTTCACCCTTTGCCACTATTTTCCGTCTTCTTCTCAGTCCTCCTTTTTCCCTTTGCTGTAATTCTCGCTCTTGGCATGGGTCAAAGTCTGATGATTAGAAATAAGTCCAGGTCCCCGAAAATAAGTGCCAGAGGGCCCCACCTGCAACCACGGGCCAAAATAAAGCAAAGACTATACTGAAAAACCTTAAATACCCAACATCTTCTTACTTTTGTCAAAGGAAACTCTGAGGAGAAATTAACTTTTCTTCGGGTGGAGGAATGCCTCTTCCCTCTGAGTAGCTTCAAACTTGAATTCTAAATTGACTGCAGAGTTTGCGTGCAGGGCTTGTCGTACCCCGGCCTGGAATTATCATTTATAAACACTCATCATTTTGAGAGTGGAGAATACAAACAGGCCTCTGAAAGACTGCAGTTGAAAGTGGCTGATTGTTGATTTCTTGGCCGAGCGATCGCGGATTGAAAATTAATTACTGTTGTAATTTCCTCGGTGAGACTTAATAGCCCCGGCTTGGTCTTGTAGCTAATTGTAAACAGCCTCCTAGCGGCCAATTAATTTCACTGGAGAAATCCCCCTGTGCCACCCAGACAGACAGCCTTGCGCCTTCCCTGCCGAGAAGCATTAATGAATTAGGCAGGGAGTGGAGAGGGCAGGTGGGAGGGGTGCAAAGGCGGGAAGAGTGAAGTGGCGGTGGCAGGGGAGAGAGGAGAGGTGGGGACCCGAGGTGGAGCTGTGGTGAGGAGGAGAGGCGCGTTTGGAAGAGGTAGGAGTAGAGAAGGACAAAAGGGAGAGAGAATGAGACAACAGGAAACAAAAATCGTTGGGGAATGTGACGCAGTTGGGAGTGTTGTGGAAAAAAGAAAATGTGTTACATAAAAAGTGAGAGAGAAAGGGACCAGGGAAAGGAGACAGGTGAATAGAGGCCAGAATGACAGGAAGACGGGGTAACCGACGGCGCAGGGCAGGAAATGGAAGAGGTGGATGAATAAGAGTAGTGCAATTGTTGGAGAAGGAAAGAATGGCGAGCGGATTAAGGAGTAGCAGTCTAACTTCTGTTGATCTTACTTTATTGAGCAAAATAGGAATGAAATCCCCACGAAGCATTTTGCAATAGTGCTTTGAAAAAGTCCATCCAATATTTATTTCAACCTCATTGTCCAAAACTAAAAGAAGGGTGATACAAATGACGGTTAAGGAGGTGAATAGGTGAAGAAGGGGAATAGATGACATTATAGTTGATATGAGAAGACAGGAGATATGAAAAAAATGAAGAGAGGACTACGAAGGCAGAAAAGGGATAGAAATGAGACAAAATAAAGCAAGAGGAGAGTAAAAGAAAGGAAACGAAGAAGCTAATTTACAGGTAGAGAAATTAAGATCGTCAATGGAGAAAGACGAGGGGGATCTTGGGTCGCATCAAGAAAGAGGAAGGAGAGAAGAACAGAGAGGGAGTAGTCGTATATGAGGAGGAAGGGATGTGTTGTGGCTAAATGCACAACAGTCATGCACACTTTCCCTGTTCTCCATGCTGGCTGCATTACAGCCTGCAAAGAGAACATGCCCAGGCCCCCAGTCCCTGGCTGAGCGCCGAACCACGGCGCTCAGACCAATCACAACGCTGCATTGCAGCATTGTGATTGGTCAGGGGAGCCTGGCTGCTTACCAATCACAACGCTGCATTGCAGTGTTGTTATTGGTCAGTGGAGCCTGGCTGTGCTTCATGGAGTCCAAGACGAAGAAGAGCAGGAGCTCTGCCGGAAGGTAAGTGTATTTTTTTAAAACATTTTACATTGTGCCCAGTGTCCTCAATAACCCCCCTGACCATCCTTCCACCTGCGAGCTGTGCCAGCCGCCACTGCCCTCTTCCACACTATGTAAAAGAGGTGGACCGATGATATATCAGTGCCTTAAATCCAACTTTCAATGTTTCAACAAACAGATGACATCTAGAGATGTCATGTACTTAGACCACACCTAAAAGGATCCTTTTAAAGGAGGAACACCTTTTGGTGTCTGTTCCTCACTCAGCAGGTACCATACATTTCTTACAAGCAAGGCATTCCAGGTTTATCAGGACCTCAAAACTGACCGTCCCCAGAGTTTTACTGCTGCCTCCTAAAGGATGTGCATCTTTTACCATTAATACCTTCACGCCTCAACCTCCCACAATCCTCCTAAAATAGAGTCATTTCAGTAGTGTCCTTAGCTCTTTTTCAAAGAGTAGTACCTCTGTGATGCAGGGGCCTCAAAATCCAACCTGGTTTTGTGAGAAGCAACACTTTGTAGACACCGGGACGAGAACAGGTAAGTGGATTTCCAATCAGCATGTAGCAGCACAAGTGAAAATGGCATCATGTTCAAACCTCTTCCACTTTAATTTCTTCTTTTACTTTAAAGAAAATATGATTCCAGTGAGGAGGAGATAGTGGGGAACTAGGGCGGCAGGCAAACTCACGAGTATGCGCTGCCGCTAGGTGAGCTGCTCCACCTCCCCTTGCACAACGCACTGCAACTTTGGGTCTCTGGCCTGCCGCTGCTTGGTACCCAGTTCCTCTGTACTCGCGTTTTTACTGTTCTTGGCAAATGTAAGGATTTCCTGGGCGGTCGGGAGTGTGAACCAGATTTCACACCAGGGATTGCCATCCAGGGCACTATATATTAGAAAGGTCCCCTGGTAGTGGGTCGCTGGGTATCTCCTCCTTCTCTGACCCCATTGAATCCCGCCTACAGGATTAAAGAACTCTCCGCTATGAGAAAGCATCTCAAGTTTTCAAATATAATGAATATGGATACTGCCGGCCTCAAAACCAAATCACGTACTGAGCAAATGAAGTCTGCATCAGCTGCAGCAAGGGCTGAACGCAGCCTGAACTCACATTGTGGACCTGCAGCAGCAGCAAATAGTCTCTTAAGCTCAGAGGAAGATTTCGGGGGCCAAGGATGGGCGGCTGGAGCTAGTCAGATAGCCTTGCCGCCTACTATGCAGGACCCTGTCCAAAATGAGCTATCCATATCCTCCAACGAAAGCAGGGTGCCCGGGGAGGATAAGATGCCACCATCAAAGCCAGCATACTTAAGAGTACTAGAAGATGGAGATATCTCATCATCCGAGCTACGATCCAATCCTTCCATGTATGCTATACAAGGGAAGCTGAGGGAATATTCTCTTTTTTCAAAATCTAAAGCGACAACATCTACACTTCCAGAGCCTATTATGATCAATCAGAATATTCAATCTCTAAATATGGGAGGCACTGCTTCTCCCCAAAAACAGGCTGCTCTCCAAGATCCAGGTACTCCCCAACAGATCCATAGTAGCTCTGCAGCTATTAGCCCGGCCTTTGGTAATGGATCTTAAGATGGTCGCAACCTCACAAGTGCAATCCCATGCCGCTACGGAAAACAATCCAAAGAATCAGCTTACTGATCTAAGAATCCTGGAACTGCAGCCGTTGTCTCAGTGTTTTCCAGCGGACGCGCGAAGGATACAACTGCAGGCTACAACGGATAGCAACTCTCAGACTCAGCTGCCTATCCTAGCACCCGACGTTCAGCAGGTTTAGCAATGGGACTAAAAAACAATGTTAAATCTTATACTGGACGAAATATGAGATCTAAAATCATCTCAACCAATTGAAAACACATCCCTGCAGCTTTGTTTGATGAAAATCGAGGAAGAAGTCGCTCCCTTCCCGGCTAGGATGCTGGAGGCTGAGTCTAGGATATGGCAGCTGGAGGATCGAATAGCTACATTGTAGCAGCAGACGGATCGAGTGAGGACAGACAAATTGTTGCTGGAAAATAAGATCGATGAACTGGAAAACTGTTCGCAACGCTTCAAACTACAGCTGGTGGGTGTACCAGAAAGCTGCAAAGGGGCTCAAATGGTTTGAGACATTTGTTAAGAATCATGCGCTACCAGAAATCGAAGGTGGTTTGAAAATTACAAGAGCCCACAGTGTACCGGCTCATCCATTTACCGGTACCAATTCAAACTTGCCCAGGAGGATTTTGGTTCATTTTTCCGACTATCGTATCAAGGAACGGATACTCTCTAGAGCCATCCAAAGAAACCAATTTTCTACCAACGAAGTACCATGTTGCTGAATTTATTCTGAAATGTCCAAGGCAGCTGCATGGCGTCGAAAGGAATTCGTGAAACTCCTTTATTTAAGGCCCAGGGTGTGCAGGCGGCAATAGCCCAACAGTCTAAACTTAGGGAATTAATAAAGGGCACATTTCATATGTTAACAAATCTTCAAGAAGCTCAATTAATGTTGCGATTTATCTCAACCTCACGAGTTTGGGAAAGTGTGACAGAAGAAGGAAGGGCCGGAGAGAGTGGAGGGAGGGTGGGAGGGAGGGAGAGAGAGGAGAAAAAAGAGAAATAGCTTAATTATAGCAGGAGAGATTCACTGTTATCTAATTGTTTGGGGCGTGTGTTCCTCTCTCAGGGTGCTCCAACAAGGCCCCCAGCAGGAGCGTCCACCCAGGCTCTATCGTGGGCTATTTCCCTCCATCCAGGGACAGGGAATCAGTGTGGGGTTGGTAGTTGGGAGCAGGGATATTATAAACGAACAGAATGATGGATAGGACAGTATCGTTGAAAAGAAAAAACAGTAATAAAAAAAATTGTTTTTTGTTGGCCTTTATGAAATGTGGGTTGAAGTACGTAAAATTTCGGTCAATGTAAATGGGATATTGAATAGTAAGAAGTATGGGGCTTTATATAGGTGGCTTGCTTCTTTTGCACCACAAATACTTTTTCTTCAACAGACTCACCTAAAGTCCAATTTCCCGAAATTATATATTCCCAAAAACTATGTTAAGACATATTTTGCTTCTGCTGGGCTGGCCGCGAGGGATGTCACAATTTATATTGGATGAGGGTTAGACTGGGACATGGTACAGTCCGGAGGGAACCTTTCAGTAGGTGGATATGGATCACAGCTGGGGTGCGGCGTTTGTCATCTCATAAATTAATATGCCCGACAGTAGATGACACTAAATTTATTAAAATAATGAATGACCTGATGAGAGGAGTGGTAGGCTAGGGATAACTCGAATAAAACAAAAAAACAATTGAAGCCTATAACAAAAAAGGTATTGGATATTATAATTCAAGATTATCAATTGATTAATCCTTGGGGTAGAGGCCACTTGGAAATCTCACAGTATACCTACTATTTCCATCAATACCAGTCAGCTTTGCGTATTGACTACTTTCTTATTTCTCATTCTCTTAAGTATCTTGACTCCCAAATATGGGCACTTTCTTTTTCTGACCACTCCGCCATCACTGTTAAGATAAAACTAGACGCTAGGCAACGGGAGAGATCTTGGTGGCAGATGGATCGTCTCCTTCTTTCAAACAAGAAATGGCTGATAAATATTAAAAACATGGATTAAATAATTTTTTCAGATTAATAAGGACACTGCTGCCCTCTTTTCTGTTTGGGGTGCCTTTAAGGGGGCTTCCTGCGGGCAAATTAGGGCTTTGACACCCGTTCAATCTAAAAGGAGGAGGACACGTATTTTGGAACTACAACTTGTAGTTGATTCTGCAGCTCAATCAAGGGCAAATTCCTCGTCTGAGCGAATCGTTATGGAGCGGAGGCACGCTACCCCTAAACAAGTGCAAAAAGAACAACTGATGGACAGAATGCAGAACAATGTCATACGTTCACCCCAGTACATAGATTTGGGACTAAATCCATTCTTTTTTGCTCACCATGCCATTCCAGTTAGGACCCAGCCATATGCAAATCAGTCTTGACCATGCATCCAGTGGGAACAGTCCAACCCGATCGAACTGCTAGGCCAGGTCCTCCCTGGACTGGAAACAAGCATCCTAGGACTGGTTTCGGGGTTTCACCCCTCATCAGCCAGGATAGCTTGACTCCAGTGGCATGGAGAGCACAGGACCCACGTCTGGGCATACCCGTCCCATCCCTTGTGACAAATGCAAAATGAACAATTGATGGACAGAATGCAGAACAATGTCATACATTCACCCCAGTACAGAGATCTGGGCCTAAATCCATTGTTCTTTTGCTCGCCATTCCAGTTTGGACCCACCCATATGCAAATCAGTCTTGACCCTGCGCCCAGTGGGAACAGTCCAGCTCGAATTGCCAGGCCAGGTCCTCCCAGGACTGGAAACAAGCATCTGAGGACCTGTTTTGGGCGTTCACCCCTCATCAGCCAGGAATGCTTGTCTCCAGTGGTATGGAGAGCCCGGGGTCACATCTGGGCATACCCGTCCCCCTTGGGGTTACAAATGCAAAAAGAACAATTGATGGACAGAATGCAGAAAATATCATACATTCACCCCAATACAGAGATCTGAGCCTAAGTCCATCGTTTTTTTGCTCACCGTGCCATTCCAGTTTGAACCCAGCCATATGCAAATCATTCTTGACCCTGCACCTAGTGGGAACAGCCCAGCCCGAACTGCCAGGCTGGGCCCTCCCTGGACTGGAAACAAGCATCCTAGGACCGGTTTCAGGGTTTCACCCCTCATCTGTTAGGATAGCTTGACTCCAGTGGCATGGAGAGCAGGGGACCCACATCTGGACATACCATCCCACTCGGGGTGACAATTGCAAAAAGAACAATTGATAGACATAATGCAAAACAATGTCATACATTCACTCCAGTTCAGAGATCTGAGGGATTTTTTGTACTCAAAGAGATAAACAATTCTCAATCATACCAACAGCAAGTCTATGTAGAAAGCCAAATGGTTGGAACATTCTTGGCCTAGTTATCTAGGGTGAAGCAGAACGCTGCTATAGTCACTGAATTACAGCAACCTAGGTCGGGGGAGTTGACAACTGATAAGGTGTAGGTTGCAAAAATATTCCTCGCTCACTATAAAAAACTTTATGCCAGAATTTCTCAGATATCAATTTACCGGAAATGGCAAGTGGTCAGACTGAGGAATTAGTCGCCGATATCACAACACTAAAAAATAATTCATCAAATGATTGCTACAATGCCTTCAGGAAAGGCCTGTGGGAATGATAGGCTTCCAATTAAGTTTTATAAAGTCTTTCAGAAAAGAATTAATATTGTTTTTAGTGGAGCTTTTTAATGCAGTGAAAAACGGTAAAGAGGTTCCCCAAATATTTAAGGAATCTATTATTATCAGTTTTGTTAAAAAAGGGAAGAATCCTTGTGATGTCAATTCATATAGACCTATTAGTCTCCTTAATTCCGATTATAACATTTTAATTAAAGTTTGGGTCAACAGAATTTTGCCTGTCACCCAGAAAATAATTCATAAAGACCAGGCTGGCTTTTTACCAGAACGGCAAATGTCGGCTAATACCACTTTTCTAATACAATGCATTGATTTTTTTAATACTGATCAGATTCCTGCCTTTATATGATGGTCGATGCTGAAAAGGCATTCAACCTTGTTAACTGGGATACTCTTGTTTTGCACTTAAAAGGGTTGGATTCCCCAATATAATCATCAATATGCTATATAATATATACAAGTGTGCACAGGCTAGAATCTTTTATGAATTGCAGCATACTCGGAACTATAGATATAAATCAGGGGACTCCTCAGGCCTGTTCTTTATCACCCGTTCTTTCTATCTTCTTCATCGAAACATTGGCAGCCAGAAAAAGGGCTAATCCAAGAATTAAAGCTCCAATGTAAGGTATGGCCAACCTCAAATTATTTGCTGATGATATAATACTGTATTTTAGGCCTGATGTGTTAAACTTAAATACAATTTGGGGCGAGTTTCAGCAGTTTCAATCCATTGGTGGATACAAAATTAATCATAATAAAACAGAAACCTTGAGTTTCTACACCTCAGGTCATTGTCCAGTGGTTTCGATCAATCCGATTCAATATCTAGGAGTTTATGTAAGTAATTCCTATGCAGAACTTTATAGGCTGAATTATGAGGTTACCTTAAAAAAAATAAGGATCTACTTGATCAATGGTCTCTTCTCCCTTTTACTCTTATTGGCCAGGATGCCCTCATCAAAATGTAAATTTTTGCTTCAATTAGTTTTTATTTCTGAATTTTCCGATAAAAATGAATTCAGCGTATTTCAAAGAGCTAGATGTTCTTTTTTTCAGTTTGTTTGGAATAAAAAAGCACCCAGAGTTAAAAATCCAGTTTTACAATTGGGAATAAATCAGAGCGGGTTGGCATTGCCCCAGATATGTATAAACTACAAAGCTTCCCTCCTCAACTTCTTGGTTCGTATATCTGATTCAAGGCCATTGTTAGGGGATTTTTTAATTGATAGAATGGTAAAGGAAGCGGGATCACAGCTTCCAGATTTAATAAAATCGGCCAAACTCTTAAAAAGAACAAGCTATAAGACATTACAAGACCTGTGTATTAAACTTCACGCTTTTTATACTACCAACGCGTCCAAGGCTTCAGTTTAAGCAATGCAAAGTTTTAGGTCTAAAAATCAGTCCAGTCAATTAAGGTTTTGGAATGTAAATGGTTTCAGAGAGTTGGCCCATTCTATTTTGGGAGGAAGGTGTTTCACCTGGCAGGAAATTCTAGCAAGGTGTGGGGATCGTAGTAAGCCCTTTCTTTGGATTCATACAAATTATCCAACTTGTGAAAAAATATTGTTTTACTGCTCGTGCCAGTCCTTCACCACTATTGGCCGTTCTTTTTAAAACTAGGCTGAACAGTGGTTATTTGGTTTAGATTTCTGCAGAGTCAAAGGGAAAACGATCTAATAAAGAAGTTCTTGGCAAAAATGTCTGTGACAACGCAATGTTGCAAATTGGTAGTAAAGCCTAAAGGGCTGCAAATATCAAGCGTATGTCTTTCCTCTCATGAAGGATGGCGTATTACACCCCTAAAGCCTTAAAATGAATGTACCTAGAATTGGAAGTAGATGTTTTAGGTGCCAGCAACCAGATGTTGGAGATTGGCTTCATACTTTCTTTTCAAGTTCACTGCTGGCTCAATCCTGGTAAAAAATATTTTGCGCCCTATGGAAAGGCTTACAGAGCCAAGTCGACCTGGAGCCCGCTGTAAACCTATTTGGCTTGTCAAGACAAAAGCTAACTGCACCTAATATTAAAGCCAAGCAAGCCGTTATTTCAAATACCACATTGATGGCGCGATCCTTGATTCTGCTGAATTGGAGGTCAGTAGAGTTCCCACATATATAGACTGGCATAAAAAAATTACGTGCACAAGTAAATTCGAAGAGGCCTATGCAAAAAGAGTTGGTGCAATCAAAAAGTTCACAACGGTTTGGAAATTTATGGAACACATAGTGGATTGATCCATGATGTTTATTGGTTTACCACAATGTTTATTGCCTCTAGCACACAAATAATAAGATTACATTCTTTAAATAAATACATTTCTGATGTTCGACTATGGGGGAAAGGAAGATAAGTATTATTTGGATGTCAGCTGTCTGCATATAGAAAAGATACCTTTAATTTTCATTTGCTAAAGGTAATTACAATACCCTACTTTTTGAGGATAGGTTGGGGCATACTCAGAACTATAATATCATTTTATGCTGAAAGGTAGGGATGGGTAAACTGAGGACGAGATATTACCTCTTGCTAATGTTTTATAATGATCAAAATGTGTTGTTGTTATACTGTACTTTATTTGATCCCTTTCCTATTTATTAGTTTTATTTATAATGTTTTTTTATTGTGTATTCATTGTGGTGTAAGGAATTTCTTTTTTTTCTGCTCAATAAAAAAAGTTTAATATAAATAAATACAGTAATAAATACATAAATAAAGAGGAGGAGATAGTGAGGATGATAGGGTTGAGACGGGAAACAACGTTTACCACGCAAAGACACAACGCAGTAGTTTGCAACACAGTAGTTACAACAACTGTGTTGTTACTTCACGTGACATTACATTGCAAGTCGTTTCAATGACTTGCTCTAGGGGGGCGTGAAACACCAGGGAAAGTGTTGGATTTTAAATCCAACACCTTCACTGCTGTTGCGCAAACTGGAGTAGGAATAGTAATTGAGCCATGAATCTGGCTAAAAATGCCAGAAAGTATGGCGCCTTTACTATGCACTTATTAATATCAGACTTTAGTTTAGAAAGAAGCAGGATTTCTTCCCGAAATATCTTTCAATGTGGTTAGACTCTGCCAGTTGAGCAACTATCAGCAAGAAGAAACTTGTTACTTAAGGAATGGCATAGACTCTGCTACAACACTTTAAAAATGCCTTTACTTGGCAGTAGACCGTTGGGTTCATTATTTTCTTTAAGAGCATTGAAGTTCGAGAACCATCCTCTGGAAACAGGAGTCAGACTGACATCATTTTATGGTTTTAAAAGAGTCAGGTGAGTTCAGAACAGTGAAAGACCAACATATTCTGAACAAATGGATTGTGGATAAGAAATTCAAATGGAAACATTTCAGGGAATGATACATTTTGTAAAAGCAGGCATTGCATGATAACAATAGACTTACTGGATACTTATTATCATATCCTAATTGGGAAGTATCATCAAACGTAGCTGAGGTTCTGTAGCAAGTACACACACTACCAATTTAAAGTCCAGCCTTTTGGCCTGAAGACAGCACCCGGGATGTTTACAAAGGTGGTAGCCTCAGTGGCATCATTACACTCTAATGGCCGGGTGGTAGATCCATATCTAGACAATTGGCTCCTACATGCTTCAGCTATTCAGAAAGCCTTGAGATGTCAGAATGTTATGGAGTTATGTTTGAAAAAGCACCTCAACTCCTAACAACAACCCAATGGCAAAACAACAGTAAGAGGCACCCTTGTCTACAGACCCCCAGGACCTCAACCTGCCTTCTGCAATGTCATACTTGGAACCTTACCCCACTCTGTGTAGAGGATGTTCTGGGAATTGAATCACTTGGGTTCTCACTTAAGAATTCTGGTGGTGTTTTATGCTCTGGTTTACTCTGTTATAGACCACCAGGTGGAGCTTCTCATTGTTATCAAGATCTGATTGATGTAATATACAATCTATCGCACTCTCATTCTAAATTATTGATCCTTGGAGATTTTAATCTCTGGGAGAATGGCGCTCTTGATACATCTTTTAAAGAACTTTGTCAGGTATGTGAGAATATTAAGCTTCAACAGTTGGTGCTATGCCCTACTCATCAGAAAGGCCATGTGCTGGATCTTGTTTTTTCCAGTGAAAAGGATGTAGTTGTTAAGGAGATACTTCCATTAAGCTGGAAAGATCACGTTTTTGGTTCTTTTTTCTTAAGGGTACCTAATCGTCAAAAACAAGTCCCTCATGTGATTGTTACACGAACTAGTAGAGAATGGTCTAAAATACTAAAATTAGCGATCTTCCCCGACTTGTTGATAATGATAGATGTGATATTCATGAATCAGTGGAGAAGACCTATTTGAATTTATGTCACCAAATCACTAATTCTTAAGATCAGCTAGCCCCTTTGAGGAAAGCCAAAAGTTGTAAAAAGCTGTTTGCTCCTTGGTATAATGAAGAGCCAAGGCTGACGAAGACTCGCTGTAAACAACCAGAAAGAAAATGGAGGAGGAACTACCTAGAGACAGATAAAGTAGCCTTAAAAAATCTACTACATATTTATAAAGAGACGATAGGCAAAGCTAAGGCTAAATATCTTGAGAAAACCATCTTACATTCTTCCAATAAGTCTCAAACCCTATTTAGCCTAGTAAGGGACATGTCCAACCCGGACTGCGCAAAATCTAAAATTCCAGCATTACAAGACCTGTGCAATTACTTTTTTGATGAAAAAAATTAATAAAATCTTCACTGGGCTAAAATCTCCTATGGATGATGATACGCACCGGCTCATCTGTAATACTACTACAATAATCTGTACTACAATTTGTAATCCAACTGCTAGGGAACATATGAGGCTTATGGATCAATTTCAGGTTCCCTCACAAGAGGAATTTAATGATAACGCAGCTGGCATCTCTTCAGGCTCCCCCTGGATCCACTCCCACATAAGTTTTGGAAATTGATCGGTGCTGAACTCTTTCCGCTTCTTTATCAAATTTGTTGTCAATCCCTAATTAATGGCACATTGCCGGATTGTTGGAAAAAGGCAGTTGTCTCCCCACTGCTAAAAAAGGCTACATTGGATCCCCAGTGCCCCTCTAATTACAGACCCATCTCCTTGCTACCATATCTGATCAAGATCTTTGAGAGGGTAGTGAGTAAATCTCTTTCAAATTTTGCAGAGGATAATGAGCTGTTGGACGAAGTCCAATTTGGGTTTCGCCCTGGACATAGTATCAAGACTGCCATAGTGGCAGTCTTTCATGACCTGACAATGTGGGCTGACAGTGGTCAGACAGCCATTTTAGTGCTGCTTGACATGCCGGCCGCATTTGATACGGTTAATCATCGGATTTTGATTAAGAGATGGGTGTTGTGGGCAGGGCTCAGGACTGGCTGCAGTCCTATCTTTCTAATAGGCAGCAGGCAGTGACCTTGTCGCCATTTACCTCTCAGAATAGAGACGTTAAACATGGGGTCCCACAAGGCTCGGTTATCAGCCCAATTCTGTTTAATCCTTATCTTCGGCCACTTATCGTTCTGATAAAATCCTTTGTCATTGATGTCATAAATTATGCGGACGACACTCAGCTCGTCTTCTCCGTTGAGGGCAACAAAGCAGTGCCTCTGGAAAAATTCCACAGCTGTATGCATAAAATAGCGGAATGGCTGCGAGAGAACTCATTACAATTTAACGGGACAAGACTGAAGTTCTCTGCTGTGCTGCAGGTAAAATCCCTCGACCTCTCCCAGTAGATTTCTGGCCAGGCTCTGCTAACAATCCTCACTTCCGACAGTGCACAACCTAGGAGTGATGATAGACAGCAATTTACAACTGGATTCTCAAGTACATAAAACTGTGAACACTTGTCTATCTCTGCTTCAAGCTCTTCGGAACATACTCCCGTTTTTACATGCTTCAGCTAGACCTCAAGTGGTGCGGAGTATTGTTCTAAGCAGAATGGACTATTGCAACGCATTTCTTCTGGGTGCCCCAGCCTCTTTGATAAAAAAATTACAAAGAGTACAGATTATGGCGGCTAAGCTGGCATTAAATCGACCACGCAGAGCCTCTGCTTCACTTGCCCTAAAGGATTTACATTGGCTGCCTATTGCGTAAAGAGTCCAATTTAAGGCACTTTGCATTATCTATAAGGCAGCACATAAAATAGGTCCAAAGTTGCTGCAGAGGAAATTCGTATGGTATTCTCCTGTTAGATGCCTGCGTACTTCCTCTGCTAATTTAGATGCCTGCATACTTCCTCTGCTAATCTGGTTTGTGCTCCTTATGTCAATAAAGCTCGAATGGGTGGCAGATCTTTTAGCTCTACAGCATCCAGACTTTGGAACGCTCTGCCTCCAGAGCTTAGACAACTGAACACCTTGTCACGTTTCAGGAATGAGCTGAAAACCAGATTGTTTCCCAGAGATTTGAACCATGCTTAATTCTGTTTAGATACACACAGTGGCTGATTGGTAATCTAAGCGCCAGGATACCCTTGGGGTGGCAGCTGCGCTATACAAGTTTGCCTTACATTACATTACATTACATGCTCAACCTCATCATCCTGCTAGCCATCAACTCTAATTCCTACATCCTACTCAGTGACTCAATTTCCACATTGATGACCCCAGTGATGCCAACTCCATCACTCTCCTCGAGAGCAAGAATAATATCAGCCTCACCCAACTGATCACCGGCCCCACGCACAAAGCTGGACACACACTCTACCCCATCGTCACCTCCAGCAGATACAGCCACGTTACAGAACTCACAAAGGGGCATATTATCAAGAACGGTGTTAAAAATGATCGCCGGTTTAGCGGCAGAAATAATGGGCTTGCTAATATGCCCTGGAGAATTCCAATAGAAGCCCATGATCTGGTGTGAACATGGGCTTCTATTGGAACTCTCCAGGGCATATTATCAAGCCCGTTATCGCTGCTTTAGCGATAATTTTAACGCCGTCCTTGATAATATGCTCCTTAGTTCGACCACACCATCAACCACTCCACCATCTCCGGCGCACAGCATACCATCACCAAGCTCCACATTTCCTCCCACCGCAGTTGGGGCAAGATAAAATAGACACAGTGGACTCAGGCTCTCATCCCCACCCCGCCAGATGCCCCATCTGACCTAGAACATGCCTTCCAGAACTTCTCCACCTGGATCACTGAATACACTGACAGAGTCTCCCCCAATGAAGGTGGCAAGATCCAACAAAACCTTAAGACAAGCTAGCTGGTACACTCTAGAGCTCAGAACCACCAAGTGCAACTGCTACCAACTAGAGAAACAATGGGCTCCAGCAGGAGTCCTCTGACAGGGCCACCCACAAAGCAGCCCTCGGCAACTACTACCTGCACATCAAGGAAGCCAAAAGAGCAGCCCTCACAGCCCGTATCGAAACAGCAGCCAACCACACAAAATTACTTTTTAAAAAAGCCAAGGAATATTCGAACCCGGCAGCCACATAGAATACAATCCACCCTTCCTAAGAACTCTGCAACACCATTTCGGTCTATTTCCGCAGCAAGATTGCCCCCATCTACAAAACACTTTTGAGCCCCAAAACAAGAGATTTCAACCTCAGCAGTCTCTGCACACCAGTGGAATGACGAACACAACCCCGTTCACCACACAGATCACCACGGCTATCATGTTGTCCATCCACTCTGGAGCACCCATGCCCTCAGCATTTTTTCAACCTCAGAGCTAGTCAAATCAGCATGGAACTCACTGCATCCACAAGACCTCCATCATCACGTCAGATTTCCCGGACAAATGAAAACAATCAGAGATCAGACCCCTCCTAAGGAAACCCTCCTCTAATCCCAGGAAACTCCAAAAATTATTGACCAATTTCTCTGCTTCCTTACCCCGCCAAAGTACTTGAGAAGGTCATCAACCTACAGCTCACCAGATACCTGGAAAAAACAACTTGCTGGACATCTCCCAATCAGTATTCCGTGCCAACCACAGCACAGAGACCGCACTGATTGCATCCACAGATGACATCAGAACCCTCCTTGACCAAGGGCAGACTGCAGCCCTCATCCTCCTCGACCCATCAGCAGCATTCAACGCTTCATCTCACCACAACCTCATCTACAGACTCTACAACATCGGCATCCAGGGGAGGGCCCTCAAGTGGATCACCCCCTTCCTCGAAGGATGTATGCAGAGCATCCAACTGCCTCACTTCACCTCCGAGCCCAAGAACATCATCTGCGGTGTACCCTAAGGATCACCCTCAGCCCCACTTTGTTCAACACTTACATGACCCCCTCACAGACATCTTCAGACCCCACTGTTTCAACATCATTGTAATTTTTGTATTGTAATTGCATTTATATAGCGCTTATTATGCCTGATGAGGCATCAAAGCGCTTTTTGGGCGAGCAGCCCGCTACTACGGAACCCATTAAGGATTAGTGGTGAATTAGTAAAGTGCAATAGGAAAGTGATTTAAGTGGTGGATAGGTTAGTCAATTATTTGAATTCAGATGGATAGCAGAAGGATAGAAGAGGGAAAAAAGGTTTGTGTTTAAATCGCGCTTTTTTTGGGGGGGTGGGGGGGGGGTCGAGTAGCCCACTACTCCACACCCATAAAGGATTAGTGTTGAAAATGAGTATAATGAAATATGAAAGTAATTTGAGTGGTGGATATGGTATTCAGTTCTTTGGATTGATAAGGGTAACAGCGGGATAGAAAAGGGAAAAGAGGTTTGCATTTATATAGCGCTTACTACCCCTGATGGGGTTTTGAAGTGTTTTTTTGGTGAGTAGCACTCTACTCCAGAACCTATAAGGATTAGTGCTGAATTAGTATAGTGAAATATGAAAGTAATTTGAGTGGTGGATATGTTAGTCAGTTATTTGGATTGAGAAGGGTTGGGGAGGGATAGAAAAGGGAAAAAGGTTTGTATTTATATAGCAAGTTACACCTGATGGGGTGTTGAAGCACTTTATTGGCGAGTAGAATGCTACTCCGGAACCCATAAAGGATTAGTGTTGAAAATTAGTATAGTGGAATATGAAAATAATTTGAGTGGTGGATATGTTTTTCAGTTATATGGATTGAGAAGGGTAGCGGAGGAATAGAAGAGGGAAAAAAGTTTGCATTTATATAGTGTCTGCTACCTCTGATGAGCTTTTGAACCACTTTTTTGGCAAGTTGCACGCTACTCTGGAACCCATAAAGGATGAGCGGTGAATTAGTATAGTGTTTTATGAAATTTGAGAGTGAACATGTTAGTCTGTTATTTTGATTGAAAAGGATAGTAGAGGGATAGAAGAGTGAAGGATTTAGACTTTTTTTGGGAGGTCATAGCAGTAGCAAGAGGCTTTGGGATGAGTAAAAAGGGCATGTGGAGGGGAAGAGCCAGAGGGAAGAGTTTAGAAAGGCTTGTTTTGGAAATCAGTATAGTAAAAGAGGTGTCAGATGATGCAAGGAGGAGTAGAGTATGGGAGAGTCTAGAAAGGGTTATTTTGGGGATTTTAGTAGTGAAGTGGGGTTTGAGATAATGAGAGAGTGGATGTAGAGGATATATTGATAGAGGTATATGGTGAGAAATAGGGTAGTACATTGGAAAGAGTAGTAGAAAGAAGTCTGTGATGAGTCAGACAGTTGGGGTAGAAGATATATTGAGAGAAGTATAGGGTGAGAAATAGGATAGTAAATTGGATATGCTGCATTGGAAGAACATGATAAATATATAGATCCATAAGTACATGGAAAGTATATAGAAGCATAAAGGACGTTGGTATATGTAGATTAAAGATATTGATAGAGGTATAGGATGAGAAATAGGGTAGTGCATTGGATATGCTTTTTTAGGAGAAAAGTAATAAATATATAGACCTAAGTACATGGAAGGTCAAGTCAAGTAAAAAATAAGTTTATTATGACCAATTGGTCTTTACACTACACCTATCATCATAACCCAGATACAAATACAACTATAAAATGTTTTTCTTTTCTTAAAAGAACCTAAAACCAAATGTCATTATCTTCTCATAAAAGGTTGTTTTTGTATTAACATACTATAAGACAAGACCACATACTTAAAAGTTCAATACATAAAATAATTTGCCTCTGATTATCCCTCCTTGATCACCCCTTCCCCTTTCCTTTTCCTTATTGCATGAGAAGTCTTTTAGCTTCTTGTACAAACTTCGCCAAGGCAATTACAATGTCAAGGAACTGCATGTCCAAAAGGAGCTTAATTGCTTGCCTCCTTGAGCTTATTCCATATTTTAAAAAGAGTGGCCTTAAAAATTTCCGACGTACCGGTAGCAATTTTTGGCAATCCATTATAAAATGGACACTGGAACATTTTAAATCTAACCCGCATGTACATTTACCACAGTCATCCATTAATACATTTTTTATTCTTTCATTTGAGCGGGCGGGATTGATCCCTATTCTGACTTTCAATAATTCAAATCTCAATGTATAATTCGGTACAGTATCTAGATAAGGATACCAATTGTCATTACTCCAGGTATTTACCATAAAATGCACAGACTCCTTTTGGTTCAAGTAATCCATGTCAATCTACCTAGATTTTTCATTTCCCAGGATTTTTAAAACATTCTTCCGATCATCAATACATAATGACTCAGGGTCAATTTTTACTTTTAAAGTTTCACAGATGGAGAACAGTTTATTTCTGGTAGCTTTTGCCCACTTCAATTCACTCAGTTGGATCTCCCTCCTACACCAACATGCCACTTTCTCCTCATATCCTGATCCCAAATGTTTCCAAAATCTACACAGATTTACCTGAACTTGTTTGTTCCATGCTGGCCAGTCTAGTTCTAACCTAATGGCCTGTAACATTAAAGAGCTGGGTAAGGAGAGAAGAGTTTTTAGACATTTCCCTTCCTCCTTATCCCATGAACATTTTCCCCCTAAGCACAAAATGTTTGCCCCATACTGCATCTGAGGTGGGATCATAGCCTTAAATGCTTTCAGTACTGGTCTATGTGACATATCTCCATAGTTACTATTAAATTCTTTCAACCCACAGATTCCTGCTAGGCCTTTTGTTTTCTGGGCCTGTACATGCATACCCCAGATTAATGCTCTGTTGAACCATACTCCCAAGTATTTATATTCATTAACAACTTCCAATTTTGTCTGACCCAGGCACCATCTACATTTATATTTATTCTTTTTTCCAAACCACAGTATTTTTGTTTTCTCCATATTTACTATTAAGTGTTTGGATAAACAATATGTCTCAAAAACATTTAACTTTCTTTGCAACCCTAATTCCGTTTGGTCAAAGAGGACTAAGTCATTAGCATATAGTAGGCAAGACAAATGCTTGCCATTTATTTTTGGGCTTGCTCCTCTTTTAGTTATTAATAGTTTTGGTAAATCTGAAAGAAAAACAGCAGTATAATCTCCCCTGCTGTTCTACAGACTTCCTAGCCAAAGCCCACAAGCAAAACAATGATCGAGTGTTGAGTGCCCCTCTTTAAACCTTCCCTGTTCTACCGGGACAAATGCGTGTAATTCAACCCACTCTTTCAGTTTTCCCAGGATTATTTTCAAGAACACTTTTACACCGATATCTAATAGATTAATTATTCTAGAATTCTTTGGGTCTTTTCTATCCCCTTTTTTGTGCAAAAGTCTAATCACAGCTCCCCTCCAATACTTTGGAATTCAACCTGTGGTTAATACTGCTATAAACATTTTGAGAAAAATTGGGCCCATCATTTTAACTCTGTTTTGATTATAACTGCAGGTAGATTATCAGGCTCTGCCGCTCTGGTCTGTCTGTCGAGTTCTAATCTGCCATATAAAAAATAACTAGTCCAGGCGACCCTAGAAATTTCCCTAGCTCTTCGTCTTGTCTATTCATTTTACCACTGGGAAAAAGGGCTGGGGCTATCTCATATGCATTTAAGATTTCCGTCATCCAGGGGTCCAATTTTTCAGGATCTAATTTATGGTTAAAATCTCCCGTGATATTTAGAAAATCCTTCCCATATTTATCATTTAAGGATATCAAGTCTATTTTAAAAAATCCCATTTCTATTATATAATCTTCTTTGGTCACCACTGCACATATATGTTGACCACAATAACATATTCATTTTGCCTTCCCTGTTCCTGTAGCCGTACCTCGCTGGCCAACATCCATTTACAAGAGCGGTTTATCAAGGACGCCTTAGTTATTGTTTTTGTGGAGATTAGAGTCATGATACCGCCAGATGGGTGACCAAATCTGGCTCTCATAGCCGCTTTAGAAATCTGAGTAAAGCCTTCAACTATCGGGGTACTGTTGCATAGCCAAGTCTCTTGCAGACAGATAATATCTGCCTGTCGTGAAATATGTTTTACACATTCCATCTTTGTTTGCTCTTTTAATCCATTAATATTCCACGAAATTATTCTTAGACTATGTGACGACCCATTTCCTCAGTCAATTTTGCTAAGATGGCCAGACTCATCTACTGCCCACCAAGATTCATTTAATTCTCTATCCTCTGTACTCCAGTTTCCCCAGTTCTTATCCAACTCACGGTTTTCAACAATGATTTAAATTCCCTCTCTTATTCCACATGCCCCTGTTATTATTCTAGCTTGTCTTTTCCCCAATCCTGCCCGACAATTCAGGAAAGTACTATCTGGTTGGCTTGCTTTTTCTATTTCCACCTCTGTGATTAATTTTATTCCTGCCTTTAATATCTCTTTTTCTGCATTAATTATTGCAGATTTAATCATCCCTGAATATACTTCAACTTTTGTCAATTACTTCCCTTTACTACTAGATAAAAATCCAACCTGCCTTAAATCCTTTGATTCAATTTTACATAGGCTTGGGCACTTTGCAAAGGAAAATAATAGTTGCGAGTGATTTAATGGTGTAATTTTCCTTAGTTTTTTCCTGCCCATCGGTACATCCTGCGGTTCAAAGTATAACCACTTTTTATCACTTGATTCTATAACTCTCTGATCACTAATTTTTTCTACACTCATGTCCCTCTTTCTATTTGGACCTGATATATTAGTACCCACTTTCCCTATACCTTTTGGGTTCCATTTCACATCTTTTATGTTTGCCTTTTTTTCAATTCTTTCCTCCTCCCTTACTTCCTCCCGGGATGTTTTTTGTTGGAACCTTTTTTCCCTTATTTCTTTCCATCTTACTTCTTGAGCACTCTCTTGCGAGCTCCCTTTCTTCTTCTCCCTTTCCTCCTTGGTAGCTATAGAAAGATCTCTACTTACTGTTCTCACCTGTGGTGCCAGTGGTTTCTCTTCTTTACAATTTACTTCTTGTGTGTTTCCTTTTAAACTTTCCTGGGTACTGGGCAATTTTCCTTGCAGGGTATCTAAACTTTTGCCACCTATAGCTCCATTGTTCATTCATTCTCCTAATTAGCATAGGTTGTTTTGATATGTACACATCCTGGTCCTGCTTTGATAGATCCAATGCCTTGGTGCCTCCTGTGCCCCCTCCGGTAGGAGTGTCCGGCACCGGTCTAACCACCGATGGAATTAAGCCCCTAATACCCTGTAATTCACCCACCATAAGCTTTAGACTCTTTTCTTGTTCCTTTAATATTTTATTATTTGAAAGCGTAACTTCTAACAGGCCCTGCAGGATCTTTTGTAACATTAAAATAATGTCCAACATTGAAGCTGATGGAGTTGCAGTAAAGTCAAAGTTCTCAGTCTTATTACATAACATATCTTCCATAGACTTTGAGACACCATTTGTCCATTGGCCAAAGCTTTTATCCGTAATTGATCTTTCCTCCCGGACACTGCTAACATTCTGAGCTTGGCACTCTTTTGAAGACTTCTCCTCGTACTCTCTATCTCCAGTATTATTTATAGAGCAGATCCTGAGCGATGATGAAAGTCTAGGTTCCAAATTAATGTTTATCTGGCTTAAATCACAATGCATAGAAAATGAATCTTCTATACATTTAACAACTTTCTCATTTATTTCCTGAGGTAAGGCTAAGTCCTTCTCTACGTCTTGAACTTTGTTGGGGGTAGTTTTCTTGCTAAAGTGTTTTCCCACAAAGTCTATTATTGATCTAGATACTGGGTTGCTTCCTTTCGTGCTCCTGTGCGGTGTGTTTGGTATGTTTGGCGTATTTTTCTTCATTAACCGTTTTGTTCACCCCTCCTCTCATTCACTTCCTCCAAAATCACCACGGGGTTGACTCGCTGGTCTCGTTATTTGTAGACTGGGGATCTTTTCTTATTTTACTGTTTCTTGTCTTTTTAGGGGCCATACTACAGTCGCGCTCAAGTCTGATATATCTTTAAACTTTGAGCTTTTAGATTCTGGTTTTCAAAATTAGGACCCACACGACTACTAAAACTATAAAATATTATCTAAGAAGAAGGGTCCAGATTAGACCAGCTTAAAACCAGCACTCGTAATACCATACAATGATCAGTTCAGTTTTGAAAAAAAAAAAATTCAACGAAATTGCCAAAACCTCTTTTACTCACCTCTGCTGTATTGGGTTGTGGTACTTCAGGCTTGCCTTGATAACTGATCCTCTTCATTATATTCTGCTTTATTCCTGCGGGGGAAACCTTTCTCGGACCGATTTTAGACCAATCAGGATACTCCTCCTCTGCTTTTTGGCTTCACCCCCCCCCCCTTTGGGGGTGCGATGGTCTACTGCAACTCAAGCCAAAGTACGAAGCTCTGGCACCACTCCTCACTAATGCACTCTCTTATGCAATTTTTTTCCCTTTATCTGGGCACTCGCTCTGTGCTTCCGTGCCTCCAGTCTTCTGAGTATTATATCGCTGAATCCGCTGGACCCACTCGTAATTCAAACTCCTCCGAGCGAGCACTTTTGTTCCGAGACCTCCAGACGGCCTCAGAGTCCTCCCAACAGCTCCCCCGTTTCACCGTTATACCGCGGGACTGCGGACTGGAGGTGACGCGTCTCCTCACGTCGCGTCACGTTGCATGGCAGGCCGGAAACCACAGCCTCAACCAAACACAGCAGAGTCAATAGGGTAGTGCATTGGATATGCTTTTTTAGGAGAAAAGTAATAAATATATAGACCTATGTACATGAAAGGTATATAGATGCATAAAGGAAGTAAAAAGATGCATTAGATAAACTCTGGTTTTCAAGTATTATTATACTTGAAAAATGTATTTGTATTTATTTTTTTAACAACACAATTATTCTACATGTTTTATACAAAGCAATACACAAAGATAGGTACATATCTAAAGTCAAAATAAATGCTTATATGCAGAGGGATATGCTGTAAATTTCTGTTTGCGTATGGTGCTTGTGTGGGGAAGAGCCAATTCTTGAATAGTTTTCTGAAGATAAGGTGGTTGTCCGTGGATCTTATGTTGGGGGTAAAGAGTTCCATAGTTTTGCTGCTTGAACAGAGAAGGATGTGCCACCCATGTTTTTTTTCTTGTGTCTTGGGACTTTGAGACGAGCATCCACTTTAGAGCGGAGGTTCCTTTGTTAAATGTGTTTGGTGTTATTCCTGATGAAGAGTGGTCCCATTCCATATATTGCTTTGTGTGTGATACAAAGCAGCTTGAACGTGGATCTTCTGGCAAACAGGTAACCAATGCAGGGCTTTCTAGGCAGGTGAGTTGTGGTCTCACGGTTTGATATGCTAGAGTAGTGTGGCAGCCAATTTCTGAATCCGTTGTAGTCTTTTCATGGTTGTTAAAGGTGATCCGTGGTAGAGGCTATTGGCGTAATCGAGTTTGGACAGAACAAGGGAGACGGTAGCTTGAACCTTGTATGGACACCCAAATGGGGGAAAATTCGTTGCAGCATTTTTATAGTGACAAAGCTTGATCTTGTTAGTTTGTCCACTGGGTATTCATTGATAGCTTGGAATCCATGGTCATTCCGCGGTTTCTTACTTCCTTCAATACTTTAGGCGGTGATCCCAGTTCATCAGGCCAGGCAGCAATTGGGTCATAATTATTCCAATCGTGAGTATTTCTGTTTTGGAAGCATTCAATTTGAGATAGTTCCAAGTCATCCACTGATCCACGGAACTGAAAATTGGAGAGTTTCCAATGTCTTTGGGGCATTCCAGTTGAAGGAGTATTTGTGTGTCATCTGGATAGTTATAGCACGTGAGGTGTAAGTGATTGATCAGTACTGGTATTGACTTCATGTAGATGTTGAAAAGCATGGGCGAGATGATAGAGCCTTTTGTGGAGTATGGTTTGGACAAGAAAGGTGGGGTATGGATGACATTAGTTCTGCTTCAAAGGTACGATGCGATCCAGTCTAGAGCAGTCCCCTCTATGCCGGCTTCATAGAGTCTTTGTTTCTGAGTGTCATGGTCAACTGTGTCAAAGGCAGCCGAGAGGTCCAAGAGGAGTAGAGCAGCAACCCCATTGCGGTCTACTGTGCTCTTCAGGTCATCCCAGATGGCAAGGAGGGCAGATTCTCTGCCTCTTCCCAGACGGAATCCTGTTTGAAAGTCTGAAAGTATGGCATTCTCTTCAATGAATTGTGACATCTGGGCAAACACTGCTCTTTCCATCAGTTTGCCCAGAAAAGGTCCATTTGTAATGGGTCTGTAGTTGTCAGGGTTCAGTGGGTCCAAGTTTGTTTTCCTCCATAAAGGGCATATGTATGACTTTTTTCAATTCTTCTGGAAATATTCCAGTAGTTAAGGAATCGTTGATAATTCTTCTTACTGGAGTGGCAGCAGAGGTTGTTAAAAGAAATGTCTTGAATTTTGCAGTGGAGACGGGTCAGAAGGGCTGCCTGCAGGCCTGCTTGCTTTGACCAGGTCCATAAATTCATTGTGTGTGATGTGGGTCAGAGTATTCTTGGATTGTTGTTTTGTACAAGGGTTAGTTTGCAAAACACATTTTAGTAAGTCAGCAGATAAAACAGTCACATCTCAAACAGGAGAAAGACAGTTAGTTCTGGGCAGCATTATAAGAATCAATCTGGTGACTTTCATACGACTATTACAAAATAAGGAAATAAACATTTCGGGCTTGTAAACAGCAGCCCACAACTTTATAACCAAGTGTGCCATGTACCCTTTTAATCTCTGTTTTAAGTACGAGTCCAACATGTCTGCTTTGTCCGTGTAATGGTTTGCCAGTTTGTCTGTGAAATCTTGAGTAACAGGATGAGTTCCTTCTAGGCAATGTGGTTTATGAAATTCATTGAGTATTTTATAGAATTCTTTTTTAGAACACATTTTTCATTTTGAATTCTGTCTGAATAGTACTTTTTCTTAGGTTTATTGATAGCTGATTCTGTATGTGAAGTTTGTCTTGTTTAGCGTTTGCTTTGAGCCAGGTACATTGCAGCTTTCTAATTTGTTGTTTATGTCTTTTATCTCTATATTTCTTCAAGGCACTTTTTTCTTTTGTGATTTTGAGTGGTATCAGGATGTCAAAAGCTTCCTGTAGCCACTCATATAGTTTTTCAACAGAATTTATTGTTTGCAGATTGTTATTGTTATTGTTATTGTTATTGTTATTTTTGATTTGTAGCGCGCTCAATCACCTACAGGCCTCTAAGCGCTCGGGAATTGATGGTAAACAACAACTTTGACAGTACAGAGGGCATCCACTAGCCTACGTGGCTCACAGGGCTCTCCTGAACAACAGCGTTTTCAGCCCCTTTCTGAAATGTAGGAGGTTTCCTTCCTTTCGTAGCGGCTCAGGTAGTGTGTTCCACAAATGCGGAACCAGCACCGAAAAGGCTCTACCGCCCTTGGTGGCAAGTTTGTACCGAGGGCAGACTAATAGCTGAGAGTCTGAGGACCTAAGAGCTCTCTTCGGGCTATACATTGCCAGGCGATCTTTGATGTAAGCAGGTGCCATGCCATAGATGGCTTTATGGGCGATGCACAGATTTTTAAATTCCACTCGCTCCTTAATAGGGAGCCAGTGGAGGCTTTGTAGCAGGGGGGATGCTTTAGTGTGTCTTGGCTGTCTGAAGATAAGACGAGCGGCATCATTCATCACCACCTGTAGCCTATTTATCAAGGTTTTTGGTAGGCCAAGGTAGAGGGCATTTCCATAATCTATGCGTGAAATCACAGTAGCTGCGACGATGGAACGTAGCATAGATTGGGAAATGATAGGCACTAATTTCCGTAGCTGTCGGATGATATTAGTACAGCTGCCCACCACTGAAGAGATTTGGCTGACCATAGAGAGGTCACAATCCAGTTTGATCCCCAGGCTCTTCACGTTCAAACTGGGTTTTGGGGCTGGACCTAACTCTGCGGGCCAGTAGAGGTCACACCATGGTGAGGTGGTAGATGAAATAACCAAGACCTCAGTCTTGTCTGGATTAATTTTTAGGAGGTTTCCAGTCATCCACTGGACCGTGTGTCTCAAGATATTCTGAGTGTGGAGTTGGGCGATGTTTGTATTGTCAACACTCAGCAGCAGCTGCGTGTCGTCTGCGTAGTTATATACTGTGCAGCCCATACTCGCCAGGGAGGCAATCAGAGGCTGCAGATATAGGTTAAACAGCAGTGGGGATAGGGCCGAGCCCTGAGGTACCCCACATTCTATTTCTCCCACTGCGGAGATTTCTTCTCCGAGTTGTATTCTTTGTGTCCTTCCTGACAGAAAGGACTGCAACCACTCGAAAGCCCGGCCTTTGATGCCAAAGTCACTCAGCCTTTCCAGTAGCAGCGCATGACTGACGGTATCGAACGCCGCTGAAAGGTCTAATAAAATCAGGGCGCTCGGTTTTTTACCGTCAGCCAAGCCTCTCAGTTCATCCAGCACCGAGAGCATCACCAACTCGGTGCTGTGGTGTGCTCGGAACCCTGCTTGTCTTTCGTGAAGCAGGGAGTGGGACTCCAAGTACATGGACAAAGATTTTAATACATGTTGCTCCAGTACTTTAGAGAGGAATGGTAGCTGAGAGATCGTCCTATAGTTTTTTAGTATTGCGGGGTCTGTGCCAGGTTTTTTCAACAGCGGTCTTACCCGCGCTTCCTTAAGTGCTGCTGGTAGTTGTCCTAATTCCAGGGATCTATTTAGGAGATGGATGACTTGCTCCTCCAATAGTGGACGGGCTGCCTGAAAAACTTTAGGTGGACAAGGGTCCGCTGGAGATCCAGATTTGATTCTGGCCATCAACTGCTGCAGGCTCAAGATGTCAATCTCTGGGAACAGTGTGATAGCACAGTCAGTTTGATTTTGGGGGATTATAGGTGTAGCCATTCCATTAAGCGGCCCATTTTTTATGTCCTGGATGATGGTTCTTACTTTCTCCAAGAAATAATCCTGAAAGCAATTGCAGTTTATGGTAGACTGAACGCTGTCTGGTTTTTTGGTCAACTCCGACAGGATCTTAAAAGTCTCTTTCTGCACGTTGACTGCCTTACTTAGAGGGGCTTCGTAGTACTCGGCTTTGGCAAGGATGATGTGTTTTTTGTATGCGTTCAAGGAGGCACGGTAGAGGTTCCTGGCTGAGTCCAGTTTAGTTTTCCTCCAGCTTCTTTCTAGGGCTCTAAGTTTCTTTTTATGGTCCCTCGGTGCTGGCGTGAACCAAGGGGCATCCTTACCCGGGCCTTTTAGCGCCTTCATTTTTATTGGCGCTATCTGATCAATAGCTAGTGTCAGGGAACACGTTAAATCCACGTATTGCTGATCTAGACTATGATCTAAGTTCGGGGGGCAATCTCTGGGCAGGAATACCTCGGTCAGGGTCCTTAAATCGACCTCTGCCCATTTACGGGTTTTCCTAGCCTCCAATGTTGGTTTGATTATTTGGCCCTTAATACGTAGCTCACAGGAAATTAGGTAGTGATCAGACCAGATACATGGGGCAACTTCTTTCAGCGTTAGTGAGGGGTCTGTAGTCCATACCAGGTCAAGGGTATGACCTTTGGTGTGCGTGGGGACATTCACGATCTGTTTAAAGTTTAGCGCTGACATCAAAGTGTCCAAATGGCGCATAGGAGCGTCCCAGTGAGGTTTATCCCAGTGCAAGTTGAAGTCTCATGTGACTAAGATTTTCGAGTAGCGAGTACAAAGGTCAGATATGATGGGGGCGAATAAGTCCTGGAAGGTTGGGGTTGCGTTGGGAGGGCGATAGACCGCTAACACCACCCAGCATGAGCTGTTTACTGTGACTTTCACCCCAAGCAGATCAGCCAGGTCGACTGTCTCTGATAGTAGGATTTCTACTGACAGCATCTTTTTGAAAATCACAGCTACCCCTCCTCCCCGTGTGTTTCCTGGGCGGTTTTGCCATAAAGCATCATAGCCGCTGGGGAGGGCGGCCAGGATGTCTGGCATTGAGCTCTCACTCATCCAGGTCTCTGTTAAGGTCAGTATATCAGTGTCGTTGTTTTGCAACAGGTTGTAGACCTCGACGTGGTGGCAGTGGAGTGATCTGGTATTTAGACATGCTATTTTCAGGGTGGAGAATGCATCTTGATGTATAATTTTCAATGGTTTGTAGATAGCATATGTTCTTAGTATCTTCAGGGTGTTGTTATCAAGGCAAGCCTCACCCTTATCCAGATTACGTAGGTCTTCCGAGGTGTAGGAGCGCATTAGTCCAGAGGTCCCTGCCCCCGAGCCCGTCCGTGCGCGGACGGGCGCAGACGGGCTGGACTCTGGCGCGACTCCGGCGACGCTCCGGCGAGCCCGCCGCGCGTGCCCGCTGCGCGTCAGCATGGCTGTCTTAAATACTGTTCTAGCGTCCTTCTGACGACTAGAGCAGCCAATCCTTGCTTTGGATCCTTGCCCTCACCAAAGATGTCTGCCGTTCAGGCAGTGTGGTGCCCTTCCCTGATAGAAAAGCTCAGCTCTAAACACAGTAATGTGGCGAAAAACGGGTGCAGGTATGCAGTCACAATGATTTTTAAAAGCAGGGTACAGTGCCTAAATAATACAGCAAAAAAACGGACAAAACGGGGATTTTTAAAAATTCAGTATTTCGCTCTCAATAGGTGTACAAGTAATATAAATTTAGCGGAAACACCTCTGATCTGTCCAAGAGGCTATTCCCAAGTAGTTGGCCGCCTAATTTGCCTGTCTTAAATACTGTTCTAGCGTCCTTCTGACGACCAGAGCAGCCAATCCTTGCTTTGGATCCTTGCCCTCACCAAAGATGTCTGCCGTTCAGGCAGTGTGGTGCCCTTCCCTGATAGAAAAGCTCAGCTCTAAACACAGTAATGTGGCGAAAAACGGGTGCAGGTATGCAGTCACAATGATTTTTAAAAGCAGGGTACAGTGCCTAAATAATACAGCAAAAAACCGGACAAAACGGGGATTTTTAAAAATTCAGTATTTCGCTCTCAATAGGTGTACAAGTAATATAAATTTTGCGGAAACACCTCTGATCTGTCCAAGAGGCTATTCCCAAGTACTGGATGTTAGTTGTGTTTCTAAGTGTTCCAAATTGAGTTTGTTCCACGGTCGAAAGGTGGATGCATGTAAGGCAGTTTTAGGTGGGTCGCTTAGTGTTGTTTTATGTTGGAAAGCAAGCAAATGGTGGTCTGACCATGTGACTGGAGTTATAGTTTGAAAGGTAACTAGGTCCGTATTAGCAAAAATGACACCTAGGAAATGTCCAGCGATGTGTGTGGGTTTGTGGACAATCTAATGCAGATTCAGTGAGTCTAGGCCAGTGATTATTTTTTTTGGATGGGTCATATTGGGTTTGTAAAACCAAATGTTGAGGTCATCCAGAATGCATAGGTTGGAATGTCTTGTTATCAGGTTTGAAACTGTATCTAAAAGTGCATCTGGGAATGTCGCCTTGTTAGGTGGAGGTCTGTAAAGGAGCAGCAATTTACAGGTGGAAGACTGTGTAGGATTGCATCTGGTGAGAAGAGCTCCACAATTATTTTTGTAGATGTTGTCAACTTTAGTGATATGTAATGTTTGCCCGAACACAACAGGTAGACCACCTCCTTTTTTGCCTATACGATTGTGGGTGATCGTTTGATAGCGTAGAGGAATGGCTTCATACAGGACTGGAGCCATATCATCTCCCACTATGATTCAGTTATGAATAGTATGTCTGGTTTTGCATCAGTGAAGGTCGTTTGTTTTTAGAGAGCGATCAAGCATTTATTAGCAGACAGTTTAGAGAATGTACTTTGATGACAGTGAGACTTTGTTTTGTAGAAGAGTGATCAGTATTGTGTGGGTTTGTAGCAGGTGTGTTTTTCGTGCTGGTCTTAGCAGTATTAGGATAGCAATCGTTTAGCTGTTCTGTAATGTGGTCCTCGTCTGCGTGTATCATACCCTTCACAGATGACACACAACTCATCCTCTTGCATACTGATGGCCCGCAAGACCAGAACAGATTTCTGCCATGCCATGAACAGTGTTGACAACTGAATGGGAGCTTCTGCCGGGTTCCAGCTGTATTCCACAGGAGCGAAGATGAATGTTCCACACACTTTCAGTAAACAACACCTGGAGGACTATAGCACGTGCTCACAAATAATTATTCACTAAAAGTGTGGGGAATAAGGGGGGCGGAGCTTGCCGGCGTCCATGGTAGACGCGTGAGCGCGGAGCTCCTTGCCTTAGCCCCTTTAAAATCCGCCAAATTAATCCTAAGAAGTGCCAAACCAACTCTACTGGCCGCTATTCATTCCCTTGCAGCCCCCGGGTGTGAGCGGCGGAGCCCCGGCGTCCCATCCAACAGGATAACGGGACATCCTAGAGGGAGGATCCCAGCGGTGGCGGACCAGGCCTGCATCCCGGGCCTGGCCTGAGGAGCAGTCCGACCGGCGTCACTCGACGTGCGGACAGTGTGGTGCTGGACCATCCGGCGGCGCGACCTTGACAGTGGGCTTGAGACGCCCCGGTGCTGTAGTCTGCGCGCCTCCCTCAGAGGCAGACAGTGCCCTGGACGCATCACACGGCTGCCCAGCGTGCCTTGGATTGTCGCCCTGGGGGACGGTGGAGCTGGGATCCCGAGAGCGCTCCTGACGGTTTGGCTCGATTGACCTCCCCTGCCCGACCCGCCATTGCCGCCTGAACTAGCTGTGTGTGGCTCCGCATTGCTGGCTGTGGGTCTGCTGACCGGGCAGGTTGCGGAATACAGCGGCTCACTTTTGGACCTTGGGGGCCTGGCGCCGATCCGACTGCGGCCCGGAGCGCCGTTGGAGATTGTCAGTGGGGGCCCGGTTGCTGTGCTGCACTTGGGATTGCACTCACGTTTGGTGCAGGCGCCGCCATTGACCCCCCCGCAGGGTCGGGAGATAACGAGTGGGCGCGCTCGGAGGTTTGTGCGGGGAAGGTGTTTGCTGGGTGCCTGCTGCCACTTCTCCGGCCTCTCGGCAGCTGCCATTTTGAAGCCTGGCCTGCCTCGGTGGCGGACATTTGCTGCAAGGTTCGTGGCCTACAGTTGTGCCGGGGCATGACGCTTGGGGCATTGATGTACAAAGATTGAGGAACCTGCTCCGTACGGACTGAGGTAGGGGGTGTGATTGTTTGCCCTGGCGTGGGCACCCTGTTGCTTGAGCTGTACGGCGCATTGGTGGCCCTAGGACTAAATTGCCCTGGAGACGACCTGGGTCCCTGGAAGGAAGTGCTTGGTGCGGAGACGCTGCGACATAGATAGGATACTACGCGCCCGGCTGGAGGGACACACAGCTGGCTGCCAATCGGCGCAATTGAGGTGCGTGGTCCACCAGAGCGCTGAAGCGGCTGTCCGCGCATTTGGGTGCATGCACGCGTGATCTGGACTCTGGCGCTTGGGGCCTGTGGCACGCTTTCGGACGCGGGAAGATAATTGTCTGCTCCGACTTGGTACAGGAACCTGTGATACAGCTTGCCTTGATGTCCAGCAGAACGGCCATGGGCAAAAACGACAAAACACAACCCAAACTCTCTTTTGAGCAACGTCAGAACAAGGGGACGGAGGTGCCGGCTGCGGAGGCGTCTCCGCGGGGTGCTACCTCTGACGGTTCCATGGGTGCTGACATATGCAAACTGCTGGTTTCAATGGAAAAAGGGCTTCAAGACAGTATAGCGTCCATTAGAACTAAAATCGATGCCCTGACATACCGCATGGACCGCATGTCGGAACGTGTGGACAAGCATGCTGAACGTCTTGACATGGCGGAGAGACGACTGACGGAAGCGGAGGAAGCACAGTCGGAGTGGGACAAAGATCGTAAGCAATTCGGCAGACTCCTGCAGGTGATCCAAGACAAGTCGGAGGATTTGGAGGCGAGATCACGTAGGTCCAACATTCGCATAACGGGTGTGGCGGAGACTACACAAACTGGCAAGATGGAGTTATTTGTGGAGAAACTTTTGAAGGTGCTACTGGGAGTCGAAGTTTTTTCCCCTATGTTTATAGTGGAAAGGGCCCACCGCACGCTGGGACCTAGACCGAAGCCTGGTCCAAATCCGCGCCCCATAATTGCGAAACTGCTGAACTACCGGGATAGGGACACGGCACTCCATCTAGCCAGAGACAAAGGCAAGCTACAATATGAAGGAATGGAAATCTCACTCTTCTCGGACTTCACCGCGAAAGTGCAAGAGGAACGGAGGCAATTTGCTCCATACAAAAAACAACTGCGCGAACTTGGGTTGGACTATGCCATGATGTACCCAGCGAAGCTCCGGATTAATAGGCAAGGGTACTCGCATTTCTTCACTGACCCCAGGGAGCTGCAAAAATCTTTGAAGGACTGGACCAGGGAGCGCAGGAACAGCCCGAGGAGTGACCGAGACGACGTTAATGCCTCGTCGCAACTGGATGAACAGGAATGAAAACTAAGTGATTGTTTGATTTGGTCATACTATTGAACTGGACGGAACGTCCCCCCCTGGATTGATCTAACTCCGGGTTGTGTTGTAAACTGCGGGGACGCTCTGCATCGTCGGCTCCCAGTGGCGGTGCCCTGGTGGCACTTTGAAGATACCCGGCTGGGTGAGATCTTTCTGGTTTGTCTATATGTCGTGGTTGGCCAACGGGGGGGGCCCTTGCCGGGGGATGTTACTTTACGCCTCAGGATTCTACTGCTTGGGTCTGTGGGGCGGGTCGCGGGTGGTCCTGTGTTGAGAGCTGAGCTACGAGATGGGGTGGGGAACATAAGTATGCATATATTGGACTGGGTCTCATGTTGGCACTGACTGCTTTGCAGGGGCGTGGCACTGGAGCGCTACGGCATTGCGGTTTCGGACTAGTAGATAACTGCTCTTGGCTGGTAACGTCTGCCCCTGCGCCTTCGGCCCTCGGGCTCTGGTGAGAGCCAATTAAGGGACTGTTTAAGTTTGTTTTTCAGGGGAGAGGGAGGGTGGTATTGGGTCCTGCCTGACCAGGTTGGGGGAGGTCGGCTGTGGGCGGGGGGAGGGTGCTTGTGCATTGATTATGTTGGGGTTTGTAGCCTGGGGAAACTGGGAGGTGCGCTGTTACTGGAGTATTATGCCTGGTATTGTGCAAATTGTTGCTGCGACCGTGGTCCCACCTGCATATTTTAGATGTTCCAGATATCCTGCAGTGGACTGCCCTCATGTATTGATTCCAGATGGAGGATCATGAAGATCTGAGAGTGAACGATGGTCCTGGTGTTGTGAGGGTGTTGACCTGGAATGTGAGGGGGCTTAATGACTACCGTAAGCTTAGAAAAGTAATGAGCTATCTTCACAGACACTGTGTTGATGTAGCACTCTTGCAAGAAACACACCTCCCACTTACGAGTAAGATGCTGTCTGCTAGAGGTCTGGGAGGTAACTGTGTGGCAGCTGGTTTCACTACCCATTCTAGGTGGGTGGTGACATGGGTAAATCCCCATTCGCAACTACTGTTGACTCCCCTGTCTACTGATCTGGAGGGTCGTTTCACCATTTCACGATGTACGGGTAAAGGTCATGATTTGATTGTGGTGAATGTCTATGGTCCCAACTACGATAACCCAGCTTTCTACTCCGCCCTTGCGAATACATGCAGGACATATGTAGGTTCCAGAATGGTATGGGGAGGGGATTTTAACTTTGTGATGCACCCGGACCTGGATCGGTCAGCTGGGTCGGCCCGCAGCCCTGCGGCAGCCGCCGTGCTCATGCACTCGGAACTAATCAAGTTGGACATGGTGGACATGTGGCGACACAGACATCCGGGGAAGGGAGGGTTTACACATTACTCAGCCTACCATAATATACATACGAGGATTGATTATTGGTTCGTGTCCTCTACTCTCCTGAATTTAGTGACGGGTTGTACAATTCTCCCGCGCACACTGTCGGACCACTCACCATTGCTTCTGATCCTCACTGCCCCTGCTAAGAAAATCCCCCCGTTTACGTGGAGGTTCCCGCCATATTCTCTCCTAGACGAGGCTTTTAGAGGGGAGATAGCGGAAGACATAGAAACATTCTTCAACACTAACTTGGGGTCTGTGGACAGCTTTCAGACAGTGTGGGACGCCTTTAAGGTTTACAACCGGGGAATGACGATGGCGAAACATTCTGGGGTGCTCAAATCCATTAGACAAAGACTCAAAAGCCTTGAAACTCAATTGGCGGATTTAGAAGAGCAACACAGGCACACATCGGACACTGACTTGGAAGAACAGATTAAAAAACTGATCATAGAATTCAATGAGGAAGCAGATAGAGAGGTTAAACATATGGGGAAGGATGCCACTGCGCGGACATATGGGGAGAGGGATCGCCCAGGTTCATTGCTGGCTAGATTGATGCGCAATAGTAGACCCAGACTGGTCATAGAGGAATTAGTTACTTCCACAGGAGAGGTAGTTACTGAGGAGGCCGACATTGTTGCTGAATTTAAAGATTATTACTCTAAACTTTATAGGTCTAGATCTGAGCATATGGAGGTGGAGATCGATGACTACCTTAGTTATATTAAAATGCCCTTCCTGGAAGATTTCCAAAGGGAATTTTAGATGATGCCCATACAGCGAGACGAGATCCTAGAGGCGCTGGAGGGAATGAGATCAGGCAGCGCACCGGGTGCGGATGGACTCACGGTAGCCTTCTATAAGGCCTTCAAAGATACCCTTGTTCCACACTTGATGTCCCTTTTCGATGACATTTGTCAACAGGGTAGTATGTCGAAATCTATGAGAGAAGCCCTCCTTATCACCATCCCTAAACCAGGGAAGTCCCCCAGGGAATGCGGCTCATACAGGCCGCTCTCTCTTCTGAATGTAGATGCCAATTTGTACGCGAAGGTACTTGCGGCGAGGTTGGCTATAATCGTCCCGGAAATGGTTGCTCCGGAACAGGCGGGTTTTGTCCCTGCAAGGAACTTGACATATAACCTCCGCACCGTCCTAGGCACTATGCAGCACGTGAAACAAGACAACAAGGCAGTCGCGATATTCCTAGACATGGAGAAGGCCTTCGACTCTGTGGAGTGGGCCTTCATGCTAAGGGTACTGCGGAAGTACGGGCTGGGAGAACCTTTCCTACAGATGCTAGGTGCCCTTTATTACAAGCCCTCGGCTCGCCTGAAACTAGGAGACACTGTCACTGACCCTATTGCAATAAGTAGAGGCACTAGACAGGGTTGCCTCGCTTGTGGCTGAACCCCTGGCGTGTGCCATCAGAGAATACCACGAACACGAAGGGATCAACTTCCCTGCGTATAAGATCGGTATATCCACGTATGCTATTGATACCTTGCTTTATGTCAGAGAACCGGAAGTCAATCTTGCGTCTGTGCTGCGGGAGGTGGTGAGATTTGGAGCACTATCTGGGCTACGCGTGAACTGGGACAAATCGGTAGCTCTTCCGCTAACGCCAGTGACTGTCCCGTTTGCAGCGGAGTACCCACTGCAGTGGACCTCGGATTCCATAAGATATCTGGGGATTCGTCTCCACACCGACCCTGAGTTACTGGTTCGTGAGAACTACGGGAGAGCGTACAGCAGACTGGTGGACGATGTGGAGGCCTGGTGTAGACTACCTCTGTCGCTGATGGGGCGGTTAGAGATTATGAAAATGGTAGTCCTGCCTCGGTTCCTGTTTCTTTTTAACAACATACTGGTGGTCCTGCCTAAATCCTTCTTTAGGCGACTCACGCAAGTCCTTGTTCGGTTGGCATGGGGAGGTAAACAACCTAGAGTCCAATGGAAGATTTTGACGCTGCCCTATGAGCAGGGAGGTCTGGGAGCACCGGATCTCGAACAATATTACCGAATCGCGCAGGCATCGCACCTGCACACGTGGATCCATGGCAATCCTGATATTCCGCATGTAAAATTAGAACGGCTGTTTGCGGACCCGATGCCTCTCCCGCCCACGATATACCTTCCGGTGGATCGCAGGACGGGGATACTAGATTCCATTAAAGCAACCAATCATGCATGGCATGAGTTGCTGAGACCGCAGGACGGTGATAGACTGTACTCTCCAGCTATGCGAGTGGAGTGGGCTGTGTGGATACCCCCTCTTGCGGAGAAAGGGGTAACGAAGGCCCTACAGGAACTGGGTATTACCAAGATGGGAGATATGTTCCTGGATGGCACTATGAAAACTCTCCACCAGGTTCTGCAATCGCAGACTGGGAAGTCACTGCTCCATAGCTTCCAATACCATAGGGTGCGTAGTGCCCTGCAGGAACTTCTTGGTCCAGAGTTGGCTGAACCTCTGGAAATGCCGGAACTCACCTATGTTATTGAGAATCCTGCATCTGGCAAACTGGTGTCTAAACTTAAAAAAATGGGGGACCGACAGAAGTCTGGTCTGCATTCTAGGGCGAGAGTGTCCTGGCAGGTTGATCTCCAGACGCCGATCACTGACGAGATGTGGAGTTATTGTTGCACCAGGACCAGGAAGATATCTCTTAATAACAGACATAGGCTGATTCATTTCAAATACTTACAGCGCGTCTATTATACCCCGGAGAGACTGCATAGGTATGGCCTGAGGGGTTCCGCGGAATGTGAGCGCTGCCATCTCCCGAGTGCGGACTTCCTACATATGGCTTGGGCCTGCCCTGGAATTTACAGATTCTGGACGGAGATATTCTCCGAATTGGGGCTGATTCTAGGGATGGATATCCCGCCCAACCCAGCCCTGACTCTGCTGGGTTATTCCAAACCGCTACCGGTGGCAATGCGTAGGCTGGCGGATATAGCCCTGCTAACTGCCAAACGTACGGTGGCGCTGTGCTGGATGAGGGGGCCGCTACCGACTAAAAAAAGGTGGGAGGCGGACCTGCTATACTGTTGTACACAGTCAGAGACATACAGCGAACTGTTGCCGCCAAGGAATCGTCCCAAGAATTTCTGGGGTCTGTACAGAGCCTATCTGGATGCTAGAGATAGCGCAGACACAGGATCTGACCTGGAGGATGCAGAGGGAGAAGAGACTCGGGATGAGGCCACGGGCCACCGGGGGGGTGACATCTCAGGCATTTAGGGATGCTCCGGGCGAAGGGCACGGGCTCTGGACACAGGGGGTCTGGCAGTACACAGGGAGAAATACGCCTCAGAAGGACATGGGATATAATTGGCAGGAGGGGGGCGGTGCAACCTGGGGGCCGAGTCCCAACTTGGAAAATTTGCAGGTGGGTGGACTGTAGGGACGGACACCACGGCACACGGGTAGCACACGCAACTGTAGCACATACTAGAATGGCAGGCACACTCTGGGTTGGGGGGTGGTTGTTGAGATGGGGGGTAGTTTAAGGGGTAGGTAGTTTGAAGAGTTACTGAAAAGGCAATATCCTTTTTTGGCCTATAGGCCGGGGAGCCTTGCTGTCCTATGTTACAAACAGCAGTATGGTCGGGCGGTTTGCTTCTCCTAGACGCAAGGTTAAGGGGCAATGGGTGCTGGATGGGGCCCTACTACAAGCATCGCAATCCTATTGTTCCTCTAGTACTCGATTTGCCGCCAGGCCCCAGGGATGCTGGCAAAGAGGCTGTGTAAGATACATCTATATTGCAGTGATGTGATATTGTGGACTGCTGCCGGCCTCCGGGTTGTAGGCTATAAGAGCTGTGTGTTAATGGTATATGCAATAAAGTACAAAGTTAATAAAAAAAAAAGTGTGGGGAATAAACCATAGAGTGACTACCACTCTTCCTCAGTTGATGTAGCTGAAGTTTTCTGCAGTTAGCGGATCAGAGACGGTGTGAGCCGTAGGGAAAAATAAGTCTAACAGAATCTTGCATACACTGTTTAAAGAGACCTTTATAGACATTGATATACACAAGATTATAATGCTTCACGCACCCAAAGTGCTGTTTGCCTTGAAGATCAGCAGCAATAACCTCCTCTTGTATTACAGCCTCTTTTTGATTGGAAGAGGAAGTCTTCACGTAGAATAAGTTAAAGGCTTATTGGAGGAGATGATGGCATGAACACTCTCACACAACACTTACTCAGAATAAGGCCGGGGAAAGTGATCAATAAGAATCACCATCAGAATATGGGAAAAAACAGAACTGACGCAATGGAGGGGAGATGGTGTGATAAGTTCTGTTCGCAAAAATAGGGAGTTTAACAGAACGTGGACCGAACACTAAATGAGTGGTTAGTCCGACGTGTATGAAGCAGAGGACAGCGGAACAAAAATACACTCAAATGTAAGTCAAGGGATGCAAGGCGAATTGTCCGGCTCCAAGGGGAAGAAGAGCAGAAAAACCAATGTACGTGTGAGGGCACAAGACACAAGCCGTGCCGCCCGGCTCCGAAGATGAGGACCGGAACAGCAGGCGCACTTGCAGGGGTAAAAATATGTGATGTGCTGTCCGGTTCCGATGGAAATGAGGAGCGGAACAGCCACGGACTCGCAGAAACAAATTGCAATCTTACCGTCCGGCTCCAAAAAAGGAAGAGCGGAGCGGAACAGTAAGTTTTGCGGGGGGAAAACAAATACAAGTAACAGGGGCCGTCAGCTCCAAGGGGGGGAAACGGAGCATGCAACCATGCGCAGTTAATTAAGCGCAAATCTTTGATACAGCTTACCGCCCGGCCCCCTTAACAAGGGAACAGAGGTTGAGACAGAGCGAGCAAGCAAGCACGTACCGGGGCTGAAGGCTTGACAGCAGCAGAAGGAAGTTCTTGAAGAATCGAGAAATCTCCTGGAGCGAAACAAGCAGGGTTGACAGGACGCTAGGGAACGATATCAGGAAGTGAAGGGAGGGGACGTGGTCACAACTCAGACGCAGTAAGCCAAGCGAGGCGTTACTAAGGAGACAGTCTCTTACGAGCGTCAGGGACCGTCTCCAAATTACTCATAGTGAGGGAAGCATCATCACGTATACATCAATGCCAGTCTCTTGCCCTAAAAGGACGCTCTTTTCCTAACAGTTCTCCCACCCAAAGGCCTTCTCACAGGTCGAGGTCTTGTAGGATGAAGAGCATGGAATCTTCACATTAATCTAGGGGCATGAATGTTTTCTGCTGGTTCCCATGATCTGTCTTCCGGAGCATAACCCACCCAATCAATGCGATATTGTAATTTGCCTCTGTATCTACGGGAGTTGAGAATCTTGTTTACTTCATACTCTTCTTCTCCTTCTATGATTATTGGTGGGGGAGGATTTTCAGGCACTGGAGGGGGTATGTATTTTTTGAGTAACAAGCAGTGGAATACTGGATGGATTTTCATATTCGTAGGCAACTGTAATCCTAGGGTCACTGGAGTAATTACTTTTTGTATTGATATATGGGCCTATGAAACGAGGTTGCAGTTTTCTGGATCCTTCTAACTTCAAATTTCTGGTTGATAACCATACTTTCTCTCCTACTTCATAGATGGGCTCTGGCCTACGGTGTTTGTCTGCTTGTTGTCTCATAGATTCTTTAGTTTTGACTAGTTCTGTTGACGCTTGTTTCCAAATGGACTTAAGATTTTGATGATGCTCTTTCAGGGCAGGAATTCTATCTAATTCTTTAGAAAGAGCGATTGGCAAAAACTTAGGATGTTGTGCAGATGCAAAATAAAAAGGGGAAACCCCAGTAGAGGAATGTGTGCTGTTATTGTACGCGAACTCCGCTAAGGGAAGTGCTTGTACCCAAGTGCCTGTGATCATGGTTAGTAGGCAGCGTAGGTGTTGTTCCAGGGTTTGATTAGTTCTTTTGGTTTGCCCATCTGTTTGTGGATGGTAGGCAGTAGAAAGTCTGTGGTCTATACCTAGGGGTGAACACATACCCTGCCAAAATCTGGAAACAAATTGCGATCCCCTATCAGAAACAATAATAGATGGGAGACCATGTAAACGCACAATATGTTCAATGAAGATTTGAACAAGGTCTTTAGAGGAAGGTAATTTCTTTAAGGGAATGAAGTGAGCCATTTTGGTCAACATGTCTACCACAATGTATATAGTGTTGAAACCTTGACAACGTGGGAGATCAGTACTGAAGCCCATGCTGATGGAGTGCCAAGGTTAAGGGGATATAGCTGTAGCTTTTAACAACCCAGTGGGTGCACAATGAGAAGCCTTTTGCCGGGCACAAGTTGAGCATGAGTTAACAAAAGTGGAGATGTCTTTGGACATGTCCTCCCACCAAAACCATCTTTGACATGTTTTCAGCGTCTTGTAACTTCCAGGGTGTCCAGCCAGTGTGCTATTGTGACACCACGGTAGTAGCTGTTGTTGCAATGACACCGTGGGAATAAACAGTCTAGCATCATGATAATACAGATTCTCCTTCATTGTGTTCAGGGGTTCTTTTTCCCACTCCTCCATTGGGATGCAAGTATATTGATCTTAAAGTTGTTCAATAAAATCTTTTGTTGCTCCTTTTCCATGCTCTTCAACTCCTATGATCTTGCTTTCAGGAATGATCGGAGGATAGGATTCACATGACACTGATATATACAGTCCTAACCTTGATAAGGCATCTGCTTTGCAATGTTGTGGCCCGGGACGATAAGTAATGATAAAATCATACTCACTAAAAAAGGTGACCCACCTCCTCTGTCGGGGAGTGAGAGCTCAAGCAGATCTAAAAAATTGGAGGTTTCTAGGGTATATTGTTACCACATGATAAAAACTCAATAAATAGTGGCACCATTCCTGGAAGGCTAGTTTAATAGCCAATAATTCTGTCTCTCCAATAGTATAGTTTTGTTCCGCCGGTAAAAATGTCTTGGAAAAATATGCAACAGGATGCAAATGACCAGTGTTCTTGTCTCTTTGACATAGAACTCCCCCTACCACATACTGTGAGGCGTCTGCTTCCACTAAATATGGTTGTGTGTTGTCTGCATGTTTGATAATTGGAGCTGTGGTGAATTTGTCTTTCAGTTTTTGGAAGGCCAATTCTGCTTCTTATGTCCAGATAAACGGAACCCCCTTTTTTAGAAGGCGGGTTATTGGGGACATTAACTCAGAGAAATGGTCTATAAACCTTCTATAGAAATTTGTGAATCCTATGAAGGATTGTATTTCTTTCACAGAACCAGGACTGGGCCAGTAACTAATGCCTTAATTTTCTGAGGATCCATCATTATCCCTTCTGGGGAAATCACAAAACCCAGGAAGTCCACTTGTGTGGTGTGAAAGGTACTTTTGTCTAGCTTGGAGTAAAGTTGATTCTCTTGTAATTTGTTCAAGATCTTTTTTTACATGAATAACGTGTTCCTGTTCATTTTGAAAGTAGATTAATATATCATCGATATATATAATTACAAAGATGTCAAGATACTCTCTGAAAATGTCATTAACAAAGTATTGGAATACCGCAGGGGCATTACAAAGCCCAAACGGCATCACACAATACTCATATAAGCCATATTTTGTACCGAATGCTTTTTTCCACTCGTCCCCTTCCTTTATACGGATGAGATAATAGGCTCCTCTCAAATCGATCTTGGTAAAGATTTTAGCTCCTCTTATTTGATCTAATAACACAGAGATGAGAGGGAGGGAATACTTGTTCTTGATGGTAATTTTATTTAGTGAGCGGTAGTCCAAACATGGGCGTAAGCCTCCTTCTCTCTTTGGTATAAAAAAGAAGGGATGATACAGGGGAGGTAGAAGGTCGTTTAAATAAATTCTTTCTCTGTCATCTCATCCAAGTATTGTTTGAAATATTCTGTTTCAGGGGCTGTGAGAGCATAAACACGACTGACTGGTAATTCTGCTCCTGGTATAAGATCTATACAGCAGTCATAGCTACGATGAGGAGGTAGCTTTCTGGCTTCTTTTTCATCATACACCGCTTTATATTCCTCATAAATTTCAGACAAACAGGAGGTCTCTGCTATAGAATGTACCGCAGAGGCATAGAGGAAGGATCTTTTCACTAGTCTCCTGATAACAATGTAGAAGACAGTACTGGGATTTTAATGTCACTGTCCCAGAGATCCAATCTATCTGTGGATTGTGGACTTGCAGCCAGGGAACCACTAAAATGGCACCAAAATTAGGAGCATCAATGAGATCAAAAGTAATGGACTCAGAGTGTCCGTTACCACACACCACAACCATAGCCGGTGTTTGGTAAATGATTAACCCAGAGGATAATTCTGTGCCGCCCACAGCTCTTACTGGTTCTGGATGGGCTTTTGGTATAAAAAGAATACCTATCTTTTTGGCTAGTTGTATGTCTAGAAAGTTCCCTGTAGCTCCTGAGTCAAGAAGAATATCAAGACTTTTTCGAGTTTGAGAGGATACAATGAGAGTAAAAGGCAGCGTGAAATGTTTCGGAACCAAAGGCATACATTTCTTGGTGGTTGAGACCTTGGTTGCAGTCATACTTGAAGAAGTGGTCTCTTCGTTCTTCAAGTTTCCTAGTTTTCCTCTACGTAGGAAGTACCTTGGCTGCTTGCAACATTTTTTGGGACAACACGAGGGCGTACTGGGCATTCCTTAGCATAATGTCCCCCTTTTTCACAATAAAGACAAAGATTATTTTTCCGTCTTTTGTCTTTTTCTTCTACAGATGAGGGTCCTCTCAATCCTCCAATTTGCATGGGTTCCGAATTACCTTTGGGTTCCTTCTTTTCAGTTCGAATCATTAGATATCGAGGAGAGCTAGGGCGTGCCTTCTCTCCTTTACGCTCATGTAATCTATGATCCAATTTAACCGTTAAGTCTATGAAAGCAGGGCAAACTTTTGGTGGGTTCACTATTTGAGATAGGAGATCTTATAATTCGTCATTCAATCCCCGATAAAATAATGAGGTTCTCTTTTCTTCAGCCCAATGCGTCTCTGCTATTAATCGATTGAAGGTGGTGATATAAGAGAGAAGGTATTTAGATCATTGTCTGAGATTGAGCAGAGCATTATCACTGGCCTGCATCAATGTATGTTTGGAAAAAAGACTTTTCATATTTTGTCCAAAATGCATTGAAATCATATACAAGGGGTCATTATTATCAGCCAATGGCACCCCCAATCATCTGTGTTGCCCACCAGATAAGAAATAACAAAGGCTACCTTAACAGCGTCATCAGGGAAGGCATCAGCCTTACATAAGAACCACAGTTAGCACTGGTTCATAAAAATACTGAACTTGGAACTGTCTCCATTAGACCTCTCGGGCATGGCTAAAGGAACAGGGCTAGGGGTATGTACAGTAACCAGGACTGGAGGTAAGCTTTCTTCTCCTCGTGAAGAGGAGGCAGGGTTTTGAGAGGGAACTGAGAAATGTGCAGGTTGGATGTAACTCTTTCTACTCTTAGGGATGGTACTTCTACTCTCTACTGTTTCTAATGTTTTAAGATGCATTACTTCGGCTTGTAATCTCTAGTTCTCTGATCTTCATCTTCCAACTTCTGATTGGAGATCCAGTAAGGCAATAGCTAGTTCTTCTAATGAAGGACTCTGTAGAGCATTGTGTAGGGACTGATCTAAGGGAGCACTAGCACCGTCAGGATTCATGTTCGCTCGGGTGGAGTGTATTCATGGGCTTGGCTTTCTGTCAGGTTCCAGCTGTATTCCACAGGAAGAAAGATTAATGTTCCACACACTTTCAGTAAACAACACCTGGAGGACTATAGCACGTGCTCACAAATAATTATTCACTAAAAGTGTGGGGAATAAACCATAGAGTGACCACCACTCTTCCCCAGATATTGTAACTGAAGTTTTCTGCAGTGAGCGGATCAGAGACGGTGTGAGCTGTAGGGAAAAAGAAGTCTAACAGAATCTTGCATACACTGTTTAAAGAGACCTTTATAGACATTGATATACACAAGATTATAATGCTTCACTCACCCAAAGTGCTTTCTCTGTTTGCCTTGAAGATCAGAAGCAACAGCCTCCTCTTGTATTACAGCCTCTTTTTGATAGGAAGAGGAATTCTTCATGTAGAATAAGTTAAAGGTTTATTGGAGGAGATGATGGCATTAACACTCTCACACAACACTCACTCAGAACAAGGCTGGGAAAAGTGATCAATGAGAATCACCAAAGAAAAAGTATCAGAATATGGGAAAAACAAAACTCATGCAATAGAGGGGAGATGGCGTGATAAGTTCTGTTTGCAAAAATAGGGAGTTCAACAGAACGTGGTCTGAGCACTAAATGAGTGGTTAGTCCGACGTGTATGAAGCAGAGGACATCGTAACGAAAACACACTCAAAAGTCAAGGGATGCAAGGCGAATTGTCCGGCTCCAAGGGGAAAAAGAGCTGAACAACCAAAGTACCTGTGAGGGCAGAAGACACAAGACGTGCCGTCCAGCTCCAAGGATGAGGAGCGGAGCAGTCAGTCAGTCAGTCAATCACTTTTATTTGATTAATAAAAATCAAAAAAAGGCACAAAATACGAGTAATCACAGCAAATACGATACAACAGTACATCCAATTACAAAAGTGAGGAATAAATATAAATAACATATCAAGGTTAAAATGAACATATCTCATGAGTTCAGTAAAACATTTTAAAAACTTCAGTTGGGCAGTTAGCTTCAAGATTAAGAAGGCACCAACGCTACTAGCGTGATTAAATTGTAATAGGTCTTATTAATACGAACAACCGCAACTAGGAAACTTGCTACATGAAATGTTACACGTGCACTAGATAAAAGTTGTAAAAACAGGAGCGCTGGCCTAACCTGTAAGAAGCCCGCCTCCCGCAAAACAGGTAACAAATATATTTTCCTGATCTGTGCAAAGTGTTCACAAAACATGGTAAAATGTAGTGTATCCTGTGCGGAAAAGTGATCACAATCACATGGATTTGCGTTTTTTGGAGTGTCCCAAGTAGAATAGGAGCCAAACATAAAATGTATCAAATTAAAACGGAATCTGGTTAAGAGAAACCGATGAAACGGTCTAGTCACTAAAACAAGATAGGGTTCAGGACCCGGAACAGTTATAAGTGCGTAATTCCTTCTAACAAACGTTTTTTTCATCTCTGTCTTCTCCCGCTCTTCCGTGAACAGATTTACCAATGCAGATTTTATCTCCATGACATCCTCTTTTTTAATACGTTCTGGCAAATGAAAGAGCTCAGGTCGCCCCACATTCTTGAGCATCAATTTGACATAAACCAGCCATGGGATTCTGTGAGCTCTGTCCATGACAAGGCAGTCTTTAAGAATCGAATGGTTTAAGGAGATTTCCTGGTTGAGCCAGGTTTTTAACCAACAAATTACAGGTGCGGATTTTAATAAATCTGTTATAAACCCCATGCCCAGTTCTGAGTGTATTGTAAAGGTAGGGGTGGACTGGGGAACGGAAAGCAGGGATCTTAGAAATGTGTTCTCCACCTTCTGGATGTTATCAGGGGTTGTATATCCCCAGATGGCAGAACCGTAGGTGGCTATGGCCAAACATTTGGCTTTATATACTTCAAGGATAGCCTCCATTGGTTGTACCCCTATCCTTTTAGCAAAGCTCAACAGGGCTGCAGCTGATCTTGCTACTGCGTTGCTTTTTGACTTATATTGGGGACCCCACGTTCCTCTATCGTCAAAGACGACCCCCAGATAGGTGAAGATTGGAACCCTCTTTACTACTTTGCCTGTGCAAAAAAATGTTTTTGTTTTCTTTTTCCTACTGGCCGGGCCAACGATCATGACCTGAGATTTTGGGGTATTAATTTTCAAATCTAATGAAGCCATGAAGACGCCGAAGGAGGCCAATAGTCTGTTGAGGGCCACACCTGAGCGTGCCAACAGAACGGCGTCGTCCGCGTACAGGAGGACCGGAATCTTGGTCTACCCTGCACGCGGAACATCCTCAGTTGAATCGGCCAGGGCTGGCTCAAGAGCATTTATATATAGTGTAAAGAGGAGGGGGGCAAGGATACACCCTTGCTGCACCCCCCTCTCGGACTTGAAATAACTGGTACACCTCCCCTCCCGAGTGACTCTAACTGAGGCCTTTAAGCCACAATGAAGGTCAGCTAAAAAACTAACCAGCGGGGGGGTAAATACCCATGTCCAAAAGGACCCTCCACAGCCTTGACCTATTGACCAGGTCGAATGCTGAGGAGAGGTCCATAAAGGCCATATACAAAGACCCCTCCCTCGCAGTCATATATTTGCTGATAAGCAATTGAAGGTTTAAGCATTGATCCAGTGTGCTCCTTTTCGCCCTGAAGCCATACTGGGCATTAGACAGGGTTCCTCTACCTTCTAGTCATGTTGTCAATCTACCTAAAATGACTCTGCCCAAGATTTTAACGTCAGAGTCTATTAGGGAAATAGGCCTATAACAGGCAGGATCACCCCTTTGGCCTTTTTTAAAAATTGGAATAATGGTGGACTTTGCCCAAGACTCAGGAAAGTTGTTATCTCTTGAGGCATTAAAAACATTGGTCAATATCCTGGCCAAAAATTTCGGGGCACACTTATATAGGTCCGCAGGAACCCCGTCCGGGCCCAGGGCCTTATTTTTAGGTGTCTCATTTATTGCTTTTTCCACTTCTTCCTCCCCGAAGGCCAAAACTGGCCCAACATGGTGGAAAGATAAAGTCTCTTGTGTAGGTCCATGCGTTGACTGGGTATAAATGCTTCCAAAGTGGGCAAGCCACTGCTCATCTGGAATAGTACATTCCACACCCTGGTTCTCCACAGCAGAAAAATAGGGCTGATTAATAACCGCCCAAAATTTGGAACTGTCCCGCAAGACTTCTTCTGATTGCAGGTCAGTCCAGGCCTCTTCCTTAATCTGAGTTTTACGACCCTGAATGGCCTGTTTGTATTGTTTCCTGAGGGTTACTATATGTGCTCTATTTGTAGGTGTTTCCTTCAATGCTTTTAAAAGAGCAGAGTGTGCCTTGGTGCAGCTTGAATCAAACCATCTTTTTCCTGTTTGCCCACCTGGTTTGGTTTTGGCCATTAAATCAATATTCACTTGTTGGCATATAGTATTAAATGCCTCAACTATCCTGGTGTTGGGGCCAACATGGTCTAGGCAAATGCCCACCTCCATTTCAACCTTGGCCAAGACATCTTGTAAAAAAGTGACCGGGGTCACTTTGGCCCATTTCAATCTCCTGCCCTGATCTTTTGGTAACAGGTCCGTTGCACATGAATCCTGTATGTCTTTAAAGTCCAATAACCCCCCTGGGGCAACCTCTAATATCACGGGGTTATGGTCACCAAAGACAGTGTCTTCTACCCTGTAATTTAAAACCATAGACAAAATAAAGGAAGATAAAAAAATATAATCAATAACTGTTCCTGTATCTTTTTCTTTAAATGTAAAAGGCCTGGGCCCATCTACACAGCAGCCTGATTCGTAGAGGTTGAAGGAGGCCAAAATGCTCTCCAAAACCTCACCTCGTTTCGTGTGTTCGAAGTGCGAGGGCAACGAGTAAGAAGGCCCCCCGTTATCTTCCAAGGTGCACTCCAAGCTGCATGGGTGAATATTGAAGTCACCCATAAGGATGACCTCAAAACTGTTATGTGACACTCTGTACTTGTCTAAAAATTCCCCAAGGGATTCTAGATGCTGATTTAGACTGACACTGTCTGGTGAATTATAAAAGTTAATAAGTAACACAGTGGGGGAATTCGCAACCAACATTTCTACTACTAAACAATTTTGGGAACCTGACTCTAGCTGTTTTGCTGATCCTTTCATATTCAATGAGATTAATAGGGCTAAGCCTCCCTTCGCCCTGCCCGCCAGGCTTGGTTTGGCGGGAATGCTGAAGTGGACGTATACGTCCATGGAGAGGCTATTTGCCATGTCCCAGGTTTCTTGGAGAGCTATTATGTCATAGCATGTAACAAAACCCACCCAATTCTCATCCTGACTTTTCGATCTGCTACCAGCAATATTCCAGCTAAGAATTCTACAAATATTCCTATGACATAAGTTAGGAGCAATCATATTTTTTATGCCACATGGGTTGTGTAGTAATCGGAGCCCTCTAGCTGAAGCATGGGAGAAAAACGGTTTGACAAAGACAAGCCCCCGCTCTGTGTGTCTTCAAGAACCTGAAAAACTACGGGAGGTGAAGGGTAATGCTGAGGTGGGATGGCAGACACACCACTCAAGGGGTACCTGGCAATATCACACGGTCCTAGGGTGGGAGTATCTCTTTTGGCTGTTAATCTCTGGGCTGGGAAACATGTTTTCTGACTACCCCGTGGAGGATAAAAATATCCAAGAGGTAATGGTCTAATTCCGGTGTTTGTAAGGTCAGACCCATCCCAAAACAATCTTTCAGCAACATTTCTCCCACAAACATTTACAATAATACAGTCCCCAGTGATGTTCTTGGGTCCTTGTCCTACCCCCCCACCCTTCTGGCCATAATGATAGAGGGCGATATGTCACTCTCCCCACTTGAATAGTGTCTGCACCATTCCCTAGATTTGCCTAAAAGATCCTCAGTAGACTCTCTTCTGTTTTGTTCTAGAGGCGGGACCCCCGTTAGCACTGCCACGAAAGGGGCAGCGTCTGGCGGAAGGTGCAACCTAAAGCTACTGGGCTTAGATGCAATGTTGGTAGTGTTAGGCTGCAGTGCTTGATTCTTGTGAATATTCATTTTGGTGGGTGCTACTCTTGGGTGTGTCAAAAAGTTCCCCGTGCCATTTCTTGTGTTACCCAGAGTTTTAGCAGGTGACGGTTGTTTATGGGACACATGAGGACGTGGACTACCTGGATGCACATTTAACCCTGAGCATTCCATAGACTCTGGACCTTGATTCTCAACAATCTTATGGGCAATCGCCGAATGGCGCTCTTGGCTACGGTATTCTTTTATAAAAGAGTCGAGCGGAGCAGCAGGCGCACTTGTGGGAGTAAAAATACGCGACGTGCTGTCCGGCTCCGATGGAAATGAGGAGCGAAACAGGCACGGACTCACGGGAACAAACTGAAATCTTACCGTTCGGCTCCAAAAAAAGGAAAAGCGGAGCGGAACAGTAAGTTTTGCGGGGGGAAAACAAATACAAGTAACAGGTGGGCCGTCAGCTCCAAGGGGGGGAAACGGAGCTTACAACCACGCGCTGTTAATTAAGCGCAAATCTTTGATACAGCTCACCGCCCAGCCCCCTAAACAAGGGAACAGAGGTGGAGACAGAGCGAGCAAGCACGTACCGGGGCAGAAGGCTTGACAGCAGCAGAAGGAAGTTCTTGAAAATTGAGAAATCTCTAGGAGCGAAACAAGCAGAGTCAACAGGACGCCAGCTAATGATATCAGGAAGTGAAGGGAGGGGGTGTGGTCACAACTCGGAAGCAGTCAGCCAAGTGAGGCGTTACTGAAGAGACGGTCTCTTACGAGCGCCAGGGACCGTCTCCAAATTACTCATAGTAAGGGAATCATCATCACGTATACATCAATGCCAGTCTCTTGCCCTAAGACGACGCTCTTTTCCTAACAGCTTATTGCCTCAAACTCAACTCCTTCAAGACAGAATAACTGATCTTCAGGAGAAACACATCCATATGTTACAACAGCTACTGGCCATCCGAGCTCAGAGCCACACCCTCTCCTACAGACCATGCATGCAACCTCAGCATCATCCTCGACAGCGAATGTACCATGAAGCGACAAATCAACGGAGTGGCCTCCTCCTGCTTCCACAGCCTCCTCAGAATCTTCAGATATATCTCAGTCAAAACCAGAAAGACCGTCACTCAGGCCATTGTCACCAGTCGCCTCGACTATGGCAACGTACTTTACTACAGAATCCCCACCCACCTCCTCAAATACTCCAGACCATACAGAAAGCTGCAGCCAGCTGCCAGACTCGTCCTGAACCTCCCCAAATGAACCCACATCACCCCACCTCAGAAACCTCCACTGGCTCCCCATCCTGAAGAGATGTCAGCCCAAGATCCTCACCAACACCTACAAAGTCTTACATGATCAGAGACCGGCTTACATCAATCACCAACTGAACTTCCATCAACCCGCCAGATACCTGCGCTCCACCTCCCTAGTCCTCGCAGACACACCCCGCATTCGTCACCGCTGCAGTGGAGGCCGTTCTTTGTCCTACATCGCTACCAATATCTGGAATGACCTGCCTCTCTACTTTCGAAGAGCACCCTCCCTTGTGGACTTCAGGAAGAAACTCAAGACCTGGCTTTTCAACTGAAACCTCGCATCCTAGAGCCCAGCTACACCTAGGGGTGACAGTGCATGCTCTACAAATACTAATTGATTGATTGTTGGGTTCTTGCTCAACAAAAAGAAATGCCAATTGATTCTGGCTCAGGATCGAACATTTATAGGAACTCATTTCAGGATGGACATCCAAAAAAGTGTTGCTTCCAACGGACAAGACAATGAGGATAAGGAACCTGGTTGCTGAACTGAGCAGAATGGGAACAGCATCATCAAGATGTTGGTTTTCGGTAAGGTCCATGTAGCAGCTTGCATTTCACTGGCCCTTAGGTAGGCAGGCACATGTATACCATAGCGAATTATCTATAAAGTCACTGGAGCCCTATTTCACAAGATCTAAAAAATGTGGGTTTTTGTGTTGGTACTAAAAGCCCCACAACCTCATCCCTTCGAACTACTGGAAACAACTGATTTAAAATTCTGGTCAATTGAATTTTTTTTTATTACTATAACTTCTTCATGCAGATTAGGCGAAATAGGTGCTTTATTTTATAGTGAAAAAGAAAGCTTCCTTTTGTATTATAGTCCTTATTTACTACTCACTCTAACAATCCAGAACTTTCACACACACATTTATACAGAAGGGAGTCTAGTCATAGACCCAAAGCTCAAACCACAGAAATGTAAAAAAAATATATGTCTGGTTTATTCTGATACAGTTAAAACATGTAATTGTAAAACATAAATTAAAATATAATGTCCTCACAAAACATACATTCTATTTAAAAACAATAATCCGAATTGCCATTCCACACACAGGTAAAACAACAAAAATATACAATCCTACCTAGAGAGTACAAAGCAAGACTGTACACTTTGTCATAGACAGCACATATCTGTGTTGGAAGAAATATTGAGCTGGAGACCAATAGATTGTATCTCCTTCTCTATCTGTGGTTCCAGCAACTACACAGATTATGAAACACCGCGTCGACGCGTTTCGATGGTGACCAGTTCATTTATACCATCTTTCTCAAGACCACAACATGTTAGTCTCACAGCCCTTTATGGTGCCTGAAACTGGTCCTAAACCTTCAGTGTGATTTGTTGCCAGAACCTCTGCTGTCGTTTCTGCAACAGTACTTTATTCCAGGTCCTAGTTGCTCAGGGGTTACAGAGTCTATCACTCTCGTAAGTTTAACCATGTCTCGTAAAAATCCTCAATCTCAAGAAATAAGGGTACATGTTGTCCTGATGTATATATATTCAGTCAGTCGTTCTTTGCATCGATTTTAAAATTTGGTTGGTACTTTAACCAGCCATGCAGAGGTCTGACTGTTGCAAATTGTCTAACGGTCTTTAGATGTGTATTCATGCACATAATTTAGGGGTCGCCAGGAGTCGCAGCTACCCCCTCCCCACTGGCTTGCTCCCTGCAACCACTGGCACTGCCTTTGCAACCCCTGGCCTCAGATGTGGCAAAATCCGTGCCAAGAAGACATGGGTGACTCACCCTCCTTGTTTTCAGTTCATTTTGTATTATGCTTATAGTGAAAAGTTGTATATTATTCACTATTAGTGTAATAAAAACTGGAACATCAAGCAAGTAAAAAATGTTGTAAGTGTATGTTGTGTGTGTTCTTGCGGTTGAGTACGTTTGTGTGAGAGAGGGAGTGTTTATGAGTAAGCATGTATGTATGTGAGGATCTGTGTGCATGAGTGCAAGTGACAATCAGTGATAGGAGTGGCAATAAATGAAATTAAATGTCAGTAAGTGAGAATGAGTGAGTCAGAATAAGAGAGAATGATGGAGTTAGAGTACGAGTGATTGCAAGTCAGTGTGAGTAGGAGTGACTTATTCAGTATAAGAATGAGTGACAATGAGTAAGTGAGTTTAAGATTGTGCACAAGAGAGTGAGAATGAATGTGTGCAAGTGAGTGAACATGATTAAGAGTGAGTAGGTGAGAATGAGTGTGAGTTCGCGAATGTAAATTAGCATGAGTGAGAATGTGATGTTAAGGTTACGAGTCAGCTTTTGCCTAAATACTGGTGTTGGCATACTGGAGTCAATTATTAACAAACAGGGACCTGGCATATTAGAGATAATACTTGGTATATGAGACACCAATAACAAAAGGCTGGCACAGGCATACTGGAGGGAGTTATTGGTATGGGACACCCATGGCACAATGCTGGCACTAGCTCATTGGAGATGATGCTTGGCATAAAGGATGACAGCTGTGGCATGTAGGAGGGGAATAACCATTAAAAAATGCTTATACTTTCATACTAGAGGCCTATTTTGACATTAGAGTCACCCATGGTGCATGGATAACATTATTAGCACAATTTCAGAGACTAAAAGGTCTGAAATTATAGGTAAATGTTGGCATAAGGGTACACCCATGGTACATAGGGGACACCCATGACAAAATGCTGCCCCAATATAATAGAGGTAATGTTTTATATATGGGACACCCATTGACCATTTTGAAGAATTGGGGTCCAACTCCTGTGAAACTGCAGGTTTCATTGGCGTGGCACACCATGAAATTACATATATTTAACTAGTGACATTTCACAATCCATGGCCTTTTAGCAGATTTCTGTAAAAACTTTGCTCTACAAATCACTATTTGACCCATTTTTTCAACATTTTCTTGTGGGGAGAAGAACCCCTTACCCCTGAACCCATTCAAAAGATTCAGGTTCATTCACTCTACTCAGCACAATTTACTGCTAGTATTGCATTACCCCTTTACACTTTTAAAGATTATGCCAAAATCCTAATATTGGGGTATTCAAAAGAGATGTGTTGTATTTTTATATGAATTACATAATTATAATGTAACTACAGTGATGTCAATTATTGTGATATCATCTGGAAAGATTTAGGGACAAAGGTCATATGATGTCACTTTCTTTGATGTCAGTAAGGTAAAGTTGTGTGATGTCCCATCAGCTATCCCTGGCATTTTCGTGGATTGACATCTATGCATATATTATTATTATTATTATTATTATTAAAGAATATTTATATAGCGCCTAAACTACCCGGAGGCCTCGTAGCGCTTAATATATTACACATGTATTAGACTTCAAAGCTGAAAATGGTTCTTGTACTGTATTTGAGTACCACCGTGGGCAATGTGGGAAACCTACGGGTGCAACTGGTCAGATTGATAAATGTAATTACTTTTAAATTGTTGGCAATGAAAGGTCTTCCTGTACCAAATTTAAGGTGCAATTAAAAGTAATGTAAAATGTGTAAATCAGCAACAGATGTTTCCAAAAATATCTCTGAACCTGAGATTTGTTCATAGAAAGACATTTTGCACTGTATCCTGGTAGTGTCAAAGCTACTAGTCCTGGCATTAGCTGCTAGCCTCTTGGCTTTGTCATTGTTTGTTTTGATTTGTCATAGTTTTTGCATAACCTTATTGTTGAGGATACTGACGAGCCCTCATAAATCCAAATAGAATAACATTAGCCAAAAGCAAAAACATTCCTTAGGTCTCAAAAAGTATGTACTGCCATAGTAGTCCCTGGCAGTGAAGCAAACTTTTTGCGTGTGGATGTGCTCCATGTGAAAAAGGCAGAATGGCTTCACTTACAATGAAGTTATGAAATGGCTGAAGTGGGTTGACCAAATTGCCCCATGCGGTATGCTGTAGTGGGTGGAATAAAAATGGGAATGACGCAACAACAGACCAATGGATTAAGAGGGCTGACTAAAATCTCCTTCAAATAACTATATTATACATTTAGGGCCATATGTATCGAGGCAAAATGGGTTCGCAAACGCCAACATTCGCAGAATTCCAGCGTTTGCGAACCCATTTTCGCTAAATGGTATGTATGAAACATTTTTGGTGCAAAATAAGGAATCGCTAAATTTGCCATTCCTTATTTTGCGATTGCATTTATGGAATTGCAAATTTTGTGATTCCTTAAATGCAATGTATCAAGGAAAAAAACATTCCAAAATGCCATTAAGGAATCGCAAATTACCACCAACTTCTAGTTGGTGGTAAGTTGCGAATTCTTTAAAAAAAACATTTTTTCAAAAAGCAAAAGGTGCCATGTGACGCTCATACATGCCCTTAGGGCATGTATGTGCGCCATATGCACACACACATGTTATTTTCAGGGGTGCAGAAGGGTGTTCTTGAGACACCCCTGCACCCTTGAGAATATTCACAATTTGCGATTAGCAAATTCCGATTCGCAATTTCCCCTTCATTCCTATGGGCTTCCTGGCTCATAGAAATGAATGGGAAATTATTCCTTAACTGCGATTAGCAATTTGCTAATCGCAATTATGGAATTTTAAGGAATCGCTAAAAAGAAGCGTTTTTCTACATACATACCATTTTGCGATTTCTAAATAGCGATTCCTTAAAAATCGCTATTTAGGAATCGCAAAACGGAATGTTGATACATATGGCCCTTAATTTTGGGAAAATCAAAAGTTCTTGCCTAATGCCAGACCTAAACATATATGTGTGTGGCTGAACAAAACCTGGCAAGACTTGGCATATTCTCTGGGGAACCTAATAGACGTGGCACCAACCTTTTGGTTTGACAGGAGTGATATATTTTCTCGCTTACTGATGGGAATGGACAAGTGTAACGATGTTAGAGCTACCAGATGAGTCAATTTCTTTGTGGATCAATGCTTCAGTTTTGCGTCTGTGCAACAATTCTTTGTTTTCAAGTCTTTCAGATCAATTTGATCAACTAAAGTGAGTAAGACCCCAACTCCTAAAGCGGACAGAATTGTTAAATGAAAATCCAGGATGGAGCGCTAGGTCTTTAGTGAAATTGAGTCATCTGTTCAACTTATATTGTGTATCTTTAGGCAAATGCTAACTTTATGAACAATTTAGCGGGCAACACCACAAGGGTTGAGATGGCAATCTGGTATGAGGTTGAATTAATCTGATCAACAGGAATTGAGGCGGGGATAGAAAAGGCACTCTCAGAAAATCTGTGGATAGCCATCCTGTTTAAATAGGATTATGCATAACGAGACGGAAGGTGCTAACAAGCAACTGCCACTAAACTTACTTATGGCCAATGTTTGGTAAAAGTAGGTACAGGAGGATGGCTCTTCAAGTAAGGCCTCTGAGGACTGACCAAACACTGCAAAACGCTTTGATACTTTCAGAGGCGCTATAAAATCCACAAAACATCCCTCTTCTTGTTCATCCTCACCCAGTCAAAAGCACATGTGGATGAAGGCAAAAAGTGACTAGTGCTTGGTCTCGTTGAGGCCTGGAAAATTCATAGGCCAGACCCCTGTGTCTTACATTAAAGATAACCCACCATCATGTGCCTGATGCACAACACAAAACATAATATATATTTTTCAAGATTTAAAAGTAAGCTAATATTCTACCTATTGCTTTATTCAAAATACATATTCTAAACATTCTTTAAAATGCTTTTTTCTAAATATTTCTGTGGTGTACTTTCCCAGTGCTTTAAGTGGAATGTTATCGTGTGTGTTTTATGGAGTACAACATTTGCTCATTAAGAGTGTCCTGGTGCTAAGGTTAATGAGGATTGGAGCAAGAAAGAGTTGGACAGGTGATAGAGTACGCAGCAACGAGAAAGCCAAAGCACCAATGGATGTTGTCAGGGACCAACCTCCATGCCCAGAAAGGCCCAACGAGATCTCCCAAAAATGCTTTATAGAGCTCTAGTCTCACTTCTAAGAGAAGTGCTGCAATAGCCATATTTTCCACAACTTCCATGCCTGACTTCTTTGACCTGTTGATAATGATCTAAATCAGAGGGCGTGGCTAGGACGCCAAGATGGTGGTGGCCCCTTAAAGTAGCACTTGCTGCATCACCAACTCGGCGATCAGCGAGTGCAAGGTAAATTGTTTTATTTATTTAGTTACTTACTTTACTCCTGTTCGCCGTATGTCCAAGTCCACTACCCCGCCACCCTGCCCCTCCCCCGCCCCACCCTACCGCCCGCAGCACTTCCTTGGCAATCCGCGACTGCTCCGGGGGCTACCCCTCCCATGGCCACCAGCCCACTTTCTCATGTGCTGACCTAGATGTTCTTGTGACAAGACCTTTGTAGTGTTGGTTGTCGGGTGATGGAGGCTGAGACCAGGGTGTCCACGATGGAGGATGAGGTGACCACCCTTAAACTTCAAGTCTCCAAGTTCGAGGAACACGCTGCAGATGCAGAGAATCTGTTGATGAGGAACAATCTTTGTTTCACCCTGATGGGACCCACTCCAGGGATAGAGGGAGAGAGCCCTGCTCCCTCTCCCAAGCCTCCACGGGGAAGTGTATCCTCTCCCGGAAGGCCCACTCTGGCCCACAGAGGGGACAAGCTTCATCAAGCCCAGTTCACTGCTCCACTGAACCAAACACACTTGATCCAAGTACCCTGCTCTCCAGTACCCTGGACCTTTTCAACCACAAGAGGACGGTGCGGGAGCCACCCCTCATGATATCCAGGCTGAACACCTGAGCCTCTCTGATCTGTTAACTGGCTGAGTGTATGTGTTTTGCTGACTCAAACTCCTTGTTTGCTGGCTCTTTAATGTACTATTTTGGCTGTGGTTGAGTAATGCAGTATGATGACTGCTTTGAAATTGCTGTCGGGCATTGGAATGCTTCTATGTCGGGGCCACTAGGACCCCCAGGAGACACTAGGCCTCGTTTGATTGTTGCTATGTTTGGGGCGACAGATGCTTCAGGGTTGGAAGTATGGGGTGGGGAAGTTGTGGGGGGGATAGGCTGCTTTGTTTGTTTTAGTTTAAGTGTACACACGACTGCCACTCTGCCTGTACTATCTACCCACATGCGGTGTGACAAACGCTCCCAAAGTGATCTATTTCTACTGGCTCCACCACGCCCTTGGCCGGAGTGTGTCGCCCTGCTGCACCCTCCTCCTATCATTGATGGTTAAGGTCTTATCATGGAATGTCAACAGCCTTCTTGACCGCAAAATGCAATAAGGGAAGTGCTTCCAGGCAGATGTACTCCTGCTTTTGTTATACCCACTTGCTGTGCACGCAGTGCTCCTTTCTTGGTCGTTTCAGCTATGACCGCGTGTTCCACTCTGGATTTTCCCAGGGCACCCAAGGAGTCGCAATTCTACTCTATAAGGGGTTTCCACAGGGTGTCTCAGCCTCCCATGTTGCTACCCAGGGGTGCTACATGGGGATTAAGGGCCGAGTCGAGGGCAAACAGTTCAATTTTCTGTCAGCTAATGTTCCCAAAACACAACTCCAGTTAATGCTGCAGGTGCTCGCAACCTTTTGCTTACCCTTCCTCAGGGCACCATGTTGCTGGGGGTGACTTTAAAGCCATTCCAGACCCTCGGAGGGATAGTTTAGAGCCCCCTCCCCCGCCAGGTTGCAGGGCACCCTCTGACCAGTTATCCTCTTGGGATGATTCCATGGGCCTCCACGATGCATGGCGGATGCGTCATCCCCTTGTGAGTGAGTTTACCCATGCATTGGTGGTGCAAAAAATGCTATCACGCATTGGCCAGATCTGGCTCCTGGCTGTCAACGTCCTCCATCTTACGCATGTTCAAATACTTTCTCAGAGCATATCCGGGCATGCCCCTCTTCTCCTCGAGATGGGCCCCTCCCACCTCATCTGCGGCCTATGTGGCGCATTAATGCCTGTACCTTGCGGACCCCTATTTTATGGAAACAGAGGCCTAATTGTTCTTTGCAACAAACCAGGGCTCAGTGACATCTGCTAGGACTCTCTGGCAAGCCAGTAAACCTACCCATAGGGGACTGATCAAGGGGTTGGTCTGGGGCAAGGATGCATGCAAGATGTTGCAAAGGACAGCACTAGAGACACAGATCCTTTCTTTGGCACGAGAAGTCCGTTACCGGCCATCGGCTGACCTGACCCACAGGTAGACACATTTCTCTGGAGTAGGTCAGTCTGTTTTGGAGGATGACCGCCAAGCGGGTTTACGAACAGTGCGACAAATTGGGTAAGCTCCTATACTGGCTGGCGTCCATGGTCACCGCCTCTAGGGTGGTGCCCTTGATTTGCGATACCTCCGGCTACCACCGTGAGCAGACTGGGGCAGTCGTGGGAGTCTTTGCGGACTACTATTGTTCTCTCAATGCAGCGACCCTCAGGCCTCCGTGGGAGCTTGCCTGCTCACTACTGGCAGATATCCTGCTGCCCTTGATTCCTTTGTACCTTGCCCACGACCTCGATCAACCACTCATGGTGGAGAAGAATGATGAGGCACTATCTGAGTTGTCCTCTGGGAAACATTTGGGCCCAAATGGCTTCCTGATTGAATTCTTCAAGCGCTTTGGGTCCCTACGGCTCCCTCACCCCCTGGTACCATATTTTGAGGAGGAGGACAAGGGGTGCTTTCCCCTAGAGCTTGATATAGAAACTATCGCTGTGCTCTCATAGGCTGTCCAACTTCTCAATCATTGCTTCTCATACAGGCCTCTGTTGCTTATTAATGCTGAAGTTAAATTGTTCAAGAAGGTCATGGCCACCCACCTGGGTTGGACCCTGCCCTAACAGATGCATCCAGACTGGTGCAGGGTTATGCTGAATAGAGCACCCAACATTGCAGCTGGAGGGTCCAGGTGGCACTCTGTAGGAACACCATATCAGTGACTCTATGGTCCTGTTCCTCATAGACTTTGAGAAGGCCTTCACTACTGTTGACTAGTCCTTATTGCAAGTGATACTGCAGGGGACAGGACTCAGAATTCACTTTGCAAACTTGTTGGTCTTCTTTATGCTAGTCCAACGACTCAAGTCCAGGTAATTGGGACCCTCTTACCTCCCTTCTCCCTCTGCCAGGTCACCGGTCAGGGCTTCCCTTCCTCCACTTCTATTTGCCCTGGCATTTGAGCCACTGATATGCCTCATTCACCACAACACACAGGTGCAGGGGTGGTCCTGAGGAGGGGGTCCAGAGGAGAATATATTGCTATACGCCGATGATATCCAGTTATTCTTGGAGAATCTGCAGACATTGGGCCCGAGATTCCCTGGAGATTCTCCGTCTGTATGAGGAGGGTTCTGAACTTCATGTTAATCAAGCCATATTCCTAATGGTACCAATCAAGACAGCCATTGGGGCTCCACCCTCTGGGTGTGCTGCGAACCAGCTTCATTGCCTCTCCTTTAAACAGTTGGGTATCCATGTATCCCAGAGATGGCCCGAAACCTCAACCTGAACCCTGATGTCCATGTTGACTAGGGACCTACGGCGGTTGGGATATCTGCCATTTTAACCCCTTGGACCTCGTAGTCCTGTTCAAAATGATAATTCTGCCACTCTTCCTATACTTGTTTTCGAATTTCCCCCACCCCATCCCTCGGAGATTGTTTCAGACGCTTGCATCGAGGGTCGCTGTCTTTATTTGGCCTGGAAGCTGTCACTGAGTGGCCTTTGCCAATGGCTGCGACTCCCCATACGAAGGTAGAATGGATATGGTAGACCTGTATGGCTATTATTAAGCTGCGCATCTATCTGCGATTAATGATTAGCTCATTGGGGGGTCGGATGATCCTGCTTACTAAGAGGAACTGTCCATGCTGGATGGGCCCCTGGGAACCCACTACCCAAACAACTTCAGACTATACTTGTGTGACCCTGTTTTGCCAGAGGACAGCACTCCAATTCATTGGGTGGAACTGTTGGCTAATTGGTATGACCCCATTGTGGCAAGGGACATGGTTGCACCATGCTGCCGGACTGCTGGGATTTGGGAAATGGGATAGAATAGGGATCATGCACCTTGGGGATGTCTGGCGCGGTGATTCTATGCTGCCATTTCCGGAAATGCAGAAGCAATACTAACTCTCCTGCACACAGTTATATAGCTACTTACAACTGCATCATGCCTTATCAGTGCACACAAATGTTTGAATGTAACCCTCTCGATGCTAATGTCCTTATGGGCAAATTGGGCAAAGGAGCATCTCTAAGATTTATCGCTCTTGTATCATCAATGCCCCAGAGCGCTTCTTGAGGAGGATGACTATCTCATCACATTTTCGAATGCTTCAGCTCAACTATTTACACCTAGCCTATATGACTTCTCAGTGACTTCACCAGAGCTAGCAGGCTCTCCCAGGCTTGGTGTGCCTGCTGTTCCTTGGCGGAGGCAGACTTCTTCCACAACGTCAGGGTTTGTCTAGGGCTGACTCCCTTTTGGGTGAGGACTGAGGAGGAGCTCTCAGTTGACCTGGGTGCTGGACTGACCTTAGCCACAGGGCTGCCCTGCTGGGCTTACTAGATGAGTTGGGGGAATGAGGATGGAACAGATCTTTATTGGGGTGACGACAATTGTGGCTAAGCGAGATATTGCTCACAAATCGAACTCCCATGAACCTCCTAAGATGGCAGGGTGGAGGAGGGGGTTAGACTAGTGTGCTCAACTGGAAGGGCCAATCTATGAGGCATAGGGATGTCCCAGAGAACATGAGAAAATCTGGAGCAAGTGGTGGGAATATCATGGTTTGAGTGTGGGAATATAATAAAGCTCTGTTGAAACAGACATATAAACTGGTTTCATTGTGTGTTGTTAATGTTCTTTATGTTTTGAAAAATCAAAAAAAAATTATTAAAAAAAACAATGTTCTAGACCACCTTTAGTGAATCGGATTAGATAGATTAATGTTGCCCATGTCTTTTATCACGTATTATTGTCTTCTATACATTCCTGGGAAGCTGGACAAACTACTGTTGTTGACCACTCGAAAATGGACCAGCCACCAAGGGAGCTCTGGTAACCCCATTTGGTCGAGGGTGGAGAAATTTCTGCATTTTTCTGCATTTTTCTGCATGCAAGGGAGCCAGTAGGATATAGGGGGTTAACAGACGTGTATATATATACAGTATTTTCTGGCACATTCACATAGCTTGAATATAGACCCTTCTTCCTAGTGTGACTGGTGTGATTGAAGGAAAGCCAGTGAAAAAATAGAGATCAGAAGCTCTAAAGTAACCGACGTTCCAAATAATGGCACTCCTGCCTACTGTATGAACCATCAGCACGGTAAAAACATTCACAGGTCTTTAAAGGTTTGGGAAAAGTGGACTAATACAAACAGGGTAAAATACTTTTCATCTGGAATTACTTTGAAATGGATGGAATTTCTTACCCCAAAATAAATTAGGCAAAATGAAAATATGAGGAACAATGGAAGGCATTCCTGAATTGTGAAGAGGAAACTCTCCAACGATGGCAAGAATCATAAATAAAGGGGTTCTCATTATTTCCTTGCACTCTGACCCTTCTAGCACTACAACTAGATTGGCGTGGCTGATACTATTGGGTAAAAAGCGTTCTCTGGAAATGTGGGTTTCTCTACTAGCAGAACATGATAACTCTCAGAAAATCCAGACTAACATTCCTGTACTTTAAAAAAAGCAACAACTGGTGCTGGTTACCATGGAAACCCTGGAGAGTCAAACTATTACTCCACAGCTGTTGCTGGAACTGTGATGTGGACCACTGTAACCTTATCATATCCGCTGGGTGTCCCCGACGCTCGCCAGCTGTCTGGTCCTATCTCCACTATCACAGCCACTTTCTCATTTCATCCAGCCCCAAACATGCCATCCTGCATAATATCTCTTGTCTACCTGGCCTGACGACAGATGAGCACTCATGGATAGTGACCTACCTGGCCATGGTCAAACTCTGCATTCTCTGAATCTGGAAAAAACCCACCACACCCACATGCAATGAATGGCTGATAGAACTTCAAAGTACGGCTAGTCATGAGAATTTAACATACAAATTGAAAGACAAATTGGATGGATCAGATAGTATGGCTTCAACACTGTGTCGTATGCCGAAGATACACAACTACTAATCACGCTAGGCCCAGATCCAATGGACACCAGACTCTGATTTATGAAGTGTATGTCTGACATACACATCTGGATGCAAACTAATTATCTGCAACTTAACGCCAGCAAGACGGGAATCATCTTCTTTGGCAACCCTCAAACCCTGTGGTTGAGTGATTGGTGGCCTCCCAATCTTGGCTCCTGTCCATCTCCCAAGTTGGTGGTTCGTAATCTTGGGGTGATGATTGACAACCACCTGTCCATGACTGACCATGTTAATCATGTGACGGACATTTGCTATGGAGTAATGCGCAGTCTCTGTAAGATCTTCTAATGGGTTCCATTGGCATCTCGGATGCCGCTGGTTCAAGGATTAATCATCAAACGGCTAGACTATGGAAACGCCCTAATGGCCTCCATTAATGCAGAGCTCCTCACCAAATTACAGGTCCTTCAAAATACAGCTGCCAGACTTGTATTAAATCTACCTTCCCGATCCCCCTCAACACCAAATTTGAGAGCTCTTCAGTGGCTTCCCATCAGGAAACGTATAATCTTTAATATCAACTGCCTGGTCCACAAAACCATTTATCGGAATGATCCACACCATCTTGCAAAAACACTGATCTGGTATAACCATACCAGAACCCTTAGATCCTCCAACAAACATCTTCTTATCCTTTTTAAGATTTGTACCGCCAGGAATGGCGGAAAATTCTTTTCATATCTTGCCCCCACCCAGTGGAATTCACTCCCTTTGCATCTACGTATGGAAACCAACTACAGAACATTTTGTAAGACTCTTACAGCCTGGTTGTTCTCTCCTCTCTCTGTTTGCCCCTTCATTCTTTTTTTTCTCTATGTTCCTGGGTTTAGACTAGCGCTTTGAGACCCTTGGGTGATATGTGCGCTTAATAAAATCCTATAACTTAACAGAACATAACGGAACCTGCCTTTTACAGAGATTGGGAATCTTTTCTTATGACACATGAGAATGCCCAATTCTGAGATGGTTCTCATTTAACACCCTTTCTAGAATTGAAAGACCATGCCCTGTCATAATTATCGATGTTTTAGATGATGTTGGGTGATCCTCTGTGATATGACCGTACCCTGCCACCTGTCCGTTCTCATGCATGGACTCTACCGTGCGTGGAATAATCCTGCCCTACTCCCCTCTCTCCTTCCCTTGTCCACCACTCACTGTACCTCTTTGTTCTTAGTGTCTAGATAACCTAGAGGACCAGTGACCCTGATCAGTGTTTCAATTCCTGGTGTGTACACACATTTTTATTTCCTCTGATAGATTTTCACAGCAGTGCCTGCGGCACAGATTTGTTTTGTCTTCCTTTGCTTCCGGGTCACAGCACATGTTGTACTTTGCACATGCATACTTGATTAACTTGTGATGTTTCCAGAAATAAATAACAAAAGAAAAAAGGGGTTTAGAGATGTAAGAGAACCTAAAATACCAGTTTAGCAATATGAAAAATAAGTTAAGAAGTTTGTCATGATGCCACGATCCATCAGGACTTCATAGAACAGGAGACCGCCTTACCTGACTATGCCATGTCCTTCCTCCTCTTGCAGAACGACTCCCTCCCGTCTCTTCTATTCATGGCTGGAGAGTGCCTGGGTCACTTTAACAAAAAACAGGCATGAAGCATAAACCATGCCCCCAAGGAGTGAGTCACATATAGCGTGCTTCCTGGACCAATGGGCGGTCATGCAACTAGAACCACCTGCCCCGGAAAGAGCTTATCGAAGTACGGGCCTGAAGGAGAAAAGCCTTAAGAGGACATCAGCGGACAGACTTGTGTGGAGAAGTCCGGATTCCAGTACCAGCCAGCCTGGGAGAGAGGAATCGAGAACCCCCACTCCACAAACAGAGTCGAAGCGAAGCCATCCAGGACAAGACCGACGCAGACCAAGACGAGAAGGAACCGCAACCACACCACGCACGAGCGGGCCACGGTCCTGGAGGAGTGTGGCTAACAGGGGTACGTGCTTTCATACGGGCACTGAGGGGGAGGTTGGGTGCCGATACTTCCTGAGAGCTACACATTGTCCGCTTGCACACCCCGTCCCTCGCGATTGGTAGATCCATTTTTGGGTTTAAGGTGATGAAGCTCCCCTCACTCCCTCCCGCAATACAGGGGAATTCCAGAAAAGGTCTTTAATCGGTTCCTTGTTTTCTTTTCTTTTCTCTTCATGTCTTTAAATGTGCCTGAGAGATCTGATGGTAGAAGACTCTCAGAGACATCCTTCCAAGAAGGAAAGGAAGAATAGAAGATCTCACTGTTGTCCCCTGTTGCCTTATTGTTGTGAAGAGAATACAGAGTAGATATCACACTTCAATAAAGAAAACAAAAAAAACGCACGCCTCTCTCAGTCCTTACTTCTCGGTCCCGTCACAATCAGCAATCAGGAAGTAAAGCTTATTCTTCCAGAAGAATATTTAAGATGACAGTTTGGAAGCAGTTCAAGCTCTGAACACACAGTTCTCTCTAGTGGACCAAGTTTCTGAACATATAAAATCCAAGGGTCACTTATCTTAGCAAGCAGTTCTCTTCTGCGATAGAATGCAATCGCAATGTGATATTGGTATTCAGTTAGGTAGGGTGTGTTTCCATTCATGCTGACTTTTATTTCTTCAGTAGGCAAAAACTAAAAAATGTACGCCCCACGATGAGAAAAGTGGTATCAATTCCAAAAAATAGGTTTGAAAACAATAAACTAGAATAAGAAGGGAGGAATTGTGTTAGACCAGTCAGCCTTGGGGCAGTCTTATCCCAAACATTTTGCCTACTTACCTCCAATAATTTGCAGGAATTCATTTTTGTTGGCCTTAGGACGCTATGCACTTTACCACTACTAACCAGTGCTAAAATGCTTGTGCTCATTTCCCTACACATGGTTTGATTGGCATACACCTAAATTATATCTTAAGTCCCTTTTAGAGTGGTATATCATATACCTATGGCCTGTAAATTAAATGTTACCAGTGGGCCTGCAGCACCTATTGTGAGACTTACTTAGGCAACACATTTAAACATGCCCTAGCCATGCCATTGCAGCCTGATGAAGTTTTAAACTGTCATATCGACTTGGCATTTGAACCCTCTTACCAAGCCTTAAACTCCCATTTTATTACATATGAGTCACCCCTAAGGCAGATCCTAAGTAGCCCACAGGGCAGGATGCTGTGCAATTTATTAGTTGAAAAAACAACAATTGATGGACAGAATGCAGAACAATGTCTACATTCACCCCAGTACAGAGATCTGGGCCTAAATCCATCGTTTTTTTGCACTCCACACCACCCCAGTTCAGACATGGCCATATGCAAATCAGCTTTGACCCTGTGCCTCATGGGAACAGTCCAGCCCGAACTGCCAATCCATGTCTTGACTGGACCGGAATCAAGCATCCTAGGACCGGTTTATGGCTATCAGCCGTCTTCAGCCAGGATAGCTTGACTCCAGTGGTGTGGAGAGCATGGGACTCACGTCTGAGCATACCCATCCCACTCGGGGTGACAAATGCAAAAACAACAATTGATGGACAGAATACAGAACAATGTCATACATTCACCCCAGAACAGAGATCTAGGCCTAAATCCATCGTTTTTTTAACTCCACACCACCCCAGTTCAGACATGGCCATATGCAAATCAGCCTTGACCCTGTGCCTCATGGGAACAGTCCAGCCCGAACTGCCAAACCATGTCTTTCCTGGACCGGAATCAAGCATCCTAGGACCGGTTTCTGGCTATCAGCCGTCTTCAGCCAGGATAGCTTGACTCCAGTGGTGTGGAGAGCATGGGACTCACGTCTGAGCATACCCAGCCCACTCGGGTGACAAATGCAAAAACAACAATTGATGGACAGAATGCAGAACAATGTCATACATTCACTCCAGTACAGAGATCTGGGCCTAAATCCATCATTTTTTTGCACTCCACACCACCCCAGTTCAGACATGGCCATTTGCAAATCAGCCTTGACCCTGTGCCTCATGGGAGTGCAAAAAAACGATGGATTTAGGCCCAGATCTCTGTACTGGGGTGAATGTTTGACATTGTTCTGCATTCTGTCCATCAATTGTTGTTTTTACAATTTAATAGTTGGACACATACTTTTAAGTTTTACATTTTACTACTGTGAGGCCTGAACCTCCCAGAGGAGAACACTGCGTAATTCCAAACTGGGAGCAGGTAGATATTTCTTGTTTCGGAGATATGAAATTGTAATGTAAACTTCCTTTAATGGTAAAGTCAGAATTTTAATTACAATTTGGAAATGCCACTTTTAGAAAGTTAAACTAAAAAAATTTGCAATGTTCCCAAGCTGAAATTATTCAATCAGCATTTTTTCGTAAGATCAAGTAATTTAATTTTCGTAAGATCAAGTAATTTATTTCTCTTGATCCTTTTAGGATTTTTCTGACTTCATATTATTTAAATACCTTTCAAAAACACTTCTTCATATTAATCGGACCATATATGTGTATGAGGTACAATTCTGCAGAACCCATGGCTGCATAATAGATTTCCAAAACAACTTTTACAAAATAAATTTCAACCAAAACATGGGTCAAACACATTCAACATCTTAAATTGTATATCCAACATGTCCAAAAAGTCACATATTCATGTTATATTTACACCAGTCAAATAATTTCATTGGTAGTGAGGTTTCCTTTATTAATGTTCTTTGGGACCTCTTTTTTTTCAAGCCCAGCTATAGAGGTTATCTAGCACATTTTATTGAGGTAGGCTACCAATTTCTTTTTCCAGGATGGCCTACATATGTTTTTTTCATTGATTGCAAATAACTCCCCATGAATGGTTGTCGAAGCGTAGCGTATTGAACCTCACATTTCTTTTGGGGTTCCCATCAGGACCTGACTGGTTAATTCTTAAGCTCCCTGTCAAGCCTTTTATTGGCTTTTTTTTGTGAATTTTCTAGTAGGTTCCACTCAATTCCCTTTCCCTGTGATTTTTAATATTCTGATTTTTAATATTCTTATTGCATGAGTTCTTATTTGTGTTGAGAAAGTTTTTTTGCTCCTGGGATAATTCTTCGGTGCACTATGGCATGTCTGATCATTGGTACATGCCCAGGGAGCTTAAGAATAAACCAGTCAGGTTCTGATGAGAACCCCAAAAGGAATGTGAGGTTCGAAACACAATGCGTCAACAACCATTCATGGGGAGGTATTTGCAATCAATGAAATGTGCCTCATACATATATGTAGTCTGATTAATATGAAGAGGTGATTTTGCTGACTCTAAAGGCCCAACCCCTTACGACTGAATAGTCTGTGTTCTATCTTCACACAAAAGGCCTTGCAACCTTGTATTGTCACTACAGCCAGCTTGGAGCTAAGGCATGGGAGTCAGGAAATTCCATGCACTTCAAAGAACCTTTCAAGCAGCTTCTCCCACCTTCCAGAAAAGGGGCACCAGGATATAAGAACAAGACCTTTGGACTCACTCTTCAGTTCACTACTGGACATGCGGAAAGAATCTCAGAGGAATTCCTGCTGCTGTGACCTGCTGTGCACTATGCCACACTGATCTGATATCTGAAAGTACTGCTTTACCTAGAGCCTGCCTTAAACCCTCAGAGACCAGTCCTGCTGTTGAGCCCGACAACTTTATTAAGATTGCAGAAGTGACTCCAAGGGCTACTTTGCTGGCCTCCAGTTCAGAACCATTGGGACATAAAAGGTTCCCACCCTCTTGAACCTGCACCAGGACACAGCCTGAGTGAGTCCTGAACTCCTAAGTGGTGTCCCAGCAGCCCTGGATCCTTGGTTGCGGAGCTAAAAGTGCCCAGAAGGCCAGTGTCCAAAACTAAGAAACATATTGGCCAAAAACTGCTCTGAGAACCAGGAGGATTCCAGGACCAATCTGCTCACCTATCTGCCTAAGGTGCATCACCGGTGAGATTGAGTTCACGGTTTCTCCTGCTATATGCCTTTGTTCAGCAGCAAATCATTTTTAGCGATCCTTCATCAAAGGGGTTTTTGACCTTGTGAAACTGTCTTTGGCAACTGTCCTCAGCCTCGTCCTGCTGGAGATTTTTGACTTTCATTTTGACGACTAAGTCGGAACATAGAAATCTTCACCACAGCTTCAACCCAAGACCGTCCAATGACAAAGCTCCCTCCTTGGGCACCTCATGCAGCCTTGCTCCACTGAACTTTTCCTTCTCAGACACATTTTTCAGATTAATTTCTAAGTCTGAAGCTAAGCGATGACTGGACCCAATCAATGTCTTGTATACCAGAACAAGGGAGCCCAACTCAACCCCTGCAGATGCCCTGGTTACCCATGATGGAGCAGGGAGCAATGTATCTGCCATGGGCTTGAATCCACAAGAGCTGGAGAACAGGAGGGAGGAGAGAAAGCTCAAACTGCCACTTGAGCTAGCCAAACTGGACTATGTGGAGAGGATTCAAGAGATAAACTGGCCCTGGAAGAGAGGAGGATGGCCCATGAGCTCAGGCTCAGTCCCAGTGATTATGGACCGGCCTAAGCCCATGAGGTGGAAGTAGGCTGCTCTCTTGCTGTGCTTGCTCTTTGCCTACAGGGATGTGCCACAGGAAGGGGGCTGGATTCAGCACCTCTGAACTTTTGTATGGTCACCTTGTTTGGGGACCACTCAGTCTTGTTAGGGAGGCGTGGGGGGAGATCCCAATAAACTCCCCAGGGTAAGGTTGGCTACATGCTAGCTCTCAGAAACCAGATGGCAAGATTCTGGAAGAAGGCTTCTGAGAACCTAGAGGCTAGCCAGGAAGTTATGAAGCAGTAGTATTACCAAACGGCTAGACAGAAAGTGTGGGTAATGGAGCCTGTTAGGTCCAGGGCCTTTCAAGACCACCCTTATGAGATTGTTGAAAGGAATGGGGAGTTCATCTACCTGGTGGACCTCAAGACCCCCAGACACACCTTAAGGTTCCTCCATATTAACATCCCAAGTCACACTACGAGATGTCTGAGGTCACTATGCTGTTGGTGATAGATGAAGGGGAGGAGGAGGAGGATGAGAGTGAAGCTCTCCCTGACCTCCTGTCATCAAAAGAGAAATATGGGTAGGTGGATGATGTCAACCTCTCCCCTACCCTGACACCATACAGGTGCGGGACAATTACCAGTTATTGGGACAGTTTGCCCCTCTGTTTTCCCTCACTCCCTGGTTTACATATCTGTGTACGCATAATATTGACACTGGAGACAGACCCTGTCTAAAACAAAATGTACAGGTGGTCTGTTAAAGTGAGGGCCAGTATCAAAAAGGAGGTCGCTAAGATGTTGGACTTGGGGGTGATTTATCACTCCACTACCCCATGGTCTAGCCCAGTGTTGCTAGTACCAAAAGCTGCCCTAGTAAGTTCTGCCCCAGAACTCCAGTTCTGTGTTAACTACAGCGGGCTCAACTCATTCACTAAAACTGATGCTCACCCCATCCGGAGAGCAGATGAGCTCATTGACAGATAAGTGGCTGCCAAATTCCTGAGTACTTTTGATTTAACTTCAGGATACTGGCAGATTGCCTTAACTGAAGGGGCTAAGAAGAGGTCAGCCTTCTGCACTCCACAAGGCCACTTTCAGTTTAAGGTAATGCCCTTTGGTCTGAAGAATGACCCTGCCACCTTCCAGGGGCTGGTGAACCAGGTCTTGGCTGCTATAGAGGCCTTCAGTGCTGCTTACCTGGATGACACAGAAACCTTCAGTAGCTGCTGTAAAGACCACAATTTCCGCAGAAAGGAAGTGCTTCAGGCTCTGCAATATACACGGCTGACTATCAAGGTCAGTAAGTGTCAGAATGGGCAGGGGTCTGTGGTGTACTTGGGACACCTGGTGGGCGGGGTGAGATGCAGCAGCTCCATGCCAAGAAAGAGACAATTCTGGCTGGCAAACTCCAAAAACTCAAACTAAGGTGAGGGCCTTCCTGGCCTCACAGGGTATGACATGTGGTTTGTCAGTGGTGTGGCACCATTGTTGCCCCTAGACTGGGCTGACTTCTAAGAAGCAGTCCAAGAAGATGATCTGGATGGAGGCTTGCCAGAAAGCCTTTGACTCACTCAAACAGCCCATGTGCACAGCCCCTTTGCTCAAGCCCCCTGACTTTTCCAAGGAATCTATAAAACAGAGAGATGCCTCAGAGCATGGCATATGGGCAGACTTTTCACATCTCAATGAGGAGGGGCTAAACCAACTTTTAGCCCTCATCTCTAGAAGGTTACTCCCCAGGGAACAAATTTGGAGGGCTATTGAAAGAAAAAGCTTTGCTGTGGTCTGGGAATTGAAGAAGCTGATGCCATACTTGTTTGGGGCTCACTTCCAGGTTCAGACAGATCACAGGCCCCTCAAGTGGCTAATGCAACTGAAGGGTGAAAATCCAAAATTGTTGAGGTGGTCCATCTTCCTATAGGGAATGGACTTTGTGGTTGAAAACAGACCTGAATCAGACCACTCTAATGCTGATGGTCTCTCCAGGTTCTTCCACCTTAGTGATGAGAATTCCCAGGAGGTTGGCTAGTTATCCCCACTTTCAGCTGGGGGGACTGTCATCTCCTTTAGTAAAAACCTATCATGTATATACCAATTACATACACTTTGTCCATTCCACACAACATAATGGTTATGCACAGGTGACCTTTTACCTAGTAGCCTACTTCTGTCTCCTAGACACTAGGCTCTCAGTACCCTATCCTAATCCCTGTACCTGACGTACATAAACAGGTCCCCAGGCACAGCAGATTTATTCTGTATAAGTGTCACCACTTTTTTCATCCATGGCCAACAGCCAGCTGTACAGGATTAGCGAAGGATTAGTGAATGTTTAAAAAAAATATCGATTCTAGAAAAACCCTGAGTGACCACTTTACAATAAAGACCCTCACTCTGCTATACAGAACATAGGAAAATTCCTCCCAGTCTGGACCCAGACTCTGATAGCTGATCCTTCAATAGGCAGAGACCTGACATCCCTTGCGGGTTTTAGAAGCATGTTCTATCCGCTGCACCTTTTTCTATCACTATACCCAGTCTCAGGGTAACACTTACCGGGCTATCACTGTCTTGTCACTTTTTGGTTGTTTTATGTTTTGTCTCACCCTCCCTATGCTCCGCCCTGTGGGTGGCTACGCCAGGGCATTTTGTAAGCAGACCCGATGATGAAGCATGTCACACACATTTGTGTGTGAGTGAGGGCAGTTTTTCAAAACACACGATTTGTGTCACTGCTTGTCTGTTGTCTTATGTTGGGTGTTGTCCTCTCCACCCCTTTCTGTGTTTACATGCTATACTAGGGGGTTCGGGTGGTGGAGAATTCTTTTGACCCTCGCCCCCTTTTTGTGAGTGATGATCCCTTGCGGGGTACCATGCTCGACGCAGAGATGGGCCCTTCATTCATAACAATCAGGTGAAGGGTTAGTACTTCCCAAGGGGATTCTTGGCTCCATATTAGCACTTACATACATATGCTTCACCTACATATCTAGGCTAGGTACATTTAGGTAGGCTACGCATCGTAAGAGTACGCCAATGCTATTGTTTTATATAATCTGTTTATATTCATATTATTAGCACTATGCTAGAAATGTATCTACTATTTACTATATTGGTACAAGCAATCACATTTATCTGCTCCTGTCTTCTGATTGTCGCAGCAAATATATTTCATACTAGACTGACGCTTGACCAATAAATAATTATTGAAACCTTTCCAATTGTCATTTTATGTGTATTCTGAGAAAAGTAAGCATGAGTGACTGAGCGAAAGATAGTGTATTGTTTTCCACGATACCTGAGGAATCAGGGTTGTCATGTTCAGGTTGCCAGAAACTACACACATCACTGTAGAATACAGGGGGGTGGTAGTGGCAGCGTAGAGCTAGCTTGTCTAATGGCTGACTCATCCTGCACACCAAGCCCTCAGTTTAGGTAATCCAAAACGCGCAGGTCCTGGGGGTCCTAGGAACTACAACAGGACAAGTGTTAGCCAGGGTAGGGAAGACAGTTAATTCCATCCCCTTCAAACAAACTTTCCAGAAGCTTCTCCCACCATCTAGAAAAATGGCACCAGGGTATAAGAATGGGACCTTCAGACCCACTCTTCAGTTCACTACTGGACCTACAGAAGGACTCACACAGGACTGCCTGCTGTTGTGACCTGCGCACTCTGCCAGACTGCAGCTGTACCTTTGCTGCCGGAAGCCTGTCTTAAACCCTCAGAGACAAGCCCTGTTGTTCAACCCAACATCTTCACCTGCATCCAGGATTGCCAGAAGTGACTTCAAGAGCTAGTTTTCTGTCCTCCTGTTCAGATCCACAGAGATATTAACGCTCCCACATTCTTGAACCTTGCACCGGGACACAGCCTGAGTGAGTCCTGAACCCCCAAGAATTGTTCCACCAGTCTTCAATCTTTGGTTGTGGTGCTAAAGATACCCAGATGGCCAATTTCCAAAACGGAGGACTTAGAAACATTTTAGCCAAAAACTGCTCTGAGAACCAGGAGGGAAACATGATCAACCTGCTCACCTATCAGCCCGAGGTACATCGTTGGTCGGATTGACTCTGTGGCTTCTCCAGCTATGTTCTTCTCTGAAGCAGAAAATTATTTTCAGCTGTCTTTCACCTAAAAGGGTTATTCAACCTCATGGAGCTGTCTTCGCCTACAGCCCTCTGCTTCATCCCACTGGAGATTTTTGACTTCCATTTCATCAATTAAGTCAGACCGTAGATATCTTCACTGCGGCTTCAACCCAAGGCAATCTGATGACAAACCTCCTCCCCGGGCACCGCCTGAAGCCTTGCCCCGCTGAACTGTACCTCCCCAGAATTTCTTCTATTTCCGAATGTAAATGCTGACCGGGCCTAATTCACTACTTGTATCCGAACGGTCGGCAATATTTTTTGTCTTTGACCTGGTTTCTTGTGAATAGATGTTCGCAGTTGGTGCTTTGATCTTTTAGGTGCTAGTTTTCAATAAAACCTTTAAAAACTCATAACTCCAGATCTACGGATTCAATTTTTGTCAATTTGTTGTCAAATAATTTAACAAGATGTATTCTATTTTTCTGAATTGTTTTGGGATCTTTCTTGTGTTCTGTTTTCACTTTATTACTAACCCCGGGCGTAGCAGGCGGAGTTGCTCGACGCGGAGCTCTACGGAGTTGGGCAAAAACTCAGTGGAGCTCCGCTCCACGCCTCCCACCCCCCACAATAAATACTTTCAAATAAAAATTACAATTAAAGTAAATAAAAGTGCACTTACCTTTATTGCAGCGTCCCGGATAATCCTCCTTCTCCTCGCTGTGGTCCTGCAGACTCCCCTACGTCAGTCCTGCCATGACGTACGTCTGACGTAGGGGATTACGGCGAGGAGGGCAGCCCGGAGACATTGCGATAAAGGTAAGTGCGCTTTTATTTACTTTACTTGTAATTTTTATTTGAAAAATATTTATTGAGGGGTGGGTGGGAGGTGGGAGGGTCCGGGGCTGAACTCGTCGGAAGTTTTGCAGGAACTTCGTGTTCTCTGCGGAACGCTGAGTATGCAAAAATCCGCAAACTCCGTCAGCAGAGCGGAGTTTGTGGCCCAGGGTTATTTATTACTGTGTCTGTGCTGCAAAAATGCTTTACATATTGCCTCTAAGTTAAGACGGCTGTTTTCTGTGCCAAGCTACCTAGGGTTAAGCACAGAATAATTTTGTGACTTTTTGTGGTACACCCTGCAAGAAACTGTGGCTGTTGCTTGACCAAGGCTCACACCCCAATCAACTAACAATCTAATTTTTCACAAATACAAAAATAGTTTCAAAGCAAGTCATCAAGTTAGATCAAATGTGTTATGCAAACATGAGTAATGCCAGATGTGTTTGAGATGTGGAATACAGTGTACAATAGATCAGGAAAATGTGATGGTAGTTTAGTTTGCAAAAGGAACTGGATCTCAGTTGCAGAATGGGCTGTTTGGAGGGCAAGCATTTCAGCCTGAAAGGTTGAAGGTGCAACGTTTGAAAACTGAAATATGTTTATTTTTCAAAGTGCATATTTATCATGTCTACTTTAGCCCATTGTGCACGTGCTAAAACTGTGAGTAGGGGAGGGCAAAATGTAATACCGCAACATTTTCCTATTTTTCAAAATATTTACAAGTAGAAAAGGCCCTGGGCCACCCCACAACGGAATCCATTTGTTCGAAATATTATGGAACTATTTAGTGTGATAAGAAGGAATGAAAGAAGCAAGTTTTGCAAGGAGTTTGCAAGCAAGGTCCAGATGCAATGGACTACAATCTCCATAAATTGGGATTAAATCACAGAGAAGTGAGTGCCCTAGAGTCTGGTTTATGAACATGTGCTAATGGAAGAATGATTTTCTTTTGTCAAGCAATGGTACTGGAATGGAAAATCCCATGTGTGTTGCAGAAAGGTATTATGCATGCTTTCATGCCATCGAAAAGATCCATGTTCTTACAGTGCTAGATATTAAAAACAGTGATAGTCTAAGAAGTGACTCCATGTAAGAGCCCCAAAATATGTGAATCTTAAATGACAGAAAAAGAAGTGCTCTTTATCTGTTCAATCGAGAGGATATTATGTGATGATTCTTATTTTGTATCTTTGGTGAAGGGAAAAGATAGCAGACTTATTTATAAGTAACCATGACACCTTACGCGATTTAAATGTATGTAGTGCCCAGCTCAGTTGTGTCAGTGCATGTATTTGAGCTTGTCCGTGTTGCAAAGAATTCAAGATTTAAAGCATAGGCGCTACTATACAGATTGTATAGATACATTTAGAAAGAGTCTGAAAGCCAAAGTCAATAACTTTTAAAGTGGTTTGCATTATTTCACTATCAGTTTCCTTACTTCTTTCTGCCGCTTCTCTTTCAGAATATACCCTTTCTTGTTTTATAGCAGTGTAAATCTTTTTCAGAGCTCCCGTGGGAAACTACAAGACCGGGAGATAAACTGTGGCTGTGGCCCAATAGTTGATAAACTTACCTCTCCCCCCTGATATTGGAGGTCTTGTGCGCCCAAGTTAAAGAGTCAGCACGGAAAAAACATTGACCCCAACCAAAAGGCCTCCTACCCTGCGGAAGTCAAGCACAGAACAATTATAAATAATATGGGAGATCCTGGTCTGATAAAGCCTGCCATAAACCCTGCAAGTACAGCATCCGCAAATAAAGACGAGATCATCAAGAAGCAGGAACTAGTAACAGGACTCACTCGGGGTCCGGAGAAAGAGCCGGCAGAAACAGGAGCAACCTCTAACGCCAAAAAAAGGCGAACTCAGAGGAGAAAAGGCAAGAATCTAAAAACAATGACAAAAAAGGAGGATTTTGCTTGTCTCTTCAATCACTTACCATCTGCTAAACCTGACTTAGTCAATCAAACTCCTCTAGAGGAGAAGGGCAATATACATTTGAGTATATCGAGCACTGGGCCAGGGTTGGTCTTAAACTCCAAACAAGAGCCGGCTCTGGCGGACTGCCCACAATAAAATCCATATGGGGAAATAAGAGGAACCCGAACTCCCAAGGATGGCAATTTACCCAGGGAAGAAGCTGAACATCAATCATTGCCACGTGAAACAGACACAAAGGTCACACAGGGTCTTATTCTATACCGAACTCCTGCAGGAACTACGGTTAAAGACAACAAATTTTCCACAATCACCATCTCTGGAAACCAGACTGACCAGCAAATGGGAAGGACGTCAACCTATCTGCCGATCTCTGCCCCCGAAATTGGAGGAGATGAACATACAGAACCTAAACATGGGACTTCAAGAATCAAGTCCGCCTGCGCGGAATCTACGAGGCAGCTCTGTGCTGGGGCTGCCACAAATACATCTCCAGATACCCAGAGCAGGCCCGAAACTATTGTAACGTCATTTAAAGCAAACACAAACACCCATGAGTCCATTAACAGACCACAATGTGATCATCTAGTAAAAGATTCCATTAGGAATGTGAAAACATTAGAATTTGTACCAGTATACAGATCTAGAGGGGCTCATGACATATTAAATTAATGTAACATTCTTCGCTTATTCACACATATACCCTCACTAATGGAGGTAAACTCCAAGGACTTGGATTCAGTAGAGTTTATCAGCCATGGAGGCCTCAGGATTGGTGAGTCCACACGGACAACATGGGGGTCGGAACTCATCGCCCAACATTTTTTACTGGAAACATCGATATTTGAAAATTGGGGCATAGAATTAAAACCCATCACCTCTTCTGGTTATCTAGCACCTCTGCAACAAAACCAAGGAGATTGTCGGGTGCCAGAACGACCTAACGCCTCTAAGTCAATATGGAGAGGGGCAAGGGGTTCCTCTCCGGTCAACATGAGGCAGTCTCAGGACAAAGGGAGTCATCATCAGAATCATTTCTATCGAGACCCCTGCTTTAAAGACTCAGGATGGCCCATGAGAGAGGTAGTCTCCAATCATGAAATAAGCAAAAGACAGGAAGCAGGCATAATCTCTTAGAAGGTGAAATAAACTTATTATGGATATGCTCCTGGAACATCAATGGGTTAAACAGCAAGTTGTCAGACTGCGCCACCATGAATTATCTAAAGTCATTCCACATCATTGCTTTCCAGGAGACATGGATGACGGATCCACCACACCTACAAGGATATTTACTGTTCTTTGCCCCAGCTCTTAGAAAAGCAAGATTTGGTCATCTTCAGGGAGGTCTTGCGATTTACGTAAGCAACATCTGCACAAATTCAGTCCATCAAGTTGCTCTAACACCTGAAACTATCGCTATTAAAATCTCATCCATAAAAAGGCCATTATGGAATAGGTACAAAGAGATAATAATAACACATACATACATCCTAACAGGAAATGTGATGATGCAAAGCAATTGGTTAACTTCGTAGAGTCTTGTATGAGCGAAATCAATACATTGGACATGATACTGACAGGAGACATTATTTACATCTACTTGGCTCATCAAAAGCAGAGGAAGTCTCTTTACACAACCAGTTATGGAACATACCGCAACAGGGAACTAATTCAGCAGCAGTTCCCTCTAAAATTGGTCAGCTTCTTATAGAGGATCTTGAACATCTTATTCTGCGAGCAGCAAATGGCAGAATCACAGGCGATACACCCCCTGCATTTACTCATCAATCCTTAACAAAAAATTCAACGCTGGATTACACCTTTGTGTCCCTAACTCTCTTCAAAGAAATGTTTTCATTTAATATGGGAGACAAAGCTGATTGCGATCACCGGCCCCAGGAACTTATTCTGCGCACAAACACTCCGGGATTTACGAAATGGAAAGGCTTACCAGGCACAACTGCAACTATTAACTTCAGAAAAATAAATTTCACGTTGGCATCGCAAGACAATTTTCAGGAAACTGCTAAATCTCTATTTGAGTCACGGGAAGGGGATAATGAAATAGAGAAATGGACAAACTATACTCATGCCTTGGCAACAACTTTCTCCACCCCAATCAAATCTAATTTTAAGCAGGGCCACGCTAACTTTACCATGCAAAAAAAGAGTAAGATAAAAACCATAAAAAAGGCATCAACTACTCTTTGCGGCAGGTGTGCCAGTATCCAACTGACATCACAAAACTTGTTGAATTGTGACAACAGAAAACATGCTTAAAGCGAGCGATCTGGGAAGCCAGGCACGACAACGAGGATACCCTATGGGCGAAATTGCATGTGGACACTTAACTAAAAAACTGTGCAAGATTTTGGGAAACTATAAAAAGATTTACTCACCCGACGCACGAGGGCCTGTCTTCAAACATATCTGAGGAGGACTGTGCCACTTTCCTTGGGAATCATTTTCACCAAGGAAGAACTGTTTCGCATGCTGTAATTAGCATAGACTCTACACAGCGGCCTATGAGCTTAAAGTATCAAGCCATTGAGGGAAATGTAACTTCTGAGGAACTGTATGAAGGAGAATCAACAGGACTTATTCCTTTAAATGATTATACAAAATCAATTAACAAGTACATCAAGAAGGGAATGCAAGAAGGGGCTCCGGGGCATAATGGAATCCCACTCGTGCTCTACAAACAAAATATAGACTACTGGGCAAAGGCTCTTTGTCCTTTGTTCTGGGAAATAAGAACAACAGACTGACTCCCTTCATACTGGCGGATTTCGATAATTTCACCAATCTTTAAATCAGGTGATAAGACCCAGAATTATCGGTTAGTCGCTCTCTTGGACAACGAGGCAAAATACTTTGCTGGGACACTGCTGGACGAACTGCAACTCCGGGTGGAAGATAACTCAATCATTCCCCTAAATCAAACAGGTTTCTCTAAATCCGTGGGGACCTCAACAAATATAATAACAATGGCTTTGTTAATTGATAAGGCTGAGGCCACAAGAACGCCACTATTTTTATGCTTTATCGATTACCGGGCAGCCTTTGACCATGTGAACCAGCAGAAACTCTGGTTGAAACTGGCAGGCTGGGGCATCCCCCAGGTTTTACTGAACATGTTAATCAACTTGCACACTGAAACTTGGGTGCAAGTAAAGCTTGGCGACGGGTCAACGCTATCCAGGAAAATCCCAACAACAAAAGGCCTCAAGCAAGGCTGTGTACTGGCCCCAATGTTATTCAATCTGTTTCTTGCAGATCTGATTCCGTTATTAAATGCCTGCAACGCACACTCCCCAAAGATTGGGAATCTAGTACTACCATGCCTGCTTTACGCTGATGACCTAGTATTGATTAGTCAAACGAAGGAGGGTCTGCAGCGTCTCCCAGACATCACGTTCCAATACTTGGAGGCTACTGATTTAACCATCAACCTGGAGTAAACCAAAACCATGACAATTAAAAAGAACCTAAAGAAAATATCTGTCTGGTTTTGGGATAAGATTCAAATAGATTCAGTGTCAGAGTATAAATACTTGGGGGTGACCATTGATAAAGGTGGGCACTTTGTAACCTAAAGAGATGTAATTAAAAGGAACGGCATAGCCTTAGCCGTCTCAATGAGAAACCTAAACTCCAGATTAACGGGCCCCTCACTCGCCCCTCTGGTTGAAGTTATACGAGCACAACTTCTTCCCACAATAACCTATGGGAGCGAGGCACAGAGAGGAAGGGATTCAAAGCTCTTGGACACCGTTGTTCAAAAGTATACAGAATGGTCTTAGATCTCCCTACACTAGTCTCTCCAGCACAAATCAGGCTCGAGTTTGGTGTGCAAAAACAGAGCATTGCAAGGAAAGGCGCAACAGTTATTTTCTGGGACAGTGTAATGAAATCTAAACCAAGTACCTTAAACTGGCACTTGTGGACTGGGCTACAACAGAAACAGTTATCTCCAGCAGCAAAATATTTAGCTGCTAGTGTGTCAACCCTGGGCCTTACCAAACTTTGGGCAACTCCGACAAGACACTGTCTTCTCAAAAAAGCTACAAAGAAAATTGTAAAACAGGAATCTTGGTTTGAAGATAAGGCAGCCCTGACAAAGAGGTTGCATGGCTGGATAATCCTGGGCACCTATTCTTCTCAGTCTGCACAAAAGTATTTAGCTTTTGGCTTTGCCAAACATATAAGAAACAAAATTTTAAAATACAGACTAGGCTTGTTGCCATGCACAAAGCACTTTCCACATCGGCTGAAAAACCAATCTGATTCTAACTGCCGTCTGTGTGGGACAGCGCAAGAAGGTATACTGCATCTCCTCTGTACGTGCAAAGATCTAACAGAGGAAAGGAGACAGCTTTTAAAACCACTTTTCAATCAGAGAGGCATCCGTACACGGAGACAGGCCGTGTTAGCGTGCTTTGCACCTGGGGACACGCAGCTTAACTGCAGGTTTGTGAATTTTTTAGGAAAAGTGGAGAAGAAAATGCTAAATTAGATCAGCATTGCAGCTGACAATGAAAGAGACTGACGCTGCTTGAATAATTATTAGCTTTTTTAATGGACTGTAAATACTATAATGTTTTTTAATCGATTTTAATTATTGAACTTGCAATAACTTATTTGTAGCAATGGTTTTAAGTAACTCTGCTAAATAAAATAAACTTGAAACTTGAAACTACTAAAAAAAACTACTGTAGCAGTGTAAATCATAGTAGCTACAAATATTCTATTATTCACTGGATGCAGTCACAAAAGAAGTTCACTTAAATCCATAGCTTCACTGAGCTTCACTGAGCTTAGACATCTGTTTTGTAAGGCACTTAACTATATTGGGACAGCCTTCTTTGACACAGGTTCCCTATACTATTAGTAGTTATTGTCAAAGGGGAATATGTGCTATATCTAGGTCTGATCTACTTTCTAATGGGTGATTATGTGAAACGTAACATACGTGAAAAGCAAAAACAAAATAAAAGTGACATGTTGTTCCAGGACCCCTACTTGGTTCAGGCAAAACTAGGATTTGGCATGTCCAATCCTAATAATCCCGAGGCAACAACCCTGTGGACAAGAATGACTGCATCCAGTAGGGAAAGGCAAATAACCTCTTGTTTAGAAGGACCCTCACTCACCACTAGTTGGTCCCATGCTTCATCATCGGGTCCCCGCTGGGGTGGCCGAATGCCGCCCCAGCGTGCTACAACGCCTGAGTTACAGCGGAGCGGGTTGATGGTGAGTGTAATAGTGATTAAACTCAAAAGAATGTGCAAAATATGTGAGTGCAAGGTTAAAAATTACAAGGTTGGAACCCAAACAAAATATTTAATGCGGGCCAACCCGTATTAGGGTTAAAAGTGTGAAAGCCGGACAACCAAAGGTTCTTTATTAGGAGACCTGTGTCCTTAATTACAACATCTGGTCAACATGTTTCTGCTGTCAAAAAGCGGGATCGCACAGCATTCGTCAGGACCACACCTAAATGGCACTCCGGTGGTATGTACGCGCTAAGGTACACCCTCCCGTGAGGCACTTAATGTGAAAAATGTAAAAACTAAAGAGTGAAAAAGTAGTTACTCATGGATATTAACCGTGCCGGCACACTGTGGAGTACAGTAGCCAAGGATACCTGTAGAGGAAAGAAAGAGAACAAACTGACACTTAAAACACACACAACAATAAACATGTAATCCAGGCAATCAAGGCATGACAACGCCTCTGTGTCCTTAACCCCATCGTGTAGTGGTAAGGTTATACTACCTTTTGAATGAGGGATTAGAAAATAGTGCCTTGTTTAGATTAACTAAAAAAGCAAAGACTATTGAAACATGAGTTCCCAAGGATGCAGCAAAAGTTATTATATCAGCGTGTCCAAGCCTATACTTATACCAATTAAGTGGTTGGGAACTCCTTGCTGGTACCTAACCTGTATTAAAGCTGGGTAGGGCAAGGAAATCGTTTTACAAAATTAAAAGACTTACGAAAAATTACTAAAGACCTCAGTGGGGGAAACACCCGTGGCAAACTGTATAAATACAGCAGGATTAACTGAGCGGAGCAAGGGGAGGGGCGCACTTACAGAATCGAGGAAGAACAATGACTTCCTGGGTCAGAGCGGTGTGGGAAATATTCATGCGGCGTCCTCTCTAAAAGAGTCAGGAGGAAGGTGAAAAGTTAGAAACTCCTCTGTGAAACTGTTGTCTTACCAACAGAAATGAGCCGACAGGCAAAAATGCTGGACCCGTACTTACTTCTACGCTCGCGGCTCCACGCCCAGCACCTATGTTCAAGGACTGCCGTCTGCCCGAAGTGGATAGGAATCGGAGCCGGGCTGTTTACATATTCTGGGTCAAGCCGGTCACGTGACCAACGTGCCCGGACGTCGATGACGTGGACCTGCCTTGGGTGCTATGAAAAGATTTAAAGGGGCCAAGTTAAAAATACGAGGATTCAGGGTTCGAGACCCCGTGGCTTCTCGGAGATTGCTCAGAGTTTTAGAATTGAATATCATGGGAGGGAAAAATTCAAAAACAATAAACTTATAAGCCAACAATGAGTAAGTCTTACTGCCTGTGCCAAAATAGTGTAAATCATTGTTGTCGAGATGAACTCGTCAGAATAACAGAATTAACATCGTTTGAACCCATGTTGATCACAAACAAGAACAATAGTCAATAAGTCTTGTTGTATGTGCCACCAAAGTATAAATACTTGTTATAGAGAGACCTCCCGCAGCATAACAGGGTCAACATCGTTTGGATTCAATGGATCATCAATAAGTGTGGGCAATACACGGCTATCTGATTCACCCAGATCAGGTTTGAGCGACTAATGTGTGCACAAAAACTGTAATGCGGCCCAACTTAGTGGAAGCCACTGTTGTTGTATAAAAGACTCAGAGAGAAACCAACCACAGCATTGTAAACTACTATAAGAGATCCCAACGGTTCCTATCCACTTTCGGGCAGACGGCAGTCCTAGAACATAGGTGCTGGGCGGGGAGCCGCGAGCGTAGAAGTAAGTACGGGTCCAGCGTTTTTACCTGTCGGCTCGTTTCTGTTGGTAAGAAAACAGTTTCACGGAGGAGTTTCTAACTTTTCACCTTCCTCCTGACTTTTATAGAGAGGACGCCGCGTGAATATTTCCCACACCGCTCTGACCCAGGAAGTCATTGTTCTTCCTCGATTTTATAAGTGCGCCCCTCCCCTTGCTCGGCTCAGTTAATCCTGCTGTATTTATACAGTTTGCCAGGGGTGTTTCCCTTCACTGAGGTCTTTAGTAATTTTTCGTAAGTCTTTTAATTTTGTAAAACGATTTCCTTGCCCTACCCAGCTTTAATACAGGTTAGGTACCAGCAAGGAGTTCCCAACCACTTAATTGATATAAGCTTGGATACGCTGATATAATAACGTTTGCTGCATCCTTGGGAACTCATGTTTCAATAGTCTTTGCTTTTTAATTAATCTAAACAAGGCACTATTTTCTAATCCCTCATTCAAAAGGTACTATAACCTTACCACTACACGATGGGGTTGAGGACACAGAGGCGTTGTCATGCCTTGATTGTTGTCTCATTACATGTGTCTCGTATGGATTACATGTTTATTGTTGTGTGTGTTTTAAGTGTCAGTTTGTTCTCTTTCTTTCCTCTACAGGTATCCTTGGCTACTGTACTCCACAGTGTGCCGGCACAGTTAATATCCGTGAGTAACTACTTTTTCACTCTTTAGTTTTTACATTTTTCACATTAAGTGCCTCACGGGAGGGTGTACCTTAGCGCGTACATACCACCGGAGTGCCATTTAGGTGTGGTCCTGACGAATGCTGTGCGATCCCGCTTTTTGACAGCAGAAACATGTTGACCAGATGTTGTAATTAAAGACACAGGTCTCCTAATAAAGAACCATTGGTTGTCCGGCTTTCACGTTTTTAACCCTAATACGGGTTGGCCCGCATTAAATATTTTGTTTGGGTTCCAACCTTGTATTTTTCAACCTTGCACTCACATATTTTGCACATTCTTTTGAGTTTAATCACTATTACACTCACCATCAACCCGCTCCGCTGTAACTCAGGTGTTGTAGCACGCTGGGGCGGCATTCGGTCACCCCAGCGGGGACCCGATGATGAAGCATGTCACCAACTAGTAGTGAGTGAGGGTCCTTCTAAACAAGAGGTTATTTGCCTTTCCCTGCTGGATGCAGTCATTCTTGTCCACAGGGTTGTTGCTTTCGGATTATTAGGATTGGACATGCCAAATCCTAGTTTTGCCTGAACCAGGTAGGGGTCCTGGAACAACCTGTCACTTTTATTTTGTTTTTGCTTTTCACGTATGTTACGTTTCACATAATCACTCCTTAGTTGTTTCTGATATACTTTATGGGGTACAGGAGTGTTTACTCGAGCCCCATCTCTCTTGTTGATATAAAGCTACTTTCTAATGGACCTGTGCATACATGTGTCAGTATCTGTTGGTCATAATGCTATACTAGCTCAACCAAAGAAGGATAAATGGTATGTTCTATTCTAACATACACTGAACTGGAGGGGAATTACCCACCCACCCCTGTGTCAAGCGATTACAGCTTTGTAAACATTCAGTTGAAAAAATTAAAAAGTTCAGCAAACACGAAGCAAAGATAAACCATTTTATCCATTGTAATCAGTTTTATTCCAGAAGTTAATCAATATTAATATGACAATAGTTTCTACAGCAATGCCAATCCAGGCCTTATGCTGTAGCACGTCAGAATCTGCTATATAGCCATGGAAACCGTGTGGATATTAACCCCGTGTATTTCGGGCTATTGAGCCCTTCGTCAGTGGACTAAAACATAAATCAATCAAGTCAAGCCAGCACGCTAAATCATCGCCATTGAGCTGCAGTTTAATTAAGAAATTACAAAAGGAGAAAAATTTGGTGTGCATCCCACCATTCAGTGTATATGTTATATTCTGAAACATTTGATTCAAATCCTTATCAATGATGTTTTGGTTTCATTTCCTTTCTTTAAAGTGTACTAAATTGATTTTCGTGATTGGTGATGTTCTTACATTTTAAGAGATGCAAAGTTGTGAGTGGTTTGTGCACAGATTTATTTAAAAATACAATTTCTCTAGGAGTCATGCAACGTCTGAACAAGGTATCACTGCTCTGAATTTGATGAAATGTAGTTCTCCAAAGTTTTTTTTCATTGATATTTTCCTTTCAGTATGCATAACCTTGCCCTAAAAGCAATTCAATAAATTGTGATGAATAGATACATTTGAGACCAGTTAAACAAAATCTTTTTCAGCTTTTCAGGCTCTTGAAATAATGAAATGCAGATGGTTTAGATCTGTCATCACTGTTAAAATAAAATAAAAACTTTTCAGGAACCTTTTGGGACTCTTAATCGGTAAGTTACTATAAAGATTCCACTATGTAAAGTTATATACTTGCCTCAGGCTTCTAGATTAATGAATGTAGTTCTGCCCATAATGATGTAAACAAAACATATCCTGATGGTTTTCTGTGTTGAGATATGCATATGAGCTGATGGCAGTCACATGGTATTTAACAGCATTTATGTCCAATGAACTTGCAAAGGGGTTTAGAGTAACAATGTCATCCAATGAGATTCTTAAAACATAAGAGCCCTGGTTCACAAAGACCCTCGCACTTAAGGCAGAGCCTACGCAGTTGTAGCAGGATCTCCACACTTGTGGCAGGATCTACGCACTTCAGTTTCCCATTTCAGAGCTCTCGCCACAAGTGCAGAGATCCCAACACGACTGCGGAGCCTCTGTCCTGAGTGCTGAGGCTCTTTGTGAATTATGGCCCAGCAGTCTGTATCATTTCTGTAGGGCCCGAAATGGAATATTGAACCTTTTTTCCAAATAAAACTGATGATGCTGATTTTAATATCAATAAAACATTTCATTGATAATTTAGGTCGCAGTCGGACCTTGGGTGGTTCATTTAATCTTTCAAGGAAAGTACGCCTTCCGGTACTCTTCCTTTTACTTGGCGGCCATCTTAGCGGTGCCGCTCCCGGTTGGCAGTGCGCGGTCCAATTCTTCCACACTACGGCCCTTCATAAGACAGCTGGTGAGCGGACAGGCAGCAGGCCTGCCACTGTCGCACCAAAGGCAAGCCCGTCTGCGCCTGTCCACGCCCATCCGTCCCCATCCAGGTCCAGGTACCACAACTTATGGTCCTTTTACAAAGGAGAGGTGCATCTTCTCTGTGCCACAACTTATAGCGCTGCTGCAGGAGTCCTCACCTAACTGTAGATTTATTAAGCTGGAGGCTGGATTTCTTGAGTGCAAGCACTGTGAATTTTGTTGTACCGCTCCTGGTAAACACCACAAGCACAATGTGGGGCCCCGTGGTGAAGCTAGTGGCCCAATCCTCTCCTGCAACAGGGATATATGTGATATTACACCTCTGAGCCCACAGGAGGCCACCACTGAGTTTGTTTCTGTAATATTAACTGTTGGTCCTAGCCTAAACATCAACTGCACATTTTTGATTTCCTAATGTGCAGGCAGCCTGATGCTGTTTTTATGACAGACACCTGTCTCCACGAGGGCTCAGCCCCAGATATAGTGGCAATCCTTCTGACCAATTACGCCATAATTAGGAAGGACAGGCAAAACAAGATAGACGGCGGTGTGGCAATTATGTACAAAACCACTATCAACTGTAAAACTGAAGATTTCGCTGCTCCCAACTGCGGAGCTTTACTCTTCAGACTGGCACTTTCTCCTAAATTCACACTCTCTGGCATCTTGGTGTACCGCCCCCCAGGCCTAGCTGGAAAATGGGGCCTTTCCATCCCAGACCTAGTTGCCCCGTATTTTAAAAACTGCTAACTTCACAATTCTGGGAGACATGAACCTTCATCTGGAGGACCCCAAATGCACCAAAAGTAAATTGCTCATTGTGGATCTTCGGGCACTCAACTTGAGATTCTGTAATCATAACCCCAGGCATGTGGCTGGTCACTTGCTGGATCCAATTTTTTCCAACCTGCCCAACCTAATGAGAACTCTCCCCTGTGCTTTATCCTGGTCCGACCATTCTGCAGTGGTGTTCACATTGAAAATGGTGCCCCCCCCCCCTTGCTTTTACCCATACAGTCACAGAGGGAAAAACCAGGTTCTGGTCTAAGTTGAATGTTCCATCCCTCAATAAGTAACTTTGCAACACTAGACCTGATTTCAAACACATTTCAATCACTGACCAGGAGTGTGTTCACAATTGGCTTACGGGAGCTGTGGAAAAATGTCTGCTCTCAGCTAAATGCTTGGGCCGTCGCCTGCCTCCCACTCCTTGGTTTAACAATATGTTACAAAGTGAGAAAAAAAATGCAAGGCCCTTGAAAGGCACTGGAGGAAATCTTACACATATGATGCTAAAACTGCTCTAAAAAAATATCATAGTCTCTGTAAATATGCTCACGCCAAGTTCTATTCTCAAAAGATTTTCAAGTTGGTGAAGGAAATATTTGACCACGGAAAGTTGGCACCCTCCACCTCCCTCTCCCATATGCAATATGAGGAACGCGCCTTCTTTTTTTACTAACAAAGTTGGCAATGTACATTCCCACTTGTAGAGCAAAGGCTCACAGGGAGTGCAATTGGACAAGGCTGTGTCGCCTATGACTAGGCAGAACCCCAGATTTGCTCATGCAGCTGACTCCAGTCCCCACACAGCTCCAACCATCCTCCGAAACTGGATACCTGGCTCCCTCTAGATATTGCTTCTTTTAACTGCATCTCCGCACTACTAAATCAGACTCCCCCCTTGATACCCTCCCGCATCACTTGCTATGCCAGCTGGACCCCTCAATACTACCTGTGCTAATGGTTCTTCTTAAAGCCTCTCTGAAGGAAGGGATAGTCCTCCAGAGTTGGAAACTTGCAATGGTCCTCGCCCTTCTAAAGAAAGCAAACCGGACCCTTCAAACCCCTCTAACTTTTGTCCCATATCTCTGCTCCCCTCTCTCTCAGAAATTCTGGAGAAACATGTCAATGGACAGTTGTCTTCTTTTATGGGAACCCAGAATTTTCTTAATCCCGCCCAGTCTGGGTTTAGAGCAGGATTCTCTACTGAATCCACCCATTTAGGGGTTATGGAAATGTTAAAGCACTGCATGGATGAGGGAGAAACTGTGGCACTCATCCAGCTAGACCTCAGTGCTGCCTTTGATACAGTGTCTCACCATATCTTTCTGAGATAACTGCAGACACTGGGGCTTGACGGAATGGTCCTGGAATGGCTTAGCTCCTTCCCTAAGGACCAAACCTTCCTGGTTTCCTCCTCCTCTGCCAGGTCTAACTCCCATGCCTTTCCCTGTGGAGTCCCACAGGCCTCGGACCTGAGCCAGCTGCTATTTAACATATCTATTCATTCTCTAGCAGAGGTGGTTGAAAATGCTGGTGTATCGCTTTTTTCTCACACTGATGATACCCAGATAATTTTCTTTCTTTCCCAGACATAGGGACAAGGGCCATCTGATCTTAGTTTGGGCTTGGGTAAGATCGCTCTCTGAATGCAGAATAGTTTGCTCAAGCTCAAAGGGGACAAAAGCGAAGTTATGATCCTAAGCAAAAGAACCGAACTTTGGGGCCTGTAGCACTAGCTGGCCGATTTAGGAGCTCCCCCTACTCCGTCTAGCAGTGTTAAGAATCTGGGGTTTATTGTTGTTTCACTATGCATGAAACAACAAGGGGCTAAGGTGACGTCCACCTGCTTTGCAGTTCTTAAATGGTTAAAAAAGATCCTGTGGCTGATTTCTTTTTCAGCACAGAGGATGGTGATCCAGGCCTTGTGGTCCCTCAACTGGATTATGGCAACGTGCTGTATCTGTGAGCTGACAAATCTACTATCGACAGACTGCAATTTGTACAAAATGCAGCCGTCAGGCTCCTCTTATGCCTACCTAAGTTTACCCCGGTCTCCAGCCTTCTTCACGATCCTCACTGGCTGACTGTGTCTAACTGTATCAAGTTCAAAGCACTTTGCTATATGTTTAGGGTCAAATCCGGATCTGCTCCTAATATCTGCTGGACCTAGTCCACCTATACCATCCTGCCCGCCCCTTGAGATCTTCTCAGCAGGCTTGGTTTGTTATACCTAAAACCCCCTGGCTCATATGAAAGGCTGTCCTTTTTCTTACTTAGGGCCGCTACTATGGATTTCCCTGCCAGCTCCCTTGAAAGATTGGACATCCATTCTTGCTTTCCATAAGGATCAAAAACCTTCCTTTTCTAACTACTTGTAGACCAGTTCTTTCTTTTCCCTACTCCCGTCCTGTGCTAGGAAATCCCTTAGGGTATCTGCGTGCATTATAAGCTTTTAGTAAGATTAATGTCTTAAATCCTGTCTATGACATCCGTATGTTCTTTCAGGGCTTTCTTACTTTTTCAATGTGTATTAGCATTCTGTAAAATTCATGGCGGTAGAGGGTTTAGTGTTTCTTCTGCTAATGTTTATTGTGGGGTTTGTAGATTTTTATTATAATTTAGGTTTAATTTTGTGTAATTTTGTGAAGGGAAGGGGATGTATCATGATGTAAATGATTTTGTATTCTAGATTGTTATGTCAGGTTACTCACGCTCCTCAAGATCCGGTAGATGCTATAAGGGTTCGCTTCCAGATCGTTCCGAACTCAGAATGATAGACACAGAGTTCTAGTCAGATCAGGCAGGGGATAAAGGACGGGAGGGGACTGCTGGGACAAAGGATCTGTAATACACAAGCAGACAACATTAACATACCACATACACCTATATTCCTACTCTCATTAGGTCTCACTAAACCATAAGTACCTTGAAATGCAGACCTTTGTGCCTGGTAATCAAACAATAGACTTTATAAACTCCTCTCTTGTTTGAGGAAACATCACAGTCTCTTATTATGTCAGAAGCCAGAGCCACCATATAAACACCCAGATCCGGTCTTCAGAAACCCTGTTACCCGGGTTCAGGGGGGGTGGAGGGGGGGAGCTAGGAAGTCTCCTAGTTAAATTTCACTACTATGCAAAGTGCCCTCTCAGCGCTCCTCCTCACAGGGGATCAACACGCTGTCCAAACTAAGATTTTGCGAATCACACCATGTTCTTTGTGCTAGCGCGGCCTTCCTCCGTCCGGAGTAATCCGCGAAACATACTTCGTTGGGGAGTGTAGATAGTGGGAGGTTCCGTTGCTCCACAGAAGTTCCCCTGTGGTTCTCGGTACTAATTCCAAACAGAAATGCGGTAGACCCGAGAGACAGAGCCGAGACCCGACTCTTCTCTCCCTTCAGCAGTCTGAGCTCGGATGATGCCGCTCCCACTTTGGGTGAATCCTCGCCCCAAACAACAGAAACTTCTCACGCCGGCTCTCAACGTCTTCGTCTAGCTTCCTGGTCCAAACAAGGTCCGCTGGTGAATACGGAATTACGCACGCCCGGAAGTGCGCGTTGGTTCTTTTTAACCGCGCCTCCACCGCTGAGCCTTCTGGGACTTGTAGTCCCAAATCCTCGGCAGGCGCATCAGCTAGTTTTGACAGTAGGCCCCCCCAGCGCCTCCTAGAACCCCGCTTCCCTGGAAACCTCTTGTAGAAGGAGTCAACCGCAATCGGGGCATGCAACTCACTGCTGGGCTCCCATGAATCTTCATCCGCCGAATTCCCCTTCCACGATACCAGAAACCCAAACGCCCCTGGCGAAATTGTGAGTCAAGAATCCTCCTCACCTCGTACTCCACACTATCACTTGTGAGAATCGGAGGAGGGGCTCTTCTTTTTGCTGGCCCTGCCGGCTTTAGAAGACTGCAGTGGAACACAGGGTGTATCCTCAGGCTCCCAGGTAGACGGAGCTTGTAAGCCACTGGGTTTACTTTCCTGACCACTTCATATGGACCGATAAAACGAGGATGAAAGACGCTCTGAAGCTTGAACCGGATGTTCTTCGTGGACAGCCAGACTCGCTCTCCCACCTTGTAGTCAGGCCCTTCCACCCTTCGTCGATCCTCCCATTTCTTGTAGTCCTGCTTTGCTCTACGCAGGTGCCCAGTTAGTTTCTTATGCACTTGCAACAAGGCCTTGATGCGGGCCTGGACCGTCGGTTGATCCTTCACCACCGCCGGGATGGTCACAGGGAGAATCTTGGCTGCATACCCGAAGTTGGCCATAAAAGGAGATACTCCGATGGAGCTATGCACCGCATTGTTGTATGAGAGCTCTGCCAACCATAGCAATGAGACCCAGGATTCCTGGGCGTCGTCTGAGTAACATCGCAAGTACTTCTTCAATGTCTGGTTGAGCCTTTCTGTTTTCCCATCCGTTTGCGAGTGGAACTAGGTGGATACCGCTGCCTCGATGTGTAGGGCCTTGCATCATGTTCTCCAGTAGCTAGCCACGAACTGAAGGCCTCTGTCCGATACGATCACCGATGGCAGTCCATGAAGACGAACTATTTCACTCAACAAAACTGAGCTGTCTGACCAGCTGTGGGTAAGGTCCTACAAGGCACAAAATGACCCATCTTGGTCAGACTGTCGACCACTACCAGCCCTGCCGACTTGCCAAACTCTTTGGGCATCCCCGTGATGAAGTCGAGACTGATGGTGTGCCACGGATAAGGAGGCGTGGGCATAGGCATGAGTTTCCCCCCGGGCTTAAGTGTGATCTGATTTCCCTCTTGTACATGCCTCACACTCCTACACCCATTTCTTGGCCTGGACTGTCATAGACCCCCACTAAAAGTGATGCTGTAACAGCTCTATGGTTTTCCTTATCCCCGGATGACCGGCTAAAGGTGACTGGTGACACCAACGAAATGCCTTCTTTTGTAACACCTGGGTAGGCAGATACAGTTTGTCCTTAACGAAGGGGAGTCTGTCCCTCATGGTTCGTTCCTTCAAACCCTCAGCCCAGATTGCCCAATTTTCTTTTGAACGGCTTTCGCGGATCCCTCTCAAGAACTCTTCAGCTGTCACTACGCATATGACTTTCTCCTTCGGGGTTATAGCCATAGGTGCATGAACTTCCTGTCCCTCTGCGCTTTCCTGACGAGACAAGGCGTCTGCCTTGCGATTGTCGGCTCTGGGTCAGAACGTAAGGTGAAAATCGTATTCCGCAAAGAAGAGAGTCCACCTCATCTGTCTCTGGGTGAGGTGACGTGCTGACTGCATATACTGTAGATTCCGATGGTCGGTATAGACAGTGACCGGATGACGGGCTCCCAACAGATACGGCCGCCATTCCTGAAAAGCCTTCTTTATGGACAGGAGTTCCTTCTCCGCTATGGTGTAGTTGCTTTCGGCGGTATCTAGTTTCTTTGACAGATATGCCACAGGGTGCAGCTGACCCGTCTCCTTATCCCTTTGAGAAAGTATGGCGCCTATCGCCACGTCGGATGCATCCGCCTCCACGATGAATGGCGCCTCCAAGTGAGGGTGTCTCAGCACTGGAGCAGTGGTGAAGGCTCTCTTTAGAACCTCGAAATCCCTGGCCGCTTCTGCGTCCCAAGCAAAGATAGTTCCTTTCCTCAGCAAACGCATGATGGGTACTGCTTTCAGTGAGAATTCGCTGATGAATCGTCTATAAAAGTTCGCGAACCCAAGGAAGCTCTGCACTTCCCTGATGTTCTTGGGCGTGGGTCATTCCAACACCGCTTGTTCTTTGCGTTCAGACATGCACAGCCCTTTTGGGCTGAGGTTCACCCCCAGAAATTCCACCTCAGTCACGCTGAACTCGCACTTACTTAGCTTACAAAAGAGTGCATGCTCCTGGAGTCTCTCTAATATTTTACACATATGATGGTAATGATCATGGGTCTTTTCTGAATAGATGAGTATATCATCCAAATAAACAATAACGAACAAATCCATGAACTGTGACAACACTTCATTCAAGAAATACTGGAATGCCGCCGGGTCGTTGCACAAACCGAACGACATTACTAGGTATTCGTACAGCCCATACCTTGTTTTGAAGGCTGTCTTCCACTCATCCCCTTGCCTAACATGCACTAAATGGTATGCTCCTCGCAGGTCAAGCCTTGTGTATATCACGGCGTCTCGTACCTGGTCTAATAGTACATTAATGAGGGGGAGCGGGTACCTCTTCCTGACCGTATTTTTGTTCAGCATCCTATAATCACAGCAAGCTCTCAATTCGCCATTAGCTTTTGATATGAAGAACAAAGGGGAGGCTGCCAGAGACCTAGAAGGACGGATGAACCCCAACTTGACATAGTTGTCTAGATATGATCGAAGATGCACCGTCTCAGGCTCCGATAACGCGTACACCCTACATGATGGGAGAACGCTGTCATCAATCAAGTCGATACAGCAGTTGTACCTTCGATGAGGGGGAAGTATCTCTGCCTTTGCTTTGTTAAAGACTCCCGCAAAGGCCTGGTTTTCCACAGGTAGACTAACCTCTTTTTCGACCACGGTAGCAACACACCAAGAGGATGCCAATGCAGTCGCCGGAGACTCGTTTTCTCTCAGGCAGTGTACCCTGCAGACCTCTGATGAAAACCTCACCACACTGTCTGCCCAATTCACCTCTGGTTTATGCCTACAAAACCAGGGCATCCCTAAGATAAGTTCGTACTGCGGTGCATCAATGATGTTGAGCACTATGTCTTCTGTGTGTTGTCTTCCCTCCCCCGATAGAATCAGTGGCAACTCCTCGGTCTGCGATGTGATCTTTCCAGATTTTAACGGCTTCCCATCCACCGCCACTACTTCTTCAGGAACCTTCCGTGCTACTACCCCTAACGACAACATACTGATCAACCCACTGTCAATGAAATTGCCAGTGGCCCCTGAATCTAACATGGCCAGTACTTGATGGACTTGGCAGCCCACGACCAATCCTCCTTGCAGCACTATATTGGCCTCAGTAGCTGATGGAAGGTCGGATGCCAGGGATGGTATTTTCATACCCGGTTTATCGTTATTAGGTTTGTTCTCAGGGAAACTACCTTCTGCTCCTAGTTTGGAGACCGCTGCTCTTTTAGTCCGAAATGAAGGGTTTTGCGTTTTTGGTTTCGTAGGGTATTCGCGCACATAGTGGCACCTTTTTCCGCAGTACATACACAGACCCTGTGTGCGACGGTTCTCTCTTTATGTACGTGACAATGGAGCCCGTACTGCCCCAATCTCCCTAGGTTCCCCACCTGCCTCTCCTTGTGTGGCCTCTTTTTTAGGTCCCCTATCGACCCCTCTATCATGTATGCGCCCATCCAGGCGCAATGATAGACTGACCAAACCCGCACATGTGCAGGGTTGAGGGTCAATCCGTGCTATCACGTCCTTAAGCTCTCCAAACAGAACCTGATAAAACAGCGACATGCGCTTTTCCTCAGGCCAGGCAGCGTCTGCCACCAATCTGTTGAAGTTGGTGAGGTACGTAACCAGATCCCCCGTCCTTGCCTTAAAGACAATAGCTCCTTATCAGCGCTAAACGATGTCGTTCTCCTATCAAACACCCCTTCAAACGCGCTTCTGAAAGCGTCCCATTCGGACAACACTGCGAGTATTAGTTGCGCACTAGGGGAACAGCCCAGTTGGCCGCATCTCCGCTGAGGTATGAAATGGCGAAAGCCACTCTCGAGTGGTTGGTAGGAAACGACGACGGCCGACAGGAGAAATGCAGCAAAATCTTCGTAAGGAACACCTGGACTTTGTGGGGGTCTCCCAAGTACCTTTCTGGGGTAGCCAAACGTATCGGAGGGGCTACCGTGACCTCTATCGGGGGTACTGTTGCAGTGCTCGCATCAAAGGGATTCCGATTGGTTCTATCAACCCTTTCCTCAATGCCACAGTTTCTAAATGTGACAAGGCTAGTTCCCGCTGTAAGGCCTCCAAGATATGCATCACATCTTCTAGCGTCGTCATTATAGCCACCGACCTGACCAGGAGGAGCAACCTTTTTTGGGTGCGTAATTCTGTCAGGTTCCTCACGCTCCTCAGGATCAGGTAGATGCTATAAGGGTTCCGCTTCCAGATCGTTCCGAACTCAGAATGATAGACACAGAGTTCTAGTCAGATCAGGCAGGGGATAAAGGACGGGAGGGGACTGCTGGGACAAAGGATCTGTAATACACAAGCAGACAACATTAACATACCACATACACCTATATTCCTACTCTCATTAGGTCTCACTAAACCATAAGTACCTTGAAATGCAGACCTTTGTACCTGGTAATCAAACAATAGACTTTATAAACTCCTCTCCTGTTTGGGGAAACATCACAGTCTCTTATTATGTCAGAAACCAGAGCCACCATAGAAACACCCAGATCTGGTCTTCAGAAACCCTGTTACCCGGGTTCAGGGGAGGGGGGGGTTAAAGCAAGGAAGTCTTGAAGTTAAATTTCACTACTATGCAAAGTGCCCTCTCAGCGCTCCTCCTCACGGGGGATCAACACGCTGTCCAAACTAAGATTTAGTGAATCACGCCATGTTCTTTGTGCTAGCGCGGCCTTCCTCCGTCTGGAGTAATCCGTGAAACCCACTTCGTTGGGGAGTGTAGATAGTGGGAGGTTCCGTTGCTCCACGGAAGTTCCCCTGTGGTTCGCGGTACTAATTCCAAACAGAAATGCGGTAGACCCGAGAGACAGAGCCGTGACCCGACTCTTCTCTCCCTACCTTTCAGCAGTCTGAGCTTGGATGATGCCGCTCCCGCTTTGGGTGAATCCTCGCCCCAAACAACAGAAACTTCTCACGCCGGCTCTCGACATCTTCGTCCAGCTTCCTGGTCCAAACAAGATCCGCTGGTGAATATGGAATTAAGCACGCGCTGGTTCTTTTTAACCGCGCCTCCACCGCTGAGCCTTCTGGGACTTGTAGTCCCATATCCTCTCCAGGCGCTAGTTCCTGACATGTTAGGCATGTGATATTCTTAAAGGCAACAGTTTACTCTGCCTCCTCAGAAAAGATCAATGCCAGGTTCTGTTCTCCAATAAAGCTTTCACTTCTCTACCTTCATATGGTGTACGGTGCGATTAACTTCACAAGAGAGGGTTAGGAAACCAGACAGAGGTATGGTGTATTTTACTCAGGCAAATCGCATAAAGTCGTTCCAGGCAGATATGAGCAGGGAGGTGGCCTTCAGAGGGTCAGCGAAGAAGGCCATTTGGTCTGACCCTTGAGCACAAAGGTTGGCATAAGGTTTAGACACTCACTCTTTTTTATTATCATAAGTTGGGAAATTTCAAATCCATGAAAGTGAGAGTTTCTGGATGGGCGATGACCAAGACCACTGCACCGCCCCAACCCCCACCCCCAGGGACACCTCCCACAAAACCTGTGTCACCTGGACCCCTCTCACCACAGAAGACACCTTAAAGACAATGAAGAGCATCCACTCCTTAACACCTTCTGACCCCTGCCTGCCGCACATCTTCTACAGGGCCGCCACTGCCATTGCACCGAGCTACGCCAAACTATCAACTGCTCCCTTGAGATAGCCACATTCCCCTACAACTGGAACCACGCCAAAGTCAACCCCCTCCCAAAGAAGCTCTCCGCAGACCCACTGACCTCAAGAACGTCAGGCCCGTCTCACTGCCTCTTTTTGCAGTCAAAGTCATCAAAAAAGGCTGTCAACACCCAGCTTGGACACTTCATAGAAACAACAACATCCTAGACACCTCTCAAACCAGATTCTGAAGCAACCACAGCACCGAGACCACTCTCCTCGCCGACACCGACATCTGCGCCCTCCTTGACCAAGGCCATATAGCAGCCCTCATCCTCCCGTACCTATCAGCAGCCTTCGACACTGTCTCCCACAGCACACTAGCCACCAGGATCCACGACCCGGCATCCAACAAAAAGCCTTAGACTCGATACGATCATTCCTCTCAAGCAGAACACAGAAAATAAGACCCCCGCCCTTCCTCATAAAACTAACAGAAATCTGATGCGGAGTACCCCAAGGATCCTCCCTCAGCCTCACACTTTTTAACATCTACATGGCCCCCCTCGCAACCATGGTCAGAAACCACAGGCTCAACATTGTCTCCTACGCCAAAGACACCCAGCTCATCCTCTCCCTCACCAACAAACCCAACATAACCAGGCACAACTTTCAAGAAGGTATGAAAGCCATTGCGACCGGGATGAAAACAGCGGCCTGAAGTGCAACTCAGAGAAAACAGAAGTCCGCATCCTCAGCTCCACCCCCTCTACATGGGACGACACCTGGTGCTCCCCCGCCCCCGGAAACCCACACATCCCAGTGGACCATGCACGTTACGTCGACATCATACTCAACTCATCAATCACCATGAATCACTAGATCAGCACCATATCCTCCGCATGCTTCTACACCCTCAGTATACTCCGCAGGACGTTCAAGTGGATCTCCACCCACTCCAGAAAAACCATCACTCGCGCACTCATCACCAGCGGACTGGACAACAGCACGCCCTCTACGCCGGAATCAACAAAAAACTCCTCCGCAAACTCCAGACCATCCAAAACGCCACAGCAAGACTTATTGTCAATTTCCCACGGCACAACCACATCACCCAACACCTCCGTGACCTCCACTGGCTCTCTGTCGAAAGAAGAATAACATTCAAGTTGACCACATACTCCTACAAGGCCCTCCACAACACTGGGCCCAATACCTCAACGACTGAATCTGCTTCCACGACCCCAAAAGAAACCTCTGCTCTGCCGACCTCTCACTAGTCACAATCCAACATTTTTACAGGACCAGAGCAGGTGGAAGATCCTTCTCCTACCTCTCGGTCAAGACCTGGAATAAACTCCCCCTTCACCTCTGACGGAGTCCAACACTGCTCCAATTCAGGAAGGATCTCAAGACTTGGCTCTTTGAATGACCCCAATGGAGCTGTCCACACCCACCCTAAGTGCCTTGAGACCCTCACGGGTGAGTAGTGTGCTTCACAAAACCCAGATTGATCGATTGGTTGATTGATTGATTGGATCACCTGTACACAAGGTATTCTTTCATATAAAGCTGCCATTCAAATTTAATGGTGTTGACAGCAGGTGGCCCGCTGCTTCAGACAGTGCTGACTAATCAGGGGACTCTATCCTTGAAACGAGGTGTGTTCTATAATGGATGGCAATGACGCCATAGTGGCCCTACGCCATATGGTAATCACACCATAGGGCTCTCCCTGTTGAATGTAGAGGACAACATGGGGTGCACTGTGGGAGATGTTACTGCAACGTAACGGTGAGAGCAACAGAAGGGGTCACTTCATGCTGTACGGCACTAACAGCTGGGCAAGCTCTATGTTAAACAGTTGTGGCAGCTTCAGGAATGCCACTGCATGCCTTGTGACAGGTACAAGTTCCCACTCTCTCTGGTTTCTGGCCAGGGCAGTGCTATTAGGCCAAACACACCAGAGGTAGGGAGCGCTTGAAATAAAATAAAATTTAAAAAGCACACAAATATCCTAGGGTATCAATGCCCTAGAAGACCCAAATCAACATATTCAAGGAAGTAGAGCATGGCTGTCAGAGAACCTACGAAACAATCATATTGAGATAAGGTCCAAGTTTTCATGATCTTGCTGAATTATAGGTAGTCACCTAATTCCGAAATGTGACGCAGAAGAGAATTCCAAAGTTTAGCAGTAGTAAGAACAAAGGACTTGGGGCATATTATCAAGGGGGTTTATCTCCGCTTTTTTGGCTTTAAAAGCCAAGAAAGCGGAGATAAAAGGATCTCCCTATTACCTAGCTGTTGCTAACACCAGTTAGCGACAGCTAGTAGGAGATAGCGACCATCTTGGGCCCCGCTTTGCATGTCAGTGATATTTATCACTAATGACATGCAAAGTGGGCGTGCCAAGATGTTAGCGACTGGAAACAGTCGCTAACATCGCTATCTCCTATTACCAACTTTTGGAGATATTCGCGCTAAGCGCGAATATCTCCAAAAGCTAACACCTGCCCTGAGCAGTTCTTAGCCATGTTATCCAATGGTAGGTGGATAACATGGCTAAGAGCATTAGCTCAGTAATGCCTGAATATCGCTGACTTTTCAGCGATATTCATGCATTATTTCCGATTTTTTTCACATTTGCGATAAACCTTGGTAATACCAAGGTTTATCTGCGATAAAAATCGCCGCAGCTCGGCGATAATTTTTTCTCGCTAACCAAGCAATAGCGATAATTATCGCTATTGCTTGGTAATATGCCCCCTGCCTCCCCAGCTTTCTCTGCGAGATCTAGGTATTATCAGCCATTTCCTATGCCCTGAGTGCAGTGGTGCAGCTGTGTGATACCACTGAAATTTGGACTGAAAGAAGTGGGGTCCCTGATCATGCAGGGCACGATGAGCAATACAAAGAATTTTTAATTAAATTCTTTGACTTACTGCAAATGTTTCAGGTCCTCAGATACTGATCTAAATTTAGGTGTGTCAAGAATGAGACGGGTTGCCGCATTCTGTACTGTTTGTAGTTTAGTTAGAGAACTCTGTTTAATGTTGAAAAGTAGGGCACTTTAATAATCCAGCTTGGAAGAGTGCAACAATAACGATTTTCCTAGCTGACTTTTGTTAATGGAATGGGTGATGTTAAAGTAGGAGAAAGCCATACGATTGACATGAGCGTCAAAAGCAAGATGTTCATCAGACATCACCCCCACATTTTTAGCCATTTGTGCAGGAACAGGAGGCCACCAATTATGGGACTAAACCAAGAGATAGCAATGAAAGAGACAAAGCTCAGTTTTATCAGCATTCATTTTTAAGGAATTATCCTTCATCCACTTACTGATTGCTAGCATACAGTTGTCAAATTTTGAGCTACAGAAATAATCATCAGTGACCGTAACAATGATCTGGATGTCATCTGCGTAGGATCATACACTAAAGCCAAAAGCCTGGATAAGCTTGGCCAATAAGTGAGACATTCAAATTAAATAAGGTTGGACTAAGAGACAAATCCTGAAGCAACCCACAGGGCAGACAGGAAGGTTTGGAAGTAAACTGGCCCCATCTAACAGTCTGAGTCCTTCCAGATAGAAAGGAGCTGAGTAGTTTCAGGGCTTTGCCCTTGATTTTCAGCAGAATAAGACAAGATATCAAAAGTAAGGGGGATACCATGTCAAAGACTGCAGACACATCTAGCATGATGAGTACTGCAGCCTCCCCAGATCTACAACAGTCCTGGTATTATCAACCACTGCCACTAGTGCAGAATGGCTGCTACCCATGCAGGTAAGAGAGGTGACCATTATAGATAATGGGATAACCCAAAAATCGTCACCAGACCTGGTTACAATGTGGGAATGTACAGAATGGTCAGTGACTCATTCAACGCAAACTTAGTTCTAATATGTTAAATCTGTGTTGTGTGTAAGCTACAACACTGGAATGAGAATTTGCCTAGCCTTGGTGCTGGTAAGTTCCAATTCTATTAAGGACTCGGAGGCGAGGATTATGCCTTACTTTCTTCACTCTATTTCTCACAGCAGCAAGAAAAACATGTAAAAAACTACTTTTCCCATGAACACCAGGGAAAAAACAGGAAATTGAACAGTAAGTCCTTTTTCAGTCTCTATGCACCGGCAGCAACCATCATGCCTTGCATCCACTTCCTCTTCCTCTTTCTTCGCGCGAAGCACTCAGTCCGGTAACTTCACTCATCCTGTTTAGGTTCATCATTCCCTGGAAGAAAAGCTCAGAGTCAGAATCCGACCTCACGAAGCATCGGGTACGTAGCATAAATGCAGACAGAACAGTACCATTAAGAACCTCATGAAAAAAACGTAAATAGATTACTTACAGTCTGTACGGGGAGGGTCCACTTCAAGGAAGTCCCTGGGGGGGATAATCCTTGCCTCCGAGTCCTTAATAGAATTGGAACTTACCAGCACCAAGGCTAGGCAAATTCTCATTCTAACGCAGGACCGGAGGCTTCAGATTATGCCAGTTCAAAGCTTATCGACCACAAGCCGAGCCACCTCTGTTACTGGCTTAAAATAGAACCTCTTGAAGGTGGAGTCCGAGGACCAATCCGCGGCCCATATCAGGTCCTCCAACCGAGCCCCCAGGGCAAAGGCTTTCGATGCCATAGCTCCTCTAGTCGAATGAGCACCAAACTTCTTCGTATCAATCCCCGCCTCCTGCATGACCCAACGCACCCATCTGGCGATGGTCGGGGAAGAAACAGCCTTGTACGGTTTTCGTAGGGCAATCAGCAGTTGTCTCTCACCCGGAGGGCGAGTATCATCAGTCATATCCTCATATGCACGGAGGCACTGCACTACACACAGCTTTGGGGAAAGCCGGGTATGAAATAACCCTCGTAAGGGTCTTAGTTCTCCTGCTCACTGTAAAGGACACCCCGTCCGGGGAAAAGGTCTGTGCTGTAATATCGAGCGCACGCACGTCAGATACTCTTCTGCAGGAAATCAGACACAATAGCATTGCTAGCTTAGCGGTAAGTTCTTTGCGAGACAGAAACCTATTTGGCTGCCATGAAAGAAACAAGTTCAGAACCCTGTTGACGTCCCAGAGGACTGAATACCTCAGTTCGGGGGGCAGCGAGAGGCGAACTCCTCGTAACAGTCTGCAAACCAAAGGGTGTTCCCCAATCGGGGAACCCTGAACCAGGTCATGACCCGCCGAAATGGCCGAGCGGAAGGTATTCATAGACCTATAGGCCAAACCCTCATCCGCCAAGTCGGCAAGGAAATTAAGGACATGGACTACATCCGTCCCCACGGGATCGAGACCCCGTCGCACACACCAGCGACGCCACCTGTGCCATGCTGATCGGTATCTCTTGGTGGTGCTGTCCGCCCATGCCTTTGAGAGCAGATTCTCTGCCTTTCCCGAAAGGCCTGGGAGAGACCAGCGACGCCGGAGATCCGCCATGCCATCAGCCTCAGTGAACCTTCCTGAACCAACCTGTGGGGATTCCCGTCCGGGTTCAGGAGAATGTGAGGAGAGTGGGGAAGTAGGATTGGAAAATCCCAAGAAAGTTCCAGAAGAACCGGAAACCAAACTTGAGACCTCCAACAAGGCGTGATCATCACCACCTGTGCTGACTGATGGCGCAGTAACGCCGACACCCTCGTGATCATTGAGAACGGAGGGAACGCATAGCCCTGCTCGCTCGACCAGTCTTGGAGGATCGCATCTGTCGCCGCCGCCGACGGGTCCGGCCGCCAACTGAAATATCTTGGCAACTGATGGTCCAGCCGCGAGGCGAACAGATCCACTGAAAATGGACCCCACCGGTCCATCAATTGGGAGAACACCCCCGGATCCAGCTTCCAAACGCTGGCATCCAGGAGGTGCCGGGAGTGCCAATCGGCCACCTCGTTCTGACGGCCCGGCAAATATTCCGTCGTGACCGAGACCTGATGATCCAGGCAAAAGTGCCAAAAATCCCGCGCGAGATCCGCTAGCATCTTGGATCTGGTGCCACCCAGATAGTTGATACACCGGACCGCAGACACGTTGTCCATCTGTAGAAGGACACACGATTGCACTCGCTCCTTGGTCCAGCACTGGACCGCAAAGAATCCTGCCAGCAATTCCAAGCAGTTGATGTGTAAAGACTGCTCGAGGGCAAACCAGGCGCCGCCTGTGGAGAAGTCCCCGCACCTGGCCCCCCAACCTGCGCGACTGGCGTGCGACTCTATCACAATGTCGGGGGCGGACCCAAATATGGCACGACCATTCCAGGCCTCCATGTGTGTCAGCCACCAGCGCATTTCGTCCCTCACGTCCGCTGACAGCGGAATCAGCTGCGAGTACGTGAGACCCTGCCTGAGGTGGTACGCTTTCAACCGTTGCATCGCCCGGTAGTGAAGGGGCCCCGGGAAGATGGCCTGAATCGAAGATGACAACAGGCCCACGATTCGTGCTAGGTGACGCAACAAGATCATTGACTTCGCCAGGGTCTGGCGCAACTCGTGGCGAATTTTGGACATTTTCCGTGCGGGGAGGCTCAAGGATGCAGAAACTGAGTCTATGCTGAACCCGAGAAAGGTTGCGCACTGAGCTGGGACCAGGAGGGATTTCTTCTCGTTTATCACAAATCCCAGACCTTGCAACAAGTCCCCTGCAAACTGCAACTGGGCCGTCAAGCGCCTTGGACACTGGTCCATTAACAGCATATCGTCCAAGTACACTATCCATCTGACCCCGCGCGCCCGCAAGGCTTCTACCGCGGGGTGGAGTACCTTTGTGAAACACCACGGCGCGGAAGAGAGCCCGAAGGGCAGCGTGGTGAACTCGTACACCTGTCCGTCCCACTTGAATTGGAGGAAGCGACGGTGCGGAGAGAAAATCGGGACCGCCAGATAGGCGTCCTTCAAATCGAGCCGGGCCATCCATCGGCCGGCCGCAGCATATCCCGCAGGAGGTGGATTCCCTCCATCTTGAAATGGCGGTAAACCAGCCACTCGTTGAACTCCTTGAGATTGATAACCGGACGACGACCTCCATCTACTTTGTCGACTAAGAAGATATTGCTGAGGAAGCCGTCCGGGTGCTCGCACGCGCGGCAAATCGCCCCTTTGTGAAGGAGGGCGGAAACCTCGTCGCGCACCAATGCCGCATCGCGCTGTGAAAATGCAATGGGGCGTGGACGCTGGGGCTGCCGAGGACGGCCATGGAACTCCAGCTGGAAGCCCTGAACCGTCTGTAGTACCCAGGCGTCCTTGGTAAGGGAAAGCCATGCTGGGAAGAACTGCGCCAGGCGACCTCCCACACGTAAAGTCGCAGAGGGCAGGACACTCACCTCTACCCACCTTGCTGTTGGCCTCGATAGGCGCCACGTCCTCGGAATTTCTGACCTCTGGTGGGGTAAAAGTTATTGTATCTGGAGTTATGCTCCTGACCATGTCCGCGTCCGGAGCCTTGCCCTCTATCGGAGGGAGCACCCCGGCCGAACGAGCGGCCCCTGCCTCGTCTGGCCCCTTCAAAAACCCGAGGGGCAAACACCTTTTTTATATTTGACTGGGCCCGGTCCAGTGACGTAAACGTAGCAACGAATTTGCCCAGCTCCTTGATAAAAGGATCACCAAATAGGCTGCCCTGGGCCACCGCGCCCGCCTCCGAAGAGGCGAGGTCACCCAGCTTGGGGTCGATTTTGATGAGCAGTGACCTCCTCCTCTCAGTAGAGAGGGCGCAGTTGGCGTTGCCTAGGAAAACTATGGCACGTTGTGCCCAATTAGACAGGATTTCCGGAGAACTGGCATCCCCTGACACTTTAGCCTCCTCCGCCATGTCGAGGATTTCGGTCATGGGGCCCACTGCGTCAAGCAGTTTGTCCTGGCACGTGCGCCAGGACCGATCAATGCCCTTCCGGGGATCTTTGACAAATTTAGCGAGAAAAGTGGCCATCTTAGGGTCAATATCCGGGGTCATGGCCACTTTCCCCTCCAGAGAAGGTCTGGGACACTCCGCCCTAAGGCGGCTGCGAGCGTCTTTGTCTACCGGTTTACGGAGACGGTTCGCCACATACAAGGCCACCTTGTCTCCCGGCACCCATTCGGAGGATCGTGGGTGGACGATATCGTCCGGATCCAACATATCCGAAGGGGCCATGGGCGTGGATGGCTGGGACGGGAGCCACGACCTAGAAGAGCAGGCTTCCTCCTCCGAGTCCGGAGAATCGTCATCCTACCGTGGCTCTGGGGACATAGTACGGGGAGTAGGAGGTGAGACAACTACCTGCTGGGCAGGAACGGGCAGGGGTTCCTCAAGCGCCTTAAAGGCGTGCCTGACCTTGTCGAAGGCTACCGGATCAATCCCCTCAATGCAAGCCTTTTTAGGCGGGGGGAACCGCTGACAGGGAAGGATCCGAGACCGGGGTAGGCGCCGGAATGAGGGCCGCAATTTTCGCGTACGCCTCATCCAAACGCGCCGTCAGGCGTTGTTCTAGCGGCACTATGGCTTGGTCCACTGCTTTATAGATGGAATCATCCACCGCCTGGTAAAAATCATCATCCCAGGAGGCATAATTCAGAGGGTCTTCCTCTGGGTACTGGCCTGACTCCCCCTGCATGGTGAGGTAAGTTGGGCTCCACAGGAGGGAGGTACAGCGCAGCCAATTAACAAGACCCCTGAGGGCACAATATGGATCTGGGCAACCCAGAGGATATGGTGGCACAGAGGCACAAATTATGGGGCTAGCCCAGGGAACGCACAGCCCTCTGTGTACCAGGGCGCTACCCAGTCAAGCGTTCCCAAGCGCTGCGCACCAGCGCCAATTACGACCCAGTCAGGGTGTTCAACGGTCCAAATACAACCCACTCGGGGCGTCAATGTGAGGGAGAACCTAATTTCGACCCCGCAGGGTGTCAGCACTGGGTAGCCAGGGACAGCGCTGAAGCTGTGGAAAAACGCGGTAAAAAACGCGTTTAAAAAGCGAATGATAGCGCGCCTAGCACAGAGAAAGCACTGCCCCCTAGCGGCGCTCGGAGCGCACCGCACTCTGCTGGGGCTGTAAATCGCGTCAGGAGCGCAGAAGCGTGCCGCGATGGCAAGGGGACCTGTAGGGGTCGCAAAACACCAGCGCTATCACCAAAACTACGCGCTGCCCACAGAAAGCCCCCAAAACCCAGGAGAGAAGACAAAAAAACACTTAACTTGCTGCTGAGCAGCGAAGAAAGAGGAAAAGGAAGTGGATGCAAGGCATGATGGTTGCTGCCGGTGCATAGAGACTGACAAAGGACTTACTGTTCAATTTCCTGTTTTTTCCCTGGTGTTCATGGGAAAAGTAGTTTTTTACATGTTTTTCTTGCTGCTGTGAGAAATAAAGTGAAGAAAGTAAGGCATAATCTGAAGCCTCCGGTACTGCCATAGAATTTAATCCCAAGTAAAAGCCCCTTCGTTACTGCAATCAAAAAATTATATTATGAATGCATTCACTGAATTAGAGAACAAAAACACAGAAGCGCCAAAGAAGCAATTTTCATCTGCAATACATTTATTTTACATATTTAGACTTATATCACAGTTTTATACATTTGATAACAGGTTGCATAAAGGGAAAAAGAGAAGGGGGATTAGAACGTGCTTGTGAGGGTTAGGTGAAGCTGAGGATCATAGGTTTAAGGATAAACAATTCAAATGATTCTAACAATAAACTGGTAAAGAAGACCAGTATCCGGAGACCTGTCCATTCATAGAACATGTATTTACAATAATGCTTTTAAATCAGCATGCATCAATGCATTTTCATGTTTCAACTTGGCTAACGCAAAGAGGGTGTTTTGGGACCTCTGCTCTGAGTCTTCCTCAGGACGGGGTAAAGCAACCTAATCCTGGTGCCAGACCGGCACCTCAGGTGTGTCGAAGATCCAAGAGCGGGCCGCTGACCTCTGTCATACGAGCATGCTTAAGAAGTGGGGGCAATGGTCGAAACCACCAGTAACAAGGGAGCTCGAATGTGGCTTCCTCACCCCTTATGTGGTAACATCCAATTCCATCAACGATGTGGGCCCACGGGTGGCCCTTATTCAATAAGATTGAATCACAATTCCTTCTTAAAAGGACAGGAATAATCCTGGTTTCCCAACTGCCGTATATTCTTGAATGGTTCAATCATTTTCACATTTTCCAGAAGGACGAAACAAGACGGGGAATCCCTGAGCTAATAAGAGCGCGATGTAAGCGCATCGGCAGGTGAGGAGGTGTATGTACTAAAAGCCCCTCTACCTTGGCCCTCATATGCGGACCCCTTGGACACAAAACTAGAAATCTGGGGTTCTAGATTGAACCGTTCAAGAATATACAGCGGTTAGGAAACATAGAATATTCCAGTCCATTTAAGAAGGAATTGTGATTCAATATTGACAGAGGTCAGTGGCCATCTCTTGGCTCTTTGACACACCTGAGATGCCGGTCTGGCACCAGGATTAGGTTGCTTTACCCCGTCCTGAGGAAGTCTCGCAGCAGAGGTCCCAAAACACCCTCTTTGTGTTAGCAGAGTCGAAACGTTGACGCTCTCAACCCCTACGAGGCCTGTACCTGTTATCCCGTCCATAATTTTTAAATGCATTGATGCATATTTGATTTTAAAGCATTATTGTAAATAGATGTTCTATGAATGGACAGGTCTCCCGATACTGGTCTTCTTTACCAGTTTATTGTTAGAATCCTTTGAATTGTTTATCCTTAAACCTATGATCCTCACCTTCACTTATTTCACACAAGCACGTTCTAATCCCCCTTCTCTTTTCCCGTTCAGGCAACCTATTATCAAATGTATAAAACTGTGATATAAGTCTAAATATGTAAAATAAATGTTTTGCAGATGAAAATTGCTTCTTTGGCGCTTCCGTGTTTTTGTTCTCTAATTCAGTGAATGCATTCATAATATAATTTTTTGATTGCAGTAACATAATGGCTTTTACATGAAATTAAATACCAGTGTTGTAGCTTTCACACAACTCAGATTTAACATATTAGAACTAAGTGCGCGTTGAATGGGTAAGAGAGGTGAGGCTGTGGGGCCGGTTTGGGGGGTTTGACAGACGACCACGAGAGAAAATTAATGAATTAGTGCTCGTTGTTTTCTGGGTCGAAATCCTACCAACACCCGGCCCCACCGCTCTTGCCTGCACAGGCCGCAGCTGGTGCGCAAGCTGATGCACTGTACTGAATGGCACTGACAGGAGAAAGGCTGTTCTACAATACATGTTCCCAAAAACTGGGGGACTCTATTCTAGATGGCACCAATAGCAGGAGGTATATGGTGCCGGAAGGCATTGTCTTCAGACACTGAGTCAACAAAAAAGAAGGGGGAGCAGGAGCTTGTTAAGGTCCAGTGTCTGTGCTCCTCTGTTAATGGCTAGATCAAAGAGGACACTGTTCCGTGGTAATGGGCGCATGTATGTCACCTAAATTAGTAGGAAAGAGAAGGAGTAGAGTAGAGAGGAGTTAAGAGGAGAGTAGTAGTAGGAGAAGAGAAAAAAGGAAGATGCACATCCCCAGTTTCAAGGATCCAATCCCGAAGGGGAAGTCCAAGTCTTGCCTCTTGTTCGCCCCCACACACCCAGAAGGATGTCATGCTTCATCATCGGGCCTTTGGTGCTCCTCGTCGGACATGCAATGCAATGTCTGACGGGCCCCCGAAGGGTCTCTTTGCGGAGATCTTTAAAAAAGAGAAAATGCCGTAAGGTGCATGCAGGTGTGGGGGCGGGACGGGTAAAGGGAAGGATTCTATGAAAAGTAGTGTTGTGGTGCATGCAAGGGAAGTTAAAAATACCTAAGGGCATACGCTCTAGGATTATATATTCTTGTGGTGTCCTTGGTAGGCTAAAAAACTAACAGGTTAGTGAGTTACGTGGGGCTTAATGTGCCAGTGTTACAAGTCACAAGGTCGACATGTTTCAAGTTTGGTAAGTCCTAATGATCAGTAGCGTTTCTTCAGGACCTAAAACTAAGGAGTATGAAAAGTGCACGTCAGTGTAGAAAAGAAAAAGGAGGGTTTCAGGATGATAACCCTATCAGGCCCGTGGGATACCCTAGTCAGTAGTCCCTAGAGTAGTCAGGCGATCTCTGTAAGTAGATCTTTCCACATGGTGCCTGGGTGGGGATAAAAAAGGAGAAAAACACTCTGGTATTGATAACTGATAGGTGGAGCGATCCCCCAGTAACGAATACCAGGAGATTTGATCTATTCAGACTAAGTAAATACGATCATTAGTTCAGGTGACAATTGTGGTAGACAGTTAAAAAGTGTCAGGCATAGTAACACTCGGACCCTCGTACACTCCACATATAAGGTATGGATGAGGTAAACCACTGGTGGTTATTCACAGTTGGTAACACTTGGTAAATTAGCACAGATGCTGACACAGGGCCAGTGCTGGAAGCCAAACACTGGTGGGGGGTCCGGGAGCCGCGTACCTGAGAGAGAATGCAGTGGAGGCATCCGAGTCCCGAGGACACCCCTCATATATGGTAGGCTATTAAAGGACACACGCGTGCCGATCGTGTGATGGTGCATGTGCAAACCAAACCGCACGGAAGCCCCACGGCCCCCGCCCGACACGTGGACCTCCAAACATGAGGTGCAGTGCCAGGGAGGACGAGAGGAATCGCGCCGCGAAGAAGTTCGCACCCCACTCCATAATCACTCACGTTTTAAATGCCCTGCATAGCTACTAACAAGTCATAGCCCACGCATACAGTAAAATACTGGGTGAGGGTAGTGGCACAGCTTACCCTCTAATAAAGTTCTAGCTCCTCAGGCACTCGCCACGCCTAGCCGGAAGTAGGAGACTCCCTGCACCATGATCAATAACCCGCTACCTATAACAAGAAGCAGACCTTGCTTCACATCAAGGTAGCCGCTGGAATGGGTAGGTGCAGAGGCTTGAGCACCCATCGATTACCGTGAGTAATCTCCCCGACCGGGTTAGACACAGAGTGGTTCCCGCCACCCTTGATTGACGCCCTCTATCCCACGTCCATTGGGCCGTCATTTCATAACTGCCTGCACATGTGTTTTATTTTCTCAGTAACCTTAATGCTTGCACAACCAGCGCCACTTAGCCCGAGGAGCCAGAACTTGAATAGAGGGTAAGCCATGCCACTATCCTCGCCCAGTATTTTACTGTATGTGTGGGCTATGATGACTTGTTAGTAGCTATGCAGGGTATTTAAAATGCGAGCGAGTATGGAGTGGGGTGCGAACTTCTTCGCAGGACGATATCTCTCATCCTCCCCGGCACTGCACCTCATGATTGGAGGTCCACGTGTCGGGCGGGGGCCGTGGGGCTTCCACGCGGCACGATCGGCACGCGTGTGTCCTATAATGACCTACCATATATGAGGGCTGTCCTCGGGACACAGATGCCTGCACCGCATTCCCTCTCACGCACGCGGCTCCCGGACCCCCCGCCAATGTTTGGCTTCAAGCACTAGTCCTGTGTCAACATCTATGCTAATTTACCAAGTGTTACCAACTGTGAATAACCACCAGTGGTTTACCTCATCCATACCTTATATGTGGAGTGTACGAGGGTCCAAGTGTTACTATGCCTGCCACTTTTTAACTGTCTACCACAATTGTCACAGGAACTAATGATCGTATTTACTTGGTCTGAATAGGTCAAATCTCCCGGTCATCGTTACTGGGGGATCGCTCCACCTATCAGTTATCAATACCAGAGTGTTTTTCTCATTTTCTTCTTTTTTATCCCCACCCAGGCACCACATGGAAAGATCTACTTACAGAGATCGCCTGACTACTCTAGGCACTACTGACTAGGGTATCCCACGGGCCTGATAGGGTTATCATCCTGAAACCCTCCTTTTTCTTTTCTACACTGACATGCACTTTTCATACTCCTTATTTTTAGGTCCTGAAGAAACGCTACTTATCATTAGGAATTACCAAGCATGAAACATGTCGACCTTGTGACTAGTTACACTGACACATTAAGCCCCACGTAACTCGCTAACCTGTTGGTTTTTTAGCCTACCAAGTACACCACGAGAATAGAGTGGAGTGGATGCCCTTAGGTATTTTTAACTTACCTTGCACGCACCCAATCACTACTTTTCACAGAATCCTTCCCTTTACCCGTCCCGCCCCACACCTGAACGCACCTTACGGCGTGTTCTATTTTTAAAGATCTCCGCCAAAGAGACCCTTCGGGGGCCCGTCAGACATTGCAGTGCCGGTCTGACGAGGAGCACAAAAAGCCTGATGATGAAGCATGACATCCTTCCGGGTGTGTGAGGGCGAATAAGAGGCAAGACTTGGCCTTCCCCTTCGGGATTGGATCCTTGAAACTGGGGATATACATCTGCCTCTTTTCTCTTCTCCTACTACTACTCTCCTCTTAACTCCTCTCTACTCTACTCCTTCTCTTTCCTACTAATTTGGGTGACATACATGCGCCCATTACCATGGAACAGTGTCCTCTTTGATCTAGCCATTGTCGACAGACATGCTCTAAGTTTGAAGCTGAAGCAGACAGTGCTGTGCTTTAATGGTTCTCAGGTTTTACAAAAAACAAGGGAAACCTAAAGGTATATCGCAGGGACCTTGGGCAGTATCATGTTATACAAAACATTGGTCCCTACATGTGGACAGGATAAAGTGCAAACCAATAATCAAAACACCTAATAAGTGTAATGTCTTTTGTCCAGCCGGACAAGTAATTTTATTTTAGCGTTCTAGTCAGTAAAACAAAACATGTAAAGACACTAAAATAACAAGTGGGCACAGCCGTGACCCACAACATTCAAGACAAAACAACGAAAGGAATGGCCAAAAGGGCAAAGCTACAATAAGTCTGTGTACTTTTATTCAGTGTTACAGACGCGAATTTTCATAACCACAACATTGCATTTTTACAATATTTCAATATCATATTGCATAAGGGGTTTTAAAGGTCAGGGACTGGAGTAGTAAGCCAATTGCTGTGCAAAGGGCTGGAGTAGTAAACTTACTCCAAAGTGTAAATTGCTCAAACGGTATACAACCTTTACAACGAAACTTTTACAACGACCTACCATTACAACGCAACTTTTACCACGCAAACTATTACAACGCATTGCTCTGGGGGGCGCTCTAGGATAGGGAATAGGTTAATTTACTATCCAATAACCTTCCCTACTATCCACGGGGACTGGAGTTGGAATAGTAAATTAAACTATTCACTATCCAGCGCCTAAAAGCATTATGCGTTGTAATGGTATGCGTGGTAAAAACCGCGTTGTAAAGGTAGGCGTTGTAAAAGTATGCGTTGTAACGTCATACATCCGCTCAAACGTGTGTTACTTTTGTGAATCAGGCCCAGACCGTGGATATTTTTTCTGTAACTTTTGATTTGTTTGAGCTAGAATTTTTTTGTTGCTGTATTCGTCAAATTATGTGGCCGATGGGGAGTTACGTGGCAAATGCGGTGAATCCATTAGTATGCCGAAAACGCCCCAGATGCAGAATCACATAATTTCCGTGGCCCTGTCCATACTTTCTGAATACCGTGGCGGGGTTGGGACGGCACTCTTTACTGGATGGTTGTGGAAGCAGGCTTTGTCTTGACAGTAGTAGGGTTTACATGTTACACATAAAAGACAGATGGAGATACTGTTTGCTAAATGGTACTGACACGTGGACTCCTATGTCTTGTTACCTGACAGCTGGATTGGTTGCTGGTACTTTAAGCTGACAGGAAAGAGATGAAAGAGACAGTGTCGTGAACAGAGAGAGGGGGCTCCTGGTGGTGGGAAGGAGCATCTTCCCCAGGGAAGGCCTTCTTCAGACACTCGGCTTGCCTTCGACCTCTCCTCAGAAGGGGTTGATACGACTCTGCCCCCTCTTCCACCTTTGTTTTCAAGCGGCTTTGCATTTTTAAACAAGTGTTTCGGTGGGCTGGCGGCGGGAGAGTCATTCGCAGTCTGCGCGCGTCGTAGGATTAATTACAGGCCCGCGCGCCATGATTCAAGCGCATGCCACAATTGAAAAAGCCATTACACTCCACGCACGCTGCTAATTGGACATCGATTGCAGCCGGGCAATCTCTTTTAAATATCTGCAAGCTAATAATTGAATTGAAATTGCCTGGAATTAGGAAAGTGCGCCAAGCCCTGACCCACGGGCCTCGTCACTCGGGCTCAACTGGGTCTTTGGAAAGAGACTCCGGGCGGGGCACAAATCCGCCGAGTGGCGCGAAGTCGACCGTCAAAGCGGAATGGGACGATTCTGCCTGGCTTTCAGAGACGGAACTTTCAGCTGGATGGACGTCAACTTCAAACTCTACAAAGCATGGCTGGACCAGGAAGGCCAGCATCCCTGTCTGGTCGTCATGGCAACCGGCATGCTCTGTGGATGACTTGTGCTGTCCGCATCCTTCCCCTCCCCCTGCTTCCAGCCAAACCCCCCCGCCCCCAGCCCCCGGAGACCGGTAATTATTGCAGGAGGGGCGGAGGAATGGGATGAAAGCTTCTTCATCAAGGTTGTATAGAGGTGAGCAGCCCTAGTCTGAACAATCCACACAGAGATATCCCTGGGTTCTATGCTCCTGCAACAATGCGAAAAGGGCAAGCGAAAAAAACATGAGTCCAGAAAACCGCTTTCCGTTCCTTTTGGTGGTTTGATGTTTCAGTGCAAAGCTACAAGCAGAGCACTTCAAATCGAGCTGCAGCCTATGTAGATTTCAAACGGGTGTCTATGTTTTCTAAATAGTAGTTAATTACAAGTGGTCACCTATGCGGAATTTGTAGTAAAATAGCTGTAAGGGCCCAAAGTTTCCTCATGCATTTTCTTCTTTCACCATACACTTCCTCTATCGTTGTTCCGCTCTTGCAGGTTCTTTTTCAACACTGCTTTTTCCCTTTTTATTTGTTTTCTTATTTTCTCTTCCCATCGTCCTCCATTTTCTGCCTTTGTCTTTCGTGCTCTGAGTCATAGCCTAATGGTGAAAAATAAGTTCCAGCATCCCAAAAATGAGCGCCGGTGGTCCTTGGTCTTTTAGGATTTTTTTTTTTTTTTTTAAATAGTGTTCAGTTGACTAATTTATACTGTGATAATGTTTTTTCGTAAATTCGAATTGGTGTTAGGAAGCGCTCCCATAAGCTGAATTGTAGGAAGTGTGTTTATTTGAAGGCCATGGCTTGGAATTTCGGGAAATGATGGGGGTTTACTTAGTTGTTTTTAAGCCTGCTAGAAATGCATTTTACCCCATGTATTTACAAGATTTATGGATCTGTTATGTGATGTTTTTAATGTATTGAAGGATTGTTATTTGTTTCCTTTTATGGCTGCTTCAGTCGAATAAAGATTTATTGACTGACTGAGTGCCAGTGGTATTAGGCAGTGCCTGACAATCTACATTATTGAATGAACTTTGTGATGCCTTGGATGGTGCCGGGTGCTAAGTGAACATTGCCCACGTCCATCGTCTCACTCACTAGTTACACCGCCCACAGGAATAACTGACAACAGCATCCTGCCTCACAGAACTCTCAGCCAGATTCATGAAAACCGAAATTTGCGAATTTTAAATTGCGATTAATACTGAATCGCAATTTAGAATTCGCAGAATGGGATTCATCAAAATCTGCGATAAAATTAAGCGAATCGCAACCGGCCGCAAAAGGCGATAGAGATTCTCCAAAATCGCAGAAAAATCGCTAAATCCGTCCAATTCCGTGTAGGAATAGCGATCTCGCAATTTGCGAGATCGCACATTGCGATCTCGCTAATTGCGAGATCGAAAAAACGGGAAGTCGCATTTCGAGCACAGTGATGACATCACAACCAGGAAGCAGCCAGTTCCCTCCCCCATTGAGAACACTGAGGCAGAGATTGAAGCAGCACCAGTCAGAGCTCTTCTCAGCACACCTCCAGACTTGCAAACTTTTGGAAATTTGAGACTGCAGCAAAGGCAGAGGATGCAGCAGCAGGGCCCAGTGACACCGGGCGCAAGCGCAAGCTAAAATTCTCGGAGCAGGAGCTGAAGCAACTAATAGATGGAGTCTGCCAAGACCACACCAAATTTTTCGGCTCATCCCGACTCACCCAAGACAGCCAAGGTAAGTGGCATGCGACTGCGTCCCTGTCCCCTAACAATGGCCATTACCCTATAGCCTCCCACAATCTACCCCAGTCATGCAACCCATGCACATCAGGACATGCCCAATTGCATTGTGGGACATGTAGTCTGCCCACAATATACAAAAACTCCAATGCAGCCAGACATGTCCCAATGTACGCAATGCAACAGGCAGTCAGGGAATGTTAGCCAGCATGCATGTAGCAACTGCACATGTGATAGATACATGCAATTAATGTACGTCCACTTTCCATCACAGGTGGGGCAGACAACAACAGCAGTGACAGCGAGAGGCTGCAGATAGATGAAGCATCAGAGGAGCCTGAGGGTGAGGAGGAGCTAACTACCACACAACCAGCTCCATCAGGCAGTGCACCATTGCCCGCTGCTAGACCACCAGCAGCAGCGCCAGCTCCATCAGGCAGTGCACCATTGCCCGCTGCTAGACCACCAGCAGCAGCGCCAGCTCCATCAGGTAGTGCACCATTGGCCGCTGCTAGACCACCACCAGCGGCACCATCAACATCCGGTGCTGCTAGACCTGCGACACAGCGCACACCCACTGTGGCCAGCCAGCACAGCAGGCATGTCAGGGAGCCGCAGCACAGCACGCACCGGCAGGAGGGCAACGGCAGTGCATGTGCCAGGGCTCAGTATTGAGCATCGCATGCTGCGCGTGCACCAGTTGCAGGCACGACACCAAGGTGCAATTCAACTTCAGCTGAACAACATAGGCAGAAATGTAGCCAATGTGTCCGATCGAATTGACCGGATGACAACTGCCATGGAGGCGAACACAGCGGTCATCATCAGCCAGCGCAACATCGCCCGCCGCCACCACCGCCAGCTACTCACGCGCCTCTCTGCCTACACACATTCCAAATACGTGATAGGGAATGCCACCTCCCAGCTGTCACGTCGGTCTATGGCAATGCAGCTGCAGATGGTGCAATGCTGCGAGGACGTGGCGCGTGTCCTTGAGCAGGTGACCAGTGCTGTACTGGCACTACAACCAACTGTCCCAGCAAATGGTGGTGGGGATAACACCAGCGAGGGGACCTCGAGTGTCAGCAGCCTGTCTGCCACACAGGTCGGAGTCCTACGCCGCAGCACCAGGCCCAGTGCTGGTTCACATGCCCTGCCTGAGGAGGAGCCTGAGAGGCGACTGGGTGCCGCGCGCCAGAGGCGCACATGACTTTTCAACTCATGTCCAGGGACATGCTGATGACAGAAGCATGTCGTGTTAATAACATTGAGCAGTATGGCGCAATACTACTCTTATGTGAATCATTACATTTTTTCCTTATTATTGTGCATTGAACAATAATATTTATTGAAGCATTGAACATCTGCCTCCTGTCATTATTTCGATTGTCATGCATTTGGGAATAGTTGGGTGAGGGGAGTGGGTGCACTAGAGACAGTTCATTGTGATGTGGTTGTGCCATCTGTGTCCTTCAGCAGGATGTTCCCCGCGAGCATGACACACATGTGCAGGTGGCCGGTCGTCCCCTTCCGACTCACTGCCAGAGATCTCTACAGGAATCCGGCGCTTGGTAGCAATGTTGTGTAGTATTGCACACACAGCCACAATGCAGCAGCAGACATCAGGACTGTAGTACATGGCCCCACCAGTCTTGTGCAGTATGCGGAATCTGCTCTTCAGTAGCCCAAATGTCCTCTCAATGCAATTCCTTGTGCGTATGTGCGCTACATTGTAACGCCGTTGCTGTGGTGTAGAAGTGTTGAGGTATGGGGTGAGGAGGTATTCACGGAGGGCGTAGCCACTGTCACCTGAATGAGAGGAGCAGAGGGTGAGTGCCTGTGCAGCGCAGCTACTTCATCACAGTGTAACATTGTGGGGCGAGTGTACTTACCAAGTAGGTGTCCTTCACCAAAGTCTCCCCTGGCCAGTCGTGTGTGGAGGCCGCAGTGCCGGAATATGAAGGAGTCATGTGTGCTCCCCGGGTATTGTGCCACTATGTCCGTGATGTAATTCTTTGCATTGCACACCATCTGGATGTTGAGGGAGTGGTAGGACTTGCGGTTGCGGTACATGTATTCCGTTTCTGCTGGTGGGCAGATGTGGATGTGTGTACAGTCAATGCATCCTATCACATGTGGCAATTGGGCGACATTGTAGAATTGAAGCTTGGTCTCATCCAAGTCCTGTTGGCTGGTGGGAAATTTTATGTGGTGGTGTAGCTGGGTCAGCATTGCATCTAGAAAACTCCTTAGGCAGCGGGACATGGTGGGCTGGGATATCCCCCCAGCAGCGGCAACTATCCCCTGGAAGCTACCGGAGGCCAGAAGGTGCAGGCTGCACAATACCTGGACATGTGTGGGCACGGCATTGGTCCGCCTTGTTGGGTGCTGCATCAGGGGGTCAAGGTCCTGAATTAGCTTGATGATCATTGGCCCATTCAGCCGGTACTTTGCGCATATTTGCTCTCTGGTTTGGCCCAGCAGGGTGACCCGCTGGCGGAATATCCTCTCCTGGATCCTACGTCTGTTCCGTGCAGCTCGCTGTAGCCTTCGCCGCCTGACCACCATGTATAGTCCTGGCATTGTGAGACTCCTACTGCTGCAGCTGCATCTCCTTAAGTGTGTTTGGTCAGGCCAGCACCTGTTACTGATTGGGAAACGGTTTTTCAAATATTTTTTTTTTTACTTTGATGGTTACCACCTGCTTTGGGTTGTTTGAGAAAAGGGCAATGTGTATTCCATGAAAGGTCAGAATTGTACTTATTTGGATGAATATCCGTTCTTTCCGATTTTCATATAGAGGACAAGAGTACTTCAAGTTGCAGTGTGACAACTTTATTATTGTGTTGTAAGACATGGACAGCCGACACGTGTTTCGCCCCCTAATGGCGAGTTGCGCCGGGGCTTTCTCAAGGCTATTTATACAATTGCAGCGTATAATGTAACTGGTTCCATATTGTCAAAATCCAAGAGACAAGAGTTTCAATACTCGCAGAAAAATATTCTTCTGTACGTTTGCAGAAGGCTGATAATTACAGTTCGGTCCCTGCTCGCGGCTCTCGGCATACCGTATGTCCATGGATTTTTCTCAGATTAGGAGCAGTAAAGTTAGGAGTCCTAACTTTACGACTCCTAAACTGAGAAAAATCCTAACTTTAAGACTTTCGGTATTCACAGAAGGCATTTAGGAGTCCTAAAGTTAGGACTCCTAACTTCTGTGAATACCGAAATGAGTATGTGCCTTCTGTGAATACCAAAATGAGTAAGTGCCTTCTGTGAATACCAAACGGTAGTAAGTTTAGGATTTTGTCTTAAATTAGTTCTGCGAATCGTTCCCAATATGAACTATTGACAACTGGGGAGGTGTACTACAATATCCTTGTAGGTCAACACAGTGACTTGGTGCAAAACTTTGATCAAATTAAAGTGTCAGGTCGTGGATTGTCCATTCTGTGCATTCACTGCAAGAATATCCTCTAGCCACAGCCATGCCTAAAAAAACAGTACTTTACATTAGAATGCTCCTCATTCACACCAAGAGTGCCCCCACTCAAAGATGCTAGTAGAATGTTTTTCACACACAGACCAGTTCAACATTCTGCACTCACTTGCCCTCCTGTCACATTACTAGAGAACTTGCTGTTGTATCTTAATGTCCCTCCAAGCGACTGTTCTATTATGGAATATTTTGGGAGAACAAAATAAAGTGATGCTAAAGTTATTAACGTAATTGGAAAGATTCAATAGAGTGTTGAATTATTGTTTGCAACTAGATGAGAAGGCTGTTTTGAAGGGGAAAGGGGGGTTAAGAAGAATGTTATGAAATTACAGGATAATCCACAGAGTAATGAAGATTGCCAGTAAGTAATCGTATATACCTGGAATGTTCTTCATTGACACTCATTTAAAGGAATCCTTAGCTCACTCATAGGTCTAAACCGTTCTCCTCTCACACATAAGCATGGCATATTACCCAGTTGTTTGGATATATATTGGCTAGGTACTCATCAGAATGCTGTTAAATTTGATGTATATACAGACACAGATGTCGTTTTGTAGGTGTTACAAGTATTTTGAGCAAACATATTTTAGCAATTAAGCATGTCAGACTGTAATATCTTTTGCACAATGTTTTCTAAGTGTTTAGTGCTAAGCACTGATGTATGGACACATTATCTGACTGAATGCAGTCACAGATGCTACACCAATGTTGTCCAACCATAAACACAGAAATCGGCTTGTCAGGCCTGTGATTCGGGTCTTTGCAATTTAAGAGCAATTCAGCAACTTTTGAAAGAAGCCTTGCTTTGGCTCCTGGAACCACAGAAGCCAGACACTACTATCAACTCCTGGAATTGGCCATTTCCCCCTCTTTCAAATTTGACCATAAATTCTGTTGCTCCCACCACACCTCTAAACTCGAACACAAAGAAATCAGACCCCCACTCACCAGCATCATCAACTCAGGTATTAGATAAGCCACTTTCCCAGAAACATGGAAGCACGATGAAGTAAAACCAAATCTGAAGAAACCCACAGCGGACCCGACCACCTCAAGAAGTACCGGCCCATCTCATTCCTCCCCTTCCCGACCAAGGTACTGGAGAAAGCCGTCAACCGCTGAATCCGAGACTACTTGGAATCCAACCACCTGCCCGACCCCTCCCAATCCAGCTACCGGTCTAACCAAAGCCTAGAAACCACCCTTAAAGCTGCTACGGACGACGTAAGCGCCATCATTGACCGCAGCAAGTAAGCAGCCCTGATCCTCCTCGACCTGTCAGCTGCATTCGACACAGTCTCCCACCACCTCTTCATCTAAAGACTCCACAACATCGGCATCTACGGCAATGCCCTCAAGCTACTATCCTCTTTTCTCACTGGATGCACTCAAAGAATCCACCTCCCGCCGTAAATCTCCGACGCCAAGAGCATCATCTGCGGCATACTCCAGGGCTCCTCACTGATCCCCACAGTATTCAACATATACACGACTTCGCTAGCATCCATTGTTCCCAGCCACAGACTCAACATCATCTCCTATGACAACAACACCCATATCATGCTCTCCCTCACTGAAGACAGAGACACCTCTAGAGGGAACTTCCAGAACGCTATGACCGACATCGCCGACTGGATGAGAGCCATCAGCCTCAAACTCAACACCGAGAAAACTGAAGTTCTCCTCTTTGGAATACCCCGCGACCGTGGGACAACTCCTGGTGGCCCTCCACCCTTGGACCCACCCCCACGCATGCAACCTCTCCATCATCCTCAACAGCAAACTCTCCATGAGACGACAGGTCAACTCGGTCACCTTCACCGGCATTAACACCTTCAGAATTCCCCAAAAAGTCTCCAGATGGATCCCAACCAACACCAGAAGAACCCTCACACAGGCCCCCATCACTAGTTGACTTGACTACTGGAAGACACCCTCTAAGTGAACCACCATCCTCCTCCTCAAGTCCTCCAAACCATCCAGAACACAGCAGCAAGAATCATCCTGGACCTACCCAGATGAACCCACATCACCCCCCACCCCCGTCACCTGCACTGGCTTCCGTCAAGAAGAGATGACACTTCTAGCTGCTCACGCACAGCTCCAAAAATCCCTCCACAACACGGGATGAGGATACCTGAACAATAACTTGACCTTCTACCAGCCCACTAGACACCTACAGTCCACCTCCCTGGCCTTCGCCTCCACTCCCCGCACCCATCGTACTCGAGCAGGCGGACATACCTTCTCCCACCTCATCACCAAAGCCTGGAATGACCTCCCCATCCACCTTCGAACCGCGACCCCCCTCGTTGAATTCAGGAGTGGCCACAAGATCTGGCTGTTTGATTAGCCCCATGGTGATTTAAGAGGTCTCCGACAACCATAGGAAGCTATCCAAATGGTAGCTGTGGAGAGCAGCCTTTAGGCCTAGTCTTGAAGGAGTGTAAAGCAGCTTGTTTAGCCAGAATGCAATCTTATAGTATAGATTAAATGAAAGAGAACCACACAAGGTATTTATAAAAATATGTATTTATTATATAAAACTCTCTAGAACGTTCCAGTATATCCCACAGGGAGATATACACAAAACACCCAATACTATAGCAAAGAAATCACACTGGACACTGGAGACGCAGGAGGACCTCAGGCAGCTTTACAAAACAACAGGCCATGGAGCACACAGTGCGCTGTGGTTGAAGATCTTTGCAGGAGAAGTTGCCAGAGGTTTGAGCTACTTGGAGTCCAATGCACTTGCGGCAGAATTGCCAACAAGCATTTGCACTTGGTTCGGGTATTGGAGCCCCCACGAGGGATTCTGATCTCAAACTGGGTGAGAGGGCAGCTCGGGCCTTGAGGGACATAAAAAACCACCTCCTGTGTTGTTGAACTCTTTGGAGTCTGTAGGAGCTCGAGATCAGCCAACCGGTCAGCAGTGTTGCCGTGCCTGCGAATGCAGGGGAGTGACTCCTTCCCTCCAAGGGAGTTTATCTTCAGGTGTCTTGGATGCTCCACAGTCCCTACATGGATCATTTATGGTACACAGGCACAGAAGAGGCAGCAGACTGAGAGGGAGATGAAGTCAGGCCCAAATAAAGTCCAGTGAAGTCCAGAGTGCCCAGACGGTCGAAGTGCAGTGGTTTCAGTTCTGAATCTTGTCTTGGACAAATCTATGGACCTACACCCAGGTAAGCCCTTAAGTACCCTAAGAAAAGGGTTGGGAATATTCAGGGGACCATCCCAGGGGAGGGTCTGGACAGGGGGGAGGTTACTCCCATGTCCTTTGTCTAGTTTCGTGCCAGAGCAGGAGCCAATGGCTCCCAGGACTGGTTTAACTGGACTATGTACAGGGGCACCAAATGTGCCCCTAATGCAGACTCTCAGGCGCTGGCAAGCACACCCACCCAGCCCTAATACAATAAATCCTGTATGGGAGGTGGTCACACTCCCCTGTGACAGGATGCCTATTCTTATGTCTTGCCCTGCTCGAGCTTGGCAGCAGTAGGAGGGCAGAAATGTGTCTCTGGTCGGCAGCAACCATTTTGTGCTGTCCGGGTCTAGAAGGCTGGTACCGGGAACAACAAGAGCTTAATGGAGGGCTCTCCCGGTGGGTGGAATTATACCTCCCCCACCGCTTACCGGTGTGGCGGTATGATTCCAACATGTTTGACACCAAACACAATAGGGTTCGTTGCAGCCGGTTTTGAGATGGTCATTGCGCGGTCACTTCATGCCCCTCTGTGTTAGTATATGGCTGCTTCAAAGACAACTTGGGAGTAGTGCTTGCAACACCAGTGAAAGCATCCCCTAGCGCACTTCTCAATGATCTCTTCTGGCCCTCCCAGGATTCCTTATCTGAATAATCCAAAAAGGTCAACAGTTCAAATTATCCAATGCTCTTATTTTATTCATAAAATGCTCGGATATTCATATTCATGTTCAATTCATTTTGCTTTAGATTTTCATTTTATATCAATTCACAAAGTACATCGTCAGTCCAATGCATTTTGGGCATCATAGCCCTTCATCTGGGACTTTAAAGCTGAAAACAAGGTACAGTAAAAGTGTAATCAATGCCCATGTACCTAAAATATTAATCAAAAACAGTACAACATGCATGCTTAGTATCAAACTGTCGTGTGCATCAGTGAAATCCCCACGTGAATATGTGCATTAATGTCAACAAAACGATAAACAAGAAAAAGTTGCCCTCCGGCACTCACACGTATGTAAATGTCAACTGAATGTTGTCTTGAATACGAGTAGATTACGAGCTGTGAAATATAAAATGTTATTAGTTCATCTTCTGTTTATATAATCACATTCTCCAACTCTCATATGCTAAAGTGTTTAAACAAACTTACTCGTTAGATGCGAAGCATCTCCCTCTAAGTATCTCCCGCCATACGAACAATATGCAATGTTTTAAAGCGACCGCGATCGCTGCCAGTCTTCGTGTATAATACACAGTGTGTGCGTGTGAGATTTGTGAGCTATGAGGTGATTGGTCTGTCTCCCGATCACGTGATCGGACGGCGCCCAATCAAATCTACAATGAAACCTTTAATGTGTGTGAAGAAGACTCGATCTAAATAAAGTTATGTGACTACATAATGATGTACAAACAATTCAAATTATATAGTGCTATAATATTACGAACGAAAATCGGAACAAACAGTCAAAGGACTCCCAATGATCCTCGGGGTGCTAAACAAAAAATGGTTAAATGATTAAATGAAAAAACTCACATCCTACATTACAGTTACAAGGCTTGGTCAAAAAGACATCAGTTATAGGTAGCATGTAAATTCGGTCCGATCATTCAAACCGGACGGCTTATGGGAATTTAACAAATACATCCAGTTATTTTCACGTTGTAATAAGAAACAGTTATTGTCCCGTCCTTCAATCTTTTCAATCACTTCCAAAATCAGAAACTGTAACTGAGATATATTGTGGTGTGCCTCTTTAAAATGTACCGCTATACATGATTTGATGTTGCCAGTTCTAAGATTAGACTTATGTTCATTCAGTCTCACCTTGATCTTACGAGTAGTCTTACCCACATGTCTTTTTGACCAAGCCTTGTAACTGTAATGTAGGATGTGAGTTTTTTCATTTAACCATTTTTTGTTTAGCACCCCGAGGATCATTGGGTGTCCTTTGACTGTTTGTTCCGATTTTCGTTCGTAATATTATAGCACTATATAATTTGAATTGTTTGTACATCATTATGTAGTCACAAAACTTTATTTAGATCGATTCTTCTTCACACACATTAAAGGTTTCATTGTAGATTTGATTGGGCGCCGTCCGATCACGTGATCGGGAGACAGACCAATCACCTCATAGCTCACAAATCTCACACGCACACACTGTGTATTATACACGATGACTGGCATCGATCGCGGTCGCTTTAAAACATTGCATATTGTTCGTATGGCGGGAGATACTTAGAGGGAGATGCTTCGCATCTAACGAGTAAGTTTGTTTAAACACTTTAGCATATGAGAGTTGGAGAATGTGATTATATAAACAGAAGATGAACTAATAACATTTTATATTTCACAGCTCGTAATCTACTCGTATTCAAGACAATATTCAGTTGACATTTACATACGTGTGAGTGCCGAAGGGCAACTTTTTCTTGTTTATCGTTTTGTTGACATTAATGCACATATTCACGTGGGGATTTCACTGATGCACACAACAGTTTGATACTAAGCATGCATGTTGTACTGTTTTTGATTAATATTTTAGGTACATGGCATTGATTACACTTTTACTGTACCTTGTTTTCAGTTTTAAAGTCCCAGATGAAGGGCTATGATGCCCGAAATGCATTGGACTGACGATGTACTTTGTGAATTGATATAAAATGGAAATCTAAAGCGAAATGAATTGAACATGAATATGAATATCCGAGCATTTTATGAATAAAATAAGAGCATTGGATAATTTGAACTGTTGACCTTTTTGGATTATTCAGATAAGGAATCCTGGGAGGGCCAGGAGATCATTGAGAAGTGCGCTAGGGGATGCTTTCACTGGTGTTGCAAGCACTACTCCCAAGTTATAATTTAGGACGCCAAAGACAAGAGGCGCCACCCGAGCAGCACTCTCGAATCTGAGGAGACTTTTCTATGAAACATAATAACTGAACTCTAGGCTGTGCACTTTTACCTCTACCTTATGCTTCACTGACAACCCAGGAGAATGGACTTCGTTGGCTGCAGGGGTTTCCTGCACATGCAGGGGCACCCTCTCACTTAGAACCAAGCACCCTGCCCTCAGGATTGAAAAGGCCTGCTAGAGGGATAACATAGGTTTTAAGTGCAGTGACCCGTAGATATAGGAAATCTATATCTTTCGTAAGTGGTGCACCAATTTACACAGGCTGCAATGGCAGGCCTGTTGTTCAATTTTGAATGGTCTCTCATGTGTGACATAATACTTGCTGTAGCCCGTGGGAGACCTCTGGGGTACCTATGCCCGGGGTACATGATTACCATATACTAGAGACTGAAAAGGGTATCGCAGTATCCAATCTGGGGTGCACCTAGGTACTGAACACAACAGTTTAGGGAGAAAGCAGATAGACTGGGGTCCTGATTATCAGGGTCCCAGTCAGACTGTCAAAAACCAGCTTAGCACTAGGCAAAAAGTGGGGGTACACATGCAGAAAGATCCTACCTTCCTACAGATACCATATTGAATTATATCAATAATATATTGGCTACCGTATGTTTTTAATTATGATACCAATTTTGGATATGTAAAGGTTTGATTATATTAAGTAAATTAAGCATTTTTACATTAAACAGTGTTCAGTGTTAAGACAGTAGTGTGCATGAAAGTGAATTGTGAATTTCCCTTCATGAATATATGGTATATATTGATATAGTGTGCTGATAGTAAGAGTGTGTGACACAAAAAGGATCCTTCCTTGTTTTTATTGCCTTGGGTGAGTATTATACACATCGCTCTGCTGGGGGCCATGGCTGGGTGCTTCTCTGATGTGACAGTAAGTTTCCTTTGGTTGTCCCCATGGGTGGTGGTGGGGATTTGTCAGCTGCTGGTTTGAGTCCTCATTTGGGCTCAGACATGCACGGGTCACAAGGACAGCCTCTGCTCATGATGATGGCACCAACCAGGCTGTGATCCTCGCGTTATCTGGGAGCGCCCTTTGCCATACCTGGTCAACACACCTGCACCTTACTCTGATGATGGGGCGATCAACACAACAGCAGGTTCCTCTTCACAGTGCCCTCCTTAGCAGCCGGAATACTGGGTCGTCAACTTACACACCACACACGGCCAACACCCCGATCAGCACAGTTAACTTCTCAGTAGCTCCTTCTGGATTACGGGGTTGCCAATATACAAACCGTATATGGCCAAGAGCCCAATAGGCACAGCTGTGCTGATCATCACTCCTACTTCACAGTTACCCCTCTGGCATATGGGGTCACCAACCCGAGCAGGGTACAGCATCTGTCTCCCCTCACAGCTCACTATAGGATCCCCTTGGCAGGATTATCATTCTCCTCTTCTTCACATGGCTCACTGGTCTTGGCAAGCAGCAGGTACTGGTGCTCCAGGCCCCAGCGGAAGGTGCTCTTGAATGTTCCTGGGTCACCTCACCTAGCTGCTAGACTAGAAGGCCTTAACCTCCTGTCCCGGTCACATGCAGAAGTCTTGCAGCGCTTCTCCTCCTTGAACAGCCCGACTGGCTGCTTGACAGTTGACAAATTGGGGGGCCTCGAGCTACCCTTCTTATAGTCCATTTCCAGGCACCAAATCTGATTTAGTGTCTGAGATTTTCAAGTTTGTTTCGATGGTCTGCTTCCTTTTGAAGTGCCCTCTCCTCTGTCCTGCTCTTCCTCCAGAAAGCAGTCTGTCATAGCAGGGGTGACTTCAAATCTGATAGCCCCACAACACAGGCTACAGGAGTGTTTAGAGGTTCACATCTGGATGTCAGGCAAAGTAATATGTGTATGAACGGATTACCTCAGGGCCTCAGAACTACTCTTTATGATACTCTTATCAACCCCAACTCCTTCTTGAAATGTGCCCAGGCCCCTTTCCAGTAACCTCTATCTGAATCAAAGACCACCCTTTGATGTGTACTGAATAGCCTGGCTCCTCTTCCTCCAGTGTGTGTCCCACAAAGCTCACATGTATGCAGCAATCTACATATCTGTCTGAGGGGAGTCCTCAACTTCCGCATGCTCTTCCAGTCAGCCCTGGGTCTCCAAAAATGGAACCCAGAATCTTCCATGTATTGTACCATTCACAGACACACATACACCTAGAACATGCTTACAACACACAAGTACTGCACAACACTACATGCTAACTTGGTACAGGCCAAGGTTAAGTTAAGCACACAGCAGCCAGGATACCCTTGGAGTGACAGTTGCGCTATATAAGATATGCATACAATACAATACAATACAATACACAGCAGCCAAAGTTTACATGAGTGAGCCTGTAGGTCTCACTCCAGTGACACAGATAACAAGCATTTACAATGCAATGGTCTCGGCATCATTAAAAGTAGAGCTATTGGCATTGCTCATGACATTTCTTTTTTTGTCCTTAAATCATAAATAACAGCACTCTGCACTCAACAGCACACACCACTCTGCACCTGCACTCACTGCTCTGCACACTCACTCTGCACTCACTACTCTGCATTCTGCACTCACTACTCTGGACTCACTACTCTGCATTCTGCACTCACTACTCTGCACTCACTACTCTGCACTCACTACTCTGCACTCACTAGTCTGCACACTCTCTACTCTGCACTCTCTACTCTGCACTCACTACTTTGCAGTCTGCACACTCACTACTCTGCACACTCAATACTCTGCACTCGCTACTCTGCACTCACTACTCTGCACACTCACTACTCTGCACTCACTACTTTGCAGTCTGCACACTCACTACTCTGCACTCACTACTCTGCACTCTACTCTGCAGTCACTACTCTGCACTCACTACTCTGCACTCTGCACTCACTACTTTGCACTCACTACTCTGCACTCACTACTCTGCACTCACTACTCTGCACTCACTACTCTGCACTCACTACTTTGCACTCTGCACTCACTACTCTGCACTCACTACTCTGCACTCACTACTCTGCACTCACTACTCTGCACTCACTACTTTGCAGTCTGCACGCTCACTACTCTGCACTCACTACTTTGCAGTCTGCACACTCACTACTCTGCACTCACTACTCTGCACTCACTACTTTGCAGTCTGCACACTCACTACTCTGCACTCACTACTCTGCACTCACTACTTTGCACTCTGCACTCACTACTCTGCACTCATTACTTTGCAGTCTGCACACTCGCTACTCTGCACTCACTACTCTGCACTCACTACTCTGCACTCACTACTCTGCACTCACTACTTTGCAGTCTGCACACTCACTACTCTGCACTCACTACTTTGCACTCTGCACTCACTACTCTGCACTCACTACTCTGCACTCACTACTTTGCAGTCTACACACTCACTACTCTGCACTCACTACTTTGCACTCTGCACTCACTACTCTGCACTCACTACTCTGCACTCACTACTCTGCACTCACTACTTTGCAGTCTGCACACTCACTACTCTGCACTCACTACTCTGCACTCACTAACCTGCACATGGAACAGCAGAGGCCTCCCGCTGGATGATAATCCGCACTCAGCTCCATTGCAGAGGCCGCTGGACACCGGGATATACACTGCACTTAAATTCTAAGCACTTGGCGGCTGTGGTCTCACACCCTGTAACATGTAATGAACTGGGAACCAGGGGGCAGATTTACAAGCCACTTGCGCCTCTTTTGCGTCACTGTTCCCATGTTAAAAATGACGCAAAAGTGGTGCAAGTGCCTTGTAAATAAGCCCCCAGGCGTTTAGCTCAGTCGCGCGTGCGCTGCACCACAGGGGGTATATTGCACGCGGCCCCCTTGGAGATTGTAACCCATTGAGTGCGCCAGTCAGGCTGATTCCCAAAGGGTACACCAATGTAAGCTCATCTTGGTGTAGCAGAGACTTTATCTCGGAGCACCAACACACAATGATGGTAAATACCGGGAGACACTCTGCTTTCAGCTGCGAGGCACGTGCAATCTGCTTCTTGGGACATGTACTGCATAGCTGCCAAGTTTCCCAGGGCCAGGCGTGAGATGCTGGCGCGGAACAGTTTTTTATTTGTGTTTTGGATTCTGAAATGTACTTGTAGTCCCGTTTTATAACAGAAAGAATGAATATGACTACGGGTCCCAGAGTTCAAAGAAAAACAAAATGGACTGTAGCAGCATCACACATGGACCTGGGGGCCTTGTTAGCCGGGCTGGCATTGCACTTTTGTAGCCTACTCTGTGAGCTCAAAGTGCACTAAAGGCCCGGTGGGCATGCGCACACTGCACCCATACAGCCTGTTCGGAAATGTAGGCACTCGAACGCACGGCACGTGGTACAGAAAGTAGAGTCTAGTTCTAAAGGCGCAAATACATTCGGCTTCACGTGGCACAGCGGTGCCTTCCCCTGTGGAACTCAGTGCACTGTCGAAGCAGCTTCCTGGCAGACAAACCGCACTCAGGAGCAGCACACCAAGCGCAGTGTATGTGCGCCCTGAGCTGGCGCACGCACTCCACGTGAGACCCTGCTCCCTTACCAACTCGGTACCACCCCTACCATAGCGGACTCTGCTCTCTGTAGGACAGTGAACTCCCTTACTGACAAACACGCTGCACTCCGCTCCATTACTGCCAGCTCGGCGGGCGCCGGCCCCCTGCAGCCGCACGGCATTTGGCACCTGCCCACATGGCGCAGGAGACGCTGCTCTCCCGCAGAGCTATTTTGCCTGACCGCAGCACCCCTACCCCAGCGGGCGCTGCTTGTGACTGGTGCAGTGCACTGTGTGTCTGTACCCCTAGCGTAGTGAACAGTGCTTCCTGACAGCCTCAATGCGCTCGCTTCCTCCTACACTTTCGGCGCAGTGGCACCGGCTCCAAGCAGACACACTGCATAAGCCAGGCTGCTCCACGACGGGTTCACTGCACTCTTTTTCTGTGCAGTGGTACCGGCTCCCAGCAGACACACCATACTCGGCTCCTGCACAATAATTCACCAGGCCACAATTAATTTATTTTGTCAGATCAGGGCACACCTCGAGCATGCTGCATGCGTGCGTGCCAGGGGACAGACACCTGCTGCTAGGCGCTTTGGAACCTTACTCGCGAGCTAGCTGCCCCTCGATTGCGAGGAACTCAGGAGGCCTGTGTGACGTTGGCGCGTTAGGAGTGCGGAGAGTGGCGGCTTGTCACTAATTCATTACGGCCAGTGTTCTTGGGGTGAATATTGCCACGGGAGACGAGTTACTTTATACGTCCACTTTCTGTGTCACAGCCGTGAACGCATATTTCGGTAAACAAGAGGACACAAAATAAGTCCACAAAATATAATATATATATACGCACACATAGAAAGAGGTCTGTCTGTGTGTCTTTGTGTACACAGTTTGTGCGTTCCTGGTGCAGAGCGCAACAGTTGATTGCCGAATTTCCAAATCAGTGGGTAGCATGGTCGGGTGGAATCCCTCCGCGGCCGCCCCGGAAGTCAGGCACGGTCGCCTGTGACGGGGGCGGGGCCACGTCCAGACCGGAAGAGGAGGCAGGGGGAGTCGATGCGTCTCGCGGCCCGGGGCTCCTGTGAGCGGTGTGGAGCCCCGGGGCCGTGCCAGCAGGAGGTTGGGCGCCGCGTGCTGAGAGAAGAGTCCCCGACATTGCCCAGGTAAGTTTCAAAAGGCTGGGGGGGCTTGGTGCACTTGTGTGTGTGTGCGTGTATGCTCGTGTGTGTATGCGACGGTGACGGCGGGGGCGGGGGAGGGGGGGCCTCGGTGCACTTGTGTGTGTGTGTGTGTGCGTGTATGCTCGTGTGTGTATGTATGTGTGCGACGGTGACGGCGGGGGAGGGAAGGAGGGCCTCGGTGCACTTGTGTGTGTGCGCGTGTGTGTGTATGTGTCAGGAGGGGGGGTGTCTCTGTATGTATGTATGTGTGTGCGTGCATGGGCGCTTGTGTGTGTGTATGCGCATGCGTGTGTGGTGCTTGAGCTTCCCAGGAGACAGCGCCTGGCCACAGCGCGCGTTCCAGTTACAAATCGCCTCGAAGGATGCGCGTGGCCGAAACTGTCTCCTGGGAAGCATAGTCGCTAACAAAAGATCTCGGCGGAGACGCGCTTCCGCGCGTTGAGCCAAGACCTAAAAATGCCTATTCACTTCTACTGATCATTAAACTGTAGGCTACCACCACAGCATTCCTGTTGCTTAACTCCTGGTAGCCTTTCACCACTTAGAGGGTAACACTTTGGGAACTCCTCTGGGTCCAACAAGATCATAATCCGTGAGACAGGCTTATGTCATGGTGCACACGCATGAACCGTGTTCGCCCACAACAATAATCAGCACCCGCAATCCAGATACTGTTGCACCTGGGGCACTCTGGGAAGGGGTACAGGGCCATCACCATGTGAGGGACTTTTCTATCCCAACAGGTATCTATAAATGTTCAGAGTAATTTTGATTGATTACTCTGTAGCTAACCATATGCTTCTGCGTGCATCCGGTGAAAGGACTGCTTTTTAATATTAAGCTCAGTCATATCAGTCATAGCATCTGGTCCTGCATGGCACAGCTGCATCCTATTTGGAACTCAGGTCTTGTAGGTGGAGTGCACACACCAATCCTGGCAGTCAACATCTGGGATTATGAACCAGGCTGTACAGGCAACATACATGCCAGACAGCTGTATTTCTCTTCATTGCATGTGTACAGAAGTAGTGCTTACAGTTCTGGAGTGGGCAGTTCCAGGGTCCAATGGTTTTGGTGTAGGCACCTATGTACTCTTGCTGGTGAGTATGCTCCTCATGACTGTATGACATATGTGCAGGTTTTTTTTTTTTTTTTTTTAATTTGTTTTTATTGCAGAGTTAGAAACCACAGAATACAAGTAGTCAACCAGTCCACTCGTGACGTCCCCCCCAATCAACAGTAAAGCGTATATCATACACAGCCATTCAGCCCGCATCCCGGAGGCCGGGCGGCATAATACTCTACTTAGTAGGAAAACATCACGGTGAGCGTCCCATAGGGACCATGGTCGAAAGATCGTTTTACGTATCTGCATTTTGCCCCCCCACCCTCAACAATGCCTTCGTCAGCCATTCCACTTGCATAATCAATGCTACTGTCCGTTCCGGGGCCTACCCCGAGCGCTGTAGAGCCTATCATGCCTGGCCGCTCCCCCCAGCCATCTCTTACCCCGCGCGGTGCCTTACCGGCCTACTTAACTCGAAGTCGCCCTCGCAGACAACCAGCTTCTCGGCTTCCGACCCACCCCAAACTCCCACTGAACAACCCCCCCAGGTCCCCACCCCGGCAACTGCTAATGGTGTGTGCTTCGTCCTGATGTGTTGGATGGATCCACTACAGTGTCAATGACAACTCTGTGTGCGTTTGCCCCGCAGTGTCCACTGGCCCTATACCCTCAGACCTCATCCTCCACCAAAGAATCACGCAAAGCCTGCACCACCAACTCCCACGCACACGCTGCATCCAAAGCCTTCTCATTACCAAGCTTGACAGCCTGCTTCATCCGGAGCACACTCTCGCATTCAGACCACCGCAGCAATTCATTCTTCCATCTCCGCAGTGACGGCCCGCCCTTGGACTTCCAATGCCATGTTATTTCTCTTTGCGCCAGTATCAGACCCAGATCAATAAATTTGCTCGTCACCTTGGTGTGTTTGGTGTGCGGGAACCAGAGCAGCAAGCACGCCGCCATATCGAAATCCACCTCCCTGTCGGTCACATCGTTTAAGAGGTCCCCCACCTCTGCCCAGTAGGCCTCCAAATGCGAGCACCCCCAGAACAAATGATCCATGTCCGCTCCTAGAGACGAACACCGCGGGCACCGAGCGTCCTGTACCTGGAAGTACCGCCGTATTTTTTCGGGGTCAGGTAGGCCCTATGGAGCACATAGAAATGCACTTGCTGGAAGCGCACATTTCTCGTGCCTTTCCACGTGCGCCGCAAGATGTGACCCCACGCCGTGTCTGGAATGGGCCTGCCCACACTCTCCTCCCATTTAGCCTTGAGCCCCTGGAGCGGTTCCAGTCCCTCGTTCAGCATCCTATGATGGAGGCATGTCACAGCCTTGAATGTGCCCGCTGCCATCACCACATACTGGCACGCCATAGTCGTGGTCGGTTCCATGAGCCCCCCTTTCCAGTGCTTCTGTATAGCCGCCACCACCGCCGCGTGTTGGAGAAACCCCCCGTCAGGCAACCCGAACTGTTCCCGAAGCACTTCGAAGGGTACCAGAGCCCCATCGATGTACAGGTCACCTACCACCTGCAGGCCCGCCTCCTCCCAATCCAGCAACGGGGACCAATCACCCCCGTGCGGCAAGGCCGTCAGCATACCGATCGGGATCTCCGGCGCATAAGGCCGCGTCGCCTTCGCTCTCCTAAGGCTCCTCGGCCAGCACAGCCTGAGTGTCCGTTCCTCCATAGTGAGGCCCCGCAGCTCAAGTCTCTGCTGCATGACGATATAGGACAGCACATGGCGTTGTATCCCCTGCTCTCGGCCCTCCTCCGGCCCCCTAAACACCCTGGCCACGTTCTGCATGAGGACCTGCAATTGCGCCGCTAAATAATATAGCTCAAAGTCGGGTACAGCCATGCCCCCCTTGATCTTGGGGCGAAGCAGCGTGCTCAGCGCCACTCTACGGCGGCCATGCCCCCATAGGAAACCAATAATCATCGTCCTCAGGTCTCTAAAGATCCCCTGAGGAATCCAGATAGGCAACGTCCGGAAGTAATACAGGAAGCGGGGGAGCGCCACCATTTTTAAAAGAGCAATCCTACCCAGAACCGTCAGCGGGAGGGTCGACCAGAAGGCCATGCTGCCCCTCAGCGCCCGAACACACCGACCAATGTTGCCCTCCAATAGGTCCGCGGTCGCGTGGTAGATACGGACTCCCAGATAAGTGAAGCAAGATGGCTCCCAGACCACCCCCAGGTCGTGAGCAGGGCTGGGCGACTCCGCTCTCAGCGGAAACACACAGGTCTTCGCCCAGTTGACCTTAAGTCCCGACAGCCGGCCAAACTCCGACAACAGGTCCATCGCTCCGTCCAGGGCCCGCGCCGTGTCATCGAGGTATAGGAGTAGGTCGTCCGCATATAGCGATATGTGATGTTGCTGCCCGCCGCTGGCTATCCCCGCATATTTGTCACCCGACCTCACATGGACCGCCAAAGGCTTCATCGCCAGAGCAAACAATAGGGGGGAAAGGGAGCACCCCTGTCTCGTGCCTCTACCCACCGGGTATGCCGCAGACACCAGACCACCCAAACGCACCCGCGCCGTCGCCGAGGCATATAAGACCCTCGTCCACCGGCGGAACCCCTCGCCCATGCCAAACCTCTCCAGCACTCCATCCAAAAAGGTCCATTCCAAGCTATCAAAGGCCTTCTCGATGTCCACGGACAGGACCGCTTGGACCCCGTCCCCATCCAAGATGGCGTCCATTATCCCCACCAGGCGGCGAATATTCAGCGCCGTGCTCCTCGTGGGGATAAACTCAGCCTGATCCCTGTGCACCAGGCCCGTCATGTCTGGGGCCAGTCTGGTGGCTAATATCCGGCTCAGGATCTTGTAGTCCACCGTCAACATGGACAGCGGGCGATAGGACCTCACATCCGTTGCATCCCTGCCAGGCTTCAGGAGCGGCACAATCAAGGCCTCACGCATGGACCCCGGCAAGCCCCCTGCCTCAAAAGCTTCCGTGTACACCACCAGGAGCCTGGGGGCCAGACTGTCGACATACTGCTGATAAAATTCTATTGGTAACCCGTCCACCCCGGGCGTTTTATTACGAGCCATATGTTTAATGGCCACCCGTATTTCAGTGAGCGTGATCGGACCGCCCAACTCCTTCGCTTCCTCTTCGTCTAGGACCGGAAGCTGCCTCGCCCCTAGGTACTCCGCTATTTCCTGGACCTCCACTCCCAACTGACTCTGGTACAATTCCTGATAGTACACCCGAAAGCACTCCAACACCGCTGCCTGGGAATACACCATCTCCCCCCGTGCGTTGCAAATGCTAAGGATCGGGCAACCCCTAAGTTCCGGGTTACCAAGTCTGGCCAAGAGCGTGCCCACCTTGTCCCGTTCTGCATGCGCTCTAATGGCGTACTGCCTGTAGTCGTAACACCTCAACCGTTCCGTCTCGGTGGCGACCACTTCCTTCGCTTCCAACAACTGGGTCTGTAAGTCCGGGCTGGCCGGCCTGCGGCGCTCCAAATCTCTCAAAGTCTCTTCCGCTTTCATAAGTGCATTCAGCACAGTCGTGCGAGCATTCGAAAACCTACCCAGACACACCCCTCTCACCACCACTTTCATTGCATCCCTTTCAGTGGACCTACTCGTGGCCGTGCCCTCATTCTCGTCAAAGTAACGGCTGATGCCTTGCTGGACAGCGTCATTGAATACTGAGTCCTCCAGCGTCTCTGGCCGGAGCCGCCATGTTGGTATCGCTGAGCGCTCCCGCTGCCACTGGATGTGCACCAATAGGGGGTTGTGATCTGAGATGGTTCTAGCCAAGTACTCCGTATGAGGGATCAATGGGGCTAGGGACCCACTACAGAGCACCGAATCTATCCTCACATGCAGAGCGTGGAGAGCAGAGTAAAAGGAATAATCCCTGGTGTCTCTGTGCTGCTCCCGCCAAACATCCAGCAACCCCCATCTGTCCTGCCAGTCCTTCCTGTGCATGGCCAACTTGCGCACCGGGGAGTCTACCAGGGGGGGATGGGACCTATCCAGAGCCACATCCGTAATCGAGTTGAAGTCCCCCCCTAACACTATCGGGCCCGCCAGGAAAGAGGCCAAGGACCCAGAGAGGCCATCAAAATATCGAGCCTGATCAGTATTTGGCGCATACACACAACAGAGGACCACATCCCTTCCATACAGCCTCCCATCCACTGCTACGAACCTACCATCAGGGTCCACCACTTGATTCAGCACCTGGAACGGTATCCCCGCCCTCACCCAAATCAGCACCCCCCTGGCATATGCTGAGTAAGTGGTGCCGAACACCTGACCCCGCCATCTTTTTTGCAACGCAGCGCACTCTTTTTTAGACAGATGGGTTTCTTGTAGCATAGCAATCTGTACCCCTCTGCGCACCAGGTATGCGTGTACTTTGTGGCGTTTAACCATAGTTCGCAGCCCCCGGACATTCCACGTCAGGCATTTCAGGTTAGGTAATGTCCCCATACCAACATCGAGCAGTCCGATCCAAATAACAAAAGTTCACATCCCCTCCAAAGCAGTTGCCCCCCCCAGAACACACCCTGAACAAAAAAACACCCCAAACCCCACTCCCCGGGACAGAGCCTACGAACCCAATGTCAGCCCCAATCCAAACCTCGAACCAACTACCCATACTCCTACCCTGTGGTCTCCACCACAGTAGGCCTTAAGGGCCCAAGGGGGGTGAGTTATTGCCGACCCCAGCTAGCGGAGCCCGCACCCCGCGCCCTCATCCCCTACTGCGCACTCAGCCCCCCTCCCGGCAACCCACTCATCTCCATCAGGATACCGCCCTACCATTAGGTCTCGAGCAAGTCCCAACACAGTCTCAACCGCAAAATATTCCATCAGAGGTCTGGGGGGTCACCACCGGCCCCTTCGAGCTTTCCGCTTCTGAGAGGTCTTCTCCCGTTCTGCTGCCTTCTCCGCCCGAGTCCGTTTCCACCAGTTCACTGTTCTGTTGCGACCCCGTGATGGCCGCCGTCGCTGCGAGCGCATCTCTCTTTTCCGCAGCCATTTGAGCCTCCCGTTTCTCCCGCTGGCGCCTGTTGCGGGACCTGATGCGCTGCAATTGTCTGATCCGGGGTTGCTTAGGCTGATCTCGCCTACTTTTATGCGACCTGTCCGTCCCCGCTCTATACGACTCCAGCCATTGCCAAACTTCGTCCGGAGTCTGGAAAAAGTGCGTAGTCTCGTCCAGTATGACCCGCAGCTTGGCCGGGTAGAGCAAGGAATATTGGATGCCTTCCTCCCGGAGCTCCTTCTTCACCGCTTGGAACAATGCCCTGTTCTTCTGGACCGCCTGAGTGTAGTCCGGGAAGATCGTGACCTTGCTGTTTTCCACCTCATACGGGCCCGACATCCTAGCCCGCTGGATGAGGAGATTCCGGTCCTTATAGTGGAGGAGCCGCACCACCATCAGTCGGGGGGGGGGGGCGGCCAAGCCTTGGCGGGCGAGCAGGCACCCTGTGGGCTCGCTCCAGAGTAAAGATAGGAGTAAGCCCCTCCGGTGCCACCACTGTGCGAAACCAGGTTTCCATGTAGGCCACCGCATCCTCCCCCTCAATTCGTTCCGGCAGGCCTACGACCCACACGTTGTTTTGTCTATTGCGGCCTTCGGCATCCTCCGCCTGTCGTTCCAGCGAGTCCAACCGGGCCAATATGTCCGTGATCTTGTGTTCCGCGGTCACCACCGACGGCTTCAGGTCCAATAACAGCTGATCATGGTCCTTGACCCTATCCGCCAGCTTCGCGTGGTCCGCTCGCAATAGCCCCAGTCCCGTGGCCACTTGTATGATATCCTGGTGCAGCGCCTCCTTGGTCGAGGTGATCGCATCGAGTATGGCGTCTAGGCATCGGTGCAGCCGCTGCTCCTGGTCCAACTCCGGCGGGGGAATCTCACCAGTCCGAGACGATGCCGCCAGGTCCCCCTCAGCGCGCTCCTCGGCCACCAGCCCTCCAGCCGCTGCCATTTCAGGGTACTGCGTCACAGGCCAGCAAGCCCGTCCAGCTTCTGCACTCGTAGTCCGGCGCCAACTACCTGACGCTGAGCAGGGTCAAGTGCCGCCACCGATGCCCTCAGGACCAATGGCCAGCGTGGCGGGCACTGTTCAGCCGACCCCCTCGGAAGCCTGAGGGGGGAAGGAAGGAGATAGAGATGGCGGCCAGCGAGGGACCACAAAGTCCGGGCGGGGCGAGTCACTGTTCCCCGACCTCTGGATCTGGCGCCTCTGTCCCCGACGTCTCGATCTATCGGCTGCAGGGCCTCCCGCCAGTCGGCGACAACTTGGCTCAAAGTTGATGTCCGGGGCTGCCCGACCTCATCGACGCCATTTTCTTCTCACTCTCGGCAACACCTCGGCCGTCGCCCAACTCGGTCTCCTCGGGGCCAGCAGTCCCCCAACAACTTCCTGTCTGTGCCCGGCTGTCCCCTCACCCTTCAGAGGGCAGGAGCGTCGACCTCGGGTCGCCCAGGGTGCAAAAAGACAGGAGAATTAGCGGGATTCCGCGCGGAGCTGCGAGCTCACGCCGCCATCCCGATCGGCGTCCAAGCCACGCCCCATATGTGCAGGGTGGGAGGGATTAGCAGAGGGAGCTTGTGCACATGGGTATAGCTGCCAGTGGCGCAGCCAGTACAATACACAGGGACCCAGGGGTGTGAGAGGGCACAACTTCAGCAAACCCTTGAGCTCTGAAAGGCACCTAAGTAATCATTCTGGAGTTCCGAACGTGAACGAACCTTAAAGAAGACTTTAAATTATGTTTTTATCCTGCCACATTTGCTCCTCCTTTCAGAGGTCAAATGTCAGTCTAGTATTCTGACAAATTGCTGCTTATTCTTTCAACATGGAGACCGGTGTTTACTTGTCATTCACATACGGCTAAGTGTGAGAATTGTGTAAAGGCAACACGCAGACAATCTTGCTGGTGTGAAAGGAAAGACTGTATGATGTTGTTTTCTTCTTACACCACAACGTTTTAAAACCTATAAGTGAACAGTGTAAATATTTCAAAGTAAATAAACATTTGGGAAAGCAAAAATGAAGCATTTTTTTTTCTTATTCTGAATTGTAATGGAAACAGAGATTTTAATAGGATCAGGACAAATCAAAACACTTTACTTGGTGCTACATAAATGGCAATGCATACCTGACAAATGTTCGCTGAAACAAAATGTTCACATATTATTGTTTGTGCACTATATAGTTTTAGTAGTAAAACTGTATGTCTGTACACATTTCAATGGTAAATGTGCTGTCTGTTAATGCCAGTGGTTACCACTGCATACTTTAGTAATACATTTGTGACAGTGTGCTTCTAAATGCAACACTAGCTACATAAAACAGGTTACTAGGCACCTGCGAAATGGGCATGACACATTTGTGGAACTTGTTCTTTGTGTGATGCTTGGATTTTTCAGAATCCTTATGACTTCACTGTCTATTAGGACCAGAGGAGCTCTTACAACATTGGGAGTTGCTGCTAGCTACATCCAATTCCCTCAGGTACAGGAGCCAGACTCTGAGCAGCAGAATCTACTGAAGCACCTGTGGGGACACTGCAAAAGCCTTATTGAGCGTGTACTGAATGTCCAAGCACTGCGCATGCTCACTTTTGTAAATGTAGAGTACGCCATTCAGCCCTGGATACCTGATGCCACAGTGGTCAAAGAAGAAGTTGAGCCCATGCTGCTGGGTGCCTTCTGGAGATAAGACAGTCATAGGCGGAGGGCAAACTTTGGCAGTTAGTAAAAGAACTTAGACTTACTTAGGACAGAGAACTGGAACTAAGAAAATGAATGAATTAAGCATTGTTTGTTTCATTTTATGCTAAAAAATGCACAAATAACTTTAAAAAAACTTCTTGGTGTTGCGAACACACAATTCATCCTTAATAAAACCAGAAGTAACAATAGTTATACTTGAGAGACCCATGCAAACCTGCTACAATATCAGAAAACAAAATGTTGCTCCCCAGAGCGAGATGCTGAGAGGGGGGAACTAAAAGAACTGTTATACACAGCACTGTAGTCGATATGGATGTGCCAACAAATTAACAGGGAGAGCAGAGCTAAGGAATGAACAGTGGGAACATTTGGCAAGGAAATCATGCAAAGGATATTATATAAAATATGATAACGCTTCTTTAAAATACAAAAAAGTATTTTTCTTTGATAAGCATTTCACCTTAGTGCATCAGATTATATCACTACACTGAGCGGTGTTTACTAAAGGTGAAAAATACCATCAGTGAAATAAGAGACAAGTAAGTTATTGTGTGTAAGTTTTATGTGGGCTATATTCTTAACTGACAGGGAGCAAAAATATAGCCCATTAAGTCAAACATAAGAGAGATTTTTGTACAGCACACATCCTAATGTATTTCACGTTTTTCTCTCAATGAACAAAATAGCACGATAAAATATAAAAATTGCTTAGAATCACACAATTTCATCAAGTGGCCAAGCCAGGATCTGTCCCAGGTTTTCTGGTTTTACAATGTGTAATTCAGCCACTACATTGGTACCTGTTCTTGCTCCTGTTTGACATCAAAGTTTAATGCTTTGTCTTTCATTCTTGGTGCATGAGATTAGAGCATTAGGTAGCAGCAAAAGCCACAAGAAACCTCAGCCCTTTTTGGGCTTGAGGGCTCAAGAGGAGCTCGAGCTGAGCCAGAGCCTAGCTTGTGGCTCCAGCCTTGGGTGACTCACCCACTTCTATACTTTTTTTCTGACTATTCTTAGCCTGAAATAATCTTCAATGCTGTTGCCAGTTTGATTTCTGCTTTGTATGTGAAGATCTGGTACAAAAGGGGATGGTGATGAACGGAGCATCTGAACCAATCAAACACTCACACCCAGTCAACAGATCTGGGTTTAATCCATCACCGTTCTTTAGCCCACTCTGCCACCCCAGTTCAGACATGGCCATATGCAAATCAGTCTGACCCTGTGCCTCATGGGAACAGTACAGCCCGAACTGCCAAGCCATGCCTTCCCTGGACCGGAAACAATCTTCCGAGGACCGGTTTCTGGCATTTTAGCCATCTTCAGCCCTGCTTGCTTGAATCCAGTGGCAAAGTGAGCAAGGGACTCACGTCTGAGCATACCCTGCCAACTTATGGCAAATAAAGCGGTACAAAAAGGGGGGTGATGGACGGAGCATCTGAACCAATCAAACACTCACACCCAGTCAACAGATCTGGTGTTAATTCATCACCGTTCTTTAGCCCACTCTGCCACCCCAGTTCAGACATGGCCATATGCAAATCAGTCTGAGCCTGTGCCTCATGGGAAAAGTCCAGCCCGAACTGCCAAGCCATGCCTTCCCTGGACCGGAAACAAGCTTCCTAGGACCTTTTTTTAGCCTTACAGCCGTCTTCAGCCAGGCTTGCTTGAATCCAGTGGCAAAGTGAGCAAGGGACTCACATCTGAGCCCCTTGGATTAAACCCAGATCTGTTGACTGGGTATGAGTGTTTGATTGGTTCAGATGCTCCGTCCATCACCACCCCCTTTTGTACCGCTTTGTATGTGAAGATAGCTTGCACCGCTGATAACCATCTTGTACCTGTGCTGCATGTGAAGGGAACTTACATTGCTCCCAAATGCTCCAAATTGTATGTGTGTGTTTTCTCACAGTTTTGGACTGCTGCTGCAGATGCTGTCCATGTTCTCTGCATGTGAGGGCAGCTTGCATCATTTCTGATCAGGTAGGCATGTATTCTATGGATGTGAGGGAAGTGTATACTCCTGGCTGGCACTGTACCTGTTTTGTGTATTTTGTGTATGGAAATATCACAGTATGTTTGAGTCAAGTTTGTACACATGCACCCTAGTTACCCTAGTGCAGCTCCTTACACTTGTACTAAAGCTGAAATCCTGCTTGTTCGTTGTATCTAACAGAGGCATTAAATGGTGCTGAACAGTGCCACACTTGTTCCATGTTTTTAATAGAAGCTTCCAGTGGTCCTCCAATGCTGCATTTACTCCAAGCCTTTGGATGAAGCTTTCACTGGCCCTGCAGTACCACACGTGCTCCATGTCTTTGAAGGAGACTTGCACTGGTCCTGCAGTACCATAGTTGCCAGTGTCTTTCAGGGAAGATAGTAATATTCTTGGTCAGTGCTGTTTGTCTAATGCATGTGAAAAAAGGAGCCCCTGTGATCCTGCTCCCTATGCTCTATTTCTGTGTGTTTTAGGTAGGCCTGTGTGGTAAACTCCGCTCCATTTGCTGAGTTTTCCGCACTCCACAGAGCACACGGAGTTCTGAAAAACTCTGCTCTGCGTAGCGGATTGCAGTTTTTTTTCTCGCTCTTGCTCGGCAACGTCAAGCTGGCGAGCACGAGCGAGGAAAATCCACCTTCTGGTGAGCTTTCTCAATGTGGGCGGTCTGATTTCTCAACGCAAGCGGTCAGTGATGGTTGCCACTGCTCGCATTGAGAAACCTTCAGTTTGTGTTGAGAAAGCAGCCGCTTGAGTAGAAAATCTACTTGAGCGGCAGAAAATTATTAGCGCCCTCTTGCACTGCGCATGGTGCTGTTTGAGCTGATTTTACAGGGTGGGACAAACAACTGGGGCTTAAAAATCAACATGAATGGCATGACCAAATGCACTCCGCCAATTGCGGAACTCCGCGTAGTGGGGCTGAATTTTTTAGTCACTTTGCGAACTCTGTCCATGCCTAGTTTTAGGTTTGACCAAAAGACTGTTTTAGCTGTCTGACCATCCTCATATTTTCATGAAAATAATACATAATCTTTCTCAGAGAAAATGGGCTTTGGGTAAGCCCACTTCAGTTATTCATCAAACACAGTATCATTCACATATTAGTTCAGCTCTTCAAAACAGCATACTTACAACTGGGCGGTGGATCAGCTATCTTCAGCCATTGGCTTTGTTGCCGGTGTTTGCCTCTGTCTAGTAGATAACCTCTGGTCTTTAGGATGTCAGGCTGTCTGAGTAACAGTATTTTGCCTACCAATCTGTGTTGCTCTACATACAGAGGAATCCAACCTCTGTAGATATTTCTTTTAAGTTTATCTCCCAGCAGCTCATGCAAATGCAGGCTAGTGCTAATTAAGTAATGAGAGTACAAACAGGCACACTGCTATTAATACTGGACGCCAACTTTCTTATGCAGAAGAGCAGGCGTCACTGCTGCAAGCTTCAAAATTATGCCACCATCTTAAAATGGTATTATGCATACTCTGCATACATATTCTACTGTTACAAGATGGCAGACCAGTATGAAGCTTTACTTTTTAATTGTTTATTGAAGCACATGACCTCCACATTTGGATTACATTTAATTTGTTTTTCTGTATTTATTATAGCATCATCTTGTACTTAAAAGAAAACAATCACCTTGCTTTTTAGAAGGCCAGTGGGACTTTTTTGATGCCTAGACTCCTCCCCACAAAACTCCCCAGAGATCAGACTCACGTGGTCTGCAGTGCTAATCCAAGTGTGGCTAATGGGAGATTAGATAACATCTGTGGACATTCAGCCTTCGGTGTAGTTTACTCCAGACGCTTTATATTGTACTAGTGGCCCAGTGCACCAAATACTTAACCTGTGCCTCCTATGCTACGGTCTAATCAAACAATGTCTCTTCCTAGTAAGCTGTGCACCTGCATGTGAGCAGTGTACTTGTCTGAGTGCAGGATAGCTACCATGTTGACTAAGTGCACTGTCAGGGGTATGCCTGTGAGAATGTAGGATTAACATTGTTTTTTGTGAATGCAGGGTCAGTGGTCTACAGGTTCAAAGTTTTGCCTGTGTGAGTGCCGATTGAGGCATATTTCTATGTTAGTGCATTGTGAGGAATGTTCCAGTGTGAGGGTAACATTATGAATGTGGGGTCCCTGCACGTGTGTCTTTGTGTGCATGCACTTTACCTATTGGCTTTTGTAATGCTTGTTAGGGATATTGCTATGACATGCAGAAATACAGTGCAGAGAGTGCAAATACAATAGGGCCTCATTTATGAGAAGTGACGCATCGCTGCATGAAAGCAGCGATGCGTCACTTCTTAGTGGGCCCTCCTTGCGACATGATGGATGTGTCATATTTACTGTATGACGCATCATGTCTCAAGGAGTTACAGATACGTCAGTATTTCTGATGTATCTGTAGGCGCAAAAGTGACGCATTGCTGGAGTGTGTCACAAAAGTGACGCAACTCCGGCAATATGTCCTGTCACATGGGGCTTTCCCCATGTGAAAGGGCCTGCGTCAGTTTTACGCCTGCTGTGAGGCAGGCGTAAGATATTGATGCATTTACACCCTATAAGTGGCACAGTGAAATCTCGTAGATTTCACTGCGTCACTTCTATGAGGCTTACTTAAGTGGGAACGCCCACCCTGCATACAATATACCTGACACAGGTATATTGTAGCGCAGGGGTTCACAAAGTGACGCATCTGCTTAGATGCGTCACTTTGTAAATAGGGCGCAACAGGAGGCATGTTTTACGCCGCCGATGCGTCACAAAAAGTGACGCAACGCACAACTGTCGCAAAGCCTCATAAATAAGGCCCAATAGTGTGTTATGAGAAGGGCAGTGAGTTTTGATATGACAGATCCAGACTTTGTCGAAGGAGGTTGAGTAGTGTCACTGGCATCCAACAGACTGAGATGCCACTCTTCTGAGGGGACACAGTTACTATTCTTGCACTAGGGCCCATAGCAACCTAGCTATGCCAATGCTTGCGTTGGAAGGTCCAGCTGCCAAGGGCCGATAATGATGGGTCCCATTATCATCTCAGTGCAGAGCCCTATGGCAGACATGCGACGCTCAAATAATGGTGATGCACACTACAGTGCTGTCAGTACGGCAGTGAGTCTCAAGTAACCACCTCCCCTCTATTTAACACCTCAGCCGCACCCGGCCTTAGGGAAATGTGCGAAGGTCCTCAATCTATGCCGGGCCCTGTGGCTCATACAGTAGTGAGGAAGTGAAGAGGCACAAAGACCGTCCGAAAGGGATTACCTTCCTTCACAGAGGGGTTGAAGGTGAACAACAAGGTGCAAAGTCACATCGGCTGCATGCTGGAGTCAATGAAGCTCGTCTGGGGAGCTCACATGCAGTTACCACGCGCAGAAGCATAAGGCTCCTCACAGTGTATTCAGCAACACTTGCAGTGGTTTAAAAGATTCAGTGCTGAAGTGCAGATGCACAAAGTCCTTATTCTTGAATTAGCATTGCTTGTAGGGAGATCACAAGTGTAGCAATGAAGGGGCATATTATCAAGAAACAGCGTTAACATTATTGCCGCTTTAGCGACAGAAAACTGCTGCTAAAGCGGCGATAATGGTCTTGATAATATGCGCTTGTGAATTCCCATAGAAACCCATGTTCTGGTGTGAACATGGGCTTCTATGGGAATTCTCTACGGCATAATATCAAGTCCATTGTCGCCGCTTTAGCTGCAGTTTTCAGCCGCTAAAGCGGTGATAATGTTAACGCAGTGCTTGATAATATGCCCCTAAGTGTGGAGCCACAAAGGCAATACAAACGGATCGACATTGTTCGTATGAGGATCACATGTCGGGCTAAGCAGCAGTCTAACGCTTCCAGTCTTGACAGTCTTACCCCGATAGATCTCACAGCAATATTCTAGGAGGCTGGACCCAAGCTCTGGTTTACAAAGGTAGATTACCTGCATGCTAGTCAGCTGATCTTCTTCCCTTAGTGAGCTGTTGGGGTTTTGGTTCTTGTGTCAGGTAACAGGATGTGCAGAATTGGTAGACAATCCATTTGATTATGTAGGTTTGCAGCTTTGGACAAACTCTGGGCCTCAGGCTTTTGCTCAGAATTTGATCCTGTCAGGACACAGGCTGGCATGCTGGAACTGGCTTTGTCCAGGGTAGAGGAACACACAATAATCATCCTGCTCCTTTGAAGTGGATGTAATTTTTACCATTTACACATGAACATGGCGGTACCATGGTTTATATTACGAAGGGAAAAGGTGCAGCAAAGGGAGATAGAAAGCAAAAAGAGAGACATAAGCTCTGACTACCTGTAACCTAACATAACCCTCACCTCTGATGTACCCAAGCACTGCTCATACTCACCACTTACAATCATGTGGCCCAATGATGACTAACATAATGGATTTTCACAATGACATATGTCTAAAGAAACAATTCCCTTGGGTTCGCTCACTGTCTCAATCGTTTTCATTTATCCACATTCAATTATCACTAATCATACCATGCCCATGAAAAATACAATTGTTATCAATGCAAGCACCCCTCCGTCATAGAAGAACCTGAAATGTCTATTATCACAACGTATAAATGTACTATTAGATCAAATATCCATTAAAAACAACAAAAACAATCCAATTTATACATTAACACATTATCCACAATAATATTGTTGAAAAATTATACACAGTATACAAAGAGGGGAAGAGACTAAAATCAGTGATGTTGAACCTAATACATCGGACTGTTAATTCATAGGAATCTTTACACATATGTCAGAATCACATGGACCAGTCCTGACAAGTCGTTCCTTGAATTTAACTAGAAAAATTTGGCATCGACGCGTTTCAGTGTATTGCTCTATGTGCACCACCTTTGTCAAGATTAGTATTGCTCTATGTCTCTTTCTCAACCAATATTTTGCTTTGTATTGATCATAAAGCTTGAATAGTTCCGGGTGTTGGTCACTACGCAAAGGATTTCCAAATACTTTCTTGCAAGACAGCAACCATCTGTGTAAAACTACCAAGGACTGACCCACTGCGGGCGCACTTTTATGGTGTCCTTAACATGAACTGTTAACTTCCTGTTCGTGATCCTCCTGTCGTGATATGCAAGTCTTCAATCTATAAAGGGCTGAAATAATTCCCAAAGGTTCATGTTCTCTGTACAATACTGTCTGGTGATTCTTTACAAACTGAGAGTGATGTCCTGCGTAGCGTCCGTATTTCAAATCACTTGATTTGAAATACGGACACCACGCAGGACATCACTCGATCACGGCACAGGGTTCTCCGTATATGGGGACCGTAATTTGAGAAGGAGGAACCACCATATCGAGTGGCTTTCAGTTTGTAAAGAATCATCAGACAGCATTGTACAGAGAATGTGAACCTTTGGGAATTATTTCAGCCCTTTATAATTGTTTTATTAATGTTTTTAATGGATATTTGATCTAATAATACATTTATACGTTGTGATAATAGACATTTCAGGTTCTTCTATGACGGAGGGGTGCTTGCATTGATAACCATTGTATTTTTCATGGGCATGGTATGATTAATGATAATTGAATGTGGATGAATGAACACGATTGAGACAGTGAGCGAACCCAAGGGAATTGTTTCTTTAGACATTTGTTGGTACCATGTCCCTTGGATGTTTAGGCCATTCCCTTTTCTTTTACATTTTCACAATGACAACCAGTATTTAGTCTCCTAACTAGAATACTTGTAGAAAGAAAGTCATATACTCCACAAATATTTATCAGCTGCCACCAAACGTTGATCATATCATGAACTGTTCATGGGGATGGTAGTAACACATGAAAAAAGAGTACCACTTTGAATGTTCTTCTAAATCCCAGTAGAGTCTAGCTCTATCTTGGTGTGCAAAATCCAAAAACATGTTAAGCACCTGTCAGGGAATAATTGAAATGATTCTTCTGCATTGTAAAATAGAGTAGGTCAGCCAAAAGTAGAAAATGGGGAATAGGGTATCACATGGCCACTCTGTGCAAGGTGCCATCAACCCTACATTATCCATTCCAGCAGCCTGCCTCAATATCGTCCACTCACAAATAGTCCCAAGATGTCCTCCTCTAACACTTTGAGAATGATCTTTACTAACGCACATTGCCAAAGTGTCCTCAACACACACACACACATGCCCATCCCACACACACAAACACACACACACAGAATATTCTCTACTTTCTCACACCCCCAACCACATACACACATAGATCACATATCATCGTGCAATAGCCTCCTCTCCCATACATTCCTGGAATGCAAAGCTCACCTTTCTCCAAGAATATACTCTGCCAGGAATGTCCTCTAATCACACTCATTCCATCAATGTCCTTTACTTGCACGGACTCAAGAAATTTACAATCCTCACATTTTTCATTGTTCCATGGACTACTTCAAGACTAAAAGAAGATGTAAGTGTTACATGCTCAACTCAACCTGCCCCAGTCCATGATGCACCAGATTATGATGCAGCCAAGAAGAAAATGCTGCAGGTTCTTCAGGATCAGGAATTTCGACCCTCGCAATATAACTCCTTCCAGAATTATGAGCAGTTCATCTTTGACATTTTTGTATTTTTGATATTCACCATCACTGGTGAGAGGTCTAAGGTGTCAGTTCCATGACTAATGTGTGAATATATCTTTCAACTTTAGCATATCAATATCATGGCTCGTGGCAGTGATAATCTAGGGTAACGAAATGGCAGCTTGTGTGTTTGATTTTACAATGAAATTGATATAGGCTTCAGCCATCTTAGATGGAGTACCATGACCGTCTATAGGCACTCTGAAAAAATAGACAGCAGAGTTCTGATCCTTCCCTGAACAATGCACATTTTTATAATTGTACTCTTGTAGTTGTAGTCCCCATCGTTCAATGCGAGGAGGCATCTTGGCCTTTGGATTTGCAAATATAGTTAGGAATACATGGAAATGTTCACAAACCCATACCACAGCAAAACCTTCTTCTACAGGTTGTGAATAAGCACGTTCTGTTTGGGACAAACTCCTACTTGCATATGCCACAATATGCCTCCAGGCATTCCAATGTCCGATGTGCTTTCAAGGACATCACCTAACCCAACAGGGCTAGCATCGACAACAACCTCTGTATGAAGCTTCGGATTGAAATATGCCATTTCAGGGCGATTGTTTGATTTTCTTAAAACATTTCTCACATTCATGTGTCCAATGAAATGAAACATTCTTTTTCGCCAACTATCTCAATGGAGCCTTGTATATATATATGGAACAGTTGCTGGCCATGATAAGAAATGAAAGCACCATTGAAACACCTGATGAGGGGGGTCAGCATTTGACAGCGCTTGTACTTTAGCAGGATCAGGTGTCATACCCCAATCAGAAAAGATTTGGCCAAATCATCATCATCATAAAAACCTTTATTTCGATTCATAACAGAATCATAAAAGTGTACAGATTTAAACATTTCAACATAGATATCTTCATACATTTAATTTATCAACCACAATTTCTCGACATTTATTCCAACATAATAATTAAAGTCCATCATGGAGGTTAAAAGAAGCCCGTATAAAATGATAAAGTGCTTGTGCTACAGGTTCTTCATGTACTGCAATAAGAAGGTTCTACCCTAAATGGGTACCGACCACCTGAGTTCTAGTATATTACCATCGAGTAATCAAATAATTTCCCCACTAATGCTGCTCAATATCGTTTTCTAATGGTAAGTGCCAACCTAATAAAACTGAGCATAGCACTACATATGGCTGCACTAGACAGTGGCAACAGGTAGTCATATCCTTCTTTATAATTACATGGACGAATGTCCGATAAAACAGATTTAATAAACAGGTTCCTTGGATCTTTATACAATGTACAGAAAAGAACAAGATGCAAGGTACATTGTGAAGCTTTGTTATCAAAAGGGCAAGGGGGTAGCCTCTCACACCAGCCCCCCTGTTTAGGAAAAGTGAATAAAAAATGCAGAGTATCTAAACAAAATCTTGTCAGGTAAAACCGCCATTGTGTGTGCATAGTAAACGAGAGATAAAACTGATGCTGTAATTTACCCCTATGATGGGATGCTTGATTATTGTTTTTTAGCATACCCAAGGTGGTTCGATAAGCGTCTTTAATTATCGTCTTTGTATCCTTCTGGATAGATTTTGGGTTTTCATAAAAGTGACCCAAACCAATTTTGTGGAAAGTATCCCTCACATATAACAACCATGGGATCCGCATAGCATGATCAAGTTTAATGCAGTCTTGCAGAATTTTTTTAGTAAGCTTTAAATCTTCAGACTGCCAAATTTTCCCCCATAGAAGTAGAGGAGAGACATGAATAATATCACTCACAAAATCTATACCCATCTCAGTATGACAAAATATTTGAAGAACCAGTTGGGACTGATAATAGACGCTTTAAAAAAGTATTTTCCATGACTTGAATCTTTTTACAGTCTTGAGTCCCCCACACCCCCGCTTCATAGGTAACGACAGGCAAACATTTAGCTTTTTATAAGATCTTCAGTTCAGGAATCGGGTTTTGACCTAGTTTATTTGAAAAGCGAAAAAGGGCCTCTATAGAACGTGTTGTCGTTTGCACGCGGGCCGATATTAGTGGGTCCCAGCTCAGAGTTTTATTAAATAAATTCCCCAAGTAGTTAAAGTTTTCAACCTTTTCAATGGTCAAATTTTCTACCATATACCTACGGGATTTTGTCCCTTTCCGACCACAGACCATAGCAAAAGACTTTGTGAAATGAACCCTAAGATCCAAGTCCTGCATGAAATCTTTAAATGCGTTCAAACAAGATTGCATACTGTTAGGGGTTAGGGTCATTAACACAGTGTCATCAGCATAGGATAACAAAGGTATCTGTTTACTATTTACTTTAGGGAAATCTGAGCATTTTTCCAACAAATAACTTTCCAAACCATTCGTGTAAACTAGAAACAAAAAAGGGGCCAAAATGCAGCCCTGACGTACCCCTTCAGTTGATGGGATAGGTTTTGTCCAAATCATTTTTGCTTTGTCTTGTAGAATGTAGGAAGCTGGCTTTTTGTATAGTGGACCAAAAGTAGGTACATTGTGTAAAGAGTCCAGGCAAACCCCAACCGGTTTACAGAGGCACAAATGATAACCAAAATGCTCTCTTTTGTGGTAGTGTGGGCTTATCAGAGGGTAGTGCTAAGCTTTTATTGCACACACAAACACAATAAGCGAGACACACACTCAATAAAGAAATCCAACAAAAATTCATAAAAATAACACAGATTTTTATATGAATTTAGATACCAAGATCATTGGATTCAGATAAGTACTCTTCCTTTTATGTATTTTTACAGGTTTCAAAAGTTCACACAAAGTGCAATTTCTGGAGCGATAATGTTATCTTATGGGGGGAAAACATATACTGCATTCGGACACTTATCAGCAACTTACAGCACTCTTCTCCTGGACTTAAGTTGAGCCTGGAGCAAAGTCCAAGACCACACCAATATATTGAGGCGGTCGGGTGCAGAGGTGTGTTTCGGCGCCGGGTGCCCCATTCACTTCAACGAAAAGAGGATGCAAGCTCATACTGGGGGGTAGGTCCATGTGAACCACAAAGGGGCTCAGTCTTTGAGATGAGTGGACATGTAGGGAACACCATTGGTCCACTTCTCCTCGGGTTGTGGGGCTCGGGTGCAGTTTTTCCAAAAGAAGGACAGAATATGGCTGACCAAGGTTCAGCACATCAATTCCCAGGTAGAGATAAACAATTAGAGAGTCTGTGCAACTACTTCCAGAGCTCGCCGCACTTCCACTCCACAGGAAACTAGATAAGCAAATTTGTGTAAGAGGGAAGCTGCACCAGATCTGCCAATGTACTCCAAGGTTCTATAAGTTAAAGAGAATCCTCAAACAATAAATATTGACTAGCCAATCCACTGAGGAAGAGGATCAGAAGCCAATCACAATCAGACTTGGGCCACTACCACAAATTATGAGTTTGGATTGTTGAGCAATACTACAGAATCTACAAGTACACTATATTTATTGTTTTAGGATTCTCTTTAACTTATATGACCTTGGAGTACATTGGCTCAAGCATACAGGCCGGTCGGGCCTGGATTAAAATAGTCAAGCCCTGATGAAGTTCCAGCTGTGGAACGAAACGTGTTGGCTGATGTCCAATTTTTAACTTCAACAACATTAAAGATACTTTGGATATACTTGGAGTTTACTGACTTTGTTCTGGTGCACCTTCCCTCTTACACAACTCGGGTGCAGTTGTGTCTTTAGTCGCCGGGTCCGTGCAGCAGGAGACACTTGCACAAAGAGGCTGGATGCGGCAACTGGGACTCCAGTATAGGCAAACTCAAGGGTGGGATTAGCCTTTGAAGTTCACAGGACCCCATTGGCACCGCCACCTTCCACGGACTCAGACAGTGGGGGGCAGGTGCAGAGGTGAGTGAGGTGTCGGGTAGTGGCAGTCGGAGGCTCACTTTTTGTCTTGGTTCTGCAGAAAAGGCCAAACAGGACGTGTGGGCCACTCTCGATGTACATCTCACTGTTCTTGAAGTCCCTCAACATGCAGGTTGGTTTTACTCTGTGTTGTTGTTCCAGCTGGGCGCAAATCACCTTGGTTGCTGCAAGGGGTCCTGCAATGCAGATATTGGTACTGTGCAGCTCAGGTCGGTCTTGGCATCCCCACACTTAGTTGGAGGACAGATCTGACCTGTGGGAGCATGGTAACCTCTTCCTGGATGGCTGCAGTGAAAGTAGTCCTGGTAAGTGGCAAGACGGTAAACCAGACCTCGCTTCTTTGGTGCCTGCGGCTGCATGGGAATAGCTCCTCCACTCCAAGTGAGTTTTCTGGTGAAATGCTACGCACTGGCAGCCCTCCGGGTTTCTTGAAGTCTGCGAAGCAGCAGTACGAGTCCATTTCTCCAAAAGAGATGGGGGCAGCAGGCAGCCCGGCAGGGTAGGCGCTCAGTCATTTGTTGCTCCTTTGTTCATGTTTCAGCAATCTTCTTTATCCAGTCCTTCTTTGTGTTGGTCAAATCTGCAGTACGGGCATCAGAGGTGCCACCTAAATACTGTATTTAGGAGTGTTACAGGGAGTGTGATGTATTAGCCAATGAGCTCCCACTATATGACTACTTCCTGTGGGAAGTGGGCATAACCCTGACCCAAATGACCTAATTCCACAAAAAACCAAGATGGTGAAATTTTCCTAGTCATGTTCACTTCAGGTAGCCCACCTTAGGGGTGATACTAGCCTGAAGGTGAACATGCCTCCGGTCTAGCTAATTTTTCCACCTGTCCTGGTGCTAAATGGGCACTGTGCAGATGGTGGTGTTTCCCCTGCCCGGGGGAAGCTAGGGTCACGTCTCAAAGGCGGTGGAAGCCTTTGAAACCTCTTGCCTTAATATGTTGATTCATTGGCTATCCTGCTTGGAGGACGTGCTAACACCTCCTGCCAGAGCAGGAATTGTTTCTGACCTCAGGGAGAGTGGGCTCTCACCTCGAGGGGGTCATAAATACGTCTGTGGTGGCAGGGTGGACAGGACCAGTCAGCTAATACACTAGTGGTCGGTAGGTTTTCAGGGGATACCTCTAAGATTCCCTCTGGGTGCCTGTAGTAATAAATACATCACAGGAATCAGTATGGGTTATTAATATTAGGTGCTTGATACCAAACACCATAGGTATCAGTGACGCCATTAAGTAGCTGGGAAACTCGTTTTCAACAGTACCCAGTACCTTCCTTAAAATGGCTTCCCTGTTCACTTGGACTCTCAGCAATGGAACTGGTCAGCACAGGGGCATATTTGCTCATGCATATATGTCCTCAAATGTAATACAATGCACCATGCCTTAGGGCTGTAAGGCCTGCTGTAGGGGTGACTTACAAATATGACATGCAGTGTTAGGGAACATGGCACACAGGGAGTGTGCCATGTCGTGTTTTCACTTTTTAGAGCACCTTGTAACTCATTCTGCAGTGGCAGTCTGCATGAGTTTGGTGCTGTGTCCCTTAGAGTAAAAAGAACAATTGATGGACAGAATGCTGATCAATGTCAAACATTCACCCCAGTACAGAGATCTGGGCTAAATCCATTGATTTGGTGCTCCCCATGCAATTCCAGTTTAGACCCAGACATATGCAAATCAGTCTTGACCCTGTTCCCCATGGGAACAGTCCAACCCGAACTGCCAGGCCAGGTTCTCCCTGGGCTGGAAACAAGCATCATAGGACCGGTTTTGGGGCATCACCCCTCATCAGCCAAGCTAGCTTGACTCCAGTGGCATGGAGAGCTTAGGACCCACATCTTGGCATACCCATCCCATTTAAGGTGACTAATGCACAAAGAACAATTGATGGAAAAAATGATGATCAATTTCAAACATTCACCCCAGTACAGATCTGGGCATAAATCCATTGTTTGTGTGCTCTCCATGCCATTCCCTTAGAACTGAACTGGGGTGGCTGAGTGAGCTAAAGAAGGGTGATGGATTAAACCCAGATCAGTTGACTGGGGGTGAGTGTTTGATTTGCTCAAACGCTCCGTCCATCATCTCCTTTTGTATCGCTTTGTTCGCCCTAAGTTGGCAGGGTATGCTCAGATGTGAGTCCCTTGCTCACTTGGCCACTGGATTCAAGATAGCCTGGCTGATGAGGATTATGAATCCGAAACCGGTCCCAGAATGCTTGTTTCCGGTCCAGGGAAGACATGGCTTGGCAGTTCGGGCTGGACTGTTCCCATGAAGCACAGGGTCAGACTGATTTGCATATGGCCATGTCTGAACTGGGGTGGCTGAGTGAGCTAAAAAAGGGTGATGGATTAAACCCAGATCAGTTGACTGGGGGTGAGTGTTTGATTTGCTCAAACACTCCGTCCATCATCTCCTTTTGTATTTCCTTAGAGTGGCACAAGATATGCTGCAGCTCTTAAGGACCCTCTTTAGTACCTATGCCCTAGGTACCAGGGGTGCCACTTACTAGGGGCTTACAGAGGTATTAAAGGTCTGGCCAATTGGGGATCAATTGACCAGTTACCCTCTTTTGTGAAAAGAACACTAGCACTGGGGACCTGTTTATCATGAACCCAGTCCACTCCAGTTAAAGTTGCATCAAACACCAGGCAAAACGTGGGGGAACGGCTACAAAAATAACAGTTTCCTACATGGAACTCACATTTATCTGCATTCAAAGTCAAACCTGTATCCACAAGTAAATGACATACTTATGTGAGAGCTCTATTGTTCTCTTTTTGTGTAGCTCCAAAAACTAATGTCATCGCTATAATTGAATGCATTCATGACAGGCTGTATGATTCATCAAATGACATCTTGAAAAAGTTCTGCAGCTGATGGCATACCAAAACTTAATATTTTGTGATCGAAAGAGACAAACATGTGTAGAAGACGTTGTAATGTACCTGCAGTTTTCTTCAAGTTCCAACTGATTATAGCCTTTATTCAAATCAAGGCAAGAGAAGACTTTTGCACCATTTAATTGAGTTATCTTGTCCGCGATGTGTGGACCTGGATGTAGTTCTCGTACAGTTGCCTTGTTTGCCTGACGCATGTCAACGCTTATGCGTACAGCTTCTACATTGTCCTTTTTGGGCACTATCACTATGGGAGAAACCCATGGCATGGGAACAGTAGACTGCTCAATGATATCATGTTTAAGTAGTGATTAAAGTTATTTTACAACAGCGTCTTGTAAATGAAAAGCAACTTGTCTATTCCTTTGAGCAAGAGGATGGATGTCCCCATTAATATGCAGCTTTACTTTCATAGTCTTAAGCTTTCCTAAACCATGAAATAATGAAGGGAATTAACTTACTATTTTGTGGTGAGCAAACATATTGTAGTTTATGGGAATCAGTCCCATATCAGCAGCTGTGCTGAAACTGAGTAGACAGGCACTTGCCGCTGTACCTTGAAGCACGTGGATGGGTGCTTGCACCTTCTTTTTCTTGTGTTTCATTGTTGCTACAAATGAATTTTGATTCCTTTTAAGGGCGTTGATGCAGCCCATGTATACATCTTGGTGTTCAATGGCGTACATTTCGGTAATGGGGACAATTCATTATATTTCTCTTCAGGGATAATGTTTATCGAAGCACCACTGTCTATGATGAAAGGTATCAAACAACTATTTCGTTTCAGTGTAATCTCCAGACAATGTTTTAATTACTATAGTGCTTTAGCATGTCGACTTCTCCTTGACTGTCATTTTTCTTCACATGTTGCTAGTGCTACATGTATTAAACAAACAGTATCCCAACAGGTATCAATCGATCAGGCAATTAAACAGGGTATGCAAAAACATTATGAAGAACAGAAACAAGAGACTCAATATATCCATTGGTATGTGCCATTGGCATCAAATTTATGCAAACCAATTAGAAGAAACAGTATTATCAGCACTGGAAGTTAAAATATTACAACCCAAGTTGTCATTGGTGCAGACAAAGTGCAAGTGATGTGCACAACAGCGACGCAAGTGGCAAACGTGCTCAGCGTGAACGGCGCAAGAATTACAAGTGTACAATATTTACAGTGGTGGAATACAATGTGACTAGATCCATGAGAGGAACTGAACGTATTGACTTTTAAGGGTCGTCACAATGTAGGTAGCGCCTTATTAATGGGCTGGGGAGTCGACGACGTTTCGATCCAATCAAGTTAGGATCATCTTCAGGACAGTGTTGTCAGATGAAGCAGTGCTGTCTAATATCAGGAGTAGTTCCCAGGTGTCAACTCAAACAATTATAGAGGGGAACTGAAACCTGGAAAGCGTCTGTAGTCCCTTGTAAAGTTGCTAGTGCTACATGTGCACACTTTTCTGAAGGTAAACATTGACATGGCACAACCATCTTCTTCACTTTCACTTGATACTGATGTAGAACTGTTTGCCTATGATTTAGATGACAATTGACTTTGTTTAGTGTTAATTTGTCTTAGCTGATGTTGCTGCTTGGCCTTGTGGGTGCGCGTCGAACATTGCTTCTGAGACATTTAAGCGGCCACTTTGTCTTCGCACCGTGACACACTTGCTTTCTCCTTGGCTTTGCAAACCATCGCAAAATGATTCTCCTTGCTATAGCCTGTACATGTCTGTCCAATGGCAGGGCATTTATCTTCGCATGGAAACGAAAATCGACAACTAAAACACAACTTCTTTTTACGTGTTGACATCAACTTGTGACTTCCAGTCTTTGTCTTTGGCTTACTTTTCACACTCATAACTGACTCATTCTGGGTACTTCCAGCCTCCATGTCATCAGTATGTCTATTGGCATGCTCTTCCCCACTGACAGCCATTAACACTCGCTCCTGACTAAGAGCTTTTCTCAGCATTCGTCGTCTGAATGAAACTGACAAGCATCCATCAATACCTCTATGATGTCTGGCTTCTTCATCATTAAATGAATTTATCTTACAATGTTTGAAGAGTGTGTCATGTCTCTCCACACATTAATTGATGGTTTCGCCATCTTCCTGTTGTTCTTGACAGAAAATGGATCTTTCAAAATCTAAATTAGGCATTGGATTCAACTTGAGATTCAAAGTTTCTTTAAACTGACGGTATGAGATTTCTTTATCACTTTGTAGCCTCTTCCTATGACCCGTTTTACACCATCACCAGCAAGATTTTTAAGGCATTTGATCATCTTTTTGTTATCAGTCAAGTGCATCAGTGAAATCCTCAAATGGGTCTATCCACACAATCCAACTATCACCAATATTTTGATTTTTGGCGGTATCGAACGGTGGTGGTTGTTTCAGGAACGCAGCAGCATTGTACACCAGTGCGGAACTTAATGACATTACTGGTGGATCAGAGTGACTTTGTTTAGGCAACTCATCTGTGAGACCATGCAACGTTCTTGCCTCTGGGTTATCTTTAATGGGATCACTGACATAATATCAATTACCATAATATCCCCATGCACAAATATCGACACTAAAATATCGATGTCCAAATATCGACATCCTAGCTTTAGAATGTAAAGTACAAAAATATCGCAGAAATAATATAGATGTAAAAAATATCGAAGTACACAATATCGTTTTTATATATAAAAATAGTGCTAAATAAATTAAATAAAACGAACTTAAAAAAATTATTTAGATGTAATGAACATTTTAACAAATGTAATAAATAAATGTAATTTAAAAATGTAAACATACATAAAATGTAATATATACATGTATATTTACTTTAAAACAATTAATAAACTAATAATTTTAATTTATTTTAAAATGTTATAAATAAATAAAAATGTACAAATATATATATATATATATATATATGTGATCAAGCCTGCAGGACAGGCGAAACGCGTCCGAGGGGCTGACTTGAATAAAAGAATTTTGGCCAGCACATGGTATCGTCTAGCGTGGTGTTTCGCTGCGCATTTGAAAATTAATATATATATATATATATATATATATATATATATACATACCTATAATGTAAAATCTAATAAAAACATTATATCACAAATTAAAACATTAAAATATTTAATAATTTTTAAACTCACATTTTGCTCTCCATTGAGTGCACAAGTAGGGAACGTGTTGGATATCAGATTGGTAAAAAATACTTTTCCCACTCCAGTGAGTGCAACATTAGAGAAAGTGTTGGGTAGCGTAGGGGTACAAATTACTAGTACCACTCCAGTAAGTGCAACAGTAGGGAAAGTGTTGAATAGCAGAGGCGTAAGAAAGTACTATTCTCACTCCAGTGAATGCAACAGTAGGGAACGTGTTGGATAGCGGAGAGGTAAAAATTACTATTCCCACTCCAGTGAGTGCAACAGTAGGGAAAGTGTTGGATAGCGGAGGGGTAAAAATTACTATTCCCACTCCAGTGTTTGCAACAGTAGGGAAAGTGTTGAATAGCAGAGGCGTAAAAAAGTACTATTCTCACTCCAGTGAATGCAACAGTAGGGAACGTGTTGGATAGCGGAGAGGTAAAAATTACTATTCCCACTCCAGTGAGTGCAACAGTAGGGAAAGTGTTGGATAGCGGAGGGGTAAAAATTACTATTCCCACTCCAGTGTTTACAACAGTAGGGAACGTGTTGGATAGCGGAGGGGTAAAAATTACTATTCCCACTCCAGTGATTGCAACAGTAGGGAAAGTGTTGGATAGCGGAGAGGAAAAAATTATCATTCAAACTCCAAGGAGGGCAACAGTAGGGTAAGTGTTGGATAGCAGAGAGGTAAAAATTAATGTTCCCAATCCAGTGACTGCAACAGTAGGGAAACTGTTGGATAGCAGAAGGGTAAAAATTACTATTCCCAGTCCAATGAATGCAACAGTAGGGAAAGTGTTGGATAGCGTAGGAGTAACAATTACTATTCCCACTCCAGTAAGTGCAACAATAGGGAAAGTGTTGGATAGCGGAGAGTTACAAATTACTATTCCCACTCCAGTGAGTGCAACAGTAGGGAAAGTGTTGGATAGCGTAGGGGTAAAACTTACTATTCCCACTGATAGAGCGCGCAGGTCACCCAGCTAGGAAATTTTTACTAATACTCACCTGGGCCCATAATTTCAAAGTATATTTTAACAACTCTTTGGTAACTCGCGCTCTACTATCAGTGTACCTTGAGATTTCTATACTTCTGATTCCTATATCTATAACCTAGCAGAATAGATACTAGGAACCTAAACACATGGGATCAGGGAGTTGAGTTATAGATTAGATAGTCAAAACATTCCTAAACATTTCAATATTTTAAAAAAACCACAGACTCTGGGTAGGTTCAAAACTTTATCTAATCATCATCATCATATGTCATGAGCATCAAATTGAAGCAAATTAAACTATCTATAATCAAAATCATAAGCAACGTATAACTATGCAAGAGATAGATTATGCTAAGCATTTAAGAACTTTGAATAAAGGGAAGGTAAGAACAGGGAACATGCTATATTTAGATAACAATCTTTCACAACATTGATTAAAGGAGGGTAAAGAAAGGGAACATGCTGAACCCAAGGACTTTTGCAATAAAAAGCAGCAGTTTAGAGAAGAAATTCAAGACTTTATTTTAGCTCAATACTATAGGGTAGGTAAGATTTGGAACATACTATTAAATTCAGCTTATCTCCTAAAGGGAGGGTAAGATATGGAACATATAGAAACGATTCAGCATTTACTATAGGTAGGGAGAAAAATGGAACATACTAATTGTCAGAAAAATACATGATTATCTCATTTACCAAGTGACAAGGGAAGAAAAAGGTACATATACAATTAGGCTAAGCAATATTCGAGAATTTTGGAATGCAGATATAGATAAGCAATCACCCACACAGACTTTATATTTACCTACCATAGAGAGAAGGGTCAGTTGGAAAAGAAGGGTAGAACCCCAAGGACTTAGGTGCCAGTAGGCGCGCAGGTGCAGCTCATGGACAGTCAGGACAGGACAACCCCAGAATTTGGATCAGGACCAGGTTCACCAAAGGGTACGACCAACACCTGCAGCTTCGGTTGCAACGCCTGCGCTACTCCCTCTCTGCAAGGAATCTGCCGATAACACCGATTGGGTTCTCAAGCCTCCCAGCAAAGTGCTTCGCCAGCACTTTCAATTTCCAAAACCCCGAATGGGTTTCTCGAACCTCCCAACAGAGTGCTCCACAGCTCTCTGTTTCAGTCACCTATAGAGTGCGTTGGGTCAGTGACAGGTCAGCTATTCGGACAAGTCGGACAATTTCTCTAGCTAAACCTATGCTAGTTATACTGTTTTTCGGGTCAGTGTCCAACCCCCAAATGTTGCGAGTCTAAGGATTCCCAATTTTGATTGGACAAAGGAGGAGGTTAAGTCACCACACCACCTAAATTTTAGACTTTCTCAGGCTTAATATTCAATTTCTGTACCCGCCCCATAAATCCCAGGTTCTCATGACATATTCTTTCGTATAACTATAAATGTTCTCTTTACAAAAACATTGTATTTATTTAGAGTTCGTGAGGTGAGGTTCCCAGGAGCATCTTCTCAGTCAATCAGCTCCTTGGCAGCTTTTCAAAGTTCATCTGCTCTGGAGACTCGCAGATCTCGCGCAGACGCAGTTTCATTCAAAATGGAACACAGCGTTACAGAAAAAGGCCAAGTTTCGAAGTGTACATGAAATGGAAAAGAAACAGTTTTAAACATAGAAAAAATTATTTCACTGTATACAATGAATTTCTATACTTCACCCTTCGCTTTATATTAACTATAGCATTATTGATTATGCAGAACGGACAGCTTTGAGAAAGCGGCAATGCAAGCTTTGAGCATGTGAGAACACAGAGCAGCCATCTTAGTTTAATTGCGCATGTGCAACTGTTTTCCCACCAAGACATTGAATATGTCACGTCACATGGTTATGACCGACGCATGCGCAGTCTAAATTCCCGCGTAGCAGCGGCCATTTTAATATGCAAGCGTATTAGGTTAATAAACACATAAGCAAGCTTCACTTGGTCACCACGTTTAATGAAAAATGTGCAAAATTAGTAAAACGAACATGTTGGTTACTTTATTAACGTTATGTGAGTTTCATGAGTACAAGCCAGTCTCTTAACATGCGAATCCTTGCTCCATCACCACTCCAGTGAGTGCAACAGTAGGGAAAGTGTTGGATAGCGGAGGGGTAAAAATTACTATTCCCACTCCAATGATTGCACATATAAAATAGAACAAGATTAACCCTGCCACACAGATATAAGGGGTCCTATTACAGGATCCAATCAGTAAACAAATCTGACATCCTGAAAGAGAAATTGCTACATCGAGGATACCCTTACAAACTTGTGAAGGATTCCTTTAAAAGGGCGAGATATCTAAATAGGAACATCATGTTTCAACCCAAGCCCATTGACAAAAAAGACAACTTAGAATGCTTTACTCGGCATTCTAATCTCAATCACAAAATCCGCCAAGCCATCAAGTCCAGTTGGCACTTGCTGAATCTAGAGAAAAACAGAACTCCCATCAATCGACCTATTTTTGCCTTAGACGGAACAAGAACCTCAAAAACTTTTTAGTAAGAGGAAAGTTGCCAGAAGAGTCACAGGGCACGTTGACTGCCATAACTAACTTTAAACCTATTTATGGCAATCACTGATGTGGCACCTGCCACGCAGGCCCCCAAGCGATAACTGGAGAGACCATAAAAACAAAGGAACGCACTATATGTATAGCGTGAAACAAAAGAATGACCAATTGCCGATCATCTAACATCATCTATGTGATCCTATGTCCCTGTGATCTCCCCTATGTTGGGGAAACAGGACGAGAATGTCGCACCAGAATAGGGGAACATAAATGCAACATTCGAAATAAAAAAACATCGGCCCCTATAGTGACCCACTGGCTCGAGCAATCACATTGTGAGACTGATCTAAGGTGGTTCATCCTGGAAAAAATCCAAGCCAAACCAGGCATAGATCCGGTCAACCTCCGCAAAAAACAGGAGGTATTTTGGATTTTTATGCTGGATTCTGTGACCAAGGGTTTGAATGAAGACTGCCCATGGCAAAATGCTATTATGTAAAAAAACACTACGGAGCTATATCTAAAAAAACTCAAAAAATCCCCCCCTCCTCCTTTCCCTTTTCTTCTCCTTCCCCCCCCCCTTTCCCCCCCCCTCCTTTCAACCTAAAGTGACCTTTGGTGTTGACATCCCTAGAGAACGCTTTTATTAGAGATCTGTCCACCTAATTAGACCTGTGAATATCTCTCTCACGAACCAACTACTCTATCTCTGGAGTTAAAAGTGGTATGCCTATTTTATCCTACGGGATTGATATCGTGGCCCTTTATACCGGGCTTATTGTCCAAAACGGTGTTGGTCTATACTGGTAAAACCCAGCCCGCTGCTATGTAGACGGTACTTTGATTTCCTCTATTAGAAGACCTTTTTTAGCCCTAAACATCGGCTTTCCAGTCCAAGATGGCGCTTGTCGAATAAGCTAAAAGCTCAGTCCGTCTTTTCCTTCTCCTTCACGCCTAAGATGGCGCTTGTTTTAACAAGTCAGAAACATAGTCCGTCTTCCCCTTCACGCATTTCCCACCAGGTGAATGCTATTCCGACAGCGGGATCTCCCCTATATAAACGGAGTTGTTCTGTGACCCATTGTCACCTTTGATCCGGCTGTACGAGGACGCTACCGGTGCCCTGCTGCGTGGAAGGAACCGTATGTTTAAAGAGTAAGGTAAGCCTTGAGCGAGACATCTATTTAGGAAACTCATTGCGTTCTTCTCCTTCTTTTTTTAAAACAAAGGCGTAGATTTCGCCAAACCCTGAATCTTAATGGTCAAAACCTTTAACTCTTACAGAAACCCCATACTCCCTAGAGCTTCACGAGGGAGCATCTATCCTGAAGCTTGACCCCTGGACCCCTTTTCGGAAACCTGATACGCAAAAATGGCTCCCTGACAGACCAACTTACCACGTTGAGGCAGGTGATTATTTTACTAACGATGTATTTGCTGTAGCTTGCCTTATGAATCCTTAGCCGGATTGATTCTGATAGACCGTACATATTCTCATTTTGTTGTCTGCAGACAAAACTTAACTCATGACCTACTGAATTTTTAAAAAATCGAGGCTGAATTTTTTATCATCTACTGACTCCACGCAGCGTCTAAATAAAGCTTTCTCCAGCCGCAGAATCCCATTAGAGGCTCAGACTCCTCTATTCCTAAGGTAAACTTATCGACTCCCTGTCTTTGAACTACCCGTCGATCCCCCCTCAAATCTCCTAAAATCGACACATGGGGTATACTTACTATCTCTCCTTTTATCCCATTAGACTATCAGTGATTCGAGACCTATTGAGCCATGAACGACGAGAGTGATAATATTGTGATCCCATCTTAGGTAATTTTTTGAATAGCATGTCTAAGGGAAACTGTACCATATGCTCCTTAGAAAATTTAGACCCAGTTATGAAACCTTTAGAAATTCTTTGAACTACTGTGTAAAAAATATCCAGGTCATGCTGCCCTATTGCACTTTCCCATGACCCTAAAACACTTCGGACCCTTTGGGTATGACTTTTGCAAGAAATACCTAGGTCATGTATGCTGTATCGCATCTTCCCATGATTTTAAAACACCCCAGATCTCCTTGGGTATAACTACGTTTGTTTAACCCCTTCGATGCTCATGACGAGCTCAGCTCGTCATGAGGCACAGTGGAGCTGTGCTGATGACGAGCTGAGCTCGTCATGAACAAGGGGCTTTTAAATAATTCAGCACTGGAGGAAAATTGCTCTAGCAGCCAAGGTGTTAATATGCCTGGGTCCCCTTTTAGCCTTCCAACATACAAGGGCCTTATAAATATGTTAGATGTTTTTGAGCACTATTGTCTTTTTGCCCATTTAAATACACCTTTTCTTAGTATAATTCACAAGTGCCACCCCAATGAGTTAGAATGAATGGATTATATGATTGATAGTTTTTATACTTGAATGAATGTGGATGTGTCCACCCTAAACCTAGGTCTAAAAAATGACCTCGTGCTTCCCTATCCTAGGGAAGTCTGATCTGTGAGGAGTGATCCTCTTGATTAACAGAGCCGTGACTGAACCACTAGTTTAAATTAAATGATAAATCGGAAAATAAAAGCAAAATGTTGATTATCTATGTGCATTGTATCAAATGTATTATCCATAAGATATTGAGAACTGTTTTTTTATTCACAGCCTATGTGTTCCCTTCCCTGACTGTACACTCCTGCCCTGAAGAAGGTGCTGCCTAATAGGGTCAACACCGAAACGCTCGTCGGCGCTACGTAGTGGACGGCAACTTCTGGGTCCCCATAAAAATCTTTTCCCACTAGTTTTGTCCGCTCCGTCCACCTTCAACCTATGCAACTATTTTACACCTGTTGTTGAAGGCACGGTTGTACTTGTTTGTGAGTAAATTTGAATGAATGAGGAAGTGAATGAGTATTCTGAGTGATGATGTATATATAACAAAAAAAAATCTTTTGGAGTGCTTGGGAATGTGAGGAACTTTTTTGTGTACTGTATCTAATTTCCCCTTATCTTGAATGAAATGTGTCCTTCTCCTAGATGTAATCATTTTTATATGAACTATGTATCAACAGTATTTCTAATTAAAAATCGCACTGTGAAAAGACAAATCATCTTTTAAGAAAAAAATAAAAATATCATGTACTAAAAAAAGAGGAATGGTGAAGTCTATGGCTCTGGTTTTCATGTTCACCCCATTTGTTTACTGATTGGATCCTGTAATAGGACCCCTTATATCTGTGTGGCAGGGTTAATCTTGTTCTATTTTATATGTGTTGATTTCCACTTTTTCCTGCCCACCATCAAAAAAAGCCCCTGGGGAACCCCCTTCTATTAAATACACTCCAATGATTGCAACAGTAGGGAAAGTGTTGAATAGCGGAGGGGTAAAAATTACTATTCCCACTCCAGTGATTGCAACTGTAGGGAAAGTTTTGGAAAGCGGAGAGGTAAAAATTATTATTCCAACTTCAGTGAGTGCAACAGTAGGACAACTGTTGGATAGCGTAGGGGTAAAAATTACTATTCCCACTCCAGTAAGTGCAACAGTAGGGAAAGTGTTCAATAGCGGAGAGGTAAAAATTTATGTTCCCACTCCAGTGACTACATTAGTAGGGAAAGTGTTTGATAGCGGTGGAGTAAAAATTACTGTTCCCACTCCAGTAAGTGCAAAAGTAGGGAAAGTGTTCAATAGCGAGAGGTAAAAATGAATGTTCCCACTCCAGTAAGTGCAACAATAGGGAAAGTGTTGGATAGCGGAGAGTTACAAATTACTATTCCCACTCCAGTGAGTGCAACAGGAGGGAAAGAGTTGGATAGCGCAGGGGTAAAACTTACTATTCCCACTCCAGTGAGTGCAACAGTAGGGAAAATGTTAGCTAGTGTAGGGGTTAAAATTACTATTCCCACTCCAGTAAATGCAACAGCAGGGAAAGTGTTGGATGACAGAGAGGTAAAAATTACTATTCCCACACCAGTGAGTGCAATAGTAGGAAAAGCGTTGGATGGCGGAGAGGTAAACATTACTATTCCCACTCCAGTGAGTGCAACAATAAGGAAAGTGTTGGATTGCAGAAGGGTACAACTTACTATTCCCACTCCAGTGAGTGCAACAGTAGGGAAAGTGTTGGATAGCAGAGGGTTAAAATTATTGTTCCAACTGAAGTCAATTCAAAATTAAAACAATTTGTTTAACTTATATAGAAATAATAAAAATTACAAAAGATAGAAACATATTATAATGTTAAAAAAGACAAAAAATTACCTGCAATTATTATTTCATAAAAAATATAAACAATAATTTTCAAAGAACTATATTTAATTGATATTAATTATAATCAAAAACATTACTTGTTACATAAAATTAACATTTTTTATTTACTACTCTATAACACCACACAATTCACAACACACATCTACATTTAAAAAGAAGTGTACCTCCATAAGTAACATAATTAATTATCGAATAAATAAATATTAATAATTAGAAAACAAATTAAAACATAAACACATTAATTTACTCACCAAACATTACCCTATAAAACCAAAATCCACACACAATAAAAGTAAACAATTATCATAAATATTTATCAATTAATGAATGAATAATATTACGCAACTAATTATTAATTAATAAAACCTAAAATACTTTCCAACCTCTACCCCAATAAACACCACAACACACACATAAATATCATTACACAATTTCCTTAATTAATTTTACATTTACAGAAAAAATTCATGTTCTTGAGCTAAGGAAATCACCCAGATATATATCAATTGATTCCCCAATCAACGTCCATTGCATTCATTTAAAGAAAGCAAGCGGTCCTGAAGAAGGTGGGTTGAATGATAGGTATCCACTGAAATGTGCGTCGGCCTTTTTCTTTTCCAGCTGGCAGCATTACCATGGATACTAAAGAAGATTTCTCACCATGAGTTTTTTCTGTTGTAAGCCATTTTTTAGCTGGAAAATAATTAATGTGATGTGATGTGTGTATGAGAATGTTTGGTATGTTATGACTGGATGTGAGGTTTGTATTTTTGGATAATGGTTTGGGGACATGTTTAATATTGTTATATTGTATGCATTTTCTTGCACAAGCTATGCCAAAATTTGCACTTTTGATAGTATTGTATTATTGGTGCACTCTTATTGATTTGTATCGGATATATGGGCACAGAGAAAATTATGGTGATTTTTATTACCATCTAAAAAAAATTATTTATCATTTTAAAAAAAGATGATAGAAATAATTGATAAGAGAAAATATTAAACAAAATGTGAATTGATGTACATTCTTTGCAGATTGTTTTTGATTCTTTGAAGCAAAGGGACAGCCCAATAGAGCTTATCATAGCCAATGGATAGTTGGAGTTGGTCGAGTCGGAGGTACATGTTCATTTATGTTTCTGCTTTCCCCTTTTCTCCCATACCACAAAATTAAATATTAAGGGGTACCTTATTCCTTGTAATATGATCACCAGTAATGGCTTCTTCAACAACTGGATGTATTATTATGTCAGCATTTGCATGCCATTGTACTCTTGGCAGTCCAAAGTGTCTTTGTGCCTGTTTTTTAGCTTTCTTACTCATCTGAGCTACGGTAGTCCATTTTTTATTTTTGTCTTGGCACAAACACCTTTTCAACATAGGACCCCAGTAAGGCCCTATTGCAGGCATTGCAACGTGTGCGTTTATTGTCTCAGGGCATGATTCACTAAGGTAACTTATACTTTTGAGTAATTAGGAAGACGCTGCAGTCATGGCAGAGATCTTCGCGTGATAAATTATAGACAACATTAAAAATGTTTATTTAAATCGAAAATAAATATGAAAAATCTTTTATGTTAAATATTAATGTAAAATACATTTAAATATTTATTATAAATGTAGAACAAAACAGAAAATTCTACAGCTCGGCAGTGAGGAGAACATGGCGACCGCAGGCTAGTGCGGTGCGCGCGCTGATCATCTGAGCTCCTCTGGCATGGGGAAGCACTCCTCTCCGCGCTGTGTGATGATCGGGCACTTTTGAATTCCCGCTGTTTTCTGCTTTGTTTCCCCTACCTGACTCGGCGCGATGACCTAAACCGCCGGACTGACTGACTGCCATCGGATTGGGATAGCGGAGCGGAGCGAGGTCGGAGGCTGCCGGGCTGATTCCCCTCGCCAGTCCAGGTCCGCTTCGGAGGTCTTGGAGGTGTTACTGCCCTGCCCCCCCCCCCGGTCTCACGGCGCCTGCTGACTGAAAACCGCGGGAGCTAGAACGGAGCTAGAACGGGAGAGCGGAGTCGGAGCAGCGGAAGTGCGCGGAAAGGGATTGCCGGCTCATTTCTCATTTCACCTTTGTCTGGTTAACCGGTACACCTCGGATGTGTTTCTCCCTGCCCTCCGGCAGCTCTCCGCCCCCTCAGAGTTCGTGGAGCAGAGCATCCGTGGAGCTTCGCCGGGGTCGCTCGGCGCGAGGTCTGCTTAGAGGCAGACTTGAATGTGTGGGCTCCGGAGGCACAGTGGTTCAACTGCTACAGAAGCAGTCTGAGCCCATTATCAAGTCCCAGGCGCAAGCTGGTGCCGGCTTATCAACTCACAATACCTGTGACAGTAAGGAGCCGCGGGTGGGGGTGTTTTTGCATTCAGAGGGATCAGGGAAATCAAGTCTTGGCAGTAACAAGGGCACTTCATTAGGGGTGGCAAGTAATCTCAACTCTGTAATTAATAATTTAAAAGAAATTAAAAGGGTCAGCCAGTCTTTACTACAGCTACCAGAATCCCCTTGTGCAGTTACAGTGTTTCATACAACAGCAGCAATTGAGTCCTCTGTCCCCGCTCCAGCCCTGCCTCCCGTCCCCGCTGTAAGCAACCCTTCAAGCGAGCCTGTCCCTTTTAGTCCACCAGCTTTACCAAAAGAGAAAGGGAAAAAGAAAATCAGTCAGAAACCTAAACTGACAGCTACAAGAATGAAAGCTAAAGGGAGGGGAAACAAAAGAATTAGTAAAAACAGCCAAGAAGGGGCTAAGACTCTAGTTTCGACTAACAGCGCTGCGAAAATCACCCCCTCTTTACGCTCTTTTTTTAAAGTCCTGCCCCAAGTTCTGGATCTAAGCCCAGTTACTAATCAGGAAGAGAGCCCTGACACCCCTCTCGGTATTGATATCCCCTCAGTGAGTTCACCCCCACTAACGGAAATGGCTGACCCATTACCATCCGCTCCGTCACAGTTGGTGGAGGCAAACATTCCATGTGATGATGAAGGAGAGGCCCTAAACAGGACACCAACAGGTTCCTCAAAAGCTTTAGGGGAGAGAGAGAGAGAGGATGAAGGGGAGGCTGGTATCACAACTCACACTGCGACCGAGTCGGCATTGGCAGCTTTGGCAGCTTCAATTGCCTCAATGAGAGAAGAAATTCGTAGTGATTTTTTGGTCTCCAAAGCAAACCAAAACGACATTCGCTCATCTTGTGAAGCTTTAGAAAGGAAAGTAGATGGCTTGGGTGTAAGAACGGAGGCATTGGAGAACACAGTGGGAGCGGTAAAAGCTAATCTGGAAGCTGCTGTGGTAAAAATTCACAACCTACGCAAGGAGGGAGATGCGATGAAAGAAAGAATGGAAACTTTAGAGAATTTCTCACGTAGAAACAACCTGCGTCTTCTCAAAATACCGGAGGGGAAAGAAGGCGGGGACATTAAGAGTTTCGTTGTAAATCTTTTGAAGGAAGCTTTGGATCTCGAGGAGACAGTTGAAGTGTTGGAGAAAGACATCCAAAGGATCCATCGTGACCCGTTCCGTCTTAACGCAGGCAGGTCTAAACCTCGGAAAATCCTTGTCAACTTCTTGACTTATACCTTAAAGGAGAAAATTCTTAACACTGCGCTTAAACTTAAAACTACAAAATGCTCTGAATTCCCTTTTGAGATCCGCTCTGATCTATCCAAGGCTACACTTGATAGGCAGTGGGAGTTGGGACAGAAGATGGATAGTTTTAGAACGGCTGGTGCAACAGTCCAGATGAGATTCCCGGCCTACTTACGCATTATGTATAATAACAAGATGTATAATGTCAGAACACCATTTGAGGCGGATGAGCTCCTGGAGTCCATTCAGAACCACTCGCAGGGCAAACGTTAAACGACTAGGTCCCCCCCCCTCATTGCAGTGTACTTGTTCTTACTCAACAAGCTGAATAACGTAATAACTATGTAGGAGTCTTATGAGCTTTTTGGGGAGAGGGAGGGGGAACAATGAAGAATAGAGGAAAAACAAAATCCATATATAAATAAAAAGAGGAGAAAAAATAAAAAAAATAAAAAAATAAAAAATATAGGGGAAGGAAGGGAAATAAAAAAAAAAATAAAAAAAAAAAAGGGGGGGAAGGAAAAATAAATAAATAAATATACTGCACTATTTCATAAACAACCCTTTTCTGTAGATAAACAAATGATTAAATGAATAAATCCACACTATTTGGAGAAAGTCAGTAACAAATAAACAGAGGGAAAGTGGGATGGTGATGGTGATGGCGATGGTGATTGTGCACGACAGTACAATGTTTTTTCTCAGATATTTTTAAGGAGTGTAACTCCGTGTTGAGAGTAGAGCTCAGATCAGCGCAAACCGGCCCAACAACTGGTCGGAGTAAGTATGGATGGGTTCTCCAAAGGGGTGGGCGGGGGGGCACAAAAGCATAAAAATTCAAAATTATCCTCAGAAGCTTGGCCCTTTAAAACAGATTTTTCTTTTTTACAGTCCAATCGCCTTAGAGACAATAACTAAAAGAAACAAAGCAACAAATACTAAACCGGGTGGAATGGTAGTGAGCAATGGGAAGGAGAAATGACATCAATATCTTTTTTATCTTGGAACGTGAATGGTTTGCGCGTGCAGGGGAGAAGAGAACGCATTTTTCAATATTTGCGCGACTCCCCGGCGCAGATCATCACTATCCAAGAATCACATCTCTTAAAAAACGAGGCAGATGCAATTTTAAAAAAGCAAAAATGGATTGACGTATTCTTAAGTACTGACCATAATGCAAATATAAGAGGAATTCTCTTAATCTGCAAAAAAACAGCTAACGTGCGGATTCTTGAATTCAGAGAGGACAAATCTGGAAGATGGCTCATAGTTAACCTCTCTATACATGGGCAGAAATACAATCTAGTCGGATATTACGGTCCTAACTCTGATGACCCATCTTTTTTGGAAATAATAAGGAACGATTTAATAACTACCTCTGACCCCATAATTTGGACAGGGGACTTTAACGTTATTTTGAACCCAAAACTTGATAAAACCACTAATAGTAGCAGGTATAGTTGCCAACCCCCTTCTAAATCTAGACAGACTCTAAAAGGGATTATGGAGGACCTGGGTCTGGCAGATCTATGGAGAGAAAGAGCCGGCACTAAACCAGGGGTATCTTATAGAAATCTAAAATATAAACATACTTCACGTATAGATTTTGCACTGTTTAGCTACTGTCTCCAAAACTCTATAGCCAGCATTAACTATATACCCTCTCACTTATCCGACCATTCAGCTCTCTCTTTCACCTTAATACTTCAAACTCACAAAAAACATCCCTCTTGGGCATTTGATCGAACTATTCTATTGGTCCCGGAGGAAGTGACATACCTCAACTCCGAAGTTAGGATGTTTTTAGATAGCAATTTGCACTCAACCTCCCTTGCCTTAGTATGGGAAACTCTTAAGGCATACCTGAGAGGTTGCATCACCAACAGAGCTTCCTTTATGAGGAAAAACTATCTAGCCAAAATCAAAAACTTAGAACAGGAGCCGGAGATAATTGAACAAAGGCTTAGGGGCACAACTGGCTCACTACAAGATCAAAAAAATATGTCAGACCTCAAAAGTCAGATAGAAGATATCCTACAAGAAAGGGTCTCAAAGAAATGGGAGGCGAGCAAACTGTCCAATTTTGAATTTGGAGAAACCGCAGGTAAGATTTTAGCCTGGAGGGTCAAAGCAGACCAAGCAAAAAACCACATAAGAGGGATCATGGCAGCGGGGGAAAATCAGCTCAGGTCATCAGATGTAGGAATTAGTACTGCCTTTACGCAGTTTTTTGCGGAAATATATAGGGATGATATCATAGATGACCAACAGGCAAGGAAGTCATGGCTGGATAAGATATCTCTTCCACATTTATCGCAAGCGCAAAGTGAGGCATTGGAATTGGATATCTCAGAGACAGAGGTTAAAAAGACTGTATCCGCACTAAAACATGGCAAAGCTACAGGTCCTGACGGACTCCCTGGAGAACTGTATAGAGCCTTGGCCGATACAATTGTCCCTACTCTGACGGCCCTTTTCAACGGTATTCTGAAGGATGGTAACGACCCACCTCAATCATGGAGCGAGGCAACTATAGTCTTGATCTTAAAACCTGGAAAAGATCCAACATTATGTGGATCTTACCGCCCTATATCATTGTTAAACAATGATTACAAAATATATGCTTCCATTTTAGCAGCTAGATTGGGATCAGTTATGTGGGAAATAATCCATCAAGATCAAAAGGGATTCATTAAAGGGCGTCAGCTTTCCGACCTAACATATGATCTAGTGGGGGCAATCGACATCGCCTCAGCTTTTTCTATTCCACTGGCAACCCTCACCCTGGACGCAGCTAAAGCTTTCGACAGGGTAAACTGGCCCTACTTAACCGACGTTTTAAAAAAGGTCAACTTAGGGGAGAAACTCTGCCGAACAATTAAACTTATATATAAATCGCCAACAGCACGGCTTCTAATAAATGGTAAGCTGTCTGAATCGTTCAAGATCTCTAGAGGCACAAGACAGGGCTGCCCGCTTTCCCCCCTCCTCTTTAACCTATACATAGAACCGTTTGCGGAAGTTCTCAGACGAGAAGACTCTATCCCATTTTTCAGGTTCGGGGAGTGGGAAAAGCGAGTAGCCTTGTACGCAGATGACATCTTGGTCTTTACCTCAGACCCGGAGATCGCTCTACCAGTAGTCATCGAGAGAGCCGAAGATTTCGGCCGGATCTCGGGCTATGAGATAAACGCCTCTAAAACAGATATCATGGCATGGAACATACCTGACCTACGGTTAAATACATCAAACGCAATGAGATATTTGGGAATTCGGATAGTGCAAGATATCGCACAAATTGCCCAAGTCAATCTTGAGAGAATTCTTAAGGAAATCAAAAAATCTTTAAAATCTTGGTCCAATCTCCCACTAACTATCCTAGGCAGAGTAAGCCTGCTAAAGATGTCAATTCTTCCCAAGTTTACCTTCTTATTTAACACGATCCCCCTTGCATTCGATAAAACAGCGATAGAGAAATGCCAGAGAGAGCTTAACTCCTTCGTTTGGGGATACAAGTCAGCAAGAATATCCTGGAAAAAGCTGAGGAGGAGGAGGGAAAAGGGGGGCCTATCCCTACCCGATCTACAATACTATGCATGGGCATTCCAACTATCCCATTCGAGAATGCTCTTAAAAGTACCATCTAATACATCAATAGGCCTCATGTTCATGGCAATGTTGATTGGTGCTGGCTTACCAACTAACGGCTACATGTTCAAGTTTGGAGAACAGAAATTCTTCAAGAAAGTTAAATTAAAAACTCTTATGTCCCAAGCAAAGCTATGGTCACATATAAGGAGGAACTTGGGTTTGTCATACTACTCTAACCTTGCGCCCATCTGGGAATCCCCTGGGCTCCCTTCCTGCTGGGATGATAGGCTTACTATTCTGTTGAGATCAGGAGGGATACTAACATGGGGAGATGTGTTGACAGGTGACTCTCTGAAGCCCTGGGAGGATTTGCGGGAGCAGCGGGGGATAGAGCTCTCGAGGTTTAAGTATCTACAACTAGATAGCTGGGCTAAGGCAACAAACAGGTCTGGGGCACCATTAGGGAAGCATAGTATCACCGAAGAGAAATTGGTAGCGCAACCTGCAGGGGGTAAAGAGGTCTCGAAATGGTACTGGTGCCTGCTAGAAGAGATAGACGGAGATTTCACCCTCCCGGAACAACTATGGGGCTCGGATCTGGGGGCCCAGAGCATCGAAACCTGGCAGAACTCCTGTACCCTACTATATAGATGTGTCAAACCCGCATGGCTAAGACGCAATCATTTTTTCACAATTCACCGTGCATATTTTACACCGCTAAAACTTTCTAAATTTATCCCAGGGAAGAAATGCAATAAATGCGGCCATATCGCAGCCTCAGATGTCCACCTGTTTAAAGAATGCCCCAACATATTACAATTTTGGAATGAAGTTAAAGCAACCTTGGACTCCATTCTTAATACTTCGATCTCCATCACACTTTCCTTGATCATATTTGGATGGGACAACAATATAAAGGGCCACGCTAGGACATTTCTGTTCTTTGCCATATTGCTTGCAAGAAGAGAGATATGCAAGGTTTGGATTGAAAATTCAGCACCAACCCACGCAAACTGGCTGTCGTCTCTCTACGCAACCTCTAAAACTGACTTGAGGAGATCAGGCGGCGAGCGTAGCCGTATCTTTTGGGACGTTCTGGTTCATTGGAGACAATAACCGGGGTTTTTTTTTTTTTTTTTCCCGGTCCTATGATTATGCCTTGAAACTCCAAGAACTAGGCCCCCCCCAGCCGGCTCAGAATGGCTAGTTCAACTGAATAAAACTTCAAGTTTGGAGTCTTTTCCCACGATACTCTTCGGGCCATCCATTGCCGAATTCCACCTAATAGAGCATAGGATGCAGAGGAAACTCTGCTCCTGGATAGAATGGTTGGCAGTTGGAGGTTAGATAAGAGGTGGTCAGGCAAATGAGGATACAAAAAAAAAAAAAAAAAAAAAATCTACAGCTCTATTAATTAGGATTTGAATAAAAACCTTTATAAATGCAAATATATTAAATTAAAAATATACATTGTTCTGAAATGTAATTGTAAAAAAAGGAATTCCCACTAAAAGAAAAAAATGTGTTAATATACTATAATATTAATACAATGTAATGGAAAGAATTAATTGAAACTGGTGTAGTTATATTTAAAAAAAGATTGTTATATTCATTTTTTAATTGATAACGATATTAACATATTCTATAATTAAATAATAAATATGTACTCTTTTTTATATATTTTGTTAATATTAAATTACCTCTATTTATATGTTTAACTATTTTAAATAATTTTATTTGACATTAGTTCCAATTGTCAGGTTTAATTCCCTACCTCCATTATTTTCTGTGAGAGGGCGTTGCCGTACCAGTAATTGGAAAGTTTGATGCTGGACTTACTACAGTTTTTTTCCTTTATTTATTAGAAACTTATACTTGAGTTTTGTGAATAAGCAAAAAGTAGTAAACTTACAAAAACGGGTAATTTACTTACTCAAAAGTGTAAGTTACTCTTGTGACTCAGGCCCTGAGAATTCGCCGATAAGTCTGAAGCGTAACGCTAACTCTCATTCCAGCAAGTTTTGCTCTGTTATTTTGGGCATCACATAACAATTACACAACTCTGTTGCGTGTTTGTGTGTGTCTGTGTGTGTGTGTCTGTGTGTGTATGCGTGTGTGTGTGTGTGTATATATATATATATACAATGCACAGTTTTGTCATCAATGATGTCATTTCAAATTTGACAGTGATGTTATCAATGTTGTTATAGAACGAGTTATAGTTAATTGAGATAAATATAACTGGTGAATTTCAGTGTTTTTTTTAGTTTACAACAATACGTTGTCACTGAAATGTTCACCAAACTATAACGTCACTTTAACCGTAGTTTTTTCAGCAAATTTCTATTTTCTTTTAATGCAAAGTAATATTTTATTACCATACACAAAGCCAACTCCCCAAAGGCTGTGTACGGCACGGAGGTGGCCGCAGCACCTGGCCTGCGACCAGGTCCTGTATCCAACCCCCCACTGGCAGCCAACCCCCACTATGCATGGGATTCGGCTGTGAACAAAATGGGGTTGTCGCAGGGCGTGCTGCCAAAACATCGCAGGCACACAATCACCCGTCGTGCATGGACTTTGGCTGTGTGGGTTTGGCTGCAGGGTCTGGCCACATCCCATCCCTGAGGCTTATTTGTCAAAATAAGGGGCGGGGCATGCAGCCCCCATACCCGAGCCCTTGCAGGCACCTGGGGTCCTTGTACCCTAGGGCAGTATTTTTTTTCAAGGGAAGCGGCACGCATAGACCCTCTCTCTGAGCCTTTGCATACACTGGGGACCCCATCCCCACTGCGTTTTTTAAATTAAGAAGAGGGAGCTCTGTCCCATCTTCGAGCCACTACAGGCCCCCATCCCCGGGGCTGTATTGAGAAAAGGGGGCGCACAACTCCCCGCCCTCGATTCTTTAAGGGCCTTGAGGACCACATCTTCTGTGCCCTTTATTTTGAGTAGGGGGCTTGTGCGCTCCCCTCCAACCTCTTTTTATGGCTCATAGACCAGATCCCCTGTGGACAAAACATGCATTTATTTGGAGGGGTGGCCGGCCCCCTCCTCAAGCCACTATGGGCCCTGGTGACCCAATTCCCTGGGCCTTTCTTTTTTTAAAAAGGGGAGAGGGCTGCAATCCGCTCCCTGAGCCTATTGTGTCCACAGGGATGCCAACCTTCTGGACTTGTGTGCTCCTGAGTGGTCCCATGGCCACGCTGGCCTCAGCTGGCTCCCCCTAGCCTGCCCCATACTGGGTGCTGGTGGAAGATGGCACCTTTTCTTTCAATCAAGAGGAAAGTGGAGTTCTCTGCCTGGGTGAGTGCGGGCAGGGTATGCCCCTATCTCCCAGGCAGGGAACCACAGCATCCCGGGTGGGCTCCCTACAAGACTATGCATTTTTGCACCCCACTGGATGGGGCCCCCATGGTGATATCAGCACACGGAGATAGGCATGCAGCCACCCTCCTTTTTGTTATTTTTGGTCCAACAGAAGCTCAGGGAGGGGAGTTGCAAACCCCATCTACTTTTTTTTTATCAAATGAACCCCGGGTATGCGGTCCGTGGGGCCTATTAGTGGCTCAGGGAAGGGTGCTGCATGCCATGACCTCTTGCTTTATGGTTACATAGGCCCCAGGGCACAACCACTTCAATTTTAGATGCTCACTTATAAAGTTGACATTTTTAAACTATGACTTTTAACACACATTTGCTTGTGTGACCTTATGAGATAAAGTGCTCAGAAATGGTTTTGCTTACATTTACACTTCTTCGTAGGCACATTGTCAAGCCTTAGAACATCTTGTACGAGGACATAGTACACCAAGCAAAATCTTGATGTTTGTTGTTGTCCATTCGGCGACTCGCTGGATGGATAGAATAAACAATGCCAACAGGACCAGGACTCAGGTATGGAACAAATGGGCCCAGTTTAACATAAAACTGCGGCCTTTGTTTAGACAGAGAAGCTTCAATGGCTTGTCCATGGTCCATACATGCCTGAATCCCAGTCCAGCTGAACTCCAAACACCATACTGAGAAGGACCGCGGCCTGTTGCAAGACTGGCTACCCAATGGCACACGTTTGCAGGTAAATGGGAAGTTAGGTCACTCTAAGGGTTACTAGCAGATTAGCACACCCTATGCTTATTGGGATAGGAAGTGCTAGGTATGAGTACAAGTACATGTATTCATATAATCAATGCAACAGGCCAATGGTTAAACTGTTTATTTTATTGTCCATTCTAGTAATGCTGTTTTTGTTTCCTTCTATTAATCATTGCAGCATATGCATTTTATACAAGAGTCCAGTGGCTTCAATAAATATTTAAAATGCCAATCTGTGTACTTCTAGTATCTCCCTTTGGGCATGCCTGAGTTACTAACAAAAGAATAAGGGCTGTTTCCACGATAACCTTGGGGAATTTGGGTTTTCATGTTCTGAGGTTGCAGATACCATCCGGTACCTTGTAAGGTTTAGAGGTCAAGATGGTGCACTGTGAGCTAGCCGGGAATTAGGTCACTATATTCTGATAGTATACGGGGCCTCAGTCAGACATTGTTTTGATGCTTATGTTGTCTAAACCCATAGTTCTACTGAGAAAATAGGAACTGTACAACATGGCACCACCAACGTTCTAGTTTGGGTACTTATTGAATGGGTCTCCCAAATAGTTTTTTTGAAGTGTGCCCAAAGACCCTACTCACTAATTAACCGGAGACATCCATGATCTCAGGTGGAAACTCCTCCTCCACTAAATAGGAAACCCTAATTTTGCCTGTAAGTTGTTCAAGATTGAACCTTTCAAAGGATAGCCTCATTATAGTTACCTTCTCTGAATTCCATAAATTAAAATGGATAATGCAGCACCAGTAAACTGGAAACATGTAGTAACACAAATGCTACAACAACATGGGCTCCATCTTACATGACGGGATGTTACCTTTATGGTAGACAAACACAAAGCATGCAGAGCAGAGATATTCTATCCATGGGTAACATTTCCAGCAGTAAATGTACAATCAGGACATTTTCACAATTATACCATAAATGTAGTTCCCAATAACTACACAGCTTTTGAAAAATTTGAAATTCCCTTAACTTTTCAGTAACACGAAATTGATTCCAAGGTACCCTTCCAAATGCAAGAAACGACGTTAGAAAGGGTCCCCTCAGTAATGAAGGAGCGAAATGGCCAGTCTTAGCCGGTTATACGACTCACTCAGACATAGCAAACCTTACAGCACCATAGCTATGTATACTATACACAGGTATAGTTAGGATACACAGATGTTTGACTAAATACGTCATGCGAATAATGAAAATAAACCCAGTGAGGAATGCTCAAGCTGCACAGCCGCATTTAGCAATGCTGGCAATAAGTCCAGTGACTATTAAGTCAATAATGGGAACAGTTCCCATAAGACGAGAGGAAATTACGTTCTAGATTGCTCAAAAATGAATCAGCTTGAAGCAGTATTTCTCCATATGGGGCATCAGATAAACAAAGAATTCCCAACTTGTGCCTGCCATTAGGGATGGTCCATCCGGTATGCGACAGCACTTCTTGGGGCACAGTATTTGCTGTGGTGTATACCATAACACATGGAACACCATCCATTGCTATGTGTCAGAGGTGCTAAAACAGATTCCAAAATGAATACGGGCAGCAAAGAAAACGCAGGTCCCTAGCAACAAAATCAGCCCCCACTGCAGTGAATTTAGCCTCCAGCTTGGCAGCACACCAAAACACCCGGTAGCCAGTCCGGCCCTTCACACAGTTTGTATGCAGCACAAACTGATGTTAGATGTAAACAGGACAAATTTGGTAATCTGCGTAATTGCGGGGATCACTGGATATACATACGTCACATTCAACAAAGGTGACTCAGTACCAATTGCATATAAATCACATTTATATTCTAATGCAGAGATGCATTTTGCTCCAATAGAAAGTATTCTGACAGCGGTACAAGCCGCTGTAGTGAGAGAAAGATCATTGGCTCAGGAGAAACGCATTGTTGTCATGACTCCCATTCCAGCCTTAGATGCTGTCACAAAGGCCAGCATTCCCAACGCGAAAGCCATACATCCAGAAGGATACTGTGGGCCAATTAACTAACAGCAACAGATGTAGACTACATATTCGACTCTACAATACAAAAACAAGCATACCTACAATATGAACTAGAATGCCCTCTGCCCAGTGAAATAACGCCTCAAAATCAATAGAACTTTATAGTCAACACTATTGGTTCTGCCAACTCGTAGTCAGAACAAAATTCCAACCAAACGCTCTAATTCTCGCACTTTAGAATACAGATCAGGATACCCCACACTTATAATGTGTGATTCGTATTATTGTGTCCAGTCTTACAATGAGTATTTACACTGTTGGCGCTGGAATGGATTCAGAGATTTAAAAGGTACTACTATAAAACACAAGTTGCTTTAGGGAAAGGTAGAAAAATGTACAGCAAGTTTGCCACAAGCTCATGTTATCCATACACTGAGCCACCAACATGTGGGAATACACATTGCAGGGACATCATTGGTGGAATAAGCTGCAAAGGCAGAGGTACAAACCTTTGTTGTAGCTGCAGTGACTCATTTCAGCATGAGGATAGATGGAAACACCATGACAGCTGTCACAGCTTCACGCTTCGGCATCACCTCACCAAAACCATTTCCAGCAAGATACAGCTTACGTACTGAATGTGCAAAATATTCCATTTGCTCGTCTCCCCAGAGTAGGAGATAAAGTAATACCAAATTCAGAGGCAGGCCAGAATTAATCATTGCAGCAAATGAGGGTCTTGCATCTGCTCACGCAGGGGTGGCAGCTTCAATTTCAGTGTTGCAGTAACTCAATTGGTGGCCAGGGCTATACAAACAGACTAAGGACTAGAACCCATGTGTATAGATTTCTGATTTTGCTATTCCCAAATTGCAAATTCGTAAAAATCACAATTTGGGAATCAAAAAATGGAATATATGTAATATGCGATGATTCTGATGGATTTGCACCCGTTATTAGGAAGTCGCAAATTAGGAAATAGCTCATTGTGATTTCCTAATACTGGTGTTAACAGAAGGTTTTCTTGGCCCTCAAGGACTCTCAGCATCCAAGGGGACTTCATCTCAGAATGAGTAGTGTTCCAGGAGGTGCGTTTGCAGAGTAGTGGAGAAAAGGGGGAGGGGCCTCCGATGAGCTCTCAGCAATCCCACATCGTGGGAATTCTGGAGGTAACAGGAGGGGTTCTTGGCCTAGAAGAACCCACATCATCCAAAGGGACTTCACTCCCCAACCAGCAGTGCACCAGGAGGCCTGTTTGCAGAGTGGTGGAGAAAGAGGGTGTGACCTCTGAAGACCACTCAGCCATCCCGCTGTTTGGGAATTGCTGAAGTCAAAAGGAGGGGTCCAGTGGTGGAGAAAGGGGGCCTGGTGTCCAACAACCTTTCAGCAATCCGGCTGTTTGGGACTTACTGCCTGTGGGGGCAACGGTGAGAGGTTGTTGAGAAAACTAGAGACAAAATATATTTTGAATCTGGATTTGAAGGGTCCCAATGGATTGAATCAGGAGTACGATCTCCATACATTTCTGTAGGATGTCACATGTGCGTATTATGTTCTGCTTGGGGTCAGGTTTACTAAATTTGTTATGTGAATTCGTAAAAGTTTGCATGATGCTTTCTTATGTTAGCTGAAATCCGTAGGCCTGAATTGCTAGTACATGAAACTGTCACTTTAGAATTAACAATTTGAATTTCAAGTTTGCTGTGGAATTTGTTCTCTTTCACTTTTTGTGTTGCACGTGAAAGAAGCGCTCTCACTAGATAGAATAATGTATTTGTTTTACTAGTTAGCCTAGGAGAGAAGAAGTGACAATGGGCTGGTTTGATTCGATAAAGGAAGGTCGTTGTGCTTTTCACAGGAGAAGTTCTGGCTGACCATAAGTAATTGTCCATGGTTTAGTATGCATCCAAAGGATTTTTTGGCTCCTTGATTTTGTCCTAACGACTTTTCTCCCCTTTACCCTTTCATGCTGTAAGAAAGAACTATTGGATTGTGACTCTAGAACAGGTCGAGAAATTATGGACTCTGCCCTTTCATTATCCAGGAGTACTGAGGTAGCACAGTCTTTTTCCTGAATTTTCCTGTCAGGTGGGAGGACTGTCGTGTACAATGAATGTCACGTGTGGGACAGGGACTAGGATGCGATTATAAAGTGAAAGTTTTATCACAAAAACTGGTAGGAGGTACTGAACAGGCTCAAGTGGAACCTGCTCCCAGAAAGAGTAACACATTTTGCCAAAAAGATTCACTACATGTCACAGGAATTATTGATTGATTCTAAGGAGGTCTTTTAGAGGTTGGCATATGTAGGACATCCGCCAAAAAACACGAATGGACAATATCCACCTGGCAGTTCTCTCGCGCTGTTTACAGGCAGGTGGACTTCTGGGTTTACTAGTCAGTTTCATAACAGCAGCGTCCCTGTGGCAGTAGGCCTCCTCTATTTAGTGCAGAGCAATAGTCTTTGGATGTCCCTGTTCAGAACCCCCACCTATCATTATTTTTTGTTTTTCTGAAACAAGCTCCTGCTCTGAAACAATTTTCTGACTTGGGAGTTTGGTTAATAAAAGAATGAAGAGCAGGGCCAAAAACATACGTCAGTTCTGCATTCTGTTGTACTTCAGCACGTCCTCCACATTGACTGAGGCACTGAAGTCTTAGAAATCGTGTCATGCAGCCAGAGGTCTCTTGATATCATGGGCGATCCTCATCACGCGGGATGGAAGCCAAGGTTGGGCCGGATCTGACAGGCGGTGGGTGGCTGCCAACTCTGAAGTGAACCCTTCAGAGAACTACTGTCACCATGGTATATGGCATGTAATTTAGGATTCAATATTTATTTTTTAATTAACGAAATCGAGTAAACTACAACACAAGTCACCAGTGATTTTACAAAGGGAATCAGAACCCTGAATAGAGCTTTAGTTACTATGCACTATCCAAAGGAGAAATATGATTAGATATGGTCAAGCAGAATCTACCTGTGTGTTCTGTTTTAAAGTTGATACACAAAATACATTTTCAAACCTGCCAGAGGAGTGGGCAATATTTTCTTTGTTACCTATAGCCAGGTCTGGTGGCTCAATGAGGTAATGCATCCATCTCAGGAATGTGTTTCTATGTTTCGCATTAGGTTGAATTCCAAGGGATCCACTCGGCCTTTCATCCATCCAGGGCCGATAAAATGAGTAACATTGACTTGGGTAACAATAAAGTTATGTCATTTTAGTCACTTCTAAGATGCGCTGCGGGGGTGAAAATGTGCATTACAAATACATATTTATGTTATGTTTTTAACTGTGTCCTGAGCACATGTTCTGCTGACCTTACATAGTGAAGCTTCAGAACTGTGATTTTATCATAGACAAACCTAAAGCACCGTTATCTTAAAATGCATAGATTCGAATTTATTTAGCTAATGACAAAATGGAACAAGCATTTGCAATGCAATAGGTCTCGCATTAGGAAAGTTTGAGTTATTGGTATTGTAAATGACAAATGTTTTATTTATGTGTTGGTTTTGAAAATAGCGAAATGAATAGCTTTGTCATTTACAATGCCAATAGTTAGAACTTTTGCAAATGTGACACCTATAGCATTTGTAATGCAATATTTGTTGTATTTACGTGACTTACATCTATTGATTTTACAAATAACAATGACTTAATTTTTTTTAAATAATGAATACTTAAATAAAAGTTATTGTAATTTATAATGGCAATAGCTTAAACTTTAGTAAATAACATTTGTGAAGATTATGTTCAGTGTATTTTATTGTGACGAAAATCCAAGAACAGTAGTGAAATTTTAACATCTTTTTGTGACATTTGTAATAACGCTTGAAACATTGAGAGAACATATTTGAACCAGTTGTTGTTGAATGGTTGTACAGATTGATGCTCTGGTGGCGCTGAGTGATGTTGTGGAGGCGAGCGAGTGATGCTGTGGCATTCAAGTGATGCTGTGGTAACGCATAGTGATGTTGTGGGGCTCCTGAGTGATGCTGTGGTGGTGCTGTGTGATGCTGTATGCTATGCTATGTTTTGTTTTGCTATCCTATGCTTTGTTTTGTTATGCTATGCTATGCTTTATTATGCTATGCTATGTTTTGTTATGCTATGCTATGTTTTGCTATGTTTTGTTATACTATGGATTGTTTCGTTATGGTATGCTGTGTTTTGTTATGCTAGGTTTTGCTCTGCTTTGCTATGCTATGTTTTGTTATACTATGCTTTGTTTTATTATGCTATGCTTTGTTTTGCTATGCTATGTTTTGTTATGTGATGCTTTCTTATGCCATGTTCTGTTATGCAATGTTTTGTGATGCTATGCTATGTTTTGTTGTGTTTTGTTATGCTATGCTTTGTTATGCTGTTTTGTTATGCTTTGTTTTGTTATTCTATGCTTTGTTTTGCTATGCTATGTTTTGTTATGCAATGCTTTCTTATGCCATGTTCTGTTAAGCTATGTTTTGTTGTGCTATGCTATGTTGTGTTTTGTTATGCTGTTTTTTGTGTTTTGTTATGCTATACTATGTTTTGTTATGCTATGTTATGTTATGCTATGTTTTGTTTTGCTATGCTATGTTTGCTATCCTGGTGTGTGGTTGTGTGTGTGTCTGGGGGGGTTGTGTGTGTGGGGTTGTGTGGGGTTGTGTGTGTGGGGTTATGTGTGGGTATGTGTGTGTGTGGGTATGTGTGCGTGTGGGTATGTGTGTGTGTGTGGGTATGTGTGTGCGTGGGTATGTGTGTGCAAAGGGGTTGTGTGTGCGGGGGGGGGTGTGTGCAGGAATTGTGTGTGCGGGGGTTGTGTGTGGGGGGGTTGTGTGTGTGGTTGCATGTGTTTGCGTTTGTTTGTGTGTGTTTGGGTGTGTTTGTGTGTGTTTGCGTGTGTGTGTGTGTGTTTTTGTGTGTTTTTGTGTGTGTGTGTGTGTGGGGGCAGTGTGTGTGGGGGCAGTGTGTGAGGGGGCAGTGTGTGAGGGGGCAGTGTGTGTGAGGGGGCAGCGGGTGTGAGGGGGCAGCGGGTGTGAGGGGGCAGCAGGTGTGAGGGGGCAGCGGGTGTGAGGGGGCAGCGGGTGTGAGGGGGCAGCGTGTGTGAGGGGGCAGCGGGTGTGAGGGGGCAGCGGGTGTGAGGGGGCAGCGTGTGTGAGGGGGCAGCGTGTGTGAGGGGGCTGAGTGTGAGTGGGCAGTGTGTGAGGGGGCAGTGTGTGTGAGGGGGCAGTGTGTGTGAGGGGGGCAGTGTGTGTGAGGGGGCAGTGTGTGTGAGGGGGCAGTGTGTGTGAGGGGGCAGTGTGTGTGAGGGGGCAGTGTGTGTGAGGGGGCAATGTGTGTGAGGGCACAGCGTGTGTGAGGGGGCAGCGTGTGTGAGGGGGCAGTGTGTGATGGGGCAGTGTTTGTGAGGGGGCAGTGTGTGTGAGGGGGCAGTGTGTGTGAGGGGGCAGTGTGTGCGTGGGGTTGTGTGTGTGGGGGTGTTGTGTGTGTGGTTGTGTGTGTGTGGTTGTGTGTGTGTGTTTGTGTGTGTTTGTGTGTGTTTGTGTGTGGGGGGGTGGTGTGTGTGAGGTGGCAGTGTGTGAGTGGGCAGTGTGTGTGAGGGGGCAGAACTTATTGTTGATTTTCCAACCACAAAAAAACAAGCATCTCCAACAGCCCAGGGGGTTTGTGAAATGGTAATTAAGGTTACGCCCTACCACTTTCAAATGTCACCAGCCGCCACTGCATCTTATCATACAACATAAAAAATTAGCAGGACCTGATACAAAGTCAATACAAATATAATGAAATATCCAGTGGCAACAAACTGCACACAATGAATTGTGATGTGTTGTCGTTGTAAGGCAAAAAACGAATGCACTGCCTACCACATCACCTTGCATCTAACACATGACAAATGATAGCATCACACTTCATCCAGTGCTTATTGTTACTTAAAGGAAGCGATCTCAAATAAGTAATGTAGTAATGTTTATACTGTGCTCCCACAGGACACACTAACACCCTGAAGAACACGTAGGTCTAGCACAGCCCCAATATACCTAAAATCTATCATGTAGCTCACAATGGCAATGACCCCTGAGAAAAAATACACACTACCTTTGAGCAAAACGCAATGACTAAGACACTTCACATTCATCCCACAAAGCACAGGTATATAAAATGACTGGTTGTCACAAGCCTCACGACAGCAATGACCCCTTAGAAAAAACACACACTAACTTCAAGCAGAAAGCCATGGCTAAGACACATCGCATTCATCCCACAGAACAAAGGTATACAAAATGGCTGGATGCCACAAGACGCACTAGCTACTAAGCATGACATGATACACTGTAAAGTTGTCTTTCCCTGTACCCAACAGTACCCAGCGCACCAAAAACGCACACACTGCAGACGCAATTGCCATAGCTCTACGGCCTAAATCTTAATGCCTAAATATAGCACACCCACTGCTCTGTCAATAACATAGCCACCCAACCAAGAATATGATGAGACTACTATACCTGTATCATAAAATCCCATGCTGGCGCAGACTCCTCTCTCCAATAGTAACTACGAAATGCATGTGGAAAGTAAATAGACTGATGTGCAAAAGACTCACTATATAAATACCTACATAACACAAAAATATACACCTTAATATTGTTAAGGTGTTATCCTAATAAGTTATGGTAGGTTAAAAGTACCAACAAACTCTTATGGACACATTCACCCGATTCCCTTCTTCCACAGTATCCCAGATCCCATGAAAAAGTAACAGTTCCTACTTCTAACCGTATTTCTTTATTCTGGGTATTTCACTGAATTAACATGCCACTGTCTCGCTTTCTTAGGAGGATTTACCTCCACGTATTTAAACCTTATGCCTGATTACACCTCCTGAACATTATGTTTTTGCAAATATACAGCCTCCCGCAGTATGACTGTTTAGAAATAGAAAACACAAACTATGTGACTGTTTACTGAACATGTAAGCACCACGGAAGCGTACCTATCACAAAATGCAAACATAAGATTAAGAAAATGAAACACAGTGGAGAAAAAAAAGGAAAAAATGTAACTCTAGGGAAAACAATTCTAAAAGGTATGGATGTTTTAGAATGTGAATGGGGAGTCAAAACCCGTACAGGGTGAATTTTTAGAAGTTAACAAATGCAGACAGGGGAGTGTGCAGTGGTTAGAGATTCTTGCTTTCATGAATGGAACAAGCAAACTCACCGCCGCAGCCCGGCTTCAACAGGAAGCCAGGCAACCTTTGTTGGGACGGGGGCGGGGCCAGACAAATACAGGAAGCAGACGAGAGTCTACCCCGCGCTCCTGTGCCCGCCGGAAGATTTGCGTCTCAGCGCGGCACCTGCCTGTTGCCCAGAATGACCGGATGGCTGCCTGAGGGACACGAACGAAGAACCTGGTGAGTGGGGTGTGAGGGGGATGTGTGCGCGCTGCCATGCTGTCTGAGTCAGAAGCGCAACGGTTGTGGGGGGGGGGCGGCGAGGGGGGGTGCGGGGGGTCTGTGTGTGTGCTGTGTGTGTGCGCGCGTGTATGTATGCGACGGCGGGGGTGGGTTCTCTGTATGTATTGCTGCGTGCATGCATGGGCGCTCGTGTGTGTGTGTATGCGTGTGTGGTGTTGGAGCTTCCGTGGAGGGGGGGGAGCGTGTGTGGATGCAGTGTGTGTGTGTGTGTGCGTGTGTGTATGCGACGGCAGGGATAGGTTCTCTGTATGTATGGGTGCGTGCGTGCATGGGCGCTCGTGTGTGTGTCTCTGTGTACACGCATGCGTGTGTGGTGTTGGAGCTTCAGAGGCAGGAGATGGGCACGGCGCCGTGCGCGCCCTCGAGGAGGAATCTGAGACAGCAGAGGCGCGTCCCCGAACGCTGTCTCAGATTCCCCCGAACACGCCGACAATAGGTCCTTCGCTATGTCCGACCTAAAAAACAATGTTGATGGTGTAAGGAGTTCTGGTCGACATAGTTTCTGTCAATGTTAGCAAGTAAATGTGTGATCTGCTGTGGGTTTGGTATGTACAGGTGAAGGGCGCTCAAACAGTGCGGGTAGAGTATGATGATGGATGATAATAGGATAGGACGGTGCAAACAGTATAGAGGAGAACCCTATAACCTCTAACTAATATTCGAGCATGGGGTGCCAGAACATTATAGAACGTACAAACAATAACTGTGCACACGTCAGATAAACAATTTTGTAAACATGTACGTTTGGACAAACGAAAATGAAGCTGTTGATTTGATGAAAGCTTTATGTAAATCTCTTTAGGGAGTATACAGATGCCACCCGACACGTGTTTCATCAAGCAAGACGAAGCCTGTGATTCCTCAGGGCTGAAAGTGGTGTGGTGGGGTAATGAACTGGTAGGGTAGAGTGATCGTAGGGGTAGTCATACCCCTAAGGAGCGACATTGCTACCCTGTTCCACACGATCACGGACTACAGTTGTACCCGACTGTGTTTGCTAATTAATCATCCTGTTACACCCAGCACGCGGACGACCCTATTTCATAAGATCACTCTACCCTACCAGTTCATTACCCCACCACGCCACTTTCAGCCCTGATGAATCACAGGCTTCGTCCTGCTTGATGAAACACGTGTCGGCTGGCGTCTGTATACTCCCTAAAGAGAATTACATAAAGCTTTCATCAAATAAACAGCTTCATTTTCGTTTGTCCAATAGTACATGTATACAAAATTGTTTATCTGACGTGTGCACAGTTATTGTTTGAATGTTAGCAAGTAAGACCTAATTTCCTTTCCTCACTATATAGCATGTTGGTTTGGTGTACATTAACCCCTTAGATACGGGGGACAACCCGTTGGCGTGCTTGGCACTATTTCCGTAGTGCGAAAGGAAGTCAACGGGTCATCTTCCTGGGGTCGCGGTGGAAGTTCTGGTTCTCTGGCCAGAGGCTTCCACTCATGATGGCTTCAGTTGGGGCTGATGTGGAATCGCTTCCGCTGGCGTTCCTTGAAGGATAGAGCTGCTTGTATCAGACCCCCCCGATGACGGCGCTGCTTTGCAGCCCCACGATCGCCCGCTGCTAAGTCCTGGACGCATTTTACCTTTCCAAAGAGGCAGGCTGAACCCTGAGGGCGAACTCTATCACGAATATCAATTCTTATCAAGATGAATCCATCTCTCAAGACTCAGGTGATTCCTGAAGCAAGTGACCGTCTTATTACAGCGAACCTCAAGCAAAATGCACGCTCTCTGCATTGTACCACGGTGACACTATTAAGAGTGTTCCATCCTTTACGAAAACTTCAGGAAACCACGCTACTGTTCTATACTCCTCTCTGACTGCACTTGAAAGGAACCCAGTCTCTGGTTTAACCCCACCTGGATGGAGGGCTGGGGGTTAAAGTAAAAATGTAATGTTTATTGCCTTTACGTCCCCTACTCCACGGTTCCTCATCGCCCTGACAAAGGTGTGGCCTGTGTGGGCCGGTACACCGAAACGCGCGTCGGCGTGGTTCTTGTTGGTGGCAGGATTACCTATGCGCCCTACGATTTCTTTTTCCATCTCTTACCTGCCCCACACCCCTTTCTGTTAATGAATCACTAATCATCTTGATTTCATTTAAAGTCATTGATGCACCATTGTTTATTTTTGCGCATGGATGAGTGAAAGATTTTTTGAATGATAGGTAGCTGAATAGATATGATGATGGTCATGAGTGTGTAATGTGTGTGGTGTTTGTGGGACTGTATTTGTTATATTGCTTATAAAACTTTATCGAACCGGCACAGATTTTAATGTTTGTAATGTTATCTACCTAATTTGAAAAATCATGAAACCAAAAAAATACTAATAAAATAATTAATAAATACTAGATTCAAAGATTATAATGTGTTGTCTGGCTTTAAAACCACATATTTTGCCCTCCACAAATTCTAGGATTCTTCTATAGGACCCCCCCTATATAGTATCGGCAGAGTTCTGATGTTGATCTTTTGTGGAATCGCTTCCGCGTCAGCCTCCGCCTCACCCATCAGTGACCTCAGTGCGACACATGGGGTCACTGACCCGACCAGACAGCGCGAGGAGGAGCAGGTAAGGAAGCTTCCTCCACGTCCAGAGGGTTTGACCCCTCCAGCATTCCTCTTAAAAAATTGAGAGATGCATCTCTGAAAAGGGGAATGTCCCTTCTTTCCTGCGATGCCTTTCTCAAATTGATCCCTGCTTGTGGATCACGGATTGCGGATGCACTGCGATCAATGAGCAGGGACCATGAGACACAAGGAATATTATTTTGGCAGTGGTGAGGTTGGTTCCCCCGGCCATGGTCGACCCCCCCAAGGGGCATATATTGTCTATTATTTTTTTTCTCTTCCCTGGGGGGGCGGAGGGTGGGTGTGATTTGATGGAGCAAAGATTCGTAATGAAACTTGCTTGGATTAATCTCATCAAGTAACCCGTTAATATTAAGTACTAAAAGTTGTTTGTCATACTAATCTTACATTGAACAGACATATTTAATAGATAGAGGGAAGCTTGCCTATGTGTATTACTAACGAATAACTCGACAAATCAAGATGGCTGCTAAAGACCTGGGAAATGAATTGCGCATGCACACGCTGCATGACGACATAATGCTTTGGAGGGAAACGTTTGCTTCTGCGCAGTGGTAATAAAATGGCCGTTCAGAAACTCACGTGCTAAGCATCTGCTCTTCTAGAACTAACATGAGCTACATACTTAATGCTAATGCAGATATAGTTAACATAAATAAATGGGAATAGTGAAGTAATAGGTGGTATACTGTGAAATTATTTTATTTTGAAAATAATACTTGTTTTCTTTGACTTTTCTAAATAGTTCGCAAATGGGCCTAAATTTGTAATGAAGTCTTAAACACGCGATCGAGTCACATGATCAACCAGGAGGAACTCTGAACAAGATGACCTCAAGAATCGGGATCCTTCCAAGGCCGAGCCCTTACCATGGCCTGGGAACTCAGGAACATCCTGAAGATTTAATGGAAAAATCATGCAAATTTATATACAATGTATTTTATTGCCATGAACATTGGGTGGGAAATAAAGCTTGGGAAACCATATTGATGGGCGGGATTTTAAACAATAAAGTTTAAGATAGTATTGCAATTATAATATGGTGTGATGATCAACCCCTCTGCCGCAACCAATTAGAATAAAAGAATGTCATATAATTGAAAAATTTGGAGGTGGTGCATACCCTAAGAAAGGTATATTTGCTTTGACTAATTAGATTACAAGAACTGTGAGAGCCGAGAGAACTGCCGATCCCTGCCGGATGCTGCAGATGGAATGCTGAGGAGCAAAGATGCTGTCCGAATGCTGATCGACTTAGAGAAAAGCAAGTTAGAAGTTAGGTATTAGTGAGTATATTTGCAGTTTAACCTTAGAGTTGCTTTTGCGGGAAGAAACCACGAGGTGATTAGAGTTAGAACTCGATGTGGGAAGAACCACGAGGAGGTAAGAGAATTAGGGAATAGAATATGCGTAAAATCTTCGATGGGGACTTTTAATTTTTCTAGTGTTAGAGAGGGGTAAGACGCATGCGTCTAATCTGGAGGAAATCATCTGTCCTGTCTAGAATCCTGTCCGAATCTACTCTGAAACTTTCAATACCTGAATCTTCCCAAAGAACCAATAAACTCTTGGCCAGAGGGGTTTGATTTCCACAACTTATTAGGTAAATATAAATGTGAATTTGCCTAAGTACCTTTTTCTCTCTATCCTATCCTTTCCTGAGGTACCCGTTATTGCTGAAAGACTTTAATGAAACAGAAATATTTTAAATAAATCTTTCATTGTAGGTACGGAGTTAGCGCTGTAATTTGCTTGCTCTTAAAAGAATAATTTTATAAACATTTAAATGATAATTGAGTCTGTGGTGATTCATAATAAATGATAAAATAAAGAAACTATTATATAATTCTTACAACTATTTAACTAAAATCGATCCAGGAGTCATAAATAGGGCTAATCAGGTAAAGAATATAAAATTGTTCATAGCTCTATAAAATTGATTCCCAGCGGTGATTATCAATAATGGTTCTGGGTATATGGTGTATTTGTGTGTGTTAGAAGGACCCTGATATTTGTTTGGTATTAGTTGTCCGCAGATTGATATCCTCGCTGGATCAGTTTGTTGGTAGCAGAAGTATGGTTTTTATTATTTAGTTTGGTGATTATTGGTTATTGATTATTGGTTATTGATGTAGGTGATTTTTGATTTTTTGGTTATTGATTTATATTCTAACAAATCTGTATGTTTAAAAAAATAAATTGTTATATGTTGTCTGGAATTCCCGGGAAAAGTATAGCAGGTGGTAAAATGGAAGCCATACTGCAGTGAGGTTATTCGTCTAGTTTCTGGAAATCAAATAAGTGAGAGTGATTGTGTGGCAAAGGAGTTTGCTAGTGAAATTTGGTGGTATATCACCTAGAAAAGGTAACATAAGAAGAGTAGCAGGTTCTTCTGAATTGTTTGAAGAAGTAAGGTGGAAAGGTTTTACTCGCAGTGAAGGAAGAGTAAGCGGAAGGTTTTACTCGCAGAATAAGAGACTAGTTAATTGAATTTTGTGAAATTGACAGAAAAGCGTATGTTTTATGGTATTAATGAAGATGTTGATGAAATTTGAAAGAAAATAAGTTTTACGTATTACCTTGTGAAGGGAGGGTCGGCTGCAAGAGTGCGCTGATGTCACAGAGTGCCGCGCTGGGATTGGATGAGACAGCGGGTGTGTGATTAAGGAGACATTGTAAAGGAGGGGTCTGCAGAAAGGAGTGATACAAACATCACAGTAAAGCCGCACTAGTATTGACTAACGTGGGGTTGTGAAATCAAGACTGACTGGACAAAGGTCACAAGCTACACTAGGATTGGTGAACTAAAGTGTAAACATAGAGATTAATTAGGTGTCAAAATAGAAATGGAAATTATAGAGGATAGCGGAGATTGTATGTGGAAAAACAATCCAACTTTAATAGGGAATCACCCTGACAGAAGATATCTAGGCTTTTTCAGACAAGAATATATTAGGAGACAAAGTCCAAATATGTACGGAGAAAAGAGGAAAATGTCGATCTTTCAGAAAACTACAAATTATTTCAAGAAAGACAAGCCTATTAAAACTAGGGAAGGAATTTTAATCCCACCACCTAAAACTCCTGCTTCATTTATGATGATGGAGAGAGGTTATCATACCTGTGTGTGGTTAGAGAATTGGATGGAATATACAAAAAATAATGGAATACTAGCTTTTCCAGAAAATTGTACTTTTAATGGACGAATTCTTCAAAATGTAAGGCCTAGAATTACTGAATTAGAACCCAGACCAAGGTTAACTCAATATGAAGCACTAGAAGAATGGGAAATGGAGTCATTTGATAGGGACAGATCTAGAAGTTCTAGGGGGTACCAAGGTTTTTGCCCTAAAAGGAAAACGACACCCGAGAAGACCAAATGAAACAGTGGAGACAGGCAATGGTCACAGAGGGACTGTGGGGCATATTATCCAGGGGGTTTATCTCTGCTTTTTTGGCTTTAAAAGCCAAGAAAGCGGAGATAAAATTATCTCCCTATTACCTAGCTGTCGCTAACACCAGTTAGCGACAGCTAGTAGGAGATAGCGACCATCTTGGGCCCCGCTTTGCATGTCAGTGATATTTATCACTAATGACATGCAAAGTGGGCATTCCAAGATGTTAGCGACTGGAAACAGTCGCTAACATCGCTATCTCCTATTACCAACTTTTGGAGATATTCGTGCTAAGCACGAATATCTCCAAAAGCTGGCACCTGCCCCTGAGAAGTTCCTAGCCATGCTATCCAATGGTAGGTGGATAACATGGCTAAGAGCATTAGCTCGGTAATGCATGAATATCGCTGACTTTTCAGCGATATTCATGCATTCCGGCCGATTATTATCGCTTAGGAGATAAACCTTGATAATAGCAAGGTTCCTAAGCGATAAAAATCGCCGCAGCTCGGCGATAAAAATATTGCCGCTAAACCAACATAGCGATAATTATCGTTAGTTGTTGGTAATATGCCCCTGTATCCTGTAATAATGTCAGAGGAACAGTCAGGAAATAATAGCGCAAGGAAAACAATACATTTGACAGGTTGTGGGGAATCAGGTGATGAATTATTAGAAGACATGTTAACTAAAAATCTTGCACCTTATCAAGAAGGGCTTAATAGAAACATACCAAGTGCTCCTATTTTTGAAACACCATTAGTCCCACAAGTGTTACATGATTCATTCAATAAAAGAATACTACAAGAAAAAAAGAGAAAAGCAATAAACAAAAATAGAGAAGATTTAATACAGAAAATAACCCAATTGAGTGTACACCTTGATGCATTGACTATACAAGTGACTATAGGGCCTGTTATTCCTTTATATGGAGATAAAGGAAATTACCTGTTATGACTAGTCCCATATTAAAACCAAGAAAAGAAAATATCGTAATTGAAGATCAAGCAAGTGAATGTGAGTCAGTGATATCTTTAATTGATTTGCCAATAAGAGAACAGATAAATGAAACCCCAAGAAGAGTTACTCCTGGTTGTTCAAAGGAAATATGATTAGAAACATCCACAGGAACTAGGAGTGCTATCATAGTGTCCCCAGAAGAATTAGAGAGGTGGGCACAGGGAATAAAAAAAAAACAACTCAGCAGCCAAAGGTTCTCGATATTTATAAATTAAAAATTGAATTAGAGGAAATAATAGCTGGACATGTGGGAATTGATAGGCTAAATACATACAATGATGGGGAACTACTGTTCCTATGCAAAAGCATAACTAGAAATGTAGAAATATTCCATGAAAAATTAACAGAACTTGCTTCAGAAATGGGAATCGAGATAGGGAGATCAAAAGTATTACAGAAAACCTACAGAGCAGAAATTACTGAAAAATATTTGGAGAATATGAATGTGTCAGGGAGAAAGCTACAAGTGAAAGACCTAATAACAATTTTTCAGAAATGGGGAGATTTAGACCGGTGGAAAACAAGGTGGACAAAGAAAAAGGAAGAAGCACAGGTAAATAGAACAATATCAGGATATTTATGAAAAGAAACTAAAAAGGCAGAACAGTTGTACCCTATGAGAGAAGTACCAGGTGGAGGGTATGTGCATGTCCCATAGACTAGACAAGATATTTTATCATTTACAAATAATTTCCCAAAATTACGAGAAAACCCAGCTGAATGGTATAGACAGGTTGAAGATTTGTAAAGGTTTCAAAGGTTTTGTTGAAAGATTTAGATGGTCTATTTGACATAGTGGAACTTGTTGATTTGTGGTCGGAATGTAAAATCACTGTTGATTGGCCCAGTGAGGAGTACCCTAGAAAGGAGAAAACAGGTGCTCCTTAAGAAGAAGTGATGAAAAAGTATCACCAAGTATTTACATTCTTAAAAGGGAAAATTTCCCCTAAAGAAACAGATTGGAAAAAGATAGACAGAACAACTCAAGATAACATGAACGTGTACATGCTTATTATGAACACTTATTACAAGTACTCAAACAGTATTGTGGATTAGAAACAATGGGAGGCAAAGGAATGGGACATTTTGTGTATCGATTTACATCTGGGTTAAAACCTGAGGGTTGTCAGATGATAACAAATCATATGCTGTGTTGGCAAGTAAAACCCATAAATGTGCTCCTAAAATATGCAAAGTACTGTGAAGATGAAATAGACAATCGAAGGAAAAAGTTAGAATAAAAAGTAATGATGGCTCAAGTAAAATTAGCAGAACAGCAAGGTTTAAAAATTACTAATCAAAATAGTAATACAAATAAAGGATCAGGACAGAATGAGAATAGTGGGGGAAAACCAAGAGTAAAAATTAGCTGTGATGAGGAGAAAAAGAAATTTCCTTGTCATGGGTGCAGAAAATTGGGACATTGGAAAAACGAGTGCAAACTTATCAAGAATAATAATGGCCCGAATTAAAATGTAAATACACAGACGCAGAATGAGGTGATATTGAGTCAATCGCAACCGGTTGCAAATCAGCTGAGTCAGTTACCACCTGCCCCTATGCCAAATTTTGTGAACAGAGCAAAGTACAATGTGGACGCCGGATTTCTAGGAGAGAGTGGTAAGCTGAATACCGTAACATCACAATTTCGTTTACAGAACAGTTGTTCGTCTTCAGAAGACGAGCAATGACGGTGCCTGGGGGGGAAGGAAGAGGAATGCGTACTTGGCACATCCTTGCTGGTGGATCAGTCAGGTCCATATATTGAATGAAAGGTAGAAGGAAACAACATTACCTTTTTATTGGATACTGATGAGGATAGTGTCTATAAAATAATGCTGGCAAAGCAAGGCACTGAAGTAGACTAAATGTATTCCATGATGATAAAAGATGATTTACCAGATGAATTAAAATTGACAGTCAATCCAAAAGTGTGGGATTTCACTGGAAAAGAAGTAGGATTAATGGCAGACGTAGACCCAATAAAAGTGACAGTGAAGAAAAATGCAGTTTATCCAAACACAGAGCATTACAAAATGAGCTCTGAAATTAAAGCAGGTGTCATTGCAGAAATAGAACGAATGGTCTAACAAGGCATTCTGAAAGAAATAATGAGCAGTCCTTGTAATTCCCCTATAATTGGCATTAAGAAACCTAGCGGGAAATACCGGATAGTGCAAGATTTGAGGATAATTAATAAAATAGTGGCCCCTTGTTGCCCTGTGGTACCAAATCCAGCAGTAATATTGTATCAAATACCATGGAATGCAGGATGGTTTACAGTTATTGCTTTGTGTCATGCCTTTTTCTGTATCCCATTACATTCAGATAGCCAGTATCTATTTTCATTTAAATTTGAAAATCACATTTATGTGTGAAATCGAGTCCATCAAGGATATACAGAAAGTTCTTCAATATTTAATCAAATTCATAGGAAATGCTTGGAAACATTAGTGATGCCCAGAAATCCAGTACTAGTTCAATATATTGATGAACTTCTGGTCACATCAGGGACTCGAGATGATTGTATTCAAGATTCCATTGCCTTGTTGAACCATTTGGCTGATGGAGGACACAAAGTATCACCAGAAAAATTGCAATTTTGTCAAACAAAAGTTAAGTACTTGGGACATCAATTGGAAAGAGGAGTGAGGAGAGTTACTCCTGAATGAGTTAAAATAATAATACAAATGCAGGCACCCCAGTTTTAGAAAGAAATCAGAATTTTCCTTGGTGTGGTAGGCTACTGCTGGCAGTGGATTGCAGGGTTTTCACTTCTGGCCAAGCCACTAATATAAATGACGAGAAAATGAGCAAATGATCCCATAGAATGGGATGATGAAAGCATGACAGCCTTTGTAAAATTAAGACATTGTTTGTGTGAACCTCCTGCTCTTGGAATGGCAGATTATACAAAAAAAATTGCTCTGTTCTGAACAAGATAATTGTGCTCTATCAGTATTAACTCAAAAACATGGATTAATGTGAAGACCAGTGGCAAATATTTGATCCAGTAGCTGCAGCATTGCCTGGTTATTTAACAGCAGTAGCAGCAACCTGTGTGAGCAGGATCAAAGTGAGCCTATTGTGATGGGACATCCTTTAAAAGTCTATGTTCCACACTCTGATGAGATATTACTGACTGAAACTCAAACGCAGTATCTTACTCCAAGTCAAATGACAAAATATGAAAGAATAATATTGGGAGCTGAGAATGTAACTGTAATCAGATGCACTGTCTTAAATCCTGCTACGTTACTACCTGGCATGTATGATGGAGAAGTGAGGGATGACACTGAACATGATTGTTTAGATGTACCAAACCTCGCCCAGACATACCAGAAGAACCTTTAAAAGAATATGAAAATGAGCTGTTTGTAGATGGCTCCTGTTTGCCACATGAAGGAGGGTTGAATGCTGCTTATGCTGTCTGTACATTGGCTGGAATAGTCGAAGCATCCTATTTACCAGGAGTCAAATCGGCACAAGTGGCCGAATTGATAGCTTTAATTAAAGCTTGCAAAATTGGGAAAAATTGGAGAGTAACAATTAACACTAATAGTCAGTATGGTTAATGGGTTGTGCGTGATTTTGGTCAACTATGGATGCAAAGGGATTTCATGACTTCTTCAGGAACCCCTATTAAAAATGGAAAATATGTAAAAGAGCTTTTAGAAGCTATACAATTGCCAAAAGAAATAGCAGTGATCAAGTCATCAGTCCGGAGATGACTATGTGACTGCCGGTAACCGATATGCTGACCAATTTGCTCAATATTGTGCTAAGACAAAATTGGCAGTGAATAAGAAAATTTAAACAACAGGACTCAGATGTCAGCTTGTGCTGATCTCATCTTTAGAAACATGGGATGAAGTGAAACATTTACAATATGAAGCAAATGTATTGAAAAAGAAGATTGGTTGAAAATAGGATGCAAAAGAAGAGAAGAAGATGGTGTCTAGATCTATCCTGATTGTAGACCAATTATGCCAGACTGTTTTCTTTCACAATATGCTAGGATGTTCCATTGAGATACACACATAGGTAGAGATGCTATGATAAGACTCTTTAGACAAGATTGGTTTAACCAAAAGTTTAGAACAGTTGCAAAAAGTCTTTGCCAGAGATGTTTAATTTGCCAACAGAAAAATCCAGGAAGAAAAACAGTGATCAGTTGGGGAAAAATTGGGAAGGCTGAAGGATCTTTTGTAAGGTTGCAACTAGATTTCATTCAGCTACCACCATGTAGAGAATTAAAGTACATTCTTATCATTGTTTTTTTTTTTTTACGGTGGGTGGAGGCATATATCCATTAGAAGAAATGACAGTATGACAGTTGCAAAATTATTATTGAGAGAGTTGATCTCACGTTTTAGTTTTCCAGTAACTTTAGAATCAGATAGAGGATTGCACTTTAATAATCAAGTAATTTGATTGATCTGTAAAGCATTTAAAATTGAACAGAAACTGCACTCTGCATACCGCCCAGAGGCTTCTGGAGTGGTAGAACAAATGAATGGCACAATAAAGACAAGATTAGCAAAGGTGTGCTCCTCCACTTCACTGTTGTGGCCAGATGCCTTACCTCTTGTTCTGATGGGACTCAGAAACAATCCTAACAGAAACACAGGTTTGAGTCCAATGAGATAATCATGGGAAGAACAATGAGATTAGCCTTTATTCCTGGACAAAGACTGTTACGCATTGCTGATGATCAGGTATTGGAATATTGTGAAAGATTGGCTTACCTGGTGCGTTGTGTCTCTCATAAGGTTAGAGAAGATGCAGTTGCCAGACAGCCGGACCAAGCACATGATTTAAATGCTGGAGATTGGGTGGTGTTGAAGAATCACACTTGTAAGACGTGCCTTGCACCAAGGTGGAGTGAATCAAAGCAGGTCATATTGGTCACTACTACAGCAGTGAAATGTACAGGTTTGCCCAATTGGATACATGCTAGTAATACCAAGAGAGTTCCAACTCCTGATGAGATGATTCCTCAACCGATTCAAGAAGTTGAGAGTGCAGAAGGCTGAACAGCTGAGGGATCTAGAGTATTAGATTCCGAAATAGCTGAACAAGAACAGCAGAACACTAGTCAGGAGGATTGGATAGCAGTGGTTGACATTCCTGAAGTCATTATCAAAACCAGAAGAAGAAAACAGCTAGAAGAACAAGAAAATAGAGAGGACCAGATAGGTTTAGAAGAAAAAGCTCAGAAAATGGAATTTAAAATTGTTGAAAATACTGAGCAGGCACAGTTAAGGAAAGAAAAATACACTCAGACAGAGGGGAATCAAAAGATTCTTAAGTCTGAGAAGGGACAAGTAGGTTTAGAAGAACACGTTCAGGCAGCAAACAAATCGAGTGCATTAAGACCTGATCAGGACCAGTGAGGAATAGAAAAACAAGTTCAGGAAGAAGAAGGGATTAAAGAAAAACCTGAACTGGGACAGTTAGACATTGCAGAATATTTTCAGGTGAAAGCCAGCACCTCGAGAAGTCCTGAATCCGGTAAGTTAGAGAGGAATTCAGAAAACGAAGAGAATCAAGTTGTGCCACAACGTAATGTAAATAGACGAATCCTCGAAAGTGACAAGGAAAGTGACTGTGCAGTACAAATGAAGAAAGTTTGAAAAGGTAGAAAATTACCCCGCACCAGAGTACACAAGTATATGATATGTATCAATGTTATAATATGTAAAGCAATTCCAAGAACTTGATTGAAGGTATATTTCGTTCTTTATCATTCAAAAATTCATTAAAACAATTACAGAATTGCCTGCCGCCAATGTGTTTCATCCCTCATGGGACTTCTTCAGGGCTTGATTGTCATATTCTGATAAATGGTCACATCAACCTTCCTCAAAGTAACTGCACTGATGGGATCATATATTATTTGCGAAGTATCTCGACTCTAAGTAGAGTCTTCAATCTGTTTACCACAAGGGATGTCCCTCCCAATCCAATTGTATTATACTTAGCTTCTGACCATGGCACGGTCCAATAGTAAAATTCCAGGCATATTTTAAGACCCGAAACCACACCGAATCTCCAATCGCACCACCAACAACGTGATGTAAATAAACGAATCCTCGAAAGTGACGAGGAAAGTGACAGTGTAGTACAAACAAACAAAATTTGAAAAGGTGATAATTGGACATGATGTGTCAAAAGACTGAGATACCATCTCAAGACAATAAATGAAGAGCGTGAACAGGTAAATGAGGTCACACACCAATCAGACCAGACAAATAAACGAAGAAGTCAGAGAATAAGAATATTGAATAATAAATTCAAAGGCCCTGAGTGGACCTATGTAATTATTGAAGAGCTTGAAAATCTTTATATAAATGAGGAGAGTGTTGAAGAAGTAAACTCTGAAGCAGACGAAGAAGGGAGACCACCTTAATAAAAATGATATTTAAGAACATTTGCAGAAGTCGAATAAGAAATAAAGGAGATAAATCTTCTTAAAATGGCCAAAGAAAGAGTTACTGAGAGACTAAAATGTAATTGTATAAATAAATGCTGTATCATTTGCATAGGTAGCATAGTATTAGTGATTATAGTATGGTTATGCTTAACTGTAGCAATACCATATGTGATGAGCATTGAAAAGAAAAATATTACAGACACACGTGAAAGGACAGCTAACGTAAAAGGAGATAAAGTAGAATTAGAAGCATCAGGTGAGTTAGAAATACATCACACAGTAACAGATAATAACAGCTTTAAATGTCTTTACAAAATTATTATTTCAATATGTAGACACTATAGAAATTAGTGATTGTTATGTGTGTATGAAACTACCAGCTTCTGTAGCAGAAGGTGTTACTTATCACCATCCATTTACCATTCACATATGGTATATCCTGTACTATATGAACAAGTCTATTTTATAGAACAGGAAAATTGCAATATTATTATTCTAACTTAGATGTGATTTTTCCAGAGGTTCCTATTCGAAAGAATATGAATCCACTGCTTACTAATAGAGTTGCACAGTTTATGGGTGAGTTTTCTTAACACAAAAGATAGATATAGCTGGGGCTCATGAAAAGAATTTAACATGTTCATTGAAATATATTTTTCAATTTAAGGGCCGATTCCGATTTCGGCCAGAAGGGTTCCGAACCATTTTCGGAGCCCTTCCGACCGAATTGGTCAGTGCCGGCCGGATTCCTTCTCTGCCGAGCCATTCCGATGGGCTCCGTCGGGAAGGAATCCGACTCGGATTTACGGATTGCGGACGACAGCCTGTCCGCAGTCCGGAAATCCTCCAGTACTCCCCCGGTCGCCTCTGTGCGACCAAGGGAGTACGATGACAGCTTTTCACTGCCTTTTCATTCCGGTCTGTCCGGCACGAAAAGGCAGTCGGAAGCTGTCCTTGGGGGACCCCAGCAGGGCCCCCATGGGTGTGAGGCCAGATGGCGGCCTGGGGGCACCTATGGTGCCCTTTCAGTGGCGAACACCCATTACACTGATGAGACAACATCGCAGGCGCATTACAACGCAACTTTTACATCGAGGGAACCTTTACAATGCATGCTTTTACATCACGCATGCTCTTAAATCGCGGGTTTCCACATGGCTGGGATTTTACATCCCGCATGCTGTTACATCGCGCACATACAAACAGTGTTATTGTGACGCATCTATTTACATGTTAATGCAGTACCAGTTACTACAAAGTGCGGCATGGCATCTGACTCACCCAAAAACATGCAGAGTACGGAACAAGATTGTCACAACCAACTTTAAAAAGGACGTTTAAGACCAGGGCCTGCGGGTAGACTACAAGGGGAGGAATCTGGTTCCACAAAAATGTACCACGGACACCTGAAGGAGTTTCAAATAACTCTTCTTACACAAGCTGGAAGGGTTACTCCTTGAAGGCTCAAACATGTAAATTCAAAGGACAGCACAGCAGTTTCAAAATTAGTTACAGATTAATGAGCCAGACGGTCGCATCCCACAACGAGGGGTGCCCGCTTAGACTGGTCACGCTTAATGCAGCAGCTAAGACCTGGTTTCCTTTACACAGCATTAGATTATTAATTTGTGAAGTAAAATACACCACGTGGACTTGTGGAACCGAGGTAATCAATAGGTGCATTACGTGGTAAGACAAATCTAAAGGAACTGTTACTTACTCAAAAAAGTTGCATATAAATAGTAAATTAAAACAATATGATTTCATACTCGTATGTACAACCCTGAAATTGCTATTGGGTGTGAACCTGGAAGAGCAAACATGCGGTACAGCACTACTGGCAATCCCGTGCTACGAGAGTGTGGAACAATAATCAGGAAAGTAGGGTGAGATGAGGCAAGTTATATAAAAAGAAAATCGTTTTGTGAATGAATACTTGTTTATTGTATAAAATTACTAAACTATCCACTACAATAAAATCTCTTTACACGGATGACCTGGGAGCAAGGTTACTTCTCGTCTTCGGATGTATGCAAAAACAGTAACCAAATCAGGGATGCCTAACTCACTGGAGTTAAGACCTGCCCGGCTTATAAGAGGCGAGACACAAAATGCAGCCTTCGGAGACGGGCTGGAAAAAAGGAACTCTCGATTCGGCCCCACAGATACCAAACATATTTCAGGTAAAACACTTCCTCGCCAAGGCAGGTAACCTCAGTCAATAATAACTGTATTTTTATGGCATATTTAATTAAAACCTTCACAAAACGAAAAAAACAAAAGTCTCTCCATGCCCACCATATCAACGATGTGAGGCAGAACCACAGAGCGCAGTGCTTACATTTTGTAATAATTTTCACAATTGCCGCTTCTTAAAACAGCAAAAGTGATGTCTAAAGAGATGCTCTTCGTTAAATGGCGTTCCGCTTCAATTCATTTGAGGTGATGTCAACTCAAATGAAGTCTAAAACTTTATAAGGCACAGGGAAAAATAACAATCAATGCTACGCGACTAATTCCTGAAAAGATGACCCCAGCAGAAAACATTTAGTTGAGCACTGCATGTTTGGGGTCTCAAGTAAAAGGCTTGACACGCTCGTTCTGATTATTGATTGGCTGGCCTGGCACACATAAATTATGGGACTCGGTGAAAGGCTAACACCATTTAAAGGGATGGACAACACAAAAAACAGGTTTGCACATACTTTATGAGTTGTATTGACTTGCGATTTTTTAGTCTGCGAGGTCATGTATTTGCCCATAGGAATCACTGTATCTGCATTGCAACGCCGTGCGTTGTGAACATTGCCGGTCTAACGGTCTTTGCGATGCATTGCACGCGTGGTAAAAGCACGCGTTGCAATTGTGTGCGATGTATGAACATAAATCCCTTCCAGTGATCTCTGCACCCGGTGGCTGGAACCTTTTGGTGCCGGCCACAGGGTGAAGGGATAAACTGCACCCCTGATTGCCTCATTGCAAGCATGCTTTCCAGTCGGAAAGCATGCTTGCATTGTACTAAAGCATGCTTGCATTGTAGGGTAAACGAATGCGACCGAACCCTGTTCGGTCGCATCGTACTAGCAGGGCTGCAACCGACGACAGCAGGTCGGTCGGTTACAGCTCCTGCCCGATGTCGGACGGACTTAGGTCTGTCCGACATCGGAATAGGCCCCTTAGTAGAAGAGAGGAGACAAGATTTTCAGAAAAAGGCAAATGAGCAGAAAAATCATATTCCACAATGGGCTAAAAAAGAAAGTGTTTACACTTCTGGAAAGACTCATGCTGCTATGGCCCTTGACTTTGAAAAGAAAGGAAACATTTGTCTCCATAGGTTAAAGACTGACTATAACAATGTATGTATTGGCTCCAGTGAATGTGAGCAAAATGTCTTAATTCTTGGAGGATGAGGATTAAAAAGAGGAACAGATCCATTATTTCCTGGAATCTATTATGTGTATGAGAATAAGGCTTATTTTAGGCTTCCTGCACGATGGTATGGGAATTGCTATTTCGGTATAGTTTGCCCCAAAGTTTATCATGTAAAAAGAACCACTGGAAACAATGAAAACAGTAGTGAACTGATACGAAATAGAAGAGCTAGTTTCACAGAAGTTGTAGGTGACATATTTAGTGTATTGATACCTTCAGTGGGTGTAGTTCTTAATTCACATAGAATTTGTCAATTATCCACAGTGGTTGATTGTTTATAAACTGATACTGCTGGAGATTTTCTGATGATCAACACCGAAATGGTTGAGATCAGATCAATGGTTATGCAAAATCGACTTGCTCTTGATACAATGTTGGCAAAAGAGGGCAGAGTCTGTAAAATGTTGAAAGAACAACATTGTTGCACGTATATTCCTGACAAAAGTGTTAAAATTGGAAGATATATAAAAAATATTACAAAATTGGAAGAAGATTTGAAACCACTGGAAGTTGACAGTGTATGGAAGAAATTAACAAATAATCTAACTTCAATAGGTACATGGATTGCTAATATAGGTAAAGGAGTGGTGGCACAAGTAATCTTACCAATACTTGGAATAACAATGATAATATTGATAGTAATGATCTGGTGCAAATGTGGAAAAGGGAAGTATGAAGTGAATAAGCAGGGAAAGAAAAGAAAGTATGAAGAAATTGAATTAAAAGAAATGAAAGGAGAACTGTACAAGAAAATGAAAAATATGAAAGGCAAAGAGGATGTTGATAATGAAAAGCCAGAGAAGGGAATTGAGATGTGCTAAAGCTGGTATCTGATTGGTTATAGGTATTTATTTTTTTAGTTGGCATAAATGCTATCAGAGAGGTTGATTCGTGGTGCATGGATTTGTAATGAAACTTGCTTGGAGCAATCTCCTAAAGTACCCCATTAATATTATATACTAAAATTTGTTTGTCATACTAATTTTACATTGAAAAGACATACTTAATAGGTAGAGGGAAACGTGCCTATGAGTATTACTAACAAATAACTCGACAAAACCAAGATGGCTACTAAATACGCAGGAAATGAATTGCACATGCGCAGGCTGCATGACGACATAACGCTTTGGAGGGAAGAGCTTGCTTCTGCACAGTGGTAATAAAATAGCCGCTCAGAGACTCATGTGCTAAGCATCTGCTTTGCTAGAACTAACATGAGCTATATACTAAATGCTTATGCAGATATAGTTTACATAAATAAGTGGTATACAGTGAAATATATATTTTTTTTAATAATGCTTGTTTTCTTTGATTTTTCTAAATAGTTCGCAAATGGGCCTAAATTTGTAATGGAGTCTTAAACATGTGATTCAGTCACATGACCAACGGGGAGGAACTCTGAACACGATGACCTCAAGTATTTGGATCCGTCCAAGGCCGAGCCCTTACCATGGCCTGGGAACTCAGGAACATCCTGAAGACTTAATGGACAAATCATGCAAATTTATATACAATGTATTTTATTGCTATGAACATTCGGTGAGAAATGAAGCTTGGGAAACCATATTGATGAGTGGGATTTTAAACAATAAAGTTTAAGAAAGTATTGCAATTATAGTATAGTGTGATGATCATCCCCTCTGCCCCGACCAATCAGAATAAAAGAATGTCATATAATTGAAACATTTGGAGGTGGTGCATACCCTAAGAAAGGTATAATTGGTCTGACTAATTAGATTACAAGAGCTGTGAGTGCCGAGAGAACTGGCGATCCCCGCTGGATGCTGCAGATGGAATGCTGATGAGCAGAGATGCTGTCCGAATGCTAATCGACTTAGAGAAAGGCAAGTTAGAAGTTAGGTAATAGTGAGTATATTTGCAGTGTAGCCTTAGAGTTGCTTTTGCTGGAAGAAACCATGAGGAGATTAGACTTAGAAATGGATGCAGGAAAAACCACAAGGAGGTACTAGAATTAGGGAACAGAATATGCGCAAAGTCTTCGAGGAGGTTTTTTTTATTTTTCTAGTGTTAGAGAGGGGTAAGACACAGGCGTCTAATCCGGAGGAAATCATCTGTCCTGTCCTGAATCCTGTCTGAATCTACTCTGAAACTTTCGATACCTGAATCTTTCCAAAGGACCGATAAACTCTTGGCCAGAGGGGTGGGATTTCCATACCTTATTAGGTCAATATAAATGTGAATTTGCCAATGTACCTTTTTCTCTCTATCCTCTCCTTTCCTGAGGTACCCGTTATTGCTGAAAGACTTTAATGAAACAGAAATATTTAAATATTTTAAATAAATCTTTCCTTGTAGGTACGAAGTTAACACTGTAATTTGCTTGCTCTTAAAAGAATAAGTTTATGAACAATTAATCGATAATTGAGTCTGTGGTTATTCATAATAAATGATAAAGTAAAGAAACTGTTATATAATTGCTTCAACTATTTAACTAAAATCGATCCATGAGTCATAAATAGGGCTAATCAGATAAAGAATACAAAATTGGTCATAGCTCTATAAAATTGATTCCCAGCGGTGATTATCAATAATGGTTCTGGGTATATGGTGTGTTTGTGTGTGTAGATGGGCCCTGATGTTTGGTATTAGTTGTCCGCAGATTGGTATCCCGCTGGATCAGATTGGCTCCCCAGGGAAGGGAAATTTGCCAGGCACATATGGTTTTAGTTTTCTGCTTTTTTTTTAGTTTTCTGCTGCCTGTGGCCTGTCAAACTTTCACAGGCAGCACAAATGGTATAATGGCATTGCTGGAAAGGGGAGGCTCTCCCCTTTCCAGTGATATCTTTTGCAAATTGATCCCTGCTCCTGGATCTTAGATATACCATGATCCATAAGCGGGGACCACTAGACACCAGAGAGAATTTTTTAGAAGAAGTGGGGGGGCAGACCCCCCCAGGGGCCATATATTTTAGTTTTCCTTTCCTGGAGCAGGGGGGGTGAACAGCCCCGAGGGGGGTGCAGGAACAGAACCCCAGGGAAGCGAGAATTTTGAAGTCATTTTGGTTTTTATTTTTGTGCTGCCCAATGTCTTTCTACCTTTCCCGGGCAGCACAAAAGGTGAAAAGTCTTTGCTGGGAAGGGAAAAGTTATCCCCTTCCAGTGATGTCTTGGTGAAACACATCCCTGCTGGTGGATAGCTACTGCACTGCAAGCCACAAGCAGAGATTCCACTAGACACCAATGATGTCTTACTTTGTGTAGGGGGTCTGCCCCCGAGGCATGGTCAATCCTTACTTGTATATTCATTCATGTTTTCCCTGCTCTCCGGGGGCACCATATTGACCGCTGATGTGGTGCCCTAATGGTCCCCAAAGAACAAAACAAAAAAGGGGAAATTTGGCAACTATTTTTTTTAAATGTATCCAGGGCTTTCCTGCTCCCTCCCCATTTATGGGTGTATCCCCGCAGGGATAAATATATTACATGTGGTTGGTTTTCATTCCAAGTGGGGCTAATTTAGCCCCCGCAGCAGTTCAGTCACTGATTAGTGTGGCATTCCCATTTTATTTACACCCAGTAAAGCCTAGATTACAAGGCAGTGGTAGCCACTTCAGCCAGTGATCAGGTATTCAGTCATTCATTTCTGTATTGCCACTGTATTTTAGGAAGCCTTGGAGGGTGGGCTAATACATTGCCCTATGCTCTGGGGGCGGAAGCAAAATGTGTATGCCTCAATAACTGAGCAGCAGATGGAGTGTATTCAGCCTTGCTATGTAGCTTACAATATGAATGGCCCAATAACTGATACATGACTGAAGTATGCTCACACGTTTTTGCAATGATATATGCTGTGCTGGGGAAAAGTAAAATGTGAATGACAGAATTAGACCCAGCGGTTTCAACCTGGCTAAGATGCATCAAAGCAATCATAACCCATCGTTCCAAATAGAATAAATATGATACACTTGTCCAATAACCTGTGCTTACCCTCTGGTATCTTGGAACAGAGAAGTCAGGCTTATCTTCAAAGTGTTGGCACAACACCCCGCAACACTTTTTTCACAACATAAAGACTCCACACTGTATGTATAAAAACACTTTTCTTTGTATTACACACACACACACACACACACACACACTGAAATCAAAACAAGATACACATTCTGCATGCACTTTACTGTTATAAGCAAATGTCAGACTTTTCCATTGCAGATACTAGTCTCTACCTACGTTTCATGACCCAGTCCCTCAATTTTTCAACTCTACTAGCCAAATAATGCACATTGCCCCTGCAGGCGCCTTGTTGACTAGACAGTCAGAACCATCTAACACAGAAAGAAACAGTTACTTAGTTTTGTCCATGGGTGTTAAACCTCCAAGCGCCCAACGGAACCTGCACGAGGACGGGATCGTTATCCCCCTGTAGACAAAAGGTGGTGACTCAGGAAGTTGGTGCACTCCCTGTCTGAAGAAATGTTTTCCCTTCACGCAAATGTGTTACCTGCTGCAGACCCCTAGCAGTTAGCTACAGATGCCAACAAGGCACATGAAACCCCTCGGGTCTTGTCACAATGTTTCCCCAAACAAAGCACCCTGTGGTGTGGGTCTAGTGAGAGGGAGTCAACGACCTTGGACAGAGGCCGCTATGTCAGGCACTGTTATCCTTTAGATCTGGAGGCTGAAGACAGCCTCACCTCCTGGCTCAAGTTCCCCCAACACCCCTCAGAAACCACATGCTCTAGAGCACAAGAGAGCACAGGTCCCCTTGGTTGCAAGAATGGGTCCCTCGGACTCTGAAGCTTTCCCTGCAGTCCTCAAACTCATCACGCCCCAGCACCTCAGATGGCTGATGATCTTTGTGCATACACTCCTCTTGTATAGTGTGATGATGGTGCATGTCAGGACTGTCCTTCTCCCAAACACAATCACTTCCACCTATCTCTGCCGCACCTAGTGCAGTCCTTACAATCTTGTGGAGACAGTGAGATCATTTGTGTCCCTGGGATCTCGTGGAAAGGAGGCCAGCTCACTAGCCCTCAGAGAGTACTTCAAAACCCAGACCTCAACAATTGGCACTTGATGCAGGCCAGCAGCGTCTATGAAAAATCCACCAAGTGATAATCCACTTCTTGGAGCACAACAGGCTCCAAGCCACCACAAGTCTGCATATAGCCCAGTTGCAGTCCCTCCTGCACTAATGATTCCTCGTGTCAGTGTCCCAGTATTGAACCAGTGTAGTATGGTTCCAAACCTAAAAGTGTCTTTACTTTTAAAGGCCATAGCCCCGATAGTTATACCCACCATGGTCTTTGAACATACAATCAGTTCAAAAGGCCAACTTTTAATTGCACAGACCCTCTCTAAATTTTACCCTGTCTGCCATCCTACTCCGGGTAGTTTGATCACAGTCTTTAGTGGGGCCAAGACCATGCACCTTGGGATGCAGGTCCAATTCCACCCCCACGTAATCATACCAGAAAGACCCTTCAGAGTCAAAGGTCTGCAGTTTCCTGTGAATGACTAGTTCATGGCCCCTTGTTAGGAATGAACAGATGTGCCTATCACCCTAACACCCAGTTGTAAATTAGGAGACAGGCCAACGGTCAGAGAGAGCCACACATCGAAATGCCGACTTTCCCAAAGTGGCATTTCCATCACCGCAATGTCAAAACCACTCTCACTACCGGAGAGGATTTGCCATTACAAACTCATCTATACCAAATACCATACTGTTACTATTGCCCATAGAAAATAAAGCTAGACAGGTTTTCCCTACATCCTCTCGTGATAATCCATGCGTGAAACAGGCCCCATTGTACCAAACACACTATTCGATGTCATTCATGACTCTTGCGGTTAACATATACACACACCTGCCCAACCTCTGCTCAACACCGCACCCTGTCACCAGGTAGAAATCCAACGGAGCAGGAGACATACAGAACATTGGCATTCAGCTTTGTAACTGCCATGTTGAGTAACAGTAACCCGTGCACGCAGGCTCCACTAGGGTAAACCTGTGACACCATCGATGAGCCACCTCCGTGGATGGCACAACATGTAAAGCAGGTCCACGGAGGCACATTTGAGGTACATGCCCCTGATATAGGTCTTATCCTATGACAAAGAACTTATAGCTAACTTGCATCAGCCAGACATATATACACCTCTCAGCAGTATGTACATGATGAGCACAATGCTTGGACACTGCCCAGCAGTACCAAACGCTTCCAAGTCCTAAGGCTAGCATCCATAGGAATGGGAAAATTGTGAAGAAGAAAAGCAAAAGGTCAAGGGAAAGCACCCTAGAAAGGGCCATTTCCAACAGACACAAGAATTAACGTGGGCTGTGGTGGGTGTGAGCAAAGGGGCACTGTTAGAAATGGGATCTCTGGTTGGCCAAGGCTTGCGCCAAAGCCAGGCAGAGACCACCACTCTAGTCAAGGCAGGAAAGTTATACACCAAAGATAACCCCTGCACACCCCCTTGGTAGCTTGGCACGAGCAGTCAGGCTTATCCCGGAGGCAATTTGTAAAGCGTTTGCGCAACACGCACACAGCAACAACATACTAGGCACACCACAAAAGGATCTCCACACAAGGTTATATCAAAAATAGCCTTTGTATTTTCATAACAAACATTAAAATAGTAATCACACAATATACACTGTGCCAACTGGCACTGGGCAATATTTACAGGGGATTATATACACGTGACAGGGCCACATGGACCACTGTCAGAACCATCACAAAGTGAACTTTAGTAAATGTAGAACATGTAAGAAATGTAGAACACAACCAGTAATTACAGCCAAACACTGTACTCAGCATCATCCTGTAACCATTATTCATATTATGCACAGTATCACATAAGGCGTGAAATATATTCTGCGCCAACCTCATAAGCCTAAACATATTAGACCATAACCTCCTAAGCATGACTCACATTAGGGGCATAACTCACAGTAGAGAATATTCTCACATGCATAAACACAGTATGCAAAACCCCATAATCATAAAACCACATTAGAGGCATAAATCAGGGTGCGTAAATCTTAGTACATGAATCACATTTTCTAGCACCACATAAATCACATTAGGGCCTGGTGCCCTATGAACCTAAAAGTCCCCCTGGCAAACTGGCCTTCTCAAAGGGGCTCAAATGCCCTATGTCCAAAGTGTCAGGGCACGCTGCCAATGCAGCAGAATCTCCAAAAGCGTTCAACTGGGCTGGGGCAGAGGAGTGTCTCTCACTCCTATCTCACACAATGCCCCCAAAGGAATGATAAACAACAGAAAGGGGTGCCAGTGCTGATAAACATGAATAAACACTAGAATAAATCCTCCATTAACTGAAAATCAAATTCAGAAAAGGGAATGCTTTTTAGTCGTAATTTTATTATATATTCAATAATATTTTATAAAATCTGTTTGTACATTTGGAAATGAAACATTCAAGGAAAAAACAGGAATTCAAAGGGGACACATGGAGAAACAATCAATTTGGAGCAAACCACCATTCATTCCTACAATCATATCACTTTCACCAAACATTCAACAGCATACGAGCTACTCTCACACATACCATATATGCATTATCTACAACAATAGAACCAAGAACACTGGTACTGCCTTAATGTGAACACGCTATTTGTACTCTGTAATGGGAAATGGACCATTAACAAAGGTTTTACAATTTCAAAACAATCTTTTGCAAATCCAACGGAAATTAGAGGGAGTCCAACAAATAGCTAAGGATCTATGCAACGTTGTAACTTTTAGATCAGTTGGCAGACCAGTATGAAGATGGGCCTACGCGTTTCGAATCTCCTCTAATCTCTTGGAGATTCTCATCAGGGCCTCGGGCAACACCTAATGTTGCTGGCGGTAGTCCGGGACAGGGAAGTATGGGGGCAGTGGGCTAAAGCGAGTATGAAGTGTCCTAGCGCGATGAAAAGAGGTGGAAGCCTGGGTTGGCGGGACTGAGGGGCGTCGTGTCTAATGCTGACAAGATCAGCGCGTCCTTAGAATCCGGGACGGGGAGCTTGTATTATTCAGGCATCCTCCGTAGGAACGGCAGCGTCAGCACAAGCAGGCGGGTGTCCGGTGTGCTGTCGGAGCCAGGTTTCAAGGCGGAGGTACTGGATACCCACAAACGGTCGGCGTCGTTGCAAGCGCTGATCACTCGCGCATACGCGAGTGATCAGCGCTTGCAACGACGCCGACCGACAGCATTTATTCACACAATTTCATGCATACCAGACTTGACCAGACTGCTCCTCTCATAACAGGAATTTCCACTGACACACACTGATCAGGGAATCCCCAATGCATTCCTATGGGAGGGCAGGCCAACCTTACTAATGTAACACAGAGAGTGCATGCACTGTAAACAGGACCACAGTGCTAAAGTGCACAGAGGCCTAAAACCACCAATACCATGTCAGAGAAAAGGCAAAAGATTTAGAGGTGAACTTGCTAAACAGGGCCAAGTCCAACAGGCACATAGTACAAATGGCTAACTTCATTGTGAGTCACGCACAGTTTGCTCTTTCACAAGGAGTACGCCTTGCAAAGAATGTTCTCTAGGCATCAGGGACAAAGGTACCATAATGTGGTTTTTTTCTTATTGTGTGTGTTGCAACATGAACTAATATTGTTGTTATCCTTTTCTCTTAGTTTTGTGGAGAGGTTATTGGCAGAATAGGATGTTTGGAGAGGTTTTTGTCAGCGTTGGATGTTTGGAAAAGCTCTTTGAGTCAGATAAGTGTGAGTTTGAGACACACAGCAAAAATTTCTATAAGTGCCTCTGTATTCAACCTAGGTCAGAAAGTGTTAGTTAGAAAACAGAGATGACACCTTGCCGGATGACTGTTTCTGAGGCTCTAATTGGCATAGTGGAGAAAATCTCTGAGGCAGGGTCTGATACTGAGATAGCATCAGAGGGAGAGGGTAATAGAGTAGGATCTGGGAGTGTTGTTTCAGTCAGAATTCCTTCTGATGATGACTCATCTTCCAGTGATACAGAGAAACATGGGCCTGGTAGCCAAGATGTCTCTTTGTAAGCACTAACTGTGCAGCGTAGAGCTAGTGGCAGTGTAGATCATAGGGTGTGAGCACAGACAGAGTGCTCACTTGGCACACTCCTAATTTCGTTCAGCCAGTAATTCCTCCATTCACTGGAGATGCTGGTTGTAAGGTCAATATAGCAAATCCTTTGCCTATTGACTATTTCAATCTTTTTTTGGATGCTGAATTCCTAGAGGAAATTGTGCAGTAACCACATTTGTCTGATGAACAGTTTCTGAGAGATCATAGAGGCACTCTGGAGCTTCACTCTAGGGCACACCTATGGACTCCCACTTCACTCTGAGAGCCAAACATATTTCTGGGCCTAACACTGAAGATAGGAATAGTCCATAAACCAAACATACAGTTCTACTCGTCTACTCAGGCGTTTGGGTACTACCCTGCTTCGCACCGGTCATGAGCAGAGACAGGTTTTTGATTTTGTAGCATATGCTGCAATTCAATGTCAATTCTGCATCATTGCCCTGTGACAACCAAGAGCACGGCAGGCTATTTAAAATTTGCCATAGAGCATTTGCCTGCCAAGTTTCCAGGTATTTATACTCCTGGAAAGAATATTGCAGTTGATGAGTCCTTGATATTGTACAAACGTCGACTGCTGTTTCGGCAGTACATGCATACCCAGTAAAAGAGCTCATTATGGCATCACGATGTACATGTTGTGTGAGAGCTCTACTTGTCGTGTTTACAGCCTGAGAGTATACCCGGAGAAGACTCTGCAGTAAAACCTTTAGGTTGTCCTTCCACGTTAGGAGTTAGTGAGATCATCATATGGGAGGTTGCCCAATCTCTCCTTCATAAAGGTCATAACCTTTACGTAGATAATTTCTATACAGGAGTCCAGCTGTTTAGTGAACTGTACAAACCGGGCACTGTGGCTTGCGGTACCATTAAAAAGCACTGCAAAGGATTCCCTCTGGAGGTTTTTTGCAAGAAGTCTCAAAAGGGCAGAGTATACGTGCTCATTACAGTTCTCTTCGGCAGACCCCCTCCTTGATGGAATGGAACCTGCACCCCTCCTCCCCCCCACCCCTAGCGCCTTGAGACCCTCACGGGTGAGTAGTCGCGCTTTAACAAACTCCTGATTGATTGATTGATGATGAGAACACTTCTCCTGTCACAGTTTGGGGACAATTGGCAGAAGTCCACAAGCTCACATGTACACTTAATTGTAACAAATAAATGAGTGTAGTGGATAAAATAGACCAAGTTCTTCAGCCATATAATGCGAGTCATGAAACATGCATATGGGTTAAGAAGTTGGCTACAAACCTGATTCAGTTGGCAAAGTACTATTAGCAGAAAAACACAAGAAGACTGATGTCCTCCTTTACCTTTCAGTGGTCTGTTATTGAAATCCTTACTGCAGTAGATGCAGTAGCCTCTACTTTGTCTGTTCTTGAGAACATTGTAAGGCTGAAGAATTAGCGCTTTGCTGACAGCTTTCCTATGACAAAGCAAAAGAGATGTTGGTATTGCAGATGTAGAGTTTGTGCTCAGCAAGGAAAGAGGAAGGAGAGTAGATATTATTGTCCCCAGTGCCTATCTACGCCTGCTCTCTGTTTGCCAACTTGCTTCACGTTGTACTACACAAAAGTGAAGTTCTGGGAAACTAACTGAAGTTGAGCACATAAATTAGAAGTTACTATCTGCCCCAAATGTCATGTGTCCATGTTGCATTGTGGGCTGTTTCCTGTTGCAGGCACTAGGTCTACCTACACAAGTGAGGTACCATTTTTATTGGGAGATTTGGGGAAATGCTAGGTGGAAGGAATTTGTGGGCTATCCACAGATTCTAGAACTTCCCATCAGAGAAATGTGAGGAAAATGTGTCTTTTGTAGTTAAAGTTCGAGGTTTGTAGGGATTCTGGCAGGGGCGTAACGCAAGGCCCGCAGCCCCCGCAGTGCGGGGGGCGTCCCAGGCTTCACTATTTAAGGGGGCTCCTCATGCCTGCGAATGCTTAAAAGAGAACAGAACAGCTCGTGGAAGCCTGTTTTCCATCGAGCTGAAAGCATGAAAAAGAAACCTTGCAACATTATTGCTGTTTGTACTGTCAGGCCTCTCAAGAGCTGAACAGGGCCTCGGATCGGAATCAGCATTCAAGCCTCCCAACAGTTGTAAATCTGGATGCCTTAGCCCCCTTCATTGCTAATTGTGACATCCTGGGGGAAAGCACCCATGTGGAGTCCCTGAAAGCAGCATTGTTGTGTGCGTAGCTGCCGTTTAGGTACTGGATACTAGAAATCTTTGAAGTCTGGTGGCATGCTGACACAGAGCACAGACTAGTCAATGCACAGCTCATACCGGCCGGCTGTGCAGGGACCTCTGAGAGGCTTTCCCTGGCCTCATGGAAAGGGACTGGACTGGTAGAGTCTAATTTAGTTCAGTTCCAGTGAAAGCGGATGCTCCTAGATGACCTGCTTGCATATTGAGATTATGACAACTCTTGTAAGTGTTTTCGCATTCTAATTTAAAAGACACTTCAATAACAACTTTGCATGACTGCTGTATTAAAAGGGAAGGCCTTGCTCACATTATGATAATAACTGCACACAATGTTAGAATAAAATAAATATTTTTCAACATATACACGTTAGATCTTTCCATTAGCCCTGAAACCCACTTAGGTCTGCTCACAGAGAAACACGGTCAGACATTCACTTTAAGCATTTGTTTTAAAGTCCATAATCCAATGCAGTGATGCAACATTGACTATAAGTATGGAGGGTGTTGCAGTTTAATTATCCAATTTCAAGATTAGCATATGACACCGGTGAATAGTATATGTACACACATAGCCGTCAATTGATCCCCCCCTTGTCTTAAGAATCCAGTGCTCGCTTATTAGCCATCATAATTATGCATTGTACATTTTTTGTACTTTCTAAGAGTGGGACTGTGGGATTAGAAATCATTGTTTTCACTTTCCTTTATGGACAGAGTGCGGGTTATAAAAATGCCAAATAATAACACTAAAAATCCTCTGCTGGCTGGAGATGTCATATAGATGAACACCACTTTGCACATGTGCACACCAATCCTTCACTGTGTCCCATGCTCCACACGTTTCGTTCGGCAGGGGTGTAATTGCTGATATCAATCACCTATTTTTGTGAGAGAGACTTACATGGCCATAGGTGGTCTGGGGTGCCTCAATGTCTCTAATTTGCTCCTAGTTTACAGCCCCTTGAGTAGCCCTATACCAATGTGTACAATTGTGCCCAGCTGCTGGCCAAGCTGTTTCTCTTAGGGGAGGGCTTGCACTGATGCTTGCTTCCCGTGCTATATCTAATTTTAAGTGCAGCTGTTGCTTATGCCATTGTGTTTTGTGAGGAAGGATTTGTCCTGCTCATGCATCCCATGTTGCATCTTGTTTATGGTGGGTGCATCTCCTGTTCCTTGCTTCCTGTGTTGCATTAATTTTGTGACAGAGGCTTGTTCTCCTCCTTCCATCCCTGGTTGTACTTTTCTTTGTTTGTGAGGAAGGCTTGCATTGCTCCTTTCTTTTTGTACTGCATCTGTTTTGTAGTGGAGGCTTATAATTCTCTTTGCTTTCTGTGCAGTTTCTTTTGTATGATGGAGACTTGTACTGAACAATTATTATCATTTACAATAAGGCATGCCTTCTGTTTTTCTTTCTTGCATTTCTCAGTTTTCAGCCTCTTAATGTCCTGCCTTCTCATGTGGCACTGTGTGCTGGAGGGGGTCCTTGAAGATAATGTGGACTTGGAATAGGGGATCACAATGGTGATCTTTGAAAATGGTGGGGTGTAATATATGCCCTTGAATTCCAGCGAGCTATTAAAGCAAGCTGGCCCAACTTCTCCAAGAGTGCTCAAAGTGGGTTCTCTTCCCAAGAAACATTTGAAAAAATGGGGCCAAATAGTTTTTTTTTTCTGACCCTCATAAATGTCCTCAAAACCGATTTTAACATAACATAACATAACATGTGCCAATAATTACCTTTGGTTTGCCAGTGCCAACATTTTGCCTTGTCGTACCCCTTAAACCAAAAATTATCATCAATGTACCAGCATGTTGCCTTCGATTCCCCCTTATGGCAAGAAGTATGTCCAGTAAGCAGTATCAGTATTTTGCATATGCCACAAATGACCTCTAGTGTGCCAGTGCCAACATTTTGCCTCAGGTACCCATTATACTAAGAATTACCTCACATGTGCAAGTGCACCCTTTAGCTGCAGGTGCCCCTTATGCCTAGAATTATTTCCAATATTTCTGCACTAACGTTTTACCATGGGATTCCCTTACTTCAAGAATTACACCCAGTTTGCCATCTCTAGTTTTTGTCATGGGTGTGATATATGCCAAGAATTGCATCTAATCCACCAGCATTTTGAATAGGTGTCTCTTAAGCCAAAAAGTACCTCCAGACTCACATGTGTCACATACTCAGACACACACTGTTACTTATGCTCACTTACATTCACTCACTCCCTCTTAATCTCAATCAAACTTTCTCACTCCTTCACTCTCTCTCGCACTGCCTTTCCCCTTTTTTCACTCACGCTCACTCTTACTCGCAGTCACTCTCACTTACTGGCCTACGGGTGTAAACTAGGATCTGTACATCACACTAAATAATGCTACTCTTGAGTATTATAAGTGTGTGCTTTAGTACCCATTAGACTATAGAAACTAGTTCAACCTGCAAGGTAAAGATTATAAAAACAGTTTAGGTGTACTTTGAGAAGTAAGGCAGAAATTTGAGAAAGGTAGCTGTTATAATCTAATGTGATTGATGCATCCTCCTAGCCACATTGTGAAAACATGGCAATCTTCTCTCATGAAAGAGTCATGTCATGTCACACTTTTAGGCAGGGCCTACTGTCGTCGACAGACCTGTTGTTGAGAATACCAAAACTTACAGGAGGCCCACTGCTGCTCATTGTTTATCTTTCTTGTCAATCTAATATATTTGCTTCTTATGCAATCATTTTCCTTCCTCCTCTTGTGATTCACCCTCCTGTGGATCATTGCTTCTTTACATTCATTTTTATTTAGAGGATTTGTATCCTTCCACAGCTTGACATCAAGGAACTACTTTTTTCCTCTGAGCACCCCATGGGAGTGCACGTGTGTTCATGCTCTATCCCACACATCTCTTTCACCCATGCTCTCCATGTTACTCCACCTCTCCTTCCTCATTTGCTCTGTAAAAGCACAGCAACAGCTACTCCCCGGTGCTTGACTAAAAGCTTTATGAAGCTGGTTTAGGTGTATCCCCTGTATTCGCAACAAGTTGCATTTATTATACTGGGAAGGTGCAGGATGCAGCACTCCATCTCGGCTAGGTATGTTGCTTCTTCCATAGCCTCATAAATCATCTCACTGGGCTGCTGCATAGCACCAATTGGCCTGAGAATTTGTTTCAGTTCTGAGCCATGTGGAAAGTAAATTGGCTTGGGAAGCGTTTTTTCTTTAAAGATCGACAGTTCCTGAACCACAGGCTCAGACAGCTGTTATGTTCTTTTGAGTACCTGCAACTAGTCCTCAGTGTTCTTTTTTTAAGGTGTATCAATTGCAAAATACCATATTAATATGTTCTGAATTTCCAGGACAAATAGTATGTGAAAAATAAACCACATTGTTTATAAAGATTGAAAATATTGAATCAAGTGCTCAGTTTGGACATAAATAAAGGTATGAGTTTGCTTTTTCTTCCAGTATTTTTAAATGTTTTTTTGTTTAACTTAAAAAAAATTAACAGAGCTTTATAAACAAGGATTGGCAAAGCCAATGGCTTGTCTCTGGCATTCAAAATCAGATATATTGGCTTTGACAATACTTTTTTAGTGTACATATGGATGGCAGTGGGACGTTTAGATACTCTTTGTAGCTGCTATGATGTGTGTTTGGAGGCAAGCCATTCAAATGTGTTCTTCTGTCATTGCTTGCATGATGCGCACACTATGACAATGTGATAGCTTGTATGGCAATGTGAGCTGTCTCAAATGCAAACAAAATCCCCTCTCAGTACTATTAATTTTGTCAGATAAGGGAACCTTGGTACTAGGTATAATACTTCCTAGTGTGATGAATGGGGAAGCTAGGAGGTATCCTGGGCTCTGCAGCTACTAGGCAACTCGACATTTATAGAACAGCATTCCTTTACCAGTGGTGCATAAGGTACACTGCACCATGTGGACTTTTGTTCTGTCAAAAAGTATAATGCAGAACTGCAACTGAAAAAAAAGAAAATAGTTATTTTTAATCATGGGGGTGATGATACTGAGGGTGACACTTTGGGCATCATAATTGTTTAATGGACTTCACTAATATCTGCACATCCGTGACAAAATAATGAATTGAAGACCCTTTTCTAAAGAGCTGCATTGTGCAATAAAATGATGGGCGGAATGCTTGAATTAATCTCACCCACTAGTAATTACTCCGGTCACATCCCAGCTCATCATTATTGTGCACACCGGGCCACCTCAGTTTGGGCCCAGCTGCATGCAAATCAGTCTTGACCCTGCTCCAATGGTAACAATCCAACCAGAACTGCCAAACCAGGTCCTCTCTGAACCAGAGTACAAGCCAGGACCGGGTTTGTCCTAGTTAGGGCTCATCAGCCAGGTGTAGCTTGGTCACCATAGGAATGTGCACTAACACTCTTGGTGATATATCTGGTGTGGGTTGCAGGTTTTGAGGTACTCGAACATAATGGTTGGCAGGTTCATTGTATGAGGGGGCCCCTTCTCTGTGCCTTGCAGGGGGGCCCCCTATGGTTTTGTTACGCCACTGGATTCTGGCAAACAAAATCTGGTGAGATCCGCACAAGCCACCCCACAATGGATTCTCCAAAGTGTCTAGCTGATTAAAATGTGAAGGTTTGCTAGATTTCCTTAGGTGCCGATCAAGCTATGGCCTAAAATCCACAGCCACCCAAACTGAAAAAAAGGGTTGGTTTTCAGTGGAAAATTTGGATGTGTCAATGTTACATTTTAGCATGTTTCCTGTCGCAGGCACTAGGCGTACCCACACATGTCTTCTGATTTTTATCAGAAGACATGTGGTAACACAGAATAGTAGATCATTTGTTAATACCTATTAGATTTCTGTGCATTTGTGGCTTCCAAATGAAATTTCCTCTATATCACATGCAGTATGGGTCCCAACAAATTCAGAGCTGTACAAATAACCACTGCTCCTAAACTCCATATTTTCAAAAAGACAGCCAGCAGTGGTGTTTCTGGGCGGAACCAGTCAAATATCTCAATCTTATAGTACTCTTATGACCACTCCTGGAGTTCTGACTACCCACAAAACTCAATGATGTGTTAAATGCTTTCACAATATTAATAGGGAAACCTAATTGCCTTGTTCACATTGAACTTTTCAATTTGATTGGCATGTATCTGTAAACACTCTTTTGTTTTAAATTACTTTCCATATCTTGTTTTCCAATTAATTTCCAGACATTGGTGTTTTTTTTCCATAAAGTTCTTTTTATTAAGTATCCAATTCAATCACACTTAAAACAGACTCAGTCAACATGTGTCATCCCTTATAGGTATTTCATCAGGGCAATTTGATTTATTCTCCTTCTCAAAATTATTTTCCATTCATTCCCTGTTTAAATGTCTGTGCTCATTTCGAGCAGTTTTTGGCATATGTGTCCTAGTCCTATCCAATCAATCGGACTGTGGTAAAAAAAATTAGAGGACGTATTTGCAATCCCCTTGCACCGCTGGTATGTCACTTTTCCCCATATTAAAAGTTACGCACCGGCAGCCTAAGGGGCTTCTAAATAAGCCCCAAGGTTTTTTTGATTGAGCTCTGCATGTTCCTGAAAGCTGAGAAGATGTTGACTTTAGCACGGCAAACCGTTCATTGAGGCCATTTTTAGGAGAGAAAAAAAAACACTTTTATTCACAGCACCTTTTTCGAATTTTTCTCTCAAAACTCCAAATTTTGCTGTGTTTGCCTATTTTCTTGGTCCTCTCCAAGGGAATCCACAAACTGCATACCTTTAGAATGTCCAGAATGGACGCAAATTTGATGTGGATCCCTTATGAGGAAAACAGGTTTTGAAGCCCTAAATGCATACTACACCAAATACTCAAAAAGGAGATCAGGACTTGTGTGGCTTGGGGGGGGATCGCGGCAGCAGTTAAGGGGTTAAACCAGCAGGATGAAATGCTTTGAAATATTGCATAGCTTCTGCTTATTTCACCATGCGCATGCATGGGGTAGTTTGGTTATGATTGTGGCCGTTTGGTGTAAACACACACAGCACTCTGCTGCCTTCTGGCTCAGTTTGGTGACTTAAATGCCTATAACAGTGTGAAAAATGAAAGCATTTCAATCAATCAGTAATGAATGCAAAGGCACACTACAAACAAACACACAATTTTCCAACAAAACACATTGTAGACAGACTACTTTTGAGATATACAACACGGCACAAATAAGCACAGTTGGCTATCAATGTGCTGACACCAACACTTCCCATCATGACACGCTACACATTAACAACTAACAGTACACACTGAGTAGAACTCTGTTATGTTGTGTATTTCTTTAATGTGTATTCTCTCCATGCCTCGTGTTAAGAATGTAGAGTGTGGAGTGCACTTGTGTTCTAGTGTTTTACCATTGTAGGTTGAGCTGCTGAGGAGATGAGACCGTTTCCCTTGGCCCTCACCTGTTGTCACTTTAACTTTAATAAATACTTATCCTACAACCACCTCGAGTCTGGATTGCCTTACTACAAATTGGCGACGAGGGAAACCAGCGTCAAAGCGCTTTTCAAGACGTATATTTCATCAAGGAATGCGTCAAAGGAATTTGTCATTTAAAGAAAAACGGAAAATAACGAAGAAAAGTTGACCGGAGCAAAAGGAAAAAAAAGACTTGCGTGAGTCACATCATATTTTTTTTTATCTCCCTTTGCCTACTCTGTGTCTACTATTACATGCGAGCTTAAATCGATCAAGGCCTCTTTTAACAGCCGTTATTAAGCAGCCTACCGGCATTGTTCAATTTCGCTTGCCGTTCCATTGCGTGCGCTGTCTTCAGAGGAGCCTCGCGCGTCCTTCACCAGCGCGCCCTCTGTCAAGAACTACGTCAGACGCAGGTCACGCAACGTGACCCCAACGTGGCGGCCATCTTAGTTGAGTTTGTTTACCACTCGCAGTTACAGATCGGCATTTCAGTAAGGAGAAGTTTCGACATATAAGTGACTGCGCTTTTCTTTTAAAAAAAAAAAAAAAATAAACGGAGAAGGTTGATCTACACAAGGACATTCTGGACAATACAGTAAGGTGAATTTTAGTTTTAAAAAGAAAAAGGTTATATATATTTTTGGATTTTGTGACATTATAACAGGTGAGAAGGTCGAGCGAAGGCTCATATTTTCTATTGGTATTTTACCTTTGTGCATGGAAGAAGGTGATTCTAGTGTCACTACAGTTAATAAGGACACGAATATGGCACAACAAAATTTTTCAATTAGTCCTCCGGAACCTTTTTGGGTGAAAGGTACCCAGCCAAGCATAAAATGGTTAGAATGGAAAGAGTATTTTATCAATTATTTGGAAGCTGTAGATGAAACCAAAAAAATGAAACCCGAACAGAAAAAAAGACTACTTCTACATTCACTGGGACCAGTAGGGTTAAAGACATTTTCCAGAATGAGTAAAACTGATGATCCTGATCTTGATGAATTTGGGAATGCCATCAAAAACATGGATAAATACTTTGCTCCCAAAGTATGTGTCGGGGTCATAAGACATAAATTTTTTCAAAGGAGGCAAACTAAGGAGGAAACTGTAGATGAGTGGTTGGATGATCTTAGGAAGCTCGCCATTGATTGTAAATTTGATAATTTACATGATGACTTAATTCGTGACCAACTTGTGATGCACAACAACAACTCAGGGCTACAAGATCGTCTTTGGGTTAATGGAGATGCACCTCTCGACGATGTGGTAGCCATCATGAGAAAGTCTGAGATGTCAGGAAGGTGTGCCACTGTAGTGAAGGAGACTGAGAAAGATGTGTCTAAGACGTCAGGAGCAGTTTGTAAAATTCAGGCCCCTAATAAGAATTTTCGTCAACAGCAGCAACAAGGGAGATGGACTAGTCAGCCTACAAGATTTCCAAACAGGAACATGGAGGATAGGAGATGCTATAGATGTGATAGTAAAGAACATCTAGCTTTCAGTAGACTGTGTCCTGCGCTAAAGAAGAAGTGTGGTATTTGTGGACTTTTAGGTCACTTTAGTAAAATGTGTCGCAGACGCAGCAATGTGAAATATGTATATGAGGAGGAGGGGGAGAGTATGGAAGAAGTAGATGATGAGGATGAATGTTGCATTAAGAGTGTTCGTGGGAACTATGTGATTAATATCTCTGAGGATTCCCTCAAAGGGAAACCAATTTGTGAGATATCTCTTGGTGGAGTGGTGATAAATGTGTATGCGGATTCTGGTTCCCCATATACGATTATAAATGAAGAGGTTTGGAAAAAAAAATTTGTAAAGAAGATTGGTGAGCAATTGTACCCGTCGGATGTTTGCCCAATCAGCTTTACAGGCAACAGAATTGGAATGATTGGCTTTAGGTGGCTTACGTTTCTATTTAAGGGCAGGTCCACAAGAGCGAAGTTATATGTAGCAAAGGTGGGACCATCAGTTTTAGGATGGTTCGACCAGAAAAAATTACACATCATCTTAGACCCTAATTCTAAAGAAAAAGTTTTAATTTTGGATGACTGTAGTAGAATGGAAGTAACTCTCTCTGAAAAATTCCCCAGGGTGTTTAGTAAGGAGCTTGGTGCTTTGAAGGGATTTGAACATAGGATAATTTTAAAAGCTGACGCGCTACCCAAGGTTCACAAGGTAAGACCGATACCTATGCTGATAAGAGAGGAGGTCAAAAAAGAGATTCAGGGACTACTTGCTAAGGGTATAATTGAAGAGATTGAAACATCTGAATGGATTTCTCCGATTGTGGTTGCCCGGAAACCCAACGGAAAAATCCGTTTATGCATCGATTTGCGCCATTTGAACAATAATATTGTGATCGAAAAATTTCCCCTTCCAAGAATCAATGAGATGGTATCTTCCCTGAAAGGTGCTACATGGTTTTCCACGGTGGATCTCTCTGCCGCTTACCACCAGGTAATGTTAGATCCCGACTCTAAAAACCTAACGGCGTTCATTACACCGTTTGGTTGTTACCAGTTTAGGCGTATGCCTTTTGGTTTGGCCTCAGCCGCTGCTGTTTTTCAGCGGTTGATGCACAAACTTTTTGGGGACATGGAGAACATCTCTTTCTTTCAGGATGATATCCTGGTTGCTGCAAAAGATAAAGAGAGTCATGACTTAAAACTTCAACAGGTTTTGGAAACCTTACAGTCAGCTGGCCTGACTGTAGAGTTATCCAAATGCAAGTTCAGTCAAAGGAGTGTTGCATATTTGGGACACATCATTAGTGAGGAAGGTGTTGAACCCAAACCAACTTTAATTGAAAATATAGTTAAGTTCTCTGCCCCTGTTTCCAAAGATGAGGTGAGAGCATTTCTTGGCATGGCCGAGTACTGTGCTAAGTTTATAAAAAATTTTGCTGCGAAAGTTTACAATTTACGTGCACTGTTGAAAAAGAACGCTAAGTTTGTTTGGAATGAGTTGTGCGAGGATGAGTTTAAATTGATCAAGAGTGAATTACAAAACGTGAATGCACTTGCCAGTTTTGACCCCAATATTGACTGTTTGTTGACCACTGACGCAAGTGACAAGGGTTTAGGTGCCGTTTTGTCACAACTTGATGAGGATGGTAAGGAGAGGATCATCTTATTTGCTTCCAGAGCCCTTTCCCCAGCTGAGTGTAGGTATCCCATTATCGAAAGAGAGGCTCTTGCATGCGCATGGGCTTTAGAACATTTTCGAGCATTCGTTTGGGGGAAGCCTGTGACAATTCGCACAGATCACAAACCCTTGATTCGTATATTGTCGTGTGAAGGTATTTCTGGTGCGTCTGCGAGGTTAGCCAGGTTGTCTATGCGGATGAAGGAATACATCTATAAAATGGTTTACTTACCTGGGAGGGACAACCGTGTTGCTGATTGTCTATCTAGACTTCCACCTCCTCTCGAAGTATGTGATGATGACCCCTGGAGTGAGTATTGTGTGGCTTTAGTACATGACTGTGGTGAGCCTGCTATAGGTAAAATTGAATGGATGGCTGAACAAGAAAAGGATACTGTTTTAAAAAGTGTTTTAGAATATATCTGCAAGGGCTGGCCCAAAAAAAGGAGTGTTCCTGGACTGGACGCCTTTTGGCAAATCCGCACGGAATTGTCATCTGAAAGTGACTTACTTTTTAGGGGTGATAGGATTATCCCACCCGTATCCTTGAGGAAGAGAATTTTGCAACTTTGTCATGAGGGGCATTTTGGTATTATGAGGACCAAGTCTACCGTCAAAGGAATGTTTTGGTGGCCAGGTATTGACGGTGAAACTGAGGTTTTTGTTAAGAAGTGTGCTGTTTGTGGGTCCGCTGACAAGACCCTTAGAACGCTTAAGCCCAAGATGAGTGATGGTCTAATTCCTGACTTCCCTTGGGACACTATCGCAGTTGACATTATTGGACCCATTGGGGATTCTAAAGAGTATGGGTTAGTTGCCATTGACCTTTTTTCAAAATGGCCTATTGTAAAATTTGTAGACAAAGTAGACACTCTCACTGTGCTTAATTTTCTTGATAAGATATTCATGACGGAAGGGTTGCCAGCTTGTGTGCTATCTGACAATGGTGTCCAATTTACTTCCAAGCAGGCTAAGGAGTATTTTGTCAAGTGTGGTATCAAACACAAAACTACCGCACTGTACAACCCTAGTGGGAACGGCACTGTCGAAAGATTTAACAGAGTAATTAAGGGTGTCATTCAGGCCTCAGTGCATAGTAAACTTGACTGGAAAGTACAGGTTCAAAAGGCTGTCTGGTCATACAGAGTCACTGTGCAAAACAGCACTGGCACTTCCCCGTTCACCATGTTGAGAGGCAGGACAGCGAGATGTAAATTTAATCCTGCATGGCTTTTTGATGGGAAAATAGCTTCTTGGTCTCCTGTTGAGGTCAAGGATAAATTGCTGTCTAATCATGAAAAGAGCAGAGAGTTTTATGACTCTCATCACAACACCAAAGAGGTCTTGGTCAAGGTTGGCGATTGGGTAAGAGTTAAGAAACCTTTCAAGGTACCCAAGGGGGAAAGTCGCTTTGAACCACCATGCAAAGTCGCGGAGATTTTGAGGAATTCTGTGAGACTTGATGACGGAAGAGTGTGGAATCTTAAGAACATTGCTTTAAATCCTGATCAGAATTTTATTGAGATTCTTCCTGATTCCTGTGTCAACAATTTTGATTGGGTGGAGGATCAATTTGAAAATAGTCAGGTTCAATCTCAGCTTGGTAATGATTTTGTTTCTGTTGATGTGCCTAGACTATCCAATCTTCCTCCGCATATTGAGGGGGGAGTGGGTGTGGGTTGCACTCATGAAACCAGTGCATCTTCCTCCTCGAGTCTGGGCACATCTGGTACTCAAGATAAGGTCAGTGTTTTGCCTGACAAAAGAACAAGAGTTGCCCCCGGTTGGCTTAAAGACTTCGTTGTATAGTTGGTTGTTCCTACTTAAGGATTTTACCTTTGACTTTGTGTTTTTCCCTTCTTTTATTTTTTCCTCTTCCACTTCACCTTTCTTTCCTTCTATTGTATAAGGGGGGGGGATGTGTTATGTTGTGTATTTCTTTAATGTGTATTCTCTCCATGCCTCGTGTTAAGAATGTAGAGTGTGGAGTGCACTTGTGTTCTAGTGTTTTACCATTGTAGGTTGAGCTGCTGAGGAGATGAGACCGTTTCCCTTGGCCCTCACCTGTTGTCACTTTAACTTTAATAAATACTTATCCTACAACCACCTCGAGTCTGGATTGCCTTACTACAAACTCATAAATTACTAACGACATGGCTAAAACACAGCATGTAATCCACCATCACATTACTCAAAGGCAATCGCCACCAAGAACAGCAACATAGACACATCTCCATCTGCCAGGCAATGGGCAGGTCTGTTGAACTACATATAAAGATTGCTGCATGAACCTGTTAACACTAAACACACACTTGCAACTCAATAATTAAGACAAAGCCACCTAGGTGACATTATGACCAGAGCACAATACCCATAGGACGTCATTAAAAGCTGAAACTAACTCTAGAAACCTCGAGAAGTAGTATTTTAAAGGACCTTTTTAAATGCAACTGGTTCCAAGAAGATTCCCCGACCAAGTTCAGTATGGGTGGCAGGTGGAGACCTGTAACATACCCCTTCTTAACAGTTTTGCACCTTGAGGTTCCTTGGATAACTGTGATTGACTCCCGGTAGCAGCCCCAGCGGAGATGCCAATCTTTACCTGTCATACCGTCTCACACACTGGATTGACCTTGGACCCTCAGGCAGTAGTTCCTTGGATGGCAGGAACTGAAAGTTCATCTTGTGGAAGGTAGCAGGGTTGGCAAGCATGTCTCAGACACAGGATGGACCCTTTTTATTAAAAGGGTTGACGTGATATGCTTGCAGGAATCATGGGCCATCGAGAATACTTATTTCTATAGAGGAGTTCAAGTCATTTTTTGTGACTGTGTCGATCCAAAGGGAGCTTGGTTGTTTATGTTCAGCCTATATTTCAATAACCTGGAGAAGGTATTTAAGGAGTCTGAGGTGGTTTATCCCCAGGTGGGATGGCGCAGTCTGCCTGTACTATTGTATGCAGACAACCCCGTCCTTACGGCCCGGATGGAGAGGGGGCTGCAAACACTGCTCAATACCTTTGTCCAATTTATGGAACTTCAGACCTGCTGGTTAATAATTCTAAATCCAACGTGATGCAGGTGGGATCTCGTTCAAGTAAGACATAAACCTTTAAGGTTGGGTCCATGCCAGTCCCTAAGACTAGTATTTTTTCTTATCTTGGGTTCCTGTTGGATGCCTAGATGAACTAGGGGCCTCTAAAAAGTCATAAGAAAGGGGAATTTACACGGGCAAATGTGGCTATTTTGAATTTTGCCGCTAGAATGGGCAAGAGACCAATTGGGGTGCTGTATTGCAGCAAAATCTGGGGTTATATTGCTCATGAAAACCTACAACTAGTCGAAAATATGAGATGGCTCCTCACTGTGCCTCAGTGACCCTTGACCTTGCTGGTAGGTCGCTCCCCCACCACACAGCTCCGCCTGTGTATCCTGACCCTGCCCCAGCTGTCGCTGCTGTAGAAGTTGAGGCCCTCCTCCACCCGCAGGCTACCACCTGCGCCTCATCCCTGGTGGCCAGTGGTCGGCCTTAGGTTTGTATCACTGTTGCTGTCTGTCTGTCTTCCCTGTACTGCCCATACTGTCTTCTGGTCTCTGTGACTGCTGTTGCCTGTCTAACCCCTGTGCCTGCATTCTTATCAGTGCCCGTTCTCTTGTCTTCTGCTCCCCTGACTGCACTCGTTTTTCTTACCTTCTGATCCCCTGATTGTACTCTTTTTCTTGCCTTCTCCTCCACTGATTGCACTTGTTTTTCTTGCCTTCTGCTCCCCTGATTGAACTCGTTTTTCTTGCCTCTGCTCCCCTGATTGTACCCGTTTTTGTGCCTTCTGCTCCCCTGATTGCACTCGTTTTTCTTGCATTCTGCTACCCTGATCGTACTCGTTTTTCTTGCCTCTACTCCCCTTTGTGCCTCTATGCCACTCGTTTCCCCCCGTTTTTTGTGACCTTTCTGACCTTTCTTGTGACCTTTCTGCCTCTGTGCCACTCGTTTCCCCCATTTTTTGTGACCTTTTCTGCCCTTTCTTGTGACATTTCTGCCTCTGTGCCACTCGTTACCCCCCGTTTTTTGTGACCTTTCTGCGCTTTTTTGTGACCTTTGACCCTGCTTGCAGGCAGGTCGCCCCACGGGGCTGCTCGTCACCTGACTGCCTGGTTCCTGCCTCCTTGCTGCCTCCTTGTTTCCTGGATTTTTCCCTCCCCTCTGCCCCATGCACCAGTTCCCTCCGCCCCACCGCCACTCCTGATCTGACCCTTTCCCACCGCCGCATCCCTGCGGCCCCGTCCCCCTGCACACCCATTCGCCTCCCCACCTCCCGCCTCCCAGCTCCTTCACCCTCCCAAGCCACCTCATATGCAGGCCGAGAAGCAGCCGCGCAGCGGGCATGTAGCGGGCGTGCCGCTGGTGCACCGCGCCCATCCACACCTGGACCGCGCCCCGCGCCAGAACCCCTGGACCCCGCGAACACCACGACACCAGAATCCACTACACACCTGCTTCCAGGCTGCCCCCAAACGGACCCACGGACCCTTCTCCTGCCACACCTGCAGCTTCACCTGCGACAGAACCACCAAACCTCCAAGGACTGGACCCAACCACCTCCGCTGCATACTCAACACCCGCTCCGCACGCAAACATGCCATCGAGCTCTGGGATCTGCTCTACACCTCCGCCCCAGATGTGGCCTTCCTGACCGAGACCTGGTGGAATGACTCCTCGGCGCCTGACATCGCCATAGCTATCCCGGACGGCTACAAGATCACCCGCAGGGATCGCGCCAACGGAATCGGAGGAGGAATAGCCATCGTCCACAAGTCCACCCTCAAGGTCGCCACCCACGCAGACGACACCCTCAACACCGTCGAACACCTGCACTTCCGGATCCACACCGACCCCAACCACCCTCAGAGGAACACTCATCTACAGACCCCCCGGACCCTGGGCTCAGTTCAGTGACTCCATTGCAGACCTCGCCAGCACCCACGCACTCGCCTCCACGGACTACATCCTCCTCGGGGACCTGAACTTCCACCTCAAGAACAAAACGACGCCAACTCCACCACCCTGATCGCCAACCTCGCCAACCTGGGCCTCAGACAACTCGTCACCCACCCACGCCGCCAGCCACACTCTGGATCCCGTCTTCTCCACAGGCTCCCACGTCGCCTTCGACCATGCCACCGAACTCCACTGGACCGACCACCGATGCATCCATTTCACCTTCAAGAAACCAACCACGCACCACCGCACCCAACAGCTGCCTCGCCGCTGCTAGAGCAAAGTCACTAAAGACCAGCTGATCACCTCCCTCACCAAGAACCCACCCATCGACCCCACCAATCCAGACGCCGCAGCCCAAAACCTCAGACAGTGGATCGACGACTGCACCAACACCCTCACCCCACTCAAGAAACCCTCCAACAGCCACGCCAACAAGAGAGCCACCTGGTTCACCAACGAGCTCTGGACCTCTAAACGCGCATGCCGGAAACTGGAGAAGACATGACTCCACGAACGCACCCCGGACAACCACGCAGCCCACAAGGACGCCACCGGCAAACACCACCACCTCATCAGATTAGCCAAGAGATCCTCCTTCAAAGACCGCTTGGAAAACAACGCACATGACAGCAAAGAGCTCTTAGCATCGTAAAGGAACTTTCCAACCCCAGCGCCAACGCCAACGACATCCCGCCCTCACAAGAACTGTGTGACTCACTAGCCTTCTTCTTCCACCGCAAGACCGCTGACATCCACGACAGCTTCAACACCACGACCACCCCGACTACGCCAGACTCCACCTCCCCTGTGAACACCACCAGCGCCAACCGCCTGACCTCCTGGTTCAACGTCAACGACGACGAGACACGCAAGATCATGATCTCCATCCACTCAGGATCTCCATCTGACACGTGCCCACACCACGTATTCAACAAAGCAGACGCAGTCATCGCACCCCAACTACGGAAGGTCATCAACATCTCCTTCGAAACAGCGACATTCCTGGAAAGCTGGAAGCACGCCGAAATCAGCGCCCTCCTCAAGAAGCCCAAAGCGGACCCATCTCCCTGCTCCCGTTCCCGGCAAAGGTCATCGAGAAAATCGTCAACATGCAACTGGCCCACCACCTCGAAGACAACATCTTGGACCCGTCCCAGTCCGGATTCAGATGAAACCACAGCACCGAGACAGCCCTCATCGCTGCCACAGACGACATCATGCACCAATTAGACAACGGCGAAATATCAGCCCTCATCCTCCTGGACCTGTCAGCCGCCTTCGAGACGGTCTGACATCGCACTCTAAATACACGCCTCCTAAAAGCCGGAAACCAAGAGAAAGCTCTTGACTGGACCACCTCCTTCCTCTCTGGCAGAACCCAAAGCGTCCGCCTCCCACCCTTCCGATCCGAAGCCACCGACATCATCTGCGGCGTCCCCCAGGGCTCATCCCTCAGCCCAACTCTGTTCAACGTCTACATGGCCCCCCTCGCACAAGTGGCCCACCATCAAGACCTCAACATCATCTCCTACGCTGACGACACCCAGCTCATCCTCTCCCTCACCAAGGACCCACACACCGCCAAAACAAACCCCCATGAGGGAATGAAGGCCGTCGCCAATTGGATGAGGAGCAGTCGTCTGAAGCTGAACTCAGACAAGATGGAGGTCCTCATTCTCGGACCCACCCCCTCAGCCTGGGATGACTCCTGGTGGCTGACCACACTGGGAACAGCACCAACACCCACCAACCATGCACGCAATCTAGGATTCATCCTCGACTCCTCCTCTCCATGTCTAAGCAGGTCAACGCCGTCTCCTCCTCCTGGTACAACACCCTCCGCATGCTCCGCGGGATCTACAAGTGGATCCCGACCGAAACAAGAAGAACGGTGACACAGGCACTCATCAGCAGCAGACTGGACTAGGGCAACGCACTCTACGCAGGAATCCCAGCCAAACACCTACGACGACTACAACGCATCCAAAACGCCTCCGCCCGACTGATCGTCAACGTCCCCCGCCGCAGCCACATCACCCCCCACCTGAGAGACCTACACTGGCTCCCCGTCGCCAAAAGGATCACCTTCAAGCTCCTCACCCACGCACACAAAGCACTCCACAAAGCCGGACCAGCATACCTGAACAGCAGACTCAGCTTCCACACCCCCACCCGCCAGCTCCGCTCCGCCAGCCTCGCCCTCGCCGCTGTCCCCCACATCCAACGAACGACGTCCGGTGGCAGATCCTTCTCCTACCTCGCCGCCAAGACCTGGAACAACCTCCCTACCCACATACGGCAGACCCAAGACCTACTGGCCTTCAGAAGACTCCTCAAGACCTGGCTCTTCGAGCAGTAGCAGCACCGCCCCTCCCCTCAGCGTCTTGGGACCCTCACGGGTAAGTAGCGCGCTTTACAAGTACTCTGATTGATTGATTGATTACCTTTGCAGCCCATAAAGAGCTCGGTATGGTTTATCTCTTCGATTTGTTGGCCTTTCACCCCCTCTCATTATGGATAAAAATCTGGTTCAGCAAAGGGACGGTTTCTAATAAACAGATTTTAAAGGACTGAATGTCTCTTGATCATGATTCTTACATCCTGTGGTTCAAATATATTAAAGAGTCTTTTTCGAGCCTGGGAAGAACAGCCTTTTTTTTTTACCCGGAATTGAGCAGCAAGAATGATTTGGGTCAGATAAAGAAGGCATTTTTTAGACAGCAGTTTTTAGCCAAGGAAGCCCCTGAGCTAAGGAAGCCAGTGTACATAGATTTATTATACTAAAAATCATGCAATTTACTGAACCTTTTTTACTGCTGCTTTAAAGCTCCTATGATCACTATCTATTGGATAGGTTATGTTTTGACCTCTTTCATCTTCTTCTTGCCCGTCCAAGGGGGCAGAGCAAGGGACAGAATTTGCTGCCTTTTGGCTGCGATGGAAAGTCTCCACGGGACATGCTCAATTTTTTTATTTTATGTTTTGCAGTTTTTATGAATTACCTAGAAAGACTAATATCATCCATATTTTAAAAAAGGCTAATTTTAGGCAAGTGCGTCCCGCTTTCACCTTTTTATTAATGCTCTCCGGTAGTACAGTATTTTATGTTCTTATGGGTATATTCACAAGAACGTGTGATAACTACCGAAAGAGTAGAGTAGAGTAATGCAACTTTCAACATCGCAGCCAATCGCGTGAAAACAACTCCGTGACAACATGGAATTCACAACACGGCGGTAGCATGCAATAGAAAAGGGGGTGGTGATGGACAGAGTATCTGAATTAAGCAGAACACTCCTACCCAGTCAAGAGATCAGGGCTTGATCCATCACCGTTTTTTAGCTCACTGCACCATCCCAGCTCAGAACCTGGCTACATGCAAATTTGTCTGTCCCTGGCCCAGTGCATCATGGGAACAGGGCAGACCAAACTACTAAGCCAATTCTTTTACTGGGAAGGAAACAAGCTTGCCGAAACCATAGCCAATGTTTGCGATACAACCACCTCGACAGCGATAAAAACACAAACCCCAACAGGAAAAATCCTGTGATGTGCCAAAAGCGCGATGAGGAAACAGGAAAAGCAGCACCAGGCCTGCAACACACACCGGGCAAATGGGAAAAATCAACATAAAAGTAGAAAAAACACTCAAACAAAAACTGACCAACACCCAAGCACCATGGAGGCAGCCGGAGCAGGCGCAGAGGACGAGCGCAACCCCACAACCACCCCGGGCGACCAGCCTGGGACCTCGTGGACAGGGAAGGGCAAGGACAAGAGGAAAGGATGACAAAGTTCAGTCCGCAGGCGAACAGGATCATAGTCATGGAGCACCATCAACAACTGTTTGTCACCTCCAACGTGTAATTGGGCACCAAAAATGGAATATGGCAGGACATCGTGGACAAGGTGAATGTCGCCGGAGAGCACAAAAGGACAATGGACGAGGTCAAGAGGCAATGGAATGACATCAACAGGAGGACCAAGGAGAAACTCTCCGTCAACCAGAAGGCAGCCACGCAGGCTGGAGGTGGGGGCCCAGCACCACAGCTAGTACTGGATGACATGGAGGAACTGGTGTCAACAGTCATCTGTGGAGATTTTGGCAGGAGTCGGGGGATCGGACACTGCTCGACAGGACACAACACAACCACAACAGGGTGAGTGACCGCCAGGTACTGGGGGACAAGTGGAGATGGGCACAATGCAATGGCACACATGCACAATCAAGCAGAGCACAGTGCACACCCACAATGACTCTGGGTCCTCGCCCAGATCTACTGACTGTCACAATGTACAATGTCATGCTGTCTGAATGTCAACATATACCATGTTGCTACATGCATGTGGACACATTGTAATACACCATTTCCCCTTCACATTGCAGAGGCCCCGTGAACACCTCCTGCAGAGCAGTCCCAGCCCTTCTTCACTGATGGCGAGGAGGACAACACCAGCATCGACATCCAAACCATCCAGGACATCATTGACCTCTTCCGCCACTCACCTCCAGGATCAGGGCAGCCCAGCTGCATCAAGGAGACCCCACCCACTACCAAAACCTCCCACAAGGAGGCACCCACAGCCCCGGCACTCTCCCAAGACCCCCAGGACCAACACATGGCCTTCCAACGCGGTGTGCTGGAGTGCCAGAGGGAGACGGCTGAGCAGGTGAGGTGGGGTTTGACCTCATGGCTACCAAACTTGACACCATCCTTGGGTGTGTAGACCTGTTCCATGGCATCCAACGAACCCTGACTGGCATTGCTGGAGTCATGACATGGAGAGAAGAACACCTTTCCGCTCAGAGTGGCTCCAGCGATAGCAGCCGTGAGCTGGCACACATTCGGAGGCTCATGGAGGACAGGGTGCGGATGGAGGCAGAAAGGATGGCAACCACTGCTGCACTTCAGCGGAATGTAGCTTGGATCTACCATGCCCTGCAGATCCTCATCATGGCATTGCTGCCACAAGGCGTGGTGATGATGAATGCTGCTGGCCCCACACCATCCACATCTCCGCCCCTTGGTGTGTCAGTGCCTCCCAGTGCAGCAGGCCTATACACTCCGGCCCCTGATGTGTGAGTGGCACACAGTGTGGCCGACAATCCACCTCCTGCCCCTGATGTGTCAGTAGCACACAGTGCCTCAGCCGGTACTGCAACACCCACAGGTGGGGCAGAGCACTCATCCGAGGACGAGGATGTGCCTGTGATCAGAAGGAGTCTGTAGCATTCATTTCCTCCACCAGGCATGTTCCTGCTTGGTCCAGCACATGGCCCAATGACCTTCCACTGACCCTCGATACACTCTGATGCACTCACCTTGGACAATAACATGGACTGCCACATCCTGTTTGATGACCAATGACATGGCGACCAGACTGCCGACTGTACCCCTCCTCTACCGCAGTACTTGTCATCCTAGGATGGACTCTGGCTGGCCCTCCACGGGCCCATATTTTGTAGTGTGCCGGCATTGCCCTGTACCACTCCAGCTGCAGAACTGCACTGGATGTGCAATAAACATCCAGTGACGGACTGCTGTATCATGTCTTACATCATTCATGTATGTATGTGTGGATGAATGTAGGGACAGTGATTTCCCATGCATCAATGATGCTCATCCTGTGCTAATGCCAGTCAGAGGGTGCTACATAGCAATTTGTGTAACGGGTCCCATGGGCACCACAACAGGGACACGCGCATCAGCCACATCCTTGTCCGAGAAGGACTGAACCACGTCCAGTGCCTACAAATCGTTACGGCAAACTCTGCGCTGTTCAGCATACAGCAGGCTAGACCACTCCGCTAACGTTCCGAGGGGGGCCTCATTGCTACCCGTCACATGCGTACTCGCTGATGGGGTCTAGGTCACTGGTCTAGTTGTCAGCATGTCACAGAAGCCACTTAAAGGGGCACACACATACACCCATCCGGCACAGGTGGCACAGGCCATGTGACCCAGCAAATACCCCTCTGCCGGTGGTGACTGGATGACGGACCCAAGGCCTTGAGGCCGGCACGAGCCTACCACCATGTGGCGCTGACTGGGGTTGAACAGGGTTTGTGGCACCCGAGGCCGGCACAGGTCTACCACCACGTGGCGCTGACTGGGGTTGAACAGGGTTTGTGGCACCAGAGGCCGGCACGGACCTACCACCACGTGGCGCTGACTGGGGTTGAACAGCGTTGGGGCACATGGTGCATTACAGCCGGCACAGGCACCCCACCATGGGACGGTGACTTTGGGTGCACTGAGTCATTGGCACCTTAAGCTGCTGAGCAGGTGTGCAGCCTGCGATGATGCCCCGTTCCGGCGGTCCGGACTGCTCAGGATTTGTGTGCCCTGCTGGACCGCAGTGTAGGCCAAACCAGGGGGCAGCGCAGGCCTACTTACACGTGGCCTCGCTTCCGGGATCACAGAGTTAGTGGCACCCATTGGGCTGAGTGGGAGTGCAGCCTGCGATGGTGGCAGGTGCCCTTATTTGTCCTACGCCATGGAGTAATCAAGACCCAGCACCAGACATGAGAACTGGTGGCCTACGGAGCCGGGATGCATAATGTGGAGGGCGACATGCCCGCTGGTCCATAACTTGTGGCTTGCAGTGGCACATGGTGGGACATCATGTCTACATGCCGTTGGCTGAGGGGAGCAGTGAGGCCTGCGAGTGCACAGGCGGGCATGCTCCGATGGGCAGTGGGAGGGGCTCAGTGTCTCTTCCAGGGTGTGCATGGGGGGTGGGCGATGTCTTGTGCAAGTGTGTGTACTGTGCCAGTCATGTATCTGGACTCTGTTTCAGATGATGGGTCTGACTCAGATGTGTGACCTGGTGTACTGCTATACATACCGGCAAGTAGTTGGAGACACACAGGTGGCAGCAGGTGAGCAGTGTAGCCTGGGTGCACAGGGGCAGCACTCTCTCTCTCTCTCTCCCTTGCTTCTTCTCTCTCTCCCCCTCTCTTCTTCAGTCTCTCTTGCCCTCTCTTCTTCTCTCTCCCTTTCCCTCTCTTCTTCTCTCTCGCCTCCTCTCTCTCTCTCTCTCTCTTCTTCTATCTCTCTCCTCTCCTCTCACTCTCTTCTTTTTTCTCTCTCCCCCTCTCTTCTTCTTTCTCTCTCCCTCTCTTGTTCTCGCTCTCTCTTCCTCTCTCCCTCTCTCCTTCGCTCTCTGTCCCTTGATGTGCGCAGGACACACCTTCTCATCATGGTTTTTGTCTTTCAGGCTGTGACCTACGGATTGTGTGGAGGGGAGCTGTAGGAAAGACTGGAGGACACGAGGAGATGAGTTGTAGCAGGAGTTTATTGGAGACACGTCCTGTTAAGTCAAGAGTATCAGTTCATAATGCCACAATTCCAAACTACAGAACTTAGCAAGTACATTCAAAAGATGCTCCATAAAGCATGTGCACAACAGCCAGAGACAGCCACGAGATGTCACAGGCAAAGCCACAGCCACGTGCCATCTCGTGGTCACAGATAACAATGTGGGCAGTGTACAATATACAATACAATATACAACACACCTCCCTTCCTGTAAATAAAAAAAACAACAAAAAAAAAACTATGCAGTAGTACATTTTAACACAATGACAAAGTTCTAGTAGTGAACAAGAAAGAAAAATAATAACTTAAGCAATCCTAAAATTTTAATTCATGACAAAATCCTTGTATCTCTCAGGGAGACGGTGAGACCTAAGACATTTCTTTGAAACTACAGTGGGAGGAAAAGACCTTACACCCTCAGGATCCGCATTCTCATTCAAACGACATCCTGAAGATGTTCCCGCATTGCCAGATTCAAAATCAAGAAAAACATTGCTGTCATCACTTGACACAACACCTCCACTCAGCATACCATGACCTTTAAACACAGAGACTCTGTTCAAGTTCCAAACACTTCCATCCTCAATTCTGACAGCATGCTTGAAAACCTCAATAACTTCCATGGGACCGGACCAAATTTGACCCCCTTTCGGAACACCTTCCCTTCTTTTAATACGGACAAGATCCCCAACTGAAATAATATGTTTACTGGTAGATCCCTGCTTGGCTTCCATCCTGTCCTTCATCTTATCCTTATATGCACTGACTCTATTTCGAACCAACTCATAATCTACTCTTGAAGAAACTCCACTCTCACCTAAACTTTTCTTTAACCACCATGGAGTCAAACGAGTACTGGGTTTACGACCCCTTAAAAGTTCAAATGGACTTACCAAAGTGACAGAGTTAGGGGATGTCCTATAAGACAGTAACATAGACTGAAGTAAAGGTGATCCCCCCATGGAGTGGGAAATATGGGAACCTGTTTTTCTAGCCTATGTTGAGGTCATGGATGGCACTGAATGTGAACCTGAGAGGAAATTATCTCTTTTAAAACATTGCCTAGGTGGAATTGGACTAAAAGAATTCGTCACTCTTCCAGTCTTAACTAATCCTGGAGAAAAAGATGTGTATGAATGTGCAGCAGAACAACTAAAAATTAGATTTGGAAAGAAAAAGAACGTTGTTATGGAGAGATTTATTTTCTATTCTCGCAAACAATCTGCAGATGAGCCAATTGATGACTTTGTATCATCTCTCAGATCTCTTGCTGTAACATGTGATTTTGAACATATAACTTATGAACAGGTACTAAGAGACCAAATACTGATGAGAACAAATAATAAGAAAGTCCAGGAAAGACTTTGGACAACCTCGGATATGTCTCTAAATGCAGCCATAGACATTGCAAGGTCGATTGAACATTCCGAGAAGTTTGTAAAGGAGATAAGAGGGAATGAGAAGGGAGATGTTTTTAGCGTTTCCAAAGATGGAGAGAAATTCAGGAAACCATTTACTTCTAGAAGTGATTTCGTTAGTAATAAGAGTGACTCAAAATTTAAGTTTACCAAAAGTGATAAGAAGAGCAACACTCAGTGGATTTGCTTCAGATGTGGAAGTCCAAACCATTTAGCAAATTCTAAAGTTTGTCCTGCCCTTGATAAAGTGTGTATGAAATGCAATAAGAAGGGGCATTTAACAAAGTTTTGTAAATCCACTACGAAAAAAGTTAACATAGTTCAAGACTTTGATGAATACGATTCTAATGAAAATGATATTAACACAGTTATTAATATTTGTGGTAGTGAAGGTGTAAGTAAATTTCCATCCTGTGATGTGATCATAGAGGGGAGAACAATTAATATTTTTGTGGACACCTGTGCATGGTACACATTATTGGGTTTAGATGTTGTAAAAAAAAATTGGCCCAACAAAATTTTACTTGAGTCCGACATTTCTCCTGGTGGTTACACCGGACACAGGATTGAATTGGTAGGTTATTTTTGGGGGAAAATCACCTTCTCAGGGGAATCCACATATGGTAAAATATACGTCGCTAAGTCTGGCCAACCCTTGTTAGGATGGCCACATCAAGATCAATTGGGCATTAAGATAGACCCTAGAGCTAACCCCCCTGTTTATTCTGTTACTAACGCTAACGATCCAGATCGTGAACTCATGGTTGTTAACCTAAAGTCTGAGTTCCCTCATGTCTTCAGTGGAAAACTCGGTCAGTTTTTGGGTTTTAAACATACTATTAAACTTAACGATGGTGTTGTTCCTGTTCGGCACAGAGTCAGGAACGTCCCTCTTACTTACAGGGATAAACTTAAGGTGCTTCTCAAAGATTTGTGTGACAAGGATATCATTGAGCCCATTGAGTCCTCCCCGTGGGTTTCCCCGATCGTCATTTCGGTCAAATCCAACGGCGAATTGAGACTCTGTGTTGATCTTCGCAGTTTAAACAACTCCATTTGGGTGGATGCTCACCCCTTGCCAAATTTGCATGAGATGGTTTCAACACTGGGAGGTGCTGTGATTTTTTCATGTATAGATTTGGCAAGCGCCTATCATCAAGTCGTCCTAGATGATGATTCAAAAAATTTGACGGCTTTTATTACGCCAGAAGGTCTCTTTAGATACAAACGCATGCCTTTTGGTCAAAATTGTTGATGTAAAACAATTACTTTGATGTGTTAAAGAAATTATGTTCTGAAAATCAAATCTGAAAGTCTAATCAAAAGTACTTTTAATATCAGGAAAATACCTTTGTATGGAGTCGAGTTGAAAGACGATCGGTTTGAATGTATTTCAAGAGACAGAACGACTTGGAAATGAAAAAAAACGGTGAAAAAAGAACAAGTCCGATGATGGTTACCAACTTAAGATGGCCGCCGTAGAAATCGCTTTCTCTTTAAAGAAATTTGCCCTTGTCTTGGCAGCGTGTGACGTGAGGGCGCCTTCGCGTAGTGCGCGCATGCGCGCGTGAAGTCAAAAGCTAGTGATGCCGGCAGATGCACGCGCTGGAAACTCGCGCTAAGAGACAACCCCAGAGCCTGAGAAACGCTGAAAATGCGTTTAAATACCTCCAAACAGAGAGGCGAGTCGTCGGAGTAGCTGCGGCGAGTCGTCGGAGTAGCTGCGAAGAGCCGCTTGCGTCGCTGCAAAGATCTTCAGAACGGGTAGGCCAGGGACGTATTTGTTGAAAATCCTCTTCCTTCCTTTTTTTTTTTAATTGACGAAATTTCAAGTAAAGTGATGAGAACGACCATTCACCCTCGTCGCCAGTGTAAGAAAGACTGGAGGACACGAGGAGATGAGTTGTAGCAGGAGTTTATTGGAGACACGTCCTGTTAAGTCAAGAGTATCAGTTCATAATGCCACAATTCCAAACTACAGAACTTAGCAAGTACATTCAAAAGATGCTCCATAAAGCATGTGCACAACAGCCAGAGACAGCCACGAGATGTCACAGGCAAAGCCACAGCCACGTGCCATCTCGTGGTCACAGATAACAATGTGGGCAGTGTACAATATACAATACAATATACAACAGGAGCCACCATGTGTTTTCATTTCATTTGTGTGTTCATTTCAATAAAGTTTCATTGGTTGCTTCGTAAGTGGAATGCTCATTTCTGTGACGACACATGCATGTCACCAGTTGTGATTGTGCGACATCATGCAGATTATTTCGTACATGTTTAGGTGTAGCTGATGTGGCATGTCTTTGGTCGGGGGTAGGGAGGGGTGGTCCTGAGTGTGTTGTCGGTGGGTGTTGTACCCCTCCTGGGTGCATGAACAGTTGCTCCATGGCATCTGTTGCCATTCAGGTGTGGCTGGGGCTGTGCTCCCTTTTGTGGTGCAAACTGTGGTCCGACTTTACACAAGGTCAGGGCAGGTGTAAATCTCCTGCTGCTAACACGGCTTATCGCCTGTTTTGTGTTCTTATCGCCGATCTGTCTGGTCGTTGTGAATATTGTGGGGTGGTGTTGTCGCAGTTTTTTGCATGGGAACGCCAACTCTGCATCTCATTAGCGACATTTGCAGGGGGTCCTCTGTTGCAATGTTTTTTGCGGGTGCTATCGCGGGTAAATTGGTGCTGTGGGCTGTTAACATCAGCTTGTGAATGGGGTGATGAATTAATCACGACTTTGGCTGCGCAAAAGAGCTGTTAATTCGGCGATAGATCCTTGTGAATATGCACCTTCGTTTTTTAAAGTCTGCTGTTAGGCTCAGATCTAGTTGTGAGTAACAAGTGGAGGGCGTATAAGGGCAGGATGTGAGCTGGGCATGCCTCTTTTTTTATCTTGTACCTTGTTTATGTACTTTTATCTTTTTTAAAACAATTTTATGATATAAGAAAAGTTACACCATTTATGTAAGCAGAATCCGTGTTGGTGATTGTTTTCCATAGACTTGATCCTATGTGTATTTTCTTCGCCAATCTGACTTTTATGGTTTATTGTAAAAGCAGAATAAAGTTGTTGTTGTTGACTTTTTAATTGTTTGTGAAGTTGTGGTTTTATAACTGGTGTGTGTTAAGATGTTATCGGGAAATATCCTGCCTATTGTTGTCGTTTTTATTTAAGGAAAGGTGACATTCCAAATGCCAGACAAACAATTTTACACAGATTAGGAGATGTTTGATGTGCATCATTTGCATTATTTAATTTACTGCAACTTGCACTTCTTTCAGTTTTAAGGTACGAGGCAAAGATCTAAACCAGGGGAGAAAAGATACCGACTGATGGACCAACAGCTCATTGGCTTGTTGGGCCAACGGAGATAAAATGGTTACAAAATTAACTATTATTTTCAGGCTTCTGAAAATGCTACAAGGCCATCCGTACGACAGAATGTGCGCTATACTAACGCCATAACATTCAGATTCAAGTTTGGGATCAGTCACATGGGCATCTGGTAGGGGCCTGGGGGCAGGAGCTATGCCCAATTTGCAAATACATATGTGCAGAAGGAGTCTTCTATCAGCACTGCCGAAAGTCGAGGTTGGCATTTTTCCACGCCACCTAATCTTGATTCTAATCTTGATAAACTTAATTCCTGCGCCAGGACGCTCCTTCGCTGGAGCAGCTGCGCGCATTAAAATGCAAATAACATAACATAACATCTTCTTGCCTTCATTCTTCTACCACCATAAGCTTTCTGACTGTTCATCTCATTCTTGCAGAGACTTTTCATCCCTCCTTTATGCTTGTCGTTGTTTTCCTTTCTTCTCCTCCTCCTTCCTTCTCCCTTACATTCGTTTCTCTCTCTCTGGGTCAAAGTCTAATGATGATAAATGAGCACCGCTCCCCAAACAAGAGTGTCGGTGCCGCCGCCATCTCCAACCACCGGCACAAATTAAGCATTGGATGCAAGCCTCTTCTTTACACAAGGTATCCAGCCGCCCATCTCCTCTGACGTAATTGATTTTGACAGTTGTGGATGAATGTTGCCTGCTAAACTGCCACACAAGGGTAAGGGGGAGGGAGCAGGCCGTGAGCACCTGATTAATGCAGCACTATTATCCCCTAATGCTCGCCTGTCACTTGTAATGACCAAGGTGGGCCTGTAATTCCTCTTCCGCGTGTGATGGACAGACTGGGGCATCCTGGCTGTAACGTGGGGACGAGTGGAGTCTGTGCGTTCTAATGACTTCATCAAATCGGGCACCTTTGTTGGCGGTCTCTAGCACTGTGGAAAAATGAGACCCTCTTAAGCTTTGCGGCGGGCACGCGCGGAGACACTCACGCTGCCAGGATGGAGCGCACCCTGCAGTGATCTAGGCGGAGGAGCATTAAATACACACTCTAAGGGGCATATTATCAAGAAACAGCATTTACATTATCGCCGCTTTAGCGGCAGAAAACTGCCGCTAAAGCGGCGATAATCTTCTTGATAATATGGCCTTGTGAATTCCCATAGAAGCCCAGGTTCTGGTGTGAACATGGGCTTCTATGGGAATTCTCTACGGCATATTATCAAGCCCATTATCGCCGAACGCAGTGCTTGATAATATGCCCCCAAATTCTCCCAAGTTCTCAGAGATGATTGCGTTTGCATTGTGTGCTCTCTAAAACGCCACGTCCGCTCGTCACAATAAAGCTTTATCGGTGTGGCTGTGCATTCACAAGCATTACCAATGCGTTACTGCTTCATATGTGTTGCAACTGACGTAGGTGAGTTAATTTCCTCTTTCAGATAATATCACAAGCTGCCTCTTCTGCCGGCTCCGAGATCACTTCCGCAGAACATGGACCCTGTGTTCATATTCAAGCCATGACGTTCCTCACGGCTGAGGCTGCGTGTGAGCAAGTGTGTATCATTTTCCAAAGGGCTCAGGGCACATTATTTCCTATCCCTGCGTGCACAGACAGAGCACATGCCCTGATTGCTTTCATAGTTTGTACCCAAATTGTACTTCCATTTTGGACACAATCTCGTAATGAGGCTTGTGGCAAAACCCAAGTATGTGCTTTGCATCCTCTTTCAGACTCTGATTGCTGAACATCAGCTTAGTCATCAAATACCTATTTTTCGGGTTCTTAACTGTGATTGGAGGTTTGTTCTAGAATCTATGTCTAGTTAGCATTCTGTAGCATTTCATTTTGCTCTGTGCACATTTCCTAGTAAGTTGTGTATAGATGTCCAACTTCTGTTGATAGTTGTTTGAAGATGGTGTGATAATGGGTTCTCCTTCTATATTGTAAGGGTCCTTTTCAGTTTTTAACTTGTTCGGTGACTATCTCTGGGTACTAGGGCATATGTTGTTTAAGTTAGTTGTGTGTTTGTAGCACTTCCAACTGAAGGGGTTTGTTGTTGCGTTTCAGAGGTATATCTGAAAGCTGAGGTCTTTCAATATATATATGAACACTTTATTTAGATATGTAAAACATATCTTTAAAAGATTCTTCCAGCACATTAATACAATCTTACAACTTAAAAGAGATTAAGAAAATGAAAAAAAAATAAAAAATAAAACAAAATAAAATGTGGCCTGCTTAACAGTGCTTACAGCAACGTGTCAATTTAGAAATTAGCACTCCCGACAATGCAGATGGAGTTAAATACATGTTATTCTGCACAGTGGTCCAATTTTTCTAGAAGACTATAAGCATGCTGAACGAATTTGGCCAATTTTATGTTTAAAACAGTGTTCTCTGAGGACAGAGCAGCAATAATGGCGTGTCTGCAAGTCCGAACTCCCAGCCTGTTCCATTCCGGCCTGAGTAGGCGTCTGCGTTGGAGAATAAAGCAAGGGCATATACAAAGCAAGTGCAAAAAAGTTTCGTTTGCTGATCCACACCCTCTGCACGTTTGATCAACCCTTTTTTGACACCATACAGGGAGATTTTGAAGGAAGCGCCAGTCTCCCAGTCTTAGAGCGATCAGGCATCGCTTTAGGTGATAGGAGAATGTTATTGAAAGGTAATTTGCCGGGGATAGTCGTTTATAACAGTTGATTACTGCCCAAGCATGGCTACGTTTCACAAGGAGAGCTTTGTCCATGATCAGGGATTTTAGTTTTGTAGCTTTTTTAATTGTGTTTTTGAAAGCAGACTGGCTTGGGTTAAGGGCCCAAAGATCCACAGCAGACATTTGTTGGATGTAGTCATTTAGGAGGCGGCCAAATGTTCCCCCCGGATTGCTCGTACTGATTTCGTTCCAGAGTACCAGCATCTGCCTGTCTTAGTTTGTGGATCAGGTTTAGATATGAGCCAACGTTAGAGGACTCATAGTTAGATAAGCCCAGCTCTAGTCTGGCCTGTGCTGGCGAGGAGTAACTCGGCAGGTGAAGCAATTTCTTATAGAGTTTAGTTGTCAGTTTATTTAAGGAATTATTCATTTTTCCCTTAAAGATCTCTATGCCATACGAAAGTGTGGGCCCAATCTTTGCTCTAAGCACTTCCAGTAAGGGCAAAATCGTGGGGCCTGAGAGTCTCCTCGAGAGCTTAGCCAAGGATATCATTAACGCTGTAGCCTTGGCTGCAATCACAATGCTCTGTTTGGTGAAACTGCCCCTGGAGTCCAAATGGACCCCTAAGTATTTGTACGATTTGCCGATTGAGATGCTTTCTTTGTTTATTGTCCAGCCTCCACCGCTGTAGCGTTTTTTGCCAAACGGAACAACCATAGTTTTTTTCATGTTGATTTCTAACTGGTTGTTAACTGTGTATTGCGTTAAGGCGTCCAGGAGTCTCTGTAGCCCCACTCTGGTGAGACTGAACAGTGCCAAGTCGTCGGCATATAAGAGATTGCATAATGCCGTGCCTCCTACTTTTGGTGGATGGCTGATTACTTTCTCTAGAGAGCTTGATAGGTCCGCAATGAATAGATTGAAGAGAAGGGGAGCCAGCACGCATCCCTGTTTGACACCACAAAAGGTCCAGATTTTCCGGGAGAGATGCGCGCCAGACCCTAACTTCACTCGAACCCATGTGTTGGAATACAGCAAGATGATGGGATTCAGGATATTATCTGGGATTCCCCACTGCTTCAATTTTTGCCACAGAGCAGCCCTAGGCACCCTGTCAAATGCTGCTTTAAAATCGGCAAAGCAGCAAAAAATCGACCTGGAATTTGTAAGGGCTTTGTCAATGATGGTGGAGATTGCCAATAAATTTGTCATTGTTCCTGATTTGGCAACGAACCCTGTCTGATTTAAAGGAATCAGATTTTTGTCCTTTGCCCATTGTCTGAGATCCTCCAAAATGAGGCCTGCAAAGTGTTTTGCCTCTATATCCAACAGGGCAATTAATCTGTAGTTGTTCGGGTTGCCTCGTGCTCCGGCTTTAAAGATGGGGTGGATAATAGCACCTCTCCAAGAGTCCGGAATGGTTTGGTGGCTCAGGGTGTAGTTAAAGAGATTTGATAGCACCTTGGACCAGAAAGGGACGTCGGATTTGAATAGTCTCTGCGGCAGGCCATTTGGGCCTGGTGCTCCGTCTTGTCTCCCTTTCATCAGTGCTTTGGCTACTCTTTCTTCAGACAATTCCTCGAATGAGGAGGGACCCTGCGTTTGATTGGGTGAAAGGTTCGATGTTATGCCCGTGCCAATGTCAGAGGCCCATGTTAATCCACGGCGGTCAGGGTTATCTTGTGCCTGGAAATGCTCTGTTAAGTATGAGATCCAGTCTGCTTCCTGGATGTTCGCTGATCCAAAGGATGTTGAATTTCGATCGATGTTGTTGACAAGTGACCAAAATGTCTTTGAGTTCTGTTGTTTGCTTTCCCATACTAGTTTAACCCAGAATCAAGATTCCTGGTCCTTTCTCTCTTGGGTAACTGCCTTCCAGAATGCCTTTTGGGCTTGATGGTATGTATCAAGGAAGCTGCTGTTCTCTGGGGATTTTAAAAGCGACCTCAGTGCATTGTTTCATGTTCTTTTTAATGTTTTTATCATGGGGAGTGCTGCTGCTCCTACTGGTGGTGTGTGGTTTAGGCCCTGCCTTGTCGCTGGGTAAATTCTGATCAAATGTGCGCATAACTGCGACCATGTTGCTGTTGGGGAGACCATTTGGTCTAGAGCACACATGATAAAATCCTTGCTTGTTTTTTGGATACACTGACAGTTGGACTCACTCCATTTCAGGCGTTTTAGGTTATCGGAATGTATTCCTTTGTATGTAGATGGTGCCTTTTTATGGAGAGCTAAATTTGTGGCAAAAGAAACGACCAATGGCCTATGGTCGCTTTCGAGCCTTGGCAGGACGGAGAAGCTAGCCAAATTGGACAGGAATTCCGAATTACAAATAGTAAAGTCCAAGTAGGATTTTGTTCTTCCATTTGACCAAGTCCAGTTTGGGGGGGAATCGCTTGCTGATCTTCCGTTCACCACCAGGTACCCTGCGTTGTAAAGTCTCAACACGGTGACCTCGCCTAATATATTAAAAGCTTGCGTGGGGGGTTTGGATTGGGGGACATGCTCAATACTGCTGGTCAGGTTGGGTCCTTCTGAGTCTGCTATGTTCCCCTGGAAAAGGTTTGTGTTAAAGTCCCCTGTGATGATGCGGTCTGAGTTGGGATATTCTGTGGCTATATCGTTCATTGTTTGACAGAATCTGGCCAGGTGGTCTTTTTTTGTGCGGGTGTTAGGATTAATATACACATTTATAAGTAAGAGCAATCGCTGTCTGCTCTGTAGATTAATTTTGACCCCCAGTAGCCAGTCTTCTTTCAGGTTAAGTTGACTGAATTCACCTTTTAGGTTATTGGATATGTATGTGGAGAGCCCGCCTTTAGGGTGGCCGAAGCGGCTGTCCCTCAGTGCCTGTTTCCGATATTCAATGAAACCTTCAATCGGGCGGCCCTCAAGTTCCCATGTTTCCTGCAGAGCAATTGCCACATGTTCCCCCAGGAAAGACATAGTGTCTTCATTTGAAAGTTTTTGATGTAGGCCGCTGATGTTCCATGAGCACAGTGAGAAAAGTGGCTCCCCCTTGCTGCTGACCACACTGTGCTGGTGTATCCCTGGCGGAGGGAGTGATTTTAATGAATTGTATGTTTTTGCTGGTGAACCTGTCACAGATGGTCAGTTTCTGCTTTTTGTGGCCAATGCTGCTGGCAGCCATCCCCAGGCATGGTCAGGTTCATTGTTTCTCACTGCTGTTTCAGGGCTTTTAAGTTCTATGTCCGGCCCTGAGGCATTTTTTAGAACAGAGAACGGCCTCCCATGCTCTGTATTCTTGGTGAAGGCCGGCTTGTTGGGTGTAGTTGCTCCTGATAGCAGTGTGATTGGATACCCTGGCGTTGAGTAGGGGTGCACTCTAATCCCCCAATTTCGCAGTGTAGCCTTGTGTTCAAGAAAGGCTCCGGCCCAGCCTGCCTGCGTGAAATTACAACAGTGACTTCAGAGGGTTGGTTTCCTCGTGGGGGAAGAAATTCAATTGATTCGATGTTAGTCGTGTCCAGACCCACTAGCCCCGGTATGCCTTCCGCTAATTTCAGCAGATTTGATCTGTTGAGAATATCGTGCCGCCCCTTAGATTTGTACTCAGGGGCTAATAGAATCCGATGACACGATTGGTTGTCGTTTCGCGGCTCTGGTGCAGTTGTGGATTTGGGGATCAGTTTTTCGATTATTGCATCAGATCTGTTTTTGTGTAGCTTCTGTGGTGGTTGGAGGGGGGCATGTTTTGATTGTGGAGTGTGACTGATCCGAGCAGCTATGTCATTGCAAATGGTTTTGGTAAAGCTCAATTTTGACGTTATTTTTTCGTTCCCAGAAAGGGGGAGATCCATTAAAAGCCGAGATTTTCCAGCCGCTGTCTCTTTTCCAGTGTTGCTTGACCTAACTGGGCTCACCCTTATACTTGGTGCAGGATCACTACCCTCTATTTTCGTTGCCGAGGCAATTGTTGATGTACTTAGGCTCTGTGGGCTCCTCGCCAGATTTTGAGTGGGTAAGTCCACAGTTGGACCATTCAAGATTGTTGTTGGGTTTGTTGTTAGTACCACTGCGCTGGGCTCTATGGAGGATTTTTTGTTTTCGGCTATCGAAAAAATGGGGAAGAGATTCTGATGGGCCAATTTGGGATTAGCCCTGAGTTTGTTCCTCACTTTGCGTTGACGTTTACGCTCTCTTTTACTGCAAGGGGGAATAGGCCTGGGAGAGGCCAGAGCTGATGGAGCGGGCGAAGAAACTAGACTGTTAATTAATCCGTCCTCGGATTTGGCATGCTGGTTTGTAGGCACGGGTAATGGTGGGAGCGTGCAGATTTCGTCCGTCGGGGTCGGTTTTGTTGGAACACTGTGGGGGTGACCGTTCACCGGTGGAAGGCGGTTAATTGATTTTGTGATATCCGTTTCTTCTTCCTTTGTTTTTGTATTTTTATTTCCACTGTCTTCCAGTGGTTTGTCCTGTTCTTGCTGTTTAGTGGGTTGCAGTATGGCTGACACGTATCCCCCCCTCAACTGCTTTACTTCCCTGATAACTGTGGAGAGGCAATCTGGGAGCAGGGAGAGGGAGTCAATGATTGGAGAGCAGCAGCACGTTGGTTGAACAAAGTTTGCAGATGCTTGCACTCTTAGGATTAACGAGTTCAATTGATCTAGTTTGCCGTCGATCCCTGACGTAAAGTGTGCCAAGGTGTTTAGTAAATCAACTTGCACCTCTAGTTTTATTGAATGATAGTTAAGTGCGGTCACGATTTGTTGGAGGGTCTGCAGTAGATGAGGCCAAACACTGGTCGTAGTGTCCCCTTCTGTGTTAGGTTTGTCATCCGGAGTGAGACTCGGGCTTGGAGGATTTGAGGTGGTTTTAAAGAAAAGGGACAGATTCGACATGGATTGGTCGTTTGGTGCCATCTGCGCTAATTGACTTTGACATAGAGTCCTTATTTTACCAAGAGGCGGAGATAGCTTGTGTAATGGACTTGAGTCTGTTGATGCTGTTAATGTTTTTATTGTTGGTGAGGTTAGCGAGTTAAGAGGTGGGCAACTACCATTGGATTGCGGTGGCCCGGCTTGCCCATGGATTTGGGCCGTCGTCGTTTGCTGTGGAGAGCCCATGAGTGGCTTAATCGGGATATGTGTACGTTTTAGCAGCAGAGGGGGGGCCTCTATTGGACACATGATATCTTACAGCTGTGATTGCGGTTGAGGGGCAACCCCGTTATCGTCTGCCAGAAGGGTGGAGGGCTTCTCCGGATTGAGTGGAACTGTTTGGGTGTTTTCCCTATTTTGGTTGATGCAGGTAGACCCAAAAATAAAAACCTCTGACGGTTCTTTTGCTGGTATTGAGTTGAATACCCAATTTTGCGGTGGTACTTTAAGGTCAAACCCTAAGTGGTCCGAGGTAGTAGAGGTGGTTGCCTCCAAGGCTTGCGGGTGCTTCTCTAATAATTGTATTGGTTCTGCTGTTTTTGATGGGGTCTTCCTAAAATAATCCCGTAGGGTTAGGCTCTTGAGTTTCAGAGGTTTTGGAGTGTGCTTGGTGTGGCCCTGAACCCCAGCTGCGTCTGGTTCCTTGGGCTTCCTTCGCTTGGGTGCAGTATACCTTCTTTCTTTTCCGGATCTCATTGCTCCGGAAGGGTCTTGGCTTGAGCTCTTTTTCACCAGTGGGTCAGTTAGTGTGTTCTTTGTGTCCCAGGTGTAAGAAGGTACCTCCTGACTATGGTTGCCCCCAACTTTTTGCCCTGTGTTTTAGCTGGTTTTTTGACATAGTCGACCTGGGACCCTGCCAATCAGGACCCCAGGTCTACTGCTCTCTCTGTAAAATGGATTCCATGTACCTTAGGTACATTTCCAATTGGTACTGGGCCACCTTATCAGACCCTCTAACTCAGGGCATAGGTGTACCCAGGGCCTACCAGGGGCTGAAGCATGTATTATGCCACCCCTGGATGGCCATCTAAATCTGACACAACTGGCTGCACGACAGCTGGGGCAAGGTGGTGTAATCACCCTTTGCTTTAGATATAGTATACCTATATCTAACCCTAAAAATGGACACACAGATTCCTATCAGTCACTCCTATGGCAGGCCTCAACAATCCTGAAGGCAGAGTGCATGGAATCGTGTGAAATGGTGCTCTGGCATGAGCTGAGCCCGTTTGCAGCTTGCGGAACCAAGTCCTAATAGCTGTTCCATGATAACGCATACCATATACTCTTAAGTGCATTATAATCCTCTCGGTTAAATGCTATCTTTGGTATTGCTTTATCAAAACATGTCGAGTAAGGTGTCATACGAATTGGAATACTAACCCCTCGCCAATTCTGGCGACGGGGTTAGCATTCCACCCTTCTAGAGGGACACGACATGTATGTAACTGTGAACCCCGGTTAAAGTTAAGCGAAGCCTCAGCTCCACAAAATGGATGCTGCCACCACAGACACGAGTCTGACCTCCTGCTGCTGGAAGTCCTCCCAGAGAGGAGAGCTTGAACAAAGGGTTTCCTGTCAGGGGCGGTGCTAGCACCATCCCAGACAGGGTTTTGTGTATCCTGGGTAGGCAGGGCTTTACAGGAAGGTGACTGCTTAGTGGCACCCCGGTGCTCATTACGCATAGGCCGGTCAGAACCAGTTCCAGGGGCACACCAGCCCCTGGCCTGGGGAAAGTTCGGCATGGGAGAGGGGTGTAACCACCCCCCTCCTAGTCCCACCCATAGGCAGGACCTAGTCACCGGGTCAGCCCCTTTTCTTAGTATAAAGATAGGAGCGGGCCCCCTGTTCAAATTAGATCATCTTTGGAATCAAGACACGACTTTCTGCGAAAGGACATCAAGATTTCTTCTTCAAGATTCTCCCTTGTGGCTAAGGAGTAGTCACCCTGCATCCGCAGGCACCATCAAGAACACTGCGGCCTGCTGCAAGTCCTTCCTCAGGAAACCGACGACACAGCTCGACGAGACCCGGCTTCCCTGGCACCTCTGACCTCTACTCACCTCTACAGCCAATATGAGAACCGTGAGTGCGACGAGACCTCGAGGGACTGACGATCACCAAGACTGCACGACTTCTTCACAACAAGCCCGCCGAGTGTCCCTCTGGTGAGTGCTTTGGGGTCCGAGAAGCCCCGACCCTGAGCAGCTCCAGCACCGAAGATCAGCCCTCCAGCATCTCCACGATCTGCGTGGGGCCTTCTGCTTTTTGCTGCTCACCGCGTTGTTTGGCTACTAGCCCGCTGGCTTGTGGCCTTCTGAACGACGCCCGACGACATCACTGCTGCTGGTCTGGTTGCTCCAGGCTGGCCCTTGCTTCCTTCCAAGAGAGAAGCACCCCGGACCCTCCTGGTCCACTCCAGACGCCATTTTGAGTCCACCGCGTGGGCTTGAATTTGCCAAGGCTTTGTTGCCCAATCCTGGGTCCAGCGACGCCGACAGCTTCATCCATCGTGGGACAGCTCGCTCCTCCATCCTGGTCACCGACAACGCCTCCTGGTCCGTGAGATCTGCAGAGCACAGCGTCGCCCACTCACCTAGTCGAGGTGACTACCATCCGGTGCCCTCCTGGTGCCACCTGACTACTGGCTAGTAGTCACGAACTTGGTCCCCTCTGCTTTCAGGTGTCATCTATCTTCAAGATCCAGGCTTGGATCACTTCGAACTCTCTTCACTGGTCGCCTGCCAGCATCTTTCTTCCAGGCGCCTGGTCCGTCTACGAGGATTCCCGACGTCTTTTGAGACCTATGCAGCTGCAGCCCCTGGGCTAGGTAACTTCGGCATTTTGGTGCCCCAGCATAGCCTCACTATCCAAGGGTCCGAATCCACTTTCGTTTTCCTCCTACCAGGTCGGGTTCGCCCGAGAACACTAACTCTGTGAAATCTAGCTACCATAGACTTTGTCCCGCATCACGCGTGAGAGTGCACACTCTGCACCCGAGTCCCCTGGGTCTCCTAGAAGTAATCTAACGATTCTATAGTCAAGCCCTAGCGATTCCAAAGCCTATTAGTACTGTACTTACCTGCTAGTAATTTCGCATTCCACTTTCAGAGTATATGGTTTTCCGTGCCCCTCGGGCATTTGTATATACTGTGCTAACTTAAGTATTTTCGTAAGAGTTTTGTTTTGTGCTTAGTACCCTGTCCTCATAAAGAGTACAGGGCTGTTGTGATTTTAATAAATACACTGTTTATTTTCATAACACTTGTGTGGTGTCCTTTCACTTGGTGTTCAAGGGGTATATGTGTGGTATAACAGCTGGCTTAACACGCCCTCTCGAGTCTTTTAGCCTTAGACTGCTCGTATCCACGCTACTAGGATAGCTGGTCTATAAGGTTGACTTACAACCAATCATCAATAAGGGTTGCTGGACTGATACATAGTGTTCACTAGAATAGTGAGCACTGAATATCAGGCCACCTTCTCACACCAGGTTCCCTTACAGACAGCTGTCCCAGCTGGCCGATTCAGGCCAAGCCTCTGCCTCCCGTGTTTCCCACTGTGTCGCTTTGTCTCGTCGGCGTTTCAATCCGGGAGCTCTAGACTCCTCGTTTCGCTCGACAGCTCGACTGCTCGCGGGTCCTGCCACACTAGGGTGTACTTGAAAGCGATTTGTGACTCCCGCCACACTGTGGGTCTGCACACGGCTCTCCGCCGTGCTGTGGGTCAGCTCGCGGCTCTCTGCCATGCTCAGACGTGCCCGGTGTTCTATGGGGCAGGTTGCAGCTCTCCGCCACACTGTGGGGCAGATTGCGGCTCTCCGCCGCGCTGTGGGGTGACTCGCAGCTCTCCGCGGCTCTCTGCCACGCTCAAATGCGCCCAGGGGTTTTGCTGCGTTGAACAATAATTTGCGGCTCCTTTAAAGGGAATGGTAAATCCTGATCCGGTGCGAAGCACATGGAGCTCACTGGAGGGCACTCCTCATCCAACAGCCACAGTGCTGGCTTCTGGCGTTTTGGTCTGTGGGCGTAGCGAGTGGGGGTGGGTGCAGTGGAGGTAGGGGTGGATGTCCCAGCCGCTAATGCCAGCGCTCGCGGCCCAGGCAGCCCTCTCGCAGCCCCCCCTCACCACTCACCACTCACCGAGGCACAGCTGCTCCCTCCTCGCGGCTCTTCACAGGCGGCAGCTCGCTCGGCTATCTCCTCGCGGCTCGTCCCACTGCCGCCGCTGCCGCCGCCGCCTCTTGCCGCTGTTAAACTGTGCCTTCGCGGGGGAGGGAGGGAGGGGAAGGCTGTGTTCATTGCGGCCCCCGCAGTTCGTGGCTTCGTAGTACCTCGATGGCGAAGTACGCTCCTCTCTCCTCTCCTCTCACCTCTCTCCTCCGACACCTTGGCTCAGACAGAGGTCTTTCAATTACATTGTGCGAGTGCCACATAGTCACACTCCAAAGCAAAAGTTGTAGACAGAAGGACACAAGGCCCTCATGCTTTTCAAGGGCGAATTTCGTGTCAGGATAGTCAGGGGCAGCATTGAAGCTGTAACTGAAAGAGATGTCTTAACTTTTAGGGAGGATGCCAAGAAAGTAGTCTGTTTAGAAAATCCTACTAGTCTTTATATTGCCGGGACAGTGAGACAGGAATGAGCAAGACACTTATGTTGGTGAAGCCCACATCCTGAGACTGCCCTTCAAAGAAGCAGAAGAGCTGGTGGTACCACCCTGGGTAAAAGTGGTCATTAGGGAAATTGACAGGCTCAAAACTGTGAAGGCCACTGGCTTCCCAGATGCCTTTTACATGGAATTCAGGGCAGCATTGGCTCTCATACTCCTGTTGCTCATTCAGTATAGGTGGAAGGCAACACTTGCAGTCCTTCCAATGCCAGAGGAGACCTGACTACATGTATTTAGTACAGGCCTCTTCCTATTCTAAATGGGGATGTTACATTATTTAAAAGAGTCCTGGCAACACAACTAGATGCACTGATGCCAATCCTGGTTCATCTGGACCAGTCTGGGTTCACTGGGCTTATCAAGGGTGAAGCCGAAGGCATGGTTTCAAGACCATTTCCCATTCACACGGGGTCCTTACACAGTTTACTGGTATCACCCCCTACTCTTTATGCTGATGGAGCCTCTGGCCTGTCACTTGATGCAACTCGGATGTTGGTGGGAGAAGATTGGGCCAGATGAGTTTACACTTTCCAGGTACACAGATGATATGCTGAGTTCAGCAGCAAAGACAGGAATACTCTCCAAGTGCTAATCGAAGAGCTAAAGAGATAGCATCTTGTTTCTGGCGTAAAGATCAATATTCATATTTGTGGGGATCAGTTATAAAACGTATTGATCCACAGGAAGTAGTAAGAGAAATAGGTAAACTCTTCCCTCTCTGTCTATCACATACATAGGGATAAAAGTAGTCATTTATTTAAAAAAATAATCATTTTGAATTACCCTTGATTGGTACAAGCTATATACAGACCTCTATTCCCGGCAAGCCAGTGTCTCTTGATTAGAATTATTGTTTAAAATGGATTTAAAATTGCTATATATGTTTCTGACGCCTCCTGTTGCAGTCTCTGGGCCTTCTTGAAAAAACTACCCGAAGTTACAAACAGTTGCATCTAGGGAGAGATGGCCCATAGCATTTGTTGGAGACAAACAGTGATACATCCAACGTAGGGGAGTTTAGGTATTAAGGCCAGGAAGGCTTTTTTTAACGCAAGCCTTCCTGGTTAAAAGATGTCAGAAAGAGGCACAGAAACAGTAGTGCTTTGTAGACCAGATTGCAGTGGTACACCCTGGACCACACAACTGCTCGCTGCTCCTTAATGACAGTCGCATGGTCAAGGAACAGCTAAAGGGTGTCTATTACTCTCCAATCACGAGCATTATACTAGCAGCCAGGGATAAGATTAAAACTAAAATGGGGTTGTGAGGAGGAGGAGCTGGAGGAGTTGGATGTACAGTTAGGTACACCTACATTGGACACGTTGGAACATTTTCCCCATTACCTTTCCCCGTCTTCTCTCATGTTCTTTCAGAGCTGAACCGGGGATCACTGGCCCTTTAAGGAGTCAGGCTTCTCGGAGGAGGCGTACAGATCACGTGAGGCGGAGTCCTTCAAATGGGGTGCCGCTGAAGGAGGAAGTCGTTCTGCAGGACCAACGGTCGAAGAACGCCATGAGAGAACGCTTGCCAGAACCTACTCGGTGTTGCCACAGGACAGCGTGGAAAGCTTACAGTCGGAAGAAGCGGACACGAGAGAAGAAGAGAGCCGGAGCCATGAAGGACCCGAGGAAGGAACAGACGGGCAGCCAGACCCTAGCTGGCAACGCGACAACTCGAGCCACGGCCCTGGAGGGACATGGCTCCACAAGGTACGGGGGCGCATTTCCTCTGTCTGGGGTCGAGCATTGGAGGGAGCCAAGGGAGGGGAAGCTTCAGTATAACGGGCCAGTCTTTAGTAGCACACGCGTGACTCACTGGTGACGGTTAAGGGTGATAGCTTCCCACACTTCCCTCGTCCCGTATCGAATCCTATGGTCTCAGAACAATCCCCTTACAGGTTTCTTTTGTGTTTCTTTCCTTTTTGGTATCGGTGACTGACGGCCATCCATCCTGACACGAGAAACCAGCAGTAGAGAGGAGGTCGAAACCGACTACAAGTCCCAGAAGGCTTTGCACCGGAAAGTGCTGTATCTTGGTTGAAAGACTCTAAAGACATAATACCCGTCCTGTTTTCTCCTAGAAACCTTGTTTATAATAAACCCCTTGAATCAGATACCTTGACTCCTGGTCTGCTTCTCCACCACCCCACACGTGGTGTCCGAAGTGGGATCTCTAGGCCGCCTCCACAATGGAAAACCTCATTCAACAATTAATTCGGGGACAGGAAAAACTAGAATGGGCGGTGGAAAAACAGATGTCTTCTGCCAATGAAGACCGGGAACTTATCAAAGATGGATTAGCAAACCATGCCGACCAGATCTTGAAGGTGGCTGATGACCGTAGAGATCTAACCACCCAACTACAAATTCGAGCGGGTACTGGTCCTAATGTTTCCCTTCAAAAATATGCCACTGGAGAGGATCCCGATGCCTTTCTTCTCAATTTTGAAAGGGCCGCACGAGCCTCTGGGTGGCCCGAAGCTAAGTGGCCTTTCTTCCTTGCTCCTCTGTTAACCGGAGAAGCCCAAGCCGCATACCAAGTGGTTAACCCCAAAGGCAATACCTCCTATAAGGAAATTAAAGAACTTATCTTAGACCACATGGGTATGGACACTGAGGCCTACAGGGTAAAGTTCAGAAAAGAAAGAGGTACGCCATCTGACAACCCAAAGACATTGTACTTTAAGTTAAAGGGAGCCGCCGACAAGTGGCTGCAGCCCCAGAACCATTCCAAAGACAAAATCATGGCAATGATATACTTGGGAGAATCAAGAGGGAGAGAGAGGACCAGAAAGCTAGTCCAGATCCCCGGTTTATATGTATGGATATCAAAAGGAGACTAGCTCTAGAATGGGTTAATCTGACATTAATATGATAGATTACTATTAATTACATAGCGACTCAGTATTGTCTGGCCAAGTGGCAGTGGCACCTGTTAGGTGTCTTTAGAAAGCCCTCACCCACCAACCTAGTTGGTGGCATGCTTCATCATCGGGCCCACCCAGTGACACCTAGCGTGTCCCGGGTGTGCTTCGACGCCTGATTACAGCGGAGCAGGTATGTCACTGTGTGTGCGGTGTAGGGTGTTAAGGTATGTGAAGTTAAAACGGCTTGGCGGATGGTCCCTGGGTGAGGATACTTTATTAAAAGGGCCTCCGTCAGCGGTTAAAAATAAGGCTGTGGGACGTTAGAGGCGGGTTACGACCTCCTACGTCCTTAAGTTGTCAACATGTTTCAGCCAGTGCCTTATACTAATCTGGCTTTCTTCAGGACAATAAAAATATGTGTAGGTTAAAATAGGGGTTGTGTAGTGTAGTCTATGTGTCTACACGCCCTAAAGTGTATCTAACTGTGAGAGGGGGGATTCCCTTCTCAAGATCACCTGTACATTTAACATTAAGGACAGGTACAAGACAAACATAGGAGAAACAGAGTCACTAGCAGGTATTGTTCATATGTTATGACAGCCGACATAAATAGCGAATAGTGCAGGCTATGAGCGGCTCAAGTGTAATGATACTGGTGGTATCATTAATGTGGAATCGCACTAGAACTTCGATGGTGAAGTGATTAAAACAGCGGTAAAAATTTACTGCAGTGAAAGGTGAAGAATTGTGGCGCAAGGAACATTTCTTACGCTTTCAATGCTTGTTTTTAGCTCCAAGGTTATTGAAGTGGCAGGGTGAAGCCCTAGTAGGGAGAGAGAGGTAGGACCATTGGGATTAGGGAACCTGTAGGAGAAAAGTAGGGAGCGCTTACCCATTGTAGTGATACTCAGCATACTCACAGGATTTCTGGCCAGCACCAGCGTGGGACCTGTTGTGCCTCCTTCGCAAAACCGGTAGTGAATGGCTCCTGTTGCCGGTTTTTATACTGTCATAGATAGGATAATTGAAGGCACCTGTTGGGAGAGCAATGGTAGAAAGACTCGCGCGCGGGTCTGGATAGCGCCCAGGTGTGTAGTTAATTAGCGCGCTGAGTTGTCCGTCTAAAGCGCCTGTGTGGGCGTGTATTGCTGCCGGGTGCCGGGGCGGCTGTGTACAGCGCATGCGCGGCCGGGAAGTGGTCCGCGCATGCGTGGACGGCAGGTAGCAGCTCATGCGCGGCCGAGAAGTGGTCCGCGCATGCGCCGTAGGTAGTGTTCGGTGCGCGCATGGGAGTGTATCCCGGTTTGCGCTACCGATCGATTGCCTGTGACATTAGCTGCAAGAATTGGCCATACATGGTGCAGTTCAGCCCCAGAGTACTACAGTATGTGGTAAAGTGAAAAGTAAAAGATAATAAATATAAGGGGGTGAGTTACCTCTCCATTACCTACTGTCCTGGCTCAAGTGAGAGGGGCATTTGAGTAGGACATAATGGATAGCGCTTGTTGCTCTAGGTGTTTTCAGGTGTCGGTATAGACAAGTGGCAAAGGGAAATACCGATATGGGCATCAGAATGGTCTCCAGTGCCAGGTTGGCACAATGGTGTGACCTTCCAGGGGGGTGATGGAGACCAGAGGTCCAACCTGGCACTGGAGACCATTCTGATGCCCATATCGGTATTTCCCTTTGCCACTTGTCTATACCGACACCTGAAAACACCTAGAGCAACAAGCGCTATCCATTATGTCCTACTCAAATGCCCCTCTCACTTGAGCCAGGACAGTAGGTAATGGAGAGGTAACTCACCCCCTTATATTTATTATCTTTTACTTTTCACTTTACCACATACTGTAGTACTCTGGGGCTGAACTGCACCATGTATGGCCAATTCTTGCAGCTAATGTCACAGGCAATCGATCGGTAGCGCAAACCGGGATACACTCCCATGCGCGCACCGAACACTACCTACGGCGCATGCGCGGACCACTTCTCGGCCGCGCATGAGCTGCTACCTGCCGTCCACGCATGCGCGGACCACTTCCCGGCCGCGCATGCGCTGTACACAGCCGCCCCGGCACCCGGCAGCAATACACGCCCACACAGGCGCTTTAGACGGACAACTCAGCGCGCTAATTAACTACACACCTGGGCGCTATCCAGACCCGCGCGCGAGTCTTTCTACCATTGCTCTCCCAACAGGTGCCTTCAATTATCCTATCTATGACAGTATAAAAACCGGCAACAGGAGCCATTCACTACCGGTTTTGCGAAGGAGGCACAACAGGTCCCACGCTGGTGCTGGCCAGAAATCCTGTGAGTATGCTGAGTATCACTACAATGGGTAAGCGCTCCCTACTTTTCTCCTACAGGTTCCCTAATCCCAATGGTCCTACCTCTCTCTCCCTACTAGGGCTTCACCCTGCCACTTCAATAACCTTGGAGCTAAAAACAAGCATTGAAAGCGTAAGAAATGTTCCTTGCGCCACAATTCTTCACCTTTCACTGCAGTAAATTTTTACCGCTGTTTTAATCACTTCACCATCGAAGTTCTAGTGCGATTCCACATTAATGATACCACCAGTATCATTACACTTGAGCCGCTCATAGCCTGCACTATTCGCTATTTATGTCGGCTGTCATAACATATGAACAATACCTGCTAGTGACTCTGTTTCTCCTATGTTTGTCTTGTACCTGTCCTTAATGTTAAATGTACAGGTGATCTTGAGAAGGGAATCCCCCCTCTCACAGTTAGATACACTTTAGGGCGTGTAGACACATAGACTACACTACACAACCCCTATTTTAACCTACACATATTTTTATTGTCCTGAAGAAAGCCAGATTAGTATAAGGCACTGGCTGAAACATGTTGACAACTTAAGGACGTAGGAGGTCGTAACCCGCCTCTAACGTCCCACAGCCTTATTTTTAACCGCTGACGGAGGCCCTTTTAATAAAGTATCCTCACCCAGGGACCATCCGCCAAGCCGTTTTAACTTCACATACCTTAACACCCTACACCGCACACACAGTGACATACCTGCTCCGCTGTAATCAGGCGTCGAAGCACACCCGGGACACGCTAGGTGTCACTGGGTGGGCCCGATGATGAAGCATGCCACCAACTAGGTTGGTGGGTGAGGGCTTTCTAAAGACACCTAACAGGTGCCACTGCCACTTGGCCAGACAATACTGAGTCGCTATGTAATTAATAGTAATCTATCATATTAATGTCAGATTAACCCATTCTAGAGCTAGTCTCCTTTTGATATCCACATATATAATGATATACTTGGAACAATATCTCGAAGCTCTCCCATATCCTATTCAGAGGTGGCCTACACAACACCATCACCTTAGCCCGGAACAAGCGGTAGAGATGGACACAAAGCTCTATAGAGTGCAGCCCAGAGCGTTGCCTTGGGACACAGAAAAGACCCCAAAACCGACAGGTAATGTGGGTAAACCCGAAAGAAAGCCCGTGAAGCCAGTTCTAGAACCTCTGAAACCTAGACCTTTCAAGTTGGACCCTCCCCCACTACGGAACCCACAATGCTTTGAATGTGGAGAGTGGGGTCATATCGCTAGGAACTGTCCCAGGAAAAGACAGAAGGAAGAACCCATGGACATTGGATGCATACCTCGTTCCATTTTATATTCAGCGGAACTGGGTCCTAGTTTCCACGTAAGTGTACAAGTAGAAGGGACAACAGTAAAAGCGCTCCTTGATTCCGGATGTAAACAGTCCGTCATCCTGAAATCCTTAGTTCCTCCTTCCCGGGCAGTAATGAAGGGAACAGTACCTATCAGATATGTTCATGGGGATGTAAAGCCTTATCCGTTGATAGAGATGCCAGTAACTCTTCCTACGGGGCAAACTTTAGTTGGTAGGCTTGGGGTTGTCCCTACGCTCCCAGAACAAATGATAATAGTTCAGGACAACCCGTCCTTCCTCTTTCTTTTGCAAGAACGGTTACGAAAACATCCTTCCTCTCTCCCACAACATAACAACCTCCTCACTCAAGCCCCTTGGCTTCTGGATACTAGTTTCAGGGATGCACAGAAAAACGACCCAACCCTTCGACCCGCTTGGGAACAAGCAGAACAACCCTCTTCTTCCTACCCTTCTTTCTCAGTACAGAACGAATTGTTATATAGAGTAGGGAAGCAGGGAGATAATCCTCAGCTGGTAGTACCTCAAGCCTTTAGAGAACAGGTCCTATTTTTTGCGCATTCACATCTCTTGGCGGGACATAGGGGAGCGCAAAAGACCACACAAATGTTGTTACAACATTTTTACTGGCCGGGGATATTGGCACATGTCACGAAATTTTGTCAGGAGTGTGAGGTTTGCCAGAGAAAGAACCCCTATACACCCCCAGCAGTTCCCTTGCAACCTCTCCTGGTTATAGGCAATCCTTTTGAAAGGGTCGGAATGGACCTTATCGGACCACTTGACCATTGAGCCACTGTGGAGGAGTGTGGCTCAATGGTTAGAGCGGCAGACCCTGATGCAGAGTTCTGGTCTGGGACCAGGGTTCAATTCCCGCCTCGGCGGGTCTTGGGCTCATAATTCCTCGGACCTGATTTCTCGCCTCGGTGCCTATTCTAATCATGGGTCCCACGCTGCAACTCTGGGCAATAGCTTGCTTAACCTCCACACCGGCCCCAACAGCGCTGTGGATGCCTGGCTTCACCCTGGGGGTGCCCAGGACTGGACACTTCACAGGGAAAGCCAGGAGGGGTTCCACAGCGGTATGAGTAATAGCGCCAGGAAACCGCTTGGTGACAGTGCGCTCTACAAATACCTTGACATTTACATTTACATTTACATTTACATTTCACTTCCACACACAAAAAAAGGGCATGTATATGCTCTGGTGGTTGTGGATTATGCCACAAGATATCCGGAAGCTTTTCCATTAAGAACCCCTACCACACAGAACATTTCAGAAAAGTTGATGGAACTATTTTCTCGGGTGGGATTCCCTAGGGAAATCCTCACTGATCAAGGAACCCCTTTTGTTTCAAAATTGATGAAACAAATATGCAAGACACTAGACATCTCCCATATCAAAACATCCGTCTACCATCCGCAAACGGATGGGTTGTGTGAACGCTACAACGCCACTCCTAAACTGACGCTAAAGAAACTCTTAACGGTGGAGGGCAGAGAATGGGACATGTTGCTTCCACTGGCTTTGTATGTGGTACGGAGTCAAGTACAGTCAAGTTTTTTTTTTTTCACAACCAAGTTTATTGAGCAACAGAATGACAAGCATGAGGCACCTTCCCACACCAAGGTCACCACATCAGGATCAATGTATCGATAATATACATAAGGAATACTAAGCAAGCATCAATGAAGCTCAGCCATAAAACCCAACTACCCATCCCAACCCCAACCACACCCCCACCCGTACCCACCATCCCCCCCCCCCCCCTTCCACACATGTACAGAGGCAATATAAAGATGGTTCACATATGAGAAGCAGGTATGGTGCAACCTGGGATGTGCCTTTAGGGCCAGAGACAGCGCTGCGATCAAACGTCCTCCTCCGGTTCCGCTGGGGGTTCCAAGGATAGGCCACGGTAGTCAGCCCACCGCTTCCAGATCTTGAAGTGCTTGCGTGGGCAGCCCCGCGCCTCAAAAATAGGTTTCTCAAGACCCATAAAATAGTCCAGTCCCGCCTTCCATGCCGACAGGGGGGGGGCCCGCACAGATTTCCAGGCCCGGGCCAAGTCGCGCTTAGCAACCACCAGGCCCAGAAGCAATAGATGTCGTTTATAGATGTTGCCCCCAACCCCTTCCATGACGTGCAGCAGGCCTAGCCGGTGGGTACGGGGAAGATCCCAGCCCAGGACCTCAGCCAGGCAATTCCATACACCCCTCCAGAAGCCAGCCAGGCGACCACATGACCATACTGTATGCAACAAGGTGCCAGGCACTTCCCCACATCGCAGGCACTCCGACGACTCAATCAACCCAGCCCTCCACAGCCCTTCACGCGTTTAATAGGCACGATGCAGATACTTGAATTGTATGAGGCGGAGCCGAACCGCGATAGCGGTGCCACGGGGGGACTCCAGTGCCTCCCTCCAGTCGTCCTCATCCAGGGTGCCCACGTCCACCTCCCAGGCTTCCCGGAGGGAGCTGAGAGTAGACGAGCAGTGAATAACAAGAGTCTGGTAGATCCTGGAAACCTTCTTGTCACCCAGGTCGCCCATAAAGACTTTCGCCTCAATGGGACTGAACTCCGGAAGGGAGTCAAGGCCAGCAATGCTTGGGGCGAGGGCATGCCGCAGCTGCAAGTAGCGGAAGAACTGGGACTGAGGCATCTGGAATTCCTCTCGGAGGTCTGCAAAGGACTTGAGGGTTGCGCCGGACACGACTTGACCCAGTTGAATAATCCCAATAGTCTCCCAACCCTCGAACCCAGCCAGAGTCGCCAGTTCTGGGAGCAAACCATTGTGCCACAGCGGCGTTTCCGCCGTCAACTTGCCCCACCATCCCATGCGGCGCAAGGACTGCCGCCACACTGCAAAGACCACCCTTGTCACCGATGGCAACCCACGGCGTATACGCGCCGAGTATAGAACGGTGTGGAGCGTATGGTCACCCATAAGATGTCTTTCCAGGGCATATGCCGGATCACTCCTGTCCCCGTACCACCAATCGTTAAGAACAAGTAGATGCGATGCCTGGTAGTAGGAGAGGAGATCGGACGTGGCCAAGCCACCACTGTAGGTGGATAGAAAACATGTCTTCAGGGCCACCCTGGCTGCTCCGCCCTCCCACAGGAAGCGGCCCAGCACAGAGTTCACCTGGCGAAACCACTCCATGCCAATAGGGTGTGGGAAATGTTGAAGTTGGTACAGCAGTCTCGGCAGCGCCACCATCTTAAAGATGGCCGACCTCCCAAAGATCGTAAGCGGCATCCTGGACCACGTTTTAACATCCGTCTGGACCCGTTCCCACACCGGCAGGACACTACGTGTCCAGGCCACGGCCCGCGAAGTCGAGAGGAAGACGCCCAAGTATTTCAGGCCGTCCGTCGCCACCCGTAGGTCAGCAGCCCAATCGTCGGCAACTACTTCGCCATGCAAAACCCACAGGGTCGACTTAGATAGGTTAAGGGTAAGTCCGGAGACCTCGCCAAACCCCCGCATGATCTCCAGGATTCGAGGGCCAGAGCGCCTCAGATCCGTAAGGAATAGAAGGACATCGTCCGCGTAGAGTGCAATTCTATCTGTAAGAGTATCGGTCCAGACAAAGCCACGCAGCTGGGTATCGAGCCGCACCCGCGACGCGAGGGGCTCCATGGCCAGGGCAAATAGGTACGGGGACAACGGGCAGCCCTGGCGGGTACCGCGGCCGATTAGGAAGCGTCCTGAGACCGCGCCCGCCACCCGGACCGACGCCGTAACATTGGTATACAAGAGGCGGATATAGGACAAAAAGACCGGCCCGAAGTTTAGGCGGGCCAATAAGGTGAAGAGATACGCCCAGCTCACCGAGTCAAAGGCCCGGTCCATGTCCGCAAGGAGAAGTGCGGCCTGTTCATCCCTAGCACTCATGGCGTCGATCGCTGCCTGCGCCCTCCGGATATTGTGTCGGGTGGCCCTGCGCGGCATGAACCCGGCCTGGTCGGGGTGGACCAGGTCGGCTATGAGGGGCAGAAGGCGGTTCGCTAGGGCTTTCGCCAAGATCTTGGCCTCGATGTTGAGGAGGGAGATAGGCCTGTAGGAATCATGACGGTCTGGCGCCCTACCAGGCTTCAAAAAGACCACAATCTCAGCATGACGCCAGTCAGGTGGCAACTCGCCCCTAGACCGCGCTGCCTCTAGCGCATTGCGAAAGTGGGGTCCCAGCTGGACGTGGAACTTTTTATAAAATTCGGCAGGATAGCCACTAGGGCCGGGCGCCTTCCCAGTGTTCAGTTGGCCAAGGGCCTCCCCTATCTTCTCGGACGTAAGTGGGGCCTCTAGGGCCGTTCGAGTCTCCTCCGGGACTGCCTGCGGGAGTAAAGCATCCAAGTACGGGGCAATCCCGCTCTCCCTCAGTGGATCACGAGGGGCGTATTGTGCCTCGTAGTAGCGGGCAAAGCTGGCCGCCAATTGGTCCGGGTCGGTCATGACTGAGCCATCCTCCGCCGTGAGACCGGGTAACTCCAGGGGCTGGAAGGTCGCCTGGCAAAGTCTATGCAACATGGTGCAGGACTTATCGCCCCACTGATATACCCTACTGCGCGTGGCGAGCCACGCCTGCCGGGCCTCCTCATGTAGGACCGAGGAGTAAGTCTGCTGGGCCTGCAGGAGCTGGCGCATCACGCCTTCCTCACCCCCAAGTCGACCACGCTGCTCCAACTCCTCCACGCGGGCCGCGGCGGCCACAATGGCCTCCCGGTGCTTCCGCCGAGCGGCCGCACACCAAGTTATGTCGATGCCCCGGATCGTGGGCTTCAGCGCCTCCCACACCACAACAGCATCGGATCCCCCCACCAAGTTCTCGCGCCAGAAGTGGTCAATTGCCTCCCGTAGGTGCGCCACATAGTCCGGCCGCTGTAACTGCCAGGCGGACATACGCCAGCGAAAAGGTTGCCGTTTAACGGGGAGGGTCAGAGTGGCCAGGACAGGGGAGTGATCCGAGAGGCCCCTGGGGAGTATCGTGGCGTCCCTAACACGGCTCAGACAGGCCCCGGGTACAAACAAGTAATCGAGCCTCGAGAATGACCCATGCACCGCCGATACATACGTGAAGGCCTGTACTGCGGGATGAAAATGCCGCCACACATCGACCCAGCCCAGACTGCGCGCCGTCGCACTCAACCGGGTGGGGGCAGCCGCAGGGGGGGGTCAGACACCACATGCGCTCGCCGCTGGCGGTCCAGGCCCACATCCATGACTTCATTCCAATCACCCCCCACCACAGTCAGGACCTCGGGGATCTCGTCCCACAACGCAAACAGCCGCTCAGACAGAGCCCATTGCAGGGGGGGAGGGGCGTAAACACTTCCAAAAACCACCGGCTCGGAACCCAGTAGGCCTTTAACAAAAACAAATCTGCCCTGGGGGTCAATCCATTGCTTCTCGTGGACATAGGCCACCCTACGATGAATCAGTATGGCCACTCCCCGCGAGCCCCTCGTAAAGCCAGCATGATAGACCTGGTGGTAGCCGAACCTCTGGAGGCTAAGGGCTTTGGATCCCAGCATGTGCGTTTCCTGAAGCAAAAGAACATCCACCATCTCCCTTTTCCCCCACCGCAGCACAGCCCCCGCTTAATCTTATCCAGGACACCCCGCACATTCCACGTCACCACCCGCAGGGTCTTCGAAGGAGTCACATTTGCAGCATTAGCCATTATCGACATACAGTCCAAGATCTGGCCCACCCTCCCACCCAGGCGCTACCCGCAGAACGACAATAAGCACAGCCCCCGACATGTGTGGACCCACCCCCCAAGCCCGCAAACACAACTCCCCCGTTCCAACCCAGAACCCCCCCAACAACAAGCGCAACACCAAAACACCCCCCCACACCCCGCACCCACCACCCCAATACCTCAGAAAACAGTGAAGTACCTGTCGCGGCATGGAGAGACCCGAGCCCAAAACAGAGGACTCAGGGCCCGCCATACCAATGGATCCCCAAAACCCCACCAAGATGCACACACACCACCCCCCCAACAACACTCACATCCGTGAGGGTCTGAGGCCCATATACGGTACCCTCCGAGCCACACAGTGTCCCGGTGTCTATAGCTGAAGTCTCCACATGGGAGCCGGCTGGCACATCAAGGACAAAATAAAACAGTCTCACCAGCCAAAGCAGGGCAAGTCCATATGCAGCAGACAGAATGAGTGGAGGCCCACCAGTGTTCAGCTGCCCGCATCGGAGTGTTCAGAGTCCCTGGTGCCACCCGATTGCGACGCACAGGCGGAAGCCGATCTTTTCTTGGAGCGAGACCTCCGATGTCGGCCCTTCTTGGGCTGGCGTTGTGTCCGCTCTGGCGACGAACCCGGAGACCTGCCCGGGTCCAGTCCCGGTTGAGCGTGGGGACGTAGTCGCACAGCCTCATCCGTCCAGCGAAACACCTCCTCCGGCGAGTCAAAGAAGTGGGTACGAGACTGATATATGACCCGCAGGCGAGCCGGATACAGGAGCGAGTACTGGAGCTTGAGGCCCCGAAGCTTGGCCTTAGCGTCCATGAAGGAGTGCCGCTGTTGTTGCACCATTTTTGTGTAGTCCGGAAAAATCATAATGGTATGATTCTCAAAGGCGAGGGAGCCCTTGTTCCTCGCCTCCCGCAGGATAACATCACGGTCGTGATAGTTCAGCAGGCGGGCTATAACCGGCCGCGGGCGCTCACCCTCCGGCGGCCGCTGGGCCAGAGCCCTGTGGGCCCTCTCGATCACGAAACACTTAGATAACGCCCCTTCAGGGAGCCAGCTCTCCAGCCACCCGGTCAGGAACCTCTCCATGTTGTCCTTCTCGCACCGCTCCGGAAAACCAATGAAGCGGAGGTTGTTGCGCCGCGCGCGCCCTTCTGCATCCTCCACGCGGGCCGCCAGTGTCCTCTGGACGCTTTCCACCTCCGCAAGGCGCTTCTTTAGGCCACTGATGTCCGCCTCAGTCTCCGTGATACGGGCCTCGGCCCCAGCGATCCGTTCCACTGCATTGCGAAGGTCCTGGCGTAAGAGCGTGACATCCGCCCTGACCGCTCCTATCTTGGCATCGAGCATGTCCCGAGACTGGGTTATGGCCGCTAGGATAGCTGCATTGTCTGGCCCGGGGCCGCCGCTGCCACCGGTCGCCCCAGCGCCACCACTCGGTCCCGTGAATTTATCTATGGGTCCATGCTTGGGCGGGCCACCTCCTCTGTCCCTGGTCATGGCAAGTGCTGGGCAGGGCCAACTCCGCTCTCGGGCACTGTCGCAAGAACTGGAACGGGGCGGCCCAGATGAGGCCCCAGGGAGGAACACTGCGATCGGATGTCGTGAAAATCGAGGCCCCGGCGTCACCCTAGCAGGACAGGCCGCACCCACACTCGTCCCCACAAGCAGCCGTCCAGGATATATCAGGGAGAATCAGCGGGTCCGCGGTCCATGGGTCGCCGTATCCAGCGGGCCTAGCCAGGGGAGGCGGATCAAGGGGGCCAGCCGACCACCAGTCCAGCCCCGGTCGCCTCCGGGCACAAGGAGTCCCGCCACCAGACTGTCGCAGGGCCCGGCCTCGCCGTCACCACTCGCCGGTCATGCAGGGGAAGAGCCGATGGGTAGGAGTCGCTGGTTCCGCCTCAAACTCCAGGCGATCGCGGGCGGAGAGATGAGCCAAGGACGGCGTAGCGGATGCCACCCGCACCCGCCAGGTCACAGCTGCCACCAGGCGTCGCGAAACTCGAGGACCCCGGTCTCCGGCCGGCCACCAGGCCGCACTCTGCCGCCGGCTCCCCTCGGTCACAGGAAGGGAGGAATCACAGGATCGACACACCAATGCAGACTGGAGACCTCACCAGATCGAGTACAGGCACTGGGCACCAACAGTGGGCTCGGGGGTCAGGATAAGTGATCGAATTTAGTCCGGGCCGGCGGGAGCTCTACAAGGCTGCGACCGCCATCTTCGCCCGCCAAGCCACGCCCCCCAAGTACAGTCAAGTTTAGGGTGTTCCCCCTTCCAACTACTGTATGGAAGAGATCCCAGAAGTCTCCTAGAAATTACCAGAGAGGTTTGGGAGCAAGAAAAGGAAGAAGAGACGAAGTCTTTCCTTGACTACACCAGAGGTCTACGATCCAAACTACACAAACTAAGAGAGTTCGCTGATTCTAATTTAGAAAAGGCCCAAACTGAACAGCAAACGCTGTATAACAAAGGAAAGAGGTGGAGAAAGTTGTCTGTGGGTGATTGGGTTCTGGTTCTGTTGCCTACTTCCATAGGGAAAAACAAGTCGGGGTGGCAGGGTCCTTATAAGGTGACGGAAAGGTCGGCCTAACATCTCACAAGATACAGGTCACCCCTAGGAAGTGCCAACTATACCACATTAATCTTCTTAAGAAGTGGCTAGGGCCTCCTCCTCAAGACGTACAACACGTCGGGGACGTCTCCTCTTCCACCTCTACACTGAAGCAGTTGGTCATTAATCCAGACCTAACCAAAGAACAGGAAAACACCCTTCAGAACAGCCTAGCCCCTTTTGCACACATCTTCTCTGATTTACCAGGGAGAACTACACTAGCAGAGCATACCATCTCGACTCAACCAGGAAAAATAGTGAAACAAAAGCCATACATAATTCCAGCTGCTAGAAGGATGGCTATAGGGAAAGAGGTTGAAAACATGCTAGACCTAGGTGTTATCAAACCCTCAACCAGCAATTGGTATTCCCCTATAGTATTAGTCCCAAAACCGGACGGATCTGTCCGCTTTTGCATTGATTTTCGTGCTGTGAATTCTATATCAAAGTGTGCCTCTTATCCCATCCCTAGGGTGGATGAGCAACTAGAGAAGTTAGGAGAAGCCCAGTACATTACTACACTTGACCTTACTAAGGGTTATTGGCAGGTGCCACTTAAACAGGAGGACCAAGAAAAGACCGCTTTTGCCACCCCTAGCGGCCTTTACGAGTTTACGGTCCTACTCTTTGGGTTACATGGGGCCTCTGCCACTTTCCAACGGTTAATGAACCAAGTATTGCAAAACCACCAGCAATATTCCTCAGCTTACCTAGATGACATAGTCATCTTCAGTCCTGATTGGGATACTCATCTCCAACACTTTACCCAAGGGATACCGCTCTGCAAGCCGCTGGCCTACATGTAAATGCAAAGAAATCAAAAGCAGGATTTAAGAAGGTGAAATATTTGGGCTATCTTTTGGGTAATGGAGTCATTGAGCCACAGTCAGAAAAAGTAAAAGCTATAGTAGAGGCCCCTTTTCCATCTACAAAAAAGAAGTTAGGGCATTCCTAGGTCTCCTTGGATATTACAGGCGCTTCATTCCCCAGTATTCTGAACTGGCGACACCCTTAACGGATTTACTCCAAAAGAATGTCAAACAGAAGGACCTTCACCAACCTACAGCTGCTGCTAGGAAAGCCTTCCAGGAATTAAAAACAGCCATTACTTCTGCTCCTGTTCTCCGCTCTCCTGATTTCTCAAAACCCTTTCTACTACATACAGATGCCTCCGAACATGGTCTGGGTGCCATCTTATCACAAGCTGCACCTGATGGCATCGAACATCCTGTCCTTTTCATCAGTCGGAAACTATTTCCTAGGGAGCAGAAGTATCCTATAATCGAAAAAGAGTGCCTGGCTATTAAGTGGGCTGTTGAGAAGCTCCGCTATTATCTGTAGGGAGCCCATTTCTTGCTTTTCATGGATCATGCCCCCTTGCAATGGATGAGTCGCAATAAGGGGAACAATCCGCGCATCCTCAGGTGGTTCCTCTCCTTGCAGCCCTTCTCTTTTGAGGTTATCCACCGAAAGGGTACTGAGAATGCGAATGCGGACTTCCTTTCCCGGTTTCCATTGTTCCCCGATCGTGAACAATCTGGGGTAGGGATGTGTGAGGAGGAGGAGCTGGAGGAGTTGGATGTACAGTCAGGTACACCTACATTGGACACGTTGGAACATTTTCCCCATTACCTTTCCCCGTCTTCTCTCATGTTCTTTCAGAGCTGGACCGGGGATCACTGGCCCTTTAAGGAGTCAGGCTTCTCGGAGGAGGCGTACAGATCACGTGAGGCGGAGTCCTTCAAATGGGGTGCCGCTGAAGGAGGAAGTCGTTCTGCAGGACCAACGGTCGAAGAACGCCAGGAGAGAACGCTTGCCAGAACCTACTCGGTGTTGCCACAGGACAGCGCGGAAAGCTTACAGTCGGAAGACGCGGACACGAGAGAAGAAGAGAGCCGTAGCCGTGAAGGACCCAAGGAAGGAACAGACGGGCAGCCAGACCCTAGCTGGCAACGCGACAACTCGAGCCATGGGCCCTGGAGGGATGTGGCCCAACAAGGTACGGGGCGCATTTCTTCTGTCTGGGGTCGAGCATTGGAGGGAGCGAAGGGAGGGGAAGCTTCAGTATAACGGGCCAGTCTTTAGTAGCACACGCGTGACTCACTGGTGACGGTTAAGGGTGATAGCTTCCCACACTTCCCTCGTCCCGTATCGAATCCTATGGTCTCCGAACAATCCCCTTACAGGTTTCTTTTGTGTTTCTTTCCTTTTTGGTATCGGTGACTGACAGCCATCCATCCTGACACGAGAAACCAGCAGTAGAGAGGAGGTCGAAACCGACTACAAGTCCCAGAAGGCTTTGCACCGGAAAGTGCTGTATCTTGGTTAAAAGACTCTAAAGATGTAATACCCGTCCTGTTTTCTCCTAGAAACCTTGTTTATAATAAACCCCTTGAACTAGATACCTTGACTCCTGGTCTGCTTCTCCACCACCCCACAGGGGTTCACACCATTTCCATCCTTATTTTCACCAATAGGCACTGACCCAGAAATTACTTCAACTACGCAAGACAAGTTTTTTGCCACAAGAAAAAAGAAATATGCACAACATTAGGAGACATGCATAAGGACATTATAAAGCCTTTTGAGCAGGTGAAACATGAATTAGGAGTACAGTAATCAGAAAGATTCGTGAATAGGCATGTCAGACTTTGGCTAGCTCATCCCAGATCCGGCGGTCAAGCCTTCTCCTATATTGCTCCTAAAGCATGGAATGCCCTGCCGCTGCCACAGAAGAGCCTCCTCACTTCTTGAATTCCATAAGAAGCTGAAGACCCAGTTTATCGAGCAGTCCTACTATGCCCTATAGTTAGCTAGACTCACACCTGCTCAGCTCCAGGATAACATCTTAGGTGGTGGTGAGCGGAACACGAGGATTGTGGCCTGGGTACTCCAAGCCCAACAAGTCATCACCTGGAAAAAGAGGGGGCAGAGGAGGCAGGTCCCACACGGGACATCAACCACTATTTAGCACAATTGAATTTCCTACTGTGCGGGCTGTGACCAGGCGAAGGCCTGTCTTCGTCAGTCATCGCCCAGAAGAGGCTGGGCCCTCCCCCCTTGGCTCTACATCCAGCCATTCAATCCTCCTCCGCTAGCTGCTCCTTCAATGACAAGGTAACTCTGGCCCAAACTTTTGCACGTTAACCTCTTGAATTGGTTTGAATATTAACTTGGTGATTTTCAAACATAAGTTCCACAGCACTGCTTGTGCCCCCTTGCATGCGTGGAGTTTTGATCGCGTGCAAGTCAATCTACTGGTGAAGCATGGGAAAGAGGAAAGCTACATCAAACCGCTAGGGTCTGAAAAGCAAGAAAAGGCCTGTTAAGCCTGCAGCAAAGGATTGAACTATAGCAGTTATTGATAATTAATAGATGAAGTAGAAATCATGCTGGGTGATTGACACCCTTCAGAAGGGAACAACTGAAGATCAAAGAAGCTGGCAAAAATGTTTGAAAGCAAGTGAAGGTATCCTCCAGACTTACCACCCACTGCTTTTACTCAAAGCTTGACAGGCTGTAGTGAATCGCATAGGACTATAGCCATGGCAACCAGCGATTATATAGCTAATATAGTGTGTCGCTGGCAACCTACAGGAACAGTTTTGAACCACTCCAGCTGGCTGAAAGGATTAGAGAGGAGCCCAAAAGGCCCAATTTCAGCAAAGTACCCAAAGAGATAGATACTGTAGCACGTCAAGGAACCTTCACCAGTCCTGCAGAAGCTGGAGAACCGATTTCACTTTTGAGATTTGAAATTTGTGAGTTAAAGCCAATAGTATTGAAGCTAACAGACCTTTTACACCATCATATCACAGGAGCACATCCACAGGCAACACCTAAAACGCCTACTTGTACTAGCAATAGTTTTGAAATTACCTCGGTACTGCTAGACAGACCAGTAAACAAACACAGAAAGGTACTAGCTGAGACGGCCCATCCAAAGGCTTGCCCTTGCCCTTCCCTTCTATCTGGTATATTGAGTAATCTTGCCTGACATGAAGGAGAGCCAAACGCTGCAAGTGCCAGGTTGGGGGGTGGGGCCTTGGACGGTGGCAGACTGGGAATAGAGACACCTAATACTTCAAAACAGCTGACGAGCCCGTTCCTCTTTCAATGTGTGCAGTAGAATGCAGCACACATTGAAAGAGGAAAAAAATGAGGAGAAATTAAAGCATTTCTCCTTGTTGCTCCTCGCTACGCCACCCCTAGGGTGGGATTTTGACGCATTTCCAGGTTTGCGATTCCTAATAAATCTGGAAATGTGTCTGGTTCCATGGGTGTTGCGTGGAAACACCCACAGCAACACCCATGGAATGCCCCTTTCACACTAAGTGTTGCCTGTAAACGGGCCGTATTTACAAGGACAAGAATAGTCATGCAGGGTGGCTTTTCCTGATCTTGTAAATATGGAGCAGGTAAATGCGCCACCAGCACGACTCAAAATGTGACGCACCGGTGGACAATGGGCTTGTAAATCTGCCCATTCAGTTCCTCCACTGCATTAGGGGTGTCCGCCACTGATATTCCATCATCCACATTGACACAGTAGACTTGACAGCCTGCTAAATTTACCTAGTACAGACTGTGGTGCCATCATTAATGTTGAGCTGAGGGGTGCGTTGGTTTACATAATGGTAGTGCCAAGACACGCGAGTGATCACAATCCCTTGGCCTTCCATATGTCTGGCTCACTGATGAACGGTTTATTGCTTGGACCAACTGGAGGGGGCGACGACTTAACTACTGCAAATAATAGGAGAAATATTACATGACTGGGTCACTATCAAGACTAGTGAAGCAGCATTAAAATTAATTTATCACATTTATTTAATTTAGACCTCTTTGAAGTGAATGCAAATTGCTCACCCAGGTTGTTTTGAAATCGTGATAAGCAACTCAAGAATCTAAGGTTTTTGTGTGTAAAAAACATCATAGCTGGGGGCCAAACCTCAGAGAGCCAAAGAATGGTTCAGCTTTATTTGCCAGTTCAAAAAGAATAACCGTATAAATGTTACCAAGCTGGGTGATAGAGATTAAAAAAAGCAATGAGGGGATCCTGTAGGAAAACCTTTACATGTTTACAAGCCCCTATCGCCACAGGAACATCACTTTTAATGACGTTTCTGTGGAGATAGGGGCTTCACCTTATTTACAGGGCAGTGTTAAGCCACTTAACATGGCTTAATGCCGCCTTGTAAATAAGGCACTCTGTCATGCTATACTTAGCATAAAAGGGGTGGGCAATGGGTGTTGCGGAGGGCGTTCTGACACAACACCCATTGATTTTCGTGCTGCCCCCTATTTACAAGCAAGGCATAAATAGGAGGCAGCACCAAAGTTAAGACCAGGGAAAGCCTTCTTTTAACATGACGAAACAAGGATAAATGCTTTATTTCTCCTAGTTTTTGCTGTTTCTATGTTTGCTGCATTGTGCAGCACCCATAAAAACAGCAAAACACCATTAATGATTGTTTATGTGCAGGAAGCTGTCCCTTCCTGCACACAATCAATACAAGTCAAGTCAAAGTCAAGTCAAAATTCCTTTATTCGGTTTTTAAAGATACAAAAAACATAAAAGTTCATTGTTAAAAAATGCAGTTAAAACATGACTAAAATTTCATTTTCTAGCCGTAATAAATAAGTTAAAACAAAGTAGGTTTTAATCGATAACAATACATACCAGCAGAAAAAGTGCAAAAGTGCAAACTCGGAATAAAATACAGAAGTAATTCATTGGTGTAAAGGAAGATGGAAAACCGTTAAATTCTTACACAGTAGATGCTTCAGCGGACCTATTCTAACTTTGACCTATGTTTTAAACAGAATTTCAAGAATCTGGCTATATTCTTTGCAAAACACTCTACTTCCAAAAATTGCAACACAAGGAAAGCAGGGTGACATTGTCGCAAACCCAACATTTTTAATATCGGTATCACCCAGTGCTTCTTTGGTTCTTTGTAGAATTTGCAAAACAAGGCCACATGCATTGAGGACTGTGTAGACACTGCATCACAACGGCAGAATGATAACAGTTTTGACCATTCGTTAGCTTTGGGAAAAGTAACCAAACGATGAAATATGTTCATCCTAAATCTTGTAAGCACAAACCTGTCATAACCACTCAGTTTAAAGATTAAATAAGGCTGTATGGTCAGGGTGGCTTGCCCTAAAAGGATGTGTTGGACTGAACTTTTATTTGACTCCGAGGTCAGTCGTAGTTCTTCCGTGTGACAAGCATCGTTTTTTAAGCTTTTTCCTGGAGATCTCTAACATCATTGGGGGGTTATGGTAGTATCTTGCCAAACCCAGATCAGACAAGAAGTTTTTAACATATGAGAGCCAGCCTATCTTGCCTGAATTTTCAAGAGAAAGACAGTCATTCAAAAGCCCTTGTTTAAAAACTGATTTGGGGGAGGACAAAATTCGATGCCACAAAAGGATCGGTTGAAGTTTCACTAGATCGGTAACGTATGGCAAACCCAATTGCAGGTGACAGTGAAAGGTAGAAGTACCACACAGGACCGCAAGAAGAAACCTCAAAAAGCTATTCTCTACCTTTTGGAGGGCATCCACTTTTCCTTAACCCCACACCCCAGCTCCATACGTCACCGCGCTGACACATTTAGCTGGATAGATTTGAATCATCTCTGCCGGAGGCCTTTCACCTAGCCTGTGTGCAAAATTGACTAAAGCAGTGGTGGCCCTCATAAACAGCAATTTCCTGGCCTCTATTGCCTGCCTCCATGAACACTTGTAATCAATTACAATTTCGAGATAAAGATACATAGTAGTGTTCTCCAGCTTAGTTTTTGCAATGAAAATATCCCTCGTTTTCTTGTGACTGAACCTGGAGGACATAACAAAAGTTTTTAAAATATGAATCCTTAAAACTAAATTGGCCATATAGCCATGGTACCTATTAAGAGCACGTTGAAGTTCCAGGGGGATTCGTGCTAGGATCACGCCATCGTCCGCATAGAGTAGGGCGGGTATTGGACTTTTTTTGAGCATGGTAAATCCTGGCACCCTTCCAACATGGCCTGTTCAACGCCATTTGTGTAGCGTGTAAAAAGGAAGGGTGCCAGGACACGGCCCTGCCTTACCCCTCTCTCCACTCTAAGGGAGGCCGTGAGTTCCCCTTCTGGTCCAAACCTTACCCTTGGTGTAGCATTTGAGTACAGTTCTTGCAGAACATTTACCAAGGGGGTCTCTATTCCCATCTCAGTTAAAATAATAAAAAGGTTAAGAATGATTTACGCAGTCAAAAGCTGCTGTTAGGTCTACGTAGGCCATGTATAAGTTTCCCCCCTTCGCATTTGTGTATTTGCCCAACAAGAGAGTCAAATTAAGGGCTTGTTGCGTGGTACCCAGGCCCCCCCTGAACCCGAATTGGAGGGCGGACAGTATATTATTGTCATCTGCCCACTGCTGTAAGCGATCTAGAATGATACGTCCCGCTACCTTACCCAAAGAATCTAACAAGGATATGGGACGGTAGCAGGATGGGCTCTGACAATCTCCTTTTTTAAATATCGGGGCCAGGATTGAGTCTGACCACGATTCAATAAGCCCCACTACACAGAAGGCTTCCAAGACCCTTGTCAAAATTGGAGTTCATAAGTCGAGTTTAAATTTAAACAAATCCACAGGGATCCCATCAGGACCTGGCGCTTTACCCCCTTTCCTAGCCTTTAAAGCGCGCTCGACTTCCAGCAAAATAACATCCAGGGCTATGGGGAAAACTGTAGTATTGAAATGGGAACTTGCCCTCTCTCGTTCTATTGATGGGCTTACTTCCTTAGCACTGGGTTCAAATATCTGCGAGAAGTGTTCTACCCATAGCGCTTCATCTATGGCTATTTCTATTTTTGGAGTATCCCTGGCTTCTGATAGAAATGGGGATTTAATGGCTTTCCAGAAGGCCGCACTATCCTTCTCTGTGCAACTCTTATGTAATTGTTCCCATAGTTCATTTTTTAATTCGGCTTTCCTTGTTTTTATAGCCTTGTTATACACCTTTCTAAGGAGGGCTATTTCTTGTTTATCCCTTACTGCTTTATGTAGGGCGAATTTTAGATCAGAGTATGCTTTGGTGCAGGCTTTATTAGCCCCTTAAGTGCGGGGAACGTTCAGCGGACGTTGCGTGCACTACCTCGCTAGTGCTGCGCACGTCCGCTGAACGTTCCAATCTCATTCGCTCAATGGAACGTTCCGCACTAGCCCGGAATTTGCGGCGCAGGCTACGGATTAGACCATCCTTTAGATTTATCCTTCTTTTTCTGGAGAATGCTCAGGGCATCTTTTACTGCTCTTATTATAGCTCTGAAATTATTTAGAATTTCTTGATGAGAAGAAGTATTATCTAGGCATATCTCTATAGATTTGAGGGAATTTTTTACCACCTCCGTTGTAATCTGGAGTGGGTCGACTCTGTCCCACTTAAGTGAATACCCATTCAAGCTATCCAAGGTCCGATTTTTTTGTCAGAGTATTCTTGCCGGATCGCTCCTATTTGGTTTATGGGGATATAGTAACTCAACGCTATTTGGAAAATGGTCACTGGTAGCATTGTCGTGAGTTTTAAAATTCAGAATGCGGGCGCAACATTTCTAGATACAAATATAAAATCTATAATGGTGCTGGCTCCTCTGCCATTGAAGGTCTGTGTCAGCGGAACCGAGGGTACCACTAGTTCGTTGGCCAAACCAAGTTCCAGGAGGAATAATATATCATTCAAACAATTCCCGCTTGTTGAATGCGGGAAGTGTGTTAAATTGTTCCTATCTTCATCTGTCAAACCACAGGTTAAATTATCATTATGCCCACATGGTGTTAAATTAAAGTCTCCGCCCCATTTTTTGGAAATATTTTTAGTATTCTTTTATTTGAAATCCATTAAGATGGATCGGATCTCTTTTACAGCTATGATCAGCTGAGCCGTATGCATAATATTATAAAAATTAACCAACACGTAAGTGTCATATTTACTCAAACCAAGGGTAATTATTTGGAAATGTGGTTCCAATTTAAGAGGAACTATTCCTTGGAGCTCTAAAAGGTTAGAGATAAATATTATCAGGCCTCCTTTGGCTCTCCCTGAGGTCGAGGGAATCGCAGGGGAGAAGTAGGACTTGTATCCCTCTAAATGTATGGCAGAGATAGCCCAAGTCTTTTGTAGGAAGAGCAACTTGAATTTTCCAGCGAATCTAAGCCATGTGCCATTAATTAGTTTGGAACGCAGACCTGCTACGTTCCAATAAGCTATGTTAACTCCAGACTCGCTAGGAATTCCTTTCTGTGCAGTGCCATATTCAGTAGAGCCCCCTTGGATGGCAACATTATTCACAGCCCCTGAACTTCCCTGTTCTAGGAGAATATTATTATGTGGCACTGGAGCTGTGCTCTCATCTAGACAGCAATGGTGAGGAGTTTGAGGTTCAGGTTCACAGCTAGTTGCCGTGATAGAGGGTCGTGAATTAGGATTTAAGGGGGGGTTCCAAAAGAAAGAAACCAAACTTAGGGCCTCATTAGGATGGCGGTGAATCCGCATCCTCCGGGCCGGCCCGGAGGATGCGGATTCACCGCCGCGGCCACAGGAAACACCCACCGCCAGATTAGGATGGCGGTGGGATGGTCATGGGAACAGCGGCAGACGGCAGGTAAGTCCGTCGCTGATCCGTGGGTTGTTGGGCGCTATTTGATGGCGGTGTCTGCAAGACACCGTCAGCCAAATTAGGATGTGTGTAGGAACATGCTTTTCTGCTGCGCTTTTCCGCCGTGGAAAAGCATGTGGAACTTTGCCTCTGGGGGCCCCTTGGGGGCTCCCAGGGTGAAGGGGGGGGGGGTGGGGGTGCACATGGGGGGTACCTATGGTACCCCCCTGCATTTACATGCACAAAGCGGCAGGCACCGCGCGGTGCCTGCCGCTTTGTGCATGTAAATGCAAATCATGCTTTTTTAACTTTGCGGCGGGTGCTGCTTCAAGCAGCACCCGCCGCAAGGTTAAATATACGGGATGTGACCGCCAGGGTGGCGGTCACATCCTAATTGCAACAGAGGGACCGCCGCTGCCCCTGCGGACGGTCCCTCCACCTTGGGGGTGGCGAACGGACGCAGGTCGGTCCACCATCCTAATGAGGCCCTTAGTCGGTTCTTCCTGACACCCACATTGAGTATGTTTTATGTTGGCCAGTCAATCTGTTTCTTCCATACCGGATAACACATTGTACCTTTTAAAAGTTGGAGCATTATGAGAATAGCCTTGAATATATTCAACCTTATTAGTATTATTTTCGTTCACATCCCTAATACAGGGTGGATAGAAAAAACCAAGCGGTAATACGTTGATCTCACCCAATACTATTGAATTGTTGCCTTCCACCCAGAGGATTTTCTTCAGAAGCACAGGTGTTTTAAATGTTAAGACAATACAATCTCCTGGGAGCATTTTTCCCCTAGTTCCAACCCACGGTACCCTTCTCACCATCTTAAACTCGGTGAAAAGTTGTTGGGTTAGTCCTGTCCTCCTACCTAGCCAATAAAGATATTTCTTTCTCAGTGGTTCCCAGGTTTCTTTTTCTAATGGACCTTTTTTGGTGCATTTGCCAGAATAACTATGTATGGGGTTGCATCAGGTGGTAAATCTAGATGTTGATCAATTGCAGGTTTGTCTAAGAAATGACCTGAAAGAAGAGGTCCTAAGGGTTGATGGATCTGTGGCACTTGGGCAGAGGGATTGAACCTGTTAACATCTCCTATCCTCGTGATGTCCCTCTACCCATTCCCTAACTCTGTGATGGTTGATAAATTGCTCATCCTGATCTGTAGAGAAGGGTCATTTCTAGCAGCGTTTATACTATCTGAGGGGTTGGGCAACTTCCCAACGCTAGTTTTTTGGGAGCTTGTGTCTGCTACACATGAATGCCTGGTTTGTTTGCATGTTATTGCCTCTATTTACAAAACCTGGGTCGGCAGGTGTCAGGATCCTGTAGTTATCCTGGGTAGTTTTACTAGACATTGTCTCTTCAATGAGGGTCAGTCTGGCGCCCAATTGATCTAATGAGACTCTCACATAAAGACCCAGTCTTTCAACCAAGGTCATTAAATTCTTCAGGTCAAAACTATGGGCATCACATCTTTTACTAGCATCTTTCTTCCCCTTGTGCGAACCTTTTCTTGACCCTGTTTTTTTTTTCCCATGTTGACCCTGTCTCGTCGCGGTGAGCGAGATGGTTTTCGATTGTTTTTTTACCAACCTCACCTATGACTTGTTCAGCAATTTTATTCTCCCCAGAGGCCGGATTCTTTTGCTTCTTCTGGGGAGGTTGTAACGAGGAATCAGAGTCACTCGATAGAATCTCCTCAGGAAGCAGCTGAATGCAGCCATTTCAGGCTGTGTTAGACTTTAAACTACGACCCACAGTGTCCAAAACCTTGGGTTGTTCCAGTTCAGGAACTGTGTACAATGTACCTGCCTCTAACGACTCTTCTACAGAGGATATCTGATTATCCAAGGCCCCCATTGCCCCTGTGAGGTAGCTGAGTAGGGTTTGTTGTGTGTCGCCAGGAGCTCGTATTGTTCCTCCGGGCTTGGGACTTTGCATCTTCCTTTTACCCATGGCTAATTTGTATTATATAAAACTGCTCTATACTCGGGACAGTGTACAGGGGCCCAATGTCTTCCACGTAGTACTTCTTATACTTCTTACACCCATCAACACAGCCCAAGTGAAATACAATACGGAGCCACAGATACAGTGAGTCTGAGCGTCTTTGTTTGAAAAGTCAATTTCTTACTTCGTTTTGAGCCGAGGATTCCCATACAAAAGCCAAGAGAGTGGGCCCAGCCCAGCCTCATCCAGGCACAGACGGGCAAGGACGGGCCCGCCCTTGGCCTGGGCTTTGTCCAGGCGAGCCCGCACACGTCCCTAGCTACGGGAGCCCCGGTGAAAATTTAAAGGGCCGCCGAGTTCCCGCGAGAGCTCACTACCTTCTGGGGATTGAAGTCCTTGGCAGTCCTGCGCTCCACGCTCGGGGGCGGCAAACGAGTTGGTGTGGCTGGCAGAAGAGGTCCTCGGGCTTGGTTCAGGCCCCGGGTAGTGAGATGGCAGCAAAAAACAACAGCAGGTCAGTGAGTGAAAACGTTCAATGAAGACAGAAATGACGATTTGCAAATTCTATGTATGGTGCACAATGCAGCACACATAGACGTTTTAAATCACCATTTGTGATTGTTTATGTGCAGGTAGGGACAACTTCCTATACATAAACAAACATTGACTCAACGCAGGAATCCTTGCACTATGGTGTACGGGTGCCTGCGTTGGGGCTAGGCAGCTTAATTTTGCGACAGCGCGAGGGAAAATGCAGGGATGTGCCGTATCTTGGTAAATACAGTCATACCTGTGTTTTCGGAATGGTGGAGCGTGGCATTAGCATTTTGTGCTTAATGCCATGCTCTGCCATCCCCTTGTACATATGCCCCGTAGTGTCCCATTGTGTTCGAAAAGAGCACATGAGATCTGAAGCATATATCTTAGCAAGCGAATGAGACTCACATTTTAGTGCTCTCTTTTGCGCAGGTGTAGATGATGCAGCCACCGCTACCATTTCAAAACTTATTTTTACACCAGCATGATTCTACCCCTCAATGCACTACTACCTTCTCTCTCTTCGATAAACGAGCAGCATTTATATAGCCTAGACACAGGGAAGGCTCCAGGCTAAGACAAGATCCCTGCTAATCTTTTTGCTATGAACCTGACATACAGGTGACGTATATAAATGCGTTATCTAATGCTATTATAGCGGGTGCCCCAATACCAACTGCATGAAAAGGAGCAGAGATAGTTACCATATTTAAAAATGAACCCAGTAATGCACCAAGCAGCTATTGCCTTATCAGTTGGATCGACAATGTGCAAATAAAGGTTTTTCAAAGGTGTACTTGGCAAGCTCACTTCCTGGATGATGGAAAACCATATTTTGAATCAATGCCAGGCAGATTTGAGATCGAAAATAAGCAGGAGTGATCAGGCTTTCTATTTATTCTGATCAGGTGGGAGGTTGTAGACTTGAGTGGAGGTAGTTTATATGTAGCTGTTGTGGAGGGTAGCATTTGATAGGGTCCCAAAAGACAAGCTGTGGAAAGTGCTTTCTGAATTGAAAATTCCATCTGATCTTTTAACTGTATACAGGCGCCTGTACACTGACACCTTTGTACAGGTCCATTGTAGCTTTTCTATTTGGGTGAAGTTTTTGGTTACACAGATACCTTAAGAGCAGATCATTTTTCTTTGCACTGTGGATAGCTTCCATTGCACTACCTATATACTTTTGTCATTTGACAAAACTCTTTTTTTACTATTGTTATCTGGCTATTTGCTAAGATAATATGTTAAATAAATGTTTTAACTTCACCAATATTATAGAATGTACCAAGACAACATGTATTATACTTATATTCCAGCCTTGAAAAAGTCTTTAAATAGACGAAACACTTGTCGGCTCAGAGTTGAATTTATGCTGAATGGACTGAGCTGTTGTTTTGCTAGATACAGTAAAGAATAAATAATCAGTTGAATTAACAAATCAATGGACTTTCATTTATGAGTGCTTGGGATGTGGAGAACATTATAACTTGCGACGAATAGGGACTAAGTAACCTGAAGACTGACAGTGCTCTCCCAGAGAATTTGCCGTGGTCAAGCAACCTGCTCAAGCGTGCCATGTGTGACGCAGTTGAAGTGCAGAATCGACATTGGTGTATGTGGAGTTACAGCACGACCTCAACCTGCACAAAGCATTTGAAAATAAAGGAGGCTTCGATGCGAAGCCTATATGGTTGATGGCCGAGAACTGATTGAGAAGGTGGAAAACAAAGGTACTGTGCTGCTATGCAATACAGTACGTGCAATCCAGTATATGGAGTGATACCTCTAAAAGCAGATGTGACTAAGCTTGAAGATACAAAAGCAAAGAAACAGCCAAAAAAAAGCTAAAACTACGATAGGAAGTGCTGCCAGGCAAAAATGTAACAGGTATTTGAAATTTAATAGAGATTGTTTACTCACCAGAACCCAAATTGAGGGAGTTGTATGACCTCAGTTCCAGGTGCCACAATCCAAGAAGAAGCAAGAGAGGTTGTGCTTATTGAGTTGTCCATATATGAACCAGCGAGCCACCAAAGCTCCTAGGGTGTGGCTCAGAACAACTCCACAATTCTCCACCAGAGTAAAAGACTCGAATTGAGACCGCAAGGGAGGTCAAGGTTCCATTGGTAGTCAAGGATTAACCAGAGGCCAGGACAGCACAGGGCCTCTGGGATAGCAGTGATGAAGAACGTTCTGGTGGACAGCTGACGAAGTCAGTAAAGACTCCTCCCTCAGGTTCAGCCAATCTCATAAATTTTTACAATGCTGCCCCTTTCCTAAAACCGCCCTTCACATTTGATCCCGCCAAGAAACAAAATATTGGCATTTTATGGACTGAGTAGTAAGAGGCATTTGAAGATTTCATTAATGCAATCAAAGAAAGCAATGGCAACACGATTATTAAGTACTTCAAAAATCTTGCTGACAATAGTGTAAAATACGTCATAAAGAAAATACCACGAGTTGATGACATTATGTATAATCAAATCAAAGCAACCTTAAAAGTCAAATTCAATCCAATGCCACATATAGACTATGAAAGATTTGTGTTTAGTCAGGAACAATAGAAAGTGAGTGAAACCACTGATTAATTTATGGAGAGTCTGGATATGCTAATCAAACATTGTAAATTCAAAGAGTTTAATGATGAGGAAACTATATGTCTCAGAGTCATTGATGGATGCCTGTCAGATTCATGTCGAAGACGAATGCTAAAAGAAACTCTTAGCTTGGAGAGAGTCCATGCAGCTGCTAGAGCTGAGGAGTGAGCTGATCAACACTTTGCTTACATTGAGGCCGGATGTGTCCAGAGTGAATTAGCTATGAACATGAAAAGCAAGTCAATGAAAAAAACCAAGAGACACCAAGAAGTGCCTCTCCAGAAGAAGTTGTGTTTCAGATGCGGACAGTCATTTTCACATGAGGGAAAGTGTCCTGCAATCAGACAGATCTGCTATGGCTGTGGTAAAATGAACCATTTTGTGATGGTGAGCAGGTCTAAAGAGAGAACAAGGATCTCAAAGAGTGAAAACAAAATGGTCGCCTGCACTCTCCACAAGTGGGATTCGACCCACGCCCATCAGGCCAAGCGGCAGCACCACCTGAGACAAATCAACACCAAACAAAGAAGATCGTCATCTAAATCATCATCAAAGGGTTCCTCAGTTTTCAGTGGAAGTGATGATGATGTAATGTCAATCTTTACATCAGAAAGACATGCCCATGTAGGACTTGTCTCATGCGAGGAGAAACACCAGATAAAGAGAAGTCAACATGAAAAAGCACCAAAGACATTCAAACATTGTCCGAATGTCACATTAAATATAAATGGATGTTCGATACCTTTCATCATTGATAGTGAGTGGTGTGTCAATGAACATAATGCCTGAGGAGAAATATTATGAGCTGCTTTCTGTGGTGGGGGCGTGGCTTGCAGCCAATGGGAGTGGACACGAGCTAAGAAGCTCCGACTGCCGCTTCCCCCATAAATAATTATCCTGTATTCTGGGCGAAGCTGGGGGCACAGATTTGCGCACCGGAGAGCCCTAGGAAGGGAAAGCGGGCAGGGAGGAGTTCGGTATTGTCCAATACCAGCCTCAAAACACGGAAATCTGATCCAGGAGGCTTGGAGCTGCCAGAAGCAAGATGGCGCCCATGAAGTGTGGGGATTAGGATGACCGCCACAGACCGCTGAGGAGAGATCAGTGCCTGGCAGCGGAACGCGCCACACCTACCAGGGGGTCCAGAGACACAGCAAGTGAGTCCCAGGGGACGTGGTGCACTGTGCCCATAAGGAGACCCTGCTGGGGGGGCGTGTACAAGACAGGGTGAGTGGAGACAAAATGGCGCTTGCACTGTAGCGGGACCTGAACTACAGTCACAAGCGGCTTGAAAGAGGTCAGAATCTGGCAGTGGGACACAACTCGGTTCACAGAGGAACCTGAAACATCATGAATGCTGAAGGGGAACTGGGGAGCTTGGGAGACAGATGTAAAGTGCCTCCCCTGCCCACAAGAGATTCTCTAAGCCCTGAGTGTGAAGGTGGGAAGACCCTGGCAAGGGAGCTGGGAAGGAGCTGGCGAAATAGAAGGCCCAACTGAATAGAAACAGGCCACCAGGCGGGAGTTTACAGGACAAATTCACCTCCCCCACAGAGTAGCACTGGATACTGCGGAGGCGTAGGGGAGCCCTGGGAACATGAGGCACTGATTTTGTCATGGAATAGCCCCCCAAAGCTATCACACAGGGCTCCACCAGTGCGACAGAGCTGGCAGCAGGATAAGGAGCATCTCACTTTAAGGCATACAAAGCGGCCGCAACTGGAACTATTTGGTACGGGCTCCAGCAGTGGGAAGACCTACGAACATTGAGGTGCCAACTTCATAACTGGAACCAGAGATTAACGGCGCATACTATTGGTGCGCAGCATCTGGGTTCATTCACAGTAGTGAGAGTGACGACTGCATGGACAGGGCAGGTCGAAGCCCTGAGACCTGCAGGAGAATTCGACATCCCCAGAAAGAAGAGTGTGGTCACTTGACGGGCTGCTAAAATATTGGACAGCAAAAGAGCAAGAGGAGGAGTGCAATCAGTCACAAGGGGATGTCCCCAGGACATTCCCAGGGAACACGTATCTCAAGTGGACTACAGGAGGTGGGTGCCATGGAGGACCACTGAACCCCTTCTGCTGATGAATTATTCTCAACGGCAGCCACCCTGCACGAGACAATCAGTGCTGACTCTAAGGGCCTCTCAGGAAGGGTGAAGTGGATCTCGGAGAGCAGATAGAGTCCTGAGGGGAATACTAAGGCTGGGGAGAAGTTAACGGCCTGGAGAGATCTGGAAACACGCTGCGACCGACAAGCAGTCGTAATACAATGCACGGCCACTGTGTCGCAGAACAAGCCAGGAATAGAGAAGAGAATGGGGAGAATGCAGAAGAAAAGAGGATTTAGTGTCCTCAGCCCAGATGCCCCTGGGGCCCAGACTGACGATGATGAGGAAGTAGTGGACGCAAGCTCAGACTCTACCCTCAGGAGGCCAACATTGGCAGACATTATGCAAGCAATCACGACCTTCAGGGAGGCCATGGAGAGGAAAATGTATGCAATAGGTACGGATCTGAGGCAATTGAAAGATGTTCATCGGAAGTTAAAGGACAGGATGACGACCACTGAGAAGGAACGTAGCAGCGTAGATGACTGCAATGCAGACAACGCTTTCAGAACTAGAAACAAAAGTAAAAGTGCTGGAAGTCTGGGATGAGGATAGTGAGGGAAGGTCCCGTAGAAATAACATTTTGCGTGATCGGAGTGCCCGAAAAAGCTGAGGGCTCAAATATGGTACGGTTCCTGGAAGACTGACTATGAGCAGAAGTAGCTCCAGAAGGGCTGTCCACCTTCTAAGCTCTGGAAAGGGCCCATAGAGTTCCAGTGCGTCCGCCCAGGCCTGGTGCCCCTCCTAGACCAATAGTGGCATGCATACTACATTTCAGAGATAGGGACCATATTCTCCAACAGGCCCGCCAAAAACGAGGATTGAAAATTGACAACAAAGCAATTATGATCTTTCCAAACTTTACCAGGGAAGTCCAATGCAACAGAACATCCTTCTTAGCCGTTACAAAGAAACTACGCCAGCTACAACTGCCATACCCAAGGCTCTTCCCTGTATGGCTCAGAGTCGCAGACCCTGCGAGACCTCGATTCTTTAACACACCAAAAGAGGCCTGGGATTGGCTGGACATGAGACAACCTCTTATTGGCGCGAACCTCCAACGGACTCGCTCCTACTGAGCCCTTGGAGCAATAAATCTGGGACCAGAGCCCCATCTCCCAGAGAACTTAGTCTGGAGTGAAGAAGAGTGCTGCAGGAGGTAGTAAAGCATGGCCACAACAGTTCCAGACCTACGTCAAGTAAACATGATTTGGTCGTGGACAGGTCAGAAGGATCGCCAGCGCCTAGTTTTAATGATACTTCGAAGACGGAACTGCCGAGAATTACTCGCCAAACGGTGGATGACACAGTTTGATGACTGGGTCCGCACTTTTCAAATGATACTTCATCGGGGTGCAGCATAGCTCTCCCTCGGAGGGGCGAGGAATTGACCTTTCGGATTGCAGCATGGTAGCGAGGGACTCCAGATTGCTGATCCGGAACAAACTAATTGATACAGGTTTTGGGAGGGCAGTGGGTTAGGGGTCTGTGAGCCAGAACTGTTGGCTGTTCACCCCTCTAACCACTAATGGATGTTTGCACATTTAGAAAACGTTTGGATGGGAACAAGTTCTCCGGTACTTGGGGAGGGGGTGTTGGGGGTTATACTTAGTTCAGAAAATGTTCTGTTGGGGCAGGCGTGTCACCAGGCAGGAGGTGCACAGGAGCAAGGTCTCATTACTGCAATGGCGCCCTCATTAGATGTAAAATGCATTTCGTGGAATGTAAGGGGAATGAACACAATGATACGGCGTCATAAAATACATGCATATTTGGTCCGTACGGAGGTCCAGATATCTCTAATCCAAGAGACTCACATAATGGCAAAGGAGGGGGGGGGCGCTGCAGCGTTGTTGGAGGGGACAAGTATTCTATACCAATTACTCAGCCTTTGCACAAGGGGATCTGATCTGGGTGCGGGCGGGAGTACCCTTTCAGTGCACAAAACAAATCATAGACCCAGACGGCAGGTATGTGATAGTTTTGAGGAGGCTGGATGGTAGAGATGTAATACTGTGAAGTATTTATGAATCTAACTCGGACCAATCACATTTTTTCTCACACCTTTCTGGGAAATTGGCCTCCATACCCACGGGCTCAGTACTGTTGAGGGGCAACTTTAATTATGTAGCAGATGTTGCCCTTGACCGTTCTCATACTCCATTCCCTGATGCGCCCACACATAGAATAGCAGAAACACGGCGGAATTGGCAGCAGAGGTGGGGGTTAGTGGATTCTTGGAAAGCCCAACACCCCTGAAACCCGGGATTACTCCTTCTTCCCAGTACTGCATGAACTACATGTACGGCTAGATGCTATGCTGTGCTCCCCTGATGTGCATCAAGGGGTATGCAGCAGTGAATACCTCACTCGGACGATATCGGACAATAATCCAGAGCTGGTAAGTCTGCAATGGATGCAAGCGAGGACCAGAATACCCACTTGGCGTTTGAGGCCTGAGGCCTTGGAAGACCAGGTGTTCCACAATGCGATAAATACGGCCATCGACCAATATTTCCACGACAATGCTCTAACAACCACAGACTTATTAGTAGAGTAGGATGCGTTTAACACAACCATCAGAGGGTGCTGTAAATCAGAAATGATGGGTACACGGAAAGTACTCCTCCAGGACGTGCAGAGAGCGGACCAGCGCCTAAGGGAAATAGAGCAAGAGAGACCGTAGAATGCTGACAGGCAGGAGGAGCTCTTAAAGGCTAGGGAAGCAGTGCCAAAGAACTTGACCTGAGCCCACTCAGAAAGGGATAAATCGGGGGCCCTTCTGGCCTGGTTGGCCAACCCAGCTAGGAGAGGTACGGTCATATTAGAGCTTAGAGGGCAAGATGACAAAGCGCGATACGACCAGCAGGGCATCAATTACTTATTCCTAGAATACTACACTGAATTATAAGAGAGTAGGGTGAGCCTAGTAGAAGAAGACATGACTTGGTTCATGGAGGATGTGGAAATACCAGCGCTAGACGAAGAACTCGCAGGCGCACTGGGTTGCGATGTGGAAATTAGAGAAGTGAGAGAGGGTCATCAGTAACCACAGGAACAGATGGCCTACCAATTGAATTTTACCTAAACTATGTTGATCTCTCAACCCCTAGGCTGGTACAGCTATATCATGCTGTCGAAAGTGAGCCCATACTACTATCGATGCCCGGGCTGCTGGCGCAAGTCGCCTCTTAGTTCCCATTCTGAATAGTTACCAAATAAAGAGACGGGCGCTGGGAGCAGGAATCACCAGAACAGGATTTATTACTCATGAGGAGAGCCTGTCATTTCGGACACGAAACACAGTGTCTTTCGGGAGGTGCTCTAACAAGTTCTCTGAGACATCGCCTTTTATACCTTACAAAACATTCCTTATTACAATAACAACATTGTGAAACAAGGAAAAGACATCCCCATAATCTTCGTGTCAATCCCACCCCACATACATCCACAATAGAGGCCCTTAGTCTGCCGATAAGAGGAGGGGGCAATCACGCCGCTGTGTGTTCCGCCGATTCTTTGGATGTGTGCGCCTGATCGTATCCCAGGGGGTGGGGAGGCCAGGATCAATAGTGGGCCCTTTGAGGAGGAGTGACTTCATGCAATAAGGGGCAGTAAGCAGTATCTCCCGGCTTAGACGATGGCCTCGGACCTGTGTGGACAGTCAATTGTGGAGGGAGGGTTTACCAACAGAGGAGTTATTCATGAAAGGAAAGGAGGGTGTTGGTCAGGCGCGGCTGTGACTCCCAAGGACAGGGTCATGCGGACTTGTGCATGTGAGAGCGGGGGCAGTCAGGTACAGCTGGGGGGGGGGTTTGTCAGCTGAGGCGAAGGATGCTTCTTCAGGAGGAGATGGGGGGTGCGTGGGTCAAGCAGGAGGGTTACTTCTCAGAGCAGGGTCGCGCAGAGGGAGAGGATCATTCGAGAGTGGGGGGGGGGGGGTGTTCAAATGCGCGCAGGGGGGAAGCCGGGGATTTCAATGAGCGGGCAAAGAGGCCATGGTGCCTAAAATGGCTGTCAGGTACATGCGGGCATGGGCCTTTGCTGACGGAGTGATGCGGTCAACCTCTCATGACATTCATGGTGCCTACAGGGAGGGGAATGGAAAAAGGCAAATGAACGCCGCTTATGTACATTAATTTTTCTAATTTCCACAGTCGCCGCTTTTTACATAAGAAAGTTCATTTCCTAATCGATGGGTGTACATATAAACATGTGGTTGATGAAAACTTATCAATACTAGCAGATTGCATATTACCATGAGCAGTCGATGTGATTGGCAGAATGCAATATATAGAAATTTACATTTGTTGGGTTACTATGAGCCTAGGGTGCAGCGTACTACACAGTATAAATGGTTCTGACTTTCTCATCAATGTACAGCTCTAAAGGTGACCGACAAACATTTTGAAAACAATACCAAGTGGTTGAGGGAGGAATTCAGTCCAATACATGATATCTTCGTCACAGTGTCTTTTTAGCAGTGAGCCATCACTGGTAGGCTCTAGTCCGTATCCTTTCGTTGGCGCTGTTGAGCACCGGCGGTGGAGCTATAGGTCCAGCTCGGATCTATCCTTACGCGTTGCAGGGTGCGGTCAGTCCTCTGCTGTTAGACCACAGTCCTGTTTTATTAATTAGTCCTTGTTAGGGGTGCCTTATGCTCGGCACCTGCATTTTCCTTTTCCTTTCGTGGTGACCAAAAAGCCATGCGGAGAGAAGGGAGTGTTGTTGAATATTCGAGGGAGGAGAGGGCGGAGTGGGGTCAAATCTTTTCCTGCACACATCAAGGGACCAAGGGAGCGAAGGAAAACGAGCAAGCAGGCCCATCAATCGGGCCCCAAAAGGGGGACGAAGACTTCAGGCACACGTGGGTTAGCAAAACAGAGGGCTTCAGGACAGCCCGTCATCCTTTTATTTTCCACGCCTGAGATTGCTGTCTCGTCCCGTTTCTTGTTGCTCTGCAGCTCCATCTTTGGTCGAGGTCACATGTGTCTCAAGATCTGCAGCCAGGCTGTGCGTCACGTCCGACCCTTCTCCTCCGGTGATCGTATATCTTTGAATGGGTACAAAACAAGCTTTAGAGAACTGGCAGGAGAAGACATTTATGCATGTGAATTCCTCCTTCAATCCTACGCACTTGGGAGATACGTTCATCGGTCACAGTCAGAAGTTTATTACCATGCAGTGTATATGTCGGCATTCCTACTGAGTTCATGCCAAGTTTATTCATCGTCTATTCATGGCACAAATGGAGAGAAATCAGACTCCTATCAACTGCGCATTTCATCAAATTCAACATTTCGGAACCTCCAGCGGAGATTTGTCTTTCTAACCCGAGCCTTAACAGTCTAACATTTCCCTTCAGAGCCGGCTAACCCTTTCAAACAGGGCGGGGGTGCTATCATCGGGAGAGGGGGGGTAAACAGACTTTCATCGAGGAGCGACAGTTAATCAAGGCCATCAGTTATACCTCGGGCGTAGCTGATATGGAGCAGGGGTCAATGGGAGAAGCGGGGACGCTTTGAACATTCTCGCTTGAGTACATAAGGGTGGGGCAACCTGGACATTGGGGATCAATCTGGGCATTGGGGATCGTATTTCTAACGAACTGAAGAATAGGAAGCCATTGACATGTAGTCCCCCCTATAAAAGGCCAGATTGGGGGATATCAGTCGTCTTACCTGCCCTTTCTTTCTTAGCCAATTCAAGTTCATTTATTTTGCAGAAAGGAGAGGTAGTAATATGGCAAGTCACAATCGTTTTAGTTTCTGTCAATTTTGCTGAACACCTTTGCATTCAAAAAAGGAACCCAATTAGGCTGGTGCCGACGGGGCACAATTTTACCACAAAAAGGAAGAGGGAATAGGGAGACTCTCATAGAGAGTGAGAGTCGTCCGCAACCTAAACGAGCCATTCGGTACACGTATGACATGTAGAGAGAGAGAGAGAGAGAGAGATAGGGAGATAGAGAGGGAGAGAGAGAGAGAGAGAGAGAGAGAGAGACGTGTACAGTAATGGGTCATTTAGTGCGCTCACAACACAGAACAGCAGGGGTCAGGTAACACAGAGACGCGAACAGAGGGGAGACATAAACCCATACATTACATACACACAAACTCATTCAAAGAAAGACAGTACATGTATTTCATACAAAAAGGTTCATGACAAAACATAAAACAGTTATTGGCCAAAAAGATCTTTCTGCATGCTGCGCATCTTTAGTATCCTATTTATCTACGTGCTGAGCTCTTTTTACCTTTCCTCCTTTTCCTCTCGTTTGCTATCTTTGCAAATGTTCTCGGTTGCTAATACTTACACCTCGGTCAGTTGGTCAGGAATTAACCTGGTTGGGCTACTACTCACAGTGGGATCTTTGAGTCATTTTTCCTTTTCTCCCTTTGGCGGAAAGGTTCTCCAGGCTGAGGCAACGGAGGGCATTAATCGGGAGAACAGTCGGACAGCTTAGCTATACCTATAAAAGTGCGAGAAGGAGGTGGTACATTTTGAACATCAACAACATTCCTACTTTCCCAGACGGGTGGTGCCTAGGTAACCCTTACCCCGGGACTTTTCCTTGTCCTTTCTCTATCTAATTAAACGTCATAGGTGCACTATCTGGCGTGCTGGTCCGAGTCAAATTCCGTCATACAGTACTAACCCGTCAAGTCTCTATGTCAGTCCATCCTCCCAGTCGCTATGTTCTAAGGAGGAACAGTCATATCTAAGTCTATGTCTTTCGAAACTTGTTAGCATAAGTACTATGCTCAGATCCCCTCCTTCCCCTTTCGTCGGTCGTTCGATCATCACTCCTCCATACTTCAGCCGATGTTCCGGTGCAACCTGCAGAAGGGAGGAGAAAGAAGGGGGTGGGGGGGGGCAGCATTCGGAACACATCAACGCGCATAAATCCGAAAATGTTTTTACCTACCACATACTCGACCTATCTCCACGGGGTGCATTCTCTACCATCTCGGCGTTTAAGCCCAGAGGGACCAGTAGTGTTTAGATAGATAATCGTCGATGGTCTGCGTATCTACATGAATCACTTGATCGTGGCCTTTTAGGTCATGTGCGAGGGTGGTGGTCAAGTGACATTTCTTTGGTATTGCTTAAGGGCGTCTAAAACACTTTCCGGCTGCCTGCGACACATAATGTAACTGCTAAGTATCGGGCCCCCTTTTTTTTTATTTATTTTTTATTAACCTTCAACCTTAATCATGCTGCATGTATTTTACTTATGTCGGTGACTGTAGCCATACATTTCGACAACATTCATCAATACAAAACGCTACGATTATATTTGCGTGTTCAAAAACTTTAATGAAAATGTTGGCGCACAAATACGGGCCTACAACCCAGGGGGCCGGCTACGGAGCAGACTGGAACTGTGCATAAGAGGAACGAAGTCGGTGGCCATTCATTTCATAACGTGCAGCGGTGCAATAAAATCGTATCAAACTTTCTTTAAGGGGCGAGTATAATGCGTGTCAAGAATTCAAGCTTTCAATAATATCATCTCATTGTCCAACCATTTACTCAAGACCTAACGTTTATCAATTCATTGTCCAAATGTTTAATCAGTGCTTATTTTATACCAATCCATTGCTTCCAAACATAATTAGTACCCACCCTAAATCAGTTCATTGTCCCAGCACATAATCAATATCCATCTTATATCGCTTTCTTTTCCAAGCACATAATCAATATCCATCTTATCTACTTTCATTGTCCCAAAACTGCATACATATCTTGGAGCATCAAAGCTGAGCAATCAGGGTGCAACAAGGATTTTTAAAAGTCTCATTTTGTATCGGCGCCATTTTGGGCGAGGTCAGGCAAGTCCCAGTATAGTCAGATTGCCTCCACTGACTCGTGGTTGGACCAGAACCTCTTTTGGCAGTTCAAAAAGTTTTTCGTAATGGGGTAACAGACTAGCAATACGGACCATCAGTCAAAAAGTGGGGAGGGCGGCAACAATCTTTCCTACCGGGTCATTCTGGTGTTCCACCGGAACTGAACAAGTCTGTATCTTTGCTGCATTTTAGCCATTTCCAAACTGAGGCTGGCGCCGGCAGGAGTGCGCCGACGTCTCGTGGCTCCATCGGAGGACGGGGGTGGGGGGCGCCTCGTGGAGAGGTTGGCCCCCCCGGCTCCTTTAGAATCTTCAAGGTTGAGGAGCACAGGGCGTTTGCCCGTCCCGGGCAAAAAACCCGCTTTTTGATCTGGACCCTCTTCAAGCAGGAGCGTTGGGGTGTCGCTGGAAGCCTCCACCTGGAGGGAGGTGGGGGAGGCTCGTTCGCGCCGCCTCCCCCTTCCAGCGACCCCGCGCCATTCTTCGGCTCCAGCGCTTCGGTATTGGCCGTGCCAGGCAATGAAGATGGGGGGGGGTCGGAGGCAGAGGCAAGACATCCCCCCCTTTCCGTGGCGGGACTACCTGCAACTATCAGGGGTTGCCACTGGCGGGACTGCCTGCAACTCTCCAGAGTTGTCCAAGACATAATTGAAAAAGCGCTGCCGACCTCGCCTTGGCTTCGGCCTTTGATGATGGCTGGATCAGGCAAGAGAGGGGGGGGTCGGTGGCTGAGGCAAGACATCCCCCCCCGTGGCCTGCAGGGCAGCAGAAGAGGGGAAAAGGGGAGACCATTACGATTTTCGGGCCGTCCGCCCTACAGCCTCCCCTTCCAATGGCGGCCAGCCAGGCCCTGCCCTGCACGCATCGAGGCCTCGCCTTCCGGATGGGCGTAACCGCGGACCCGTTGCACTTCGGGAGCTTCCGGAATGGGGGTAGGTATCTATTGATTTGTATCTATTTCATGTTACCGTTATTTGGGCGTGGTGGGCAATGAGGCAGACATGTTTGGAGCAGGAATAGGCAGTGGAGCCTAGCTACCTCGTGGCTGTCTTGCCGTCAAGCTTTCGCCATTTTATATTTCTTATTACGAACTATTCCTAATGTTTCTTATTTTTAGTGAAGTCGAAAGCTCATCAGGGGGTTACTGACTTAGCCCGATTTCTTTTATTTTTCCTTCCTTTCCTTAGCGTGTTTCAAGCTAAAGTTTCTGTTAATAGGGTACGGTGATCACTTCATATTTTTATATGTCCTTTCATTAGGGGTACTCCTGGACGGACCAGATGAGTTACCTCCAATAAATGGTCCGGGTGGAACTAGATTATCAATCAGTGGGGAACACATGTCCCTTCATTATGGTATAATCCTGGACGGACCAAATGATGTACCTCCAATCACTAGGGTAGCCTCCTGGACGGACCAGATGGCCTACCTCCAATAAATGGTCAATGAGTGGGGAGCATATGTCCCTTCATTAGGGTAGCTTCCTGGGCGGACCAGGTGAGCTACCTCCAACAAATAGTCAATCAGTGGGGAGTGGATAGGCCTGACGAATCATAAAGGGGCATAACCTACCCTTTACTACTTGCAAAGACTAGACAGAATATTTCTATTCCACGTTATTTGCAAACAGAAAATACCTCAAACGAACAATTCCTTGGACAACAATGTCCAGTCAATCAATCAATCAGTGGGGAGAAAAACAGGCATGACGGATTACAACGGGGACAAACGTCTGCATTACCTGCCCTTCGCTATCTGCAAAGGGAGACAGAATATTCCTATTCGTCTCTGTTTGTGGACAGGGAAGATCTCAAAGAGCAACACTCGATATTCAATCGATATCAAACAATCAGTGGGGAGAAAGGTAGGCATGACGAATCATAAAGGGGCATTACCTACCCTTCTCTATCTGCAAAGAGAGACGAACGTTCCTATTCGCCGCTGTTTACAAACAGAGAATGTCTTGTTCTCAAGAAGAGAACCAATATTTCAAGTAGCAACCAAAGCTAAATGAACCAATAACCAAACAATATCAGTATTTAAATACCGATTCCAATACAATCAATCAAACAATCAGATGGATAAAACCATCCTACCAATCAGGCGTAAAAACGCCCTATTTAATCTTACCCGGACCGGACCATATGGACAGTTCTTTGTCTTCCTCCTCCAGCGCCCGATCAATCTCTTACTCCATGCAGCATTCCCGTGGGATTCCAGTCAGGACAATAGGTCACTCGAGAGAGGTCCGTTCAGAATCGGTGAAGTTCATTCAATCGGCAGCCGGACGAGGGCCCTCTCAAGGCAGGTATACTCCAATCATTTAGATGTTCACCTCATCGTCTGGATCTCTCTTACTGGACCTTATGTCACTGATGGGCCCCGCGTTGGGCGCCAAATTGTCGAAAGTGAGCCCATACTACTATCGATGCCCGGGCTGCTGGCGCAAGTCGCCTCTTAGTTCCCATTCTGAATAGTTACCAAATAAAGAGACGGGCGCTGGAGGCAGGAATCACCAGAACAGGATTTATTACTCATGAGGAGAGCCTGTCATTTCGGACACGAAACACAGTGTCTTTCGGGAGGTGCTCTAACAAGTTCTCTGAGACATCGCCTTTTATACCTTACAAAACATTCCTTATTACAATAACAACATTGTGAAACAAGGAAAAGACATCCCCATAATCTTCGTGTCAATCCCACCCCACATACATCCACAATAGAGGCCCTTAGTCTGCCGATAAGAGGAGGGGGCAATCACGCCGCTGTGTGTTCCTCCGATTCTTTGGATGTGTGCGCCTGATCGTATCCCAGGGGGTGGGGAGGCCAGGATCAATAGTGGGCCCTTTGAGGAGGAGTGACTTCATACAATAAGGGGCAGTAAGCAGTATCTCCCGGCTTAGACGATGGCCTCGGACCTGTGTGGACAGTCAATTGTGGAGGGAGGGTTTACCAACAGAGGGGTTATTCATGAAAGGAAAGGAGGGTGTTGGTCAGGCGCGGCCGTGACTCCCTAGGACAGGGTCATGCGGACTTGTGCATGTGAGAGCGGGGCAGTCAGGTACAGCTGGGGGGGGGGGGTTTGTCAGCTGAGGCGAAGGATGCTTCTTCAGGAGGAGATGGGGGGGTGCGTGGGTCAAGCAGGAGGGTTACTTCTCAGAGCAGGGTCGCGCAGAGGGAGAGGATCATTCGAGAGTGGGGGGGGGTGTTCAAATGCACGCAGGGGGGAAGCCGGGGATTTCAATGAGCGGGCAAAGAGGCCATGGTGCCTAAAATGGCTGTCAGGTACATGCGGGCATGGGCCTTTGCTGACGGAGTGATGCGGTCAACCTCTCATGACATTCATTGTGCCTACAGGGAGGGGAATGGAAAAAGGCAAATGAACGCCGCTTATGTACATGAATTTTTCTAATTTCCACAATGCTGCAAGACACTTAGGGCACCTGCCAATCTCGACCAGAGAGCTGATTATCATACCCTTGCTTAAACCGGGGGAAACAGCCATGGTATAAGGTGGCATACCGCCCTCTCTCCATGCTCAATCTGGACTACAAAATCCTGAGTTGCATACTGGCTACCAGATTACTCCTCCAAAACACATACAGTAAAGGGGACCCATGGGCAGTTTAATGACCAGCTCCGAATACAAGCCCAACTAATAGTATTCACAACAGAGTATCAGAGGGTCAATAGTGAGACAGGCTAGTTGTAACAGACAGAACAGGTGTAGCGCTCCCACTGGCCATACGACTAAGGGGCAAATGCTATAAAATATGCCAGATCAAGATCAGTATCTGGTCTCTGGCTCCCATCAGTCACCACTCGGAACCGCCCTTCATCATTTGGGGCCCCGAGGACCAACACTGTACCAGATCTTGGTATATTAACAGAAAGAAGTGATCTTCCTGTTAGTCAGTAGGTGTTGGTGTTATGGTTGAAACCATATGTGTTGGTGAAGTAACTGATAGGGTTAGAGAAAAGTGTAATGTGCAGTGCAAGAAAAAACCAGGAACAGAATGAAGGTGAATAAAATTGGTTTAAGGAGCAAAAATTAATTTAATGAGGTATAACTCCTAGCACCAATATTAAAAATAGCTCAGACAGGGTGAATTTATAACCTGTCTAGTGGTGTGACGTGGTCGACATGTTTCAGCAAACCCGGCTATTAGCCTTGCTTTCTTCAGGACCTATTAATTACAGCTACTGCAAACAAAGAAACCCAACGTGATAAATAAGTAAAAGGTAAAATGTAGTGTAGGAACGACACAGAAAAGTCACCTGAACCTCCAGGTTGTGTCTGTTCCAGACCTCTTCATACACTCAGCGGTGGGCTGATTAGTAAGAAGTATACACCTCACCTCGCCTGGCTGCGGCTCAGGACTGGTGAAGCACCGCTCTGTCCGTCGGTACTTCCTAGCGGCATCTGTGGATTCTGTGGCAATCTGTGGATTACTCCCGCATATGACAACACTAATCCATACGGACCAATCAGGGTTTATTCCCACCAGAAACACAGCGTTGAACCTCAGTCGCCTTCTGCAAATACTGGGGGCGGACTCATATAGGAAAGAATTGGTAACAATATTTGCGGTAGACATAGAAACAGCGTTTGATAGCCTAGACTGGCCGTATCTGTTCCACGTGATGAGGAAATTTGGGCTGGGAGAAAAGTTTGTGCAATGGACTGCTCTCATTTACTCCGGCTCCACTGCTAGAGTAAAAATGGGTAGTCTCTTATCTGATGCCTGTAGTGTGGGGCGGGGTATGAGGCAGGGATGTCCCCTCTCCCCCTACTGTTCACCCGGGTAATAGAGCCGCTTGCAATTGAAGCTAGAACAGGACGCTACTATCAGGGACTTATGGTTGATGGACTGACCCACCACATTGCGTTATATGCGGACAACCTTTTCCTTATTCCCGATAACTGACAGCAGAGCAGGCCCATGAGACAGCTCAGGTCCATGGTAATTGGGTTTCTCTGGGTAACGGGTAGACGGAGAGTGGCACTTAACGTTCTAATGCGGCCGAAAGGGGAAGGAGGATGGGCGGTGCCTGACTTTGAGGCTTATTACCTTTCTGCACAGTTTCAATGGCTCACAAAATGGGTGTCGGACAACTAAGAGGGTCAGCGGCAATGGGGCCAGAATTGGGGACATTGGGCTATTATCCTAAATTATTCTGAGGCTTCCGGTCTGAACACTGGCCCTTACCATGGAGCTAACTGCAGCAAGGTGCTGCAAGAACAGATATTTGCGGAGGGACAAAATCAAGAACCCCTATGCTCCAGAAATTCCGATACTTATTTGTAAGGCCTTACCACATGGGGGTAGCTGGCAGAGATTGATGGTATGGGTGGAACAAGGGTTAGCTACAATGGGAGACATATACGAAGAGGGCACCATGATCCCATTTGACGCCCTGCTGGACAGTTATGAGTTACCCAGGGGGACTTCTTACTGCACTCTGCCCTCACTGCGGCCATATGAAAACACTGGATTGTGGGACACATTGAACCACAAACATCATTGGGGTGTTAGTATGTGGTGATGGCGGCAAGTACAGTTAAGGCGGTTACCTGTTTGTACAGGCGCTTAACAAGAGAAGCCTTACCTCCCTTATCGGACCTATGCCTAAAGTGGGAGGGGGATCTGGTGGTAGATATCCCAGAGAAAACCTGGGAGAACTGGTGGAGAGGGCTTGGAAGAGCACCATAAATACCATATTCCAATGGTGCACTTTTACATATTAAATAGAGCGTAGCTTACCCCGGAAAAAAATTCATAGGTACTTGGTGACCCAATTGGCGGCTTGTCTGAGGTGTAATAAAGAAAATGCGGACTTCAGGCACATGTTTTGAGACTTATCATTCTTGGGGAATTTCTGGGAGGAGGTGGTTATGGTGTTGGCTGACATCACTGATAGGGAAGTTGAGATATCTTTCAAGTGCTGCATGTTGCACTGGTTCCCACACACATCAAAAATAAAGTCACAAGCAAGTTCCTAGACTTGGGCTTACTCCTAGCCAAAAGAGACATTACCATGCACTGGAAAGCAAAATAAGGTCCAAGCACAGCCAGATGGAAGAAAGAACTCATTAAGTGGGCAGAGTGTGAGGGAGTGATCAGGCTGCAAATAGCAAAACCAACAGGGAGCGAGAGGGTAACAGACAACAAAGCCCCTGCGCTATACAAAATTAGAACATTCTTGTTAATGTTGGTGTCTCTAGAGATGGTAAGTTGTGTACATCAACACTTAATAAATGTATTGTTCCTTTAGTTATGGCCTAACTAAAGGAACAATAAATTGACGCTTCACACCAAGAACAGAACGTCTTTCTTGAACTTCTATATCTCTATTTGGATGATTGTAATTCTCAAAAAGTTACTCCGAAAGTGTTGATGTACACAACTTACCATCTCTAGAGACACCAACATTAACAAGAATGTTCTAATTTTGTATAGCGCAGGGGCTTTGTTGTCTGTTGCTATTTGTGTGGATCATCCTGGTCCAACCTTGAGCGGTTGTGAGGGATTACCGCTCGCCCTATTGCCTATACCATCCACTTCATATCACTATTCACTTTGCGGCCACTCAGGTTGTGCGCCCAATTACTCTGGTAACTTAAAAAAACCTCCTAGCTGCATACTAGGGAGCGAGAGGGTGTTAGACCAGCAATTGCCTGGGAAACATTAGTTGGGTTACTTAAGGTCCCAGATGACGTTGGAGAGGAGGACCCGATAGAGGACCCCCCAATAGGGGTAGGCTAGGATACGGACCCCTGAGTGGAGAGTTAGAGCCTCATGGAGGTCTATAATGGACGGACCATGACAACGCCCTTTTTGTCCGAGGGATCCTAAATAAGTTACCTCAAGTCTCAGTGTGCAACCTAAACTGGAGTAGACGGGAGGAGCTAACTAGAGATCTGTAAGCAAGTGACACGCCTAGGGGGAGGTGTGGGTGTGGGATTGTTGAGGGAAGGGTGTTTTAAATCAAGCATGAGGACATATATAGCTGCTCCAGAATCGAACATTAATTGCCTTGTAGGTATTAGGGTGCTAAGAGAAGGGGCAGGATATTATGAGAAATTTAGTGACCATTATTCTGATTCTCTGCTACTGTATCATCTGTATAACGATGTGGTCAATTATGATCCTGATCAAGGAAGGTTAAGATGTACTACGAATGCCTGGAATGTGATATAAAAGCCAATAAAGTTTGTTAATTTTGTTTTTTAATGAGCTGCTTACTGTGCCACATCTTAGGCCATCGAAAACTAAAGTCTGTACATAGACTGAATTGACTCCACTAAAAATTCAAGGTTCATTTGTGGCTGAAATGTAACACAAGAAAACAAAAGTAAGCGCCCATTCATGTACTCAAGGTACAGCTTCAAGTGCCTGCCTGCTCAGTATTAATACTGCTGCTGATATGGTACTATTCTCAGTGAACTACAACATGAATGCGCATCATGAAATACTAAGTCAATTTCCTCAGTTATTTCATGGGTTAGGGAAACTCACAAGTTAGAAATGGGGTTGCTGGTTGGCTAGGGTATACACCTAAGCCAGGCAGAACCCACCACTCTAGTCAGGGCAAGGGAATGTATAAAACGCTAGTGCAACACAGATGCACACCAGTGACAGACTAGGCACGCCACAAAAAGAGACTCCGCACATGGTTATATAAAAAAATAAACACAAATAGATGATTGAAGGAGCGCTGAAACTTTTCAAACACCCATCCTAGTCACAGATCTGGGTTGAATCCATCATGTTCTTTAGCTCACTTCGCCACCCCAGTCAAGATCCAGCCATGTGCAAATCAGTCTTGACCCTGTTCCTCATGGGAACAGTCCAGCCTGAACTGCCAAGCCAGGTCTTCCCTGGACCAGAAACAAGCATCCTGGGACCGGTTTCAGGGTAACAACCCTCATCAGCCAGGCTAGCTTGAATCCAGTGGCAAAGTGAGCATGGCACCCACATCTGGGCATACCCTGCCAATTTATAGCGAACAAAGCAAACACAAGGAAATGATGGACGGGGAACTAAAACTTTTAAGACACTCAACCCCAGTCACAGATCTGGGTTGAATCCATCATCGCTCTTTATCTCACTTCCCCACCCCAGTTCAGACCCAGACTTATGCAAATCAGTCTTGACCCTGTTCCTCAAGGGAACAGTCCAGCCCGAACGACCAAGCCAGGTCTTACCTGGACCGGAAACAACCATAGGTTTCTGTGTGCTATATGGTGCTAAGTCTTTAAAAAATCTTATCTCCAGTTCCCTACCTTTTAATTTTTTTTGGGTGTCATTTTAAAGACAAAAATATTTCCTATTTTTATAAATGTATCTTGGATTTTTATTGCGTGTTGTGTATTAATTGTGCACTGAAATTGGTGTTTTTAAATGCTTTACATTCCAGTATTTGAAGTTAAGCCTGCCAGCTTGCAGCCAAGCTACCATGGAATAAGTATGGGAATAATATTGTAAGACCCGCACTGGGCCCTATATTGTGTTAGTGGCTTTATTGCCAGTGGTAGATATATATTTATCAATATTAATAACCCACTTTCCAAAACCCACACTCACGCTGTATTAGACACCTTTCTGTATTTTAGATTTCGGGAAACGGAAAACTGGCACAAATACATTTCCCTCCCCAGCCCCTGCTCTTTCGACATTAACCACATCAATCGTATCCCAATCCTAAAAAAAAAATAGTCTCAGCTATATTCCATCATGCAGATGAAGGCACCCCTGTGAAATGGAGTATCAACCATACCTCTTTAATATATGAACAGTGAAGGTGTTATTGCACACAGACAAGATCTAACCCTCATACCTGCCTTTTGCGATTGATTCATGTAAAATTTTTGCTGAGATTACAGTGCATACCAGAGATGCCTATTGAGGGTAAGTCTCAAAGATAATTCCCAAGTGCAGTAGATGCAGAGAGCCAGAGGCAGGCTTTATTCACCTTTGCTTGGCAGCATTTGTCAATTGCTAACTGCTGGGCGGAGGTAATGGTGGCTCATTGATATGAGTTTTTTAAAAAATATTTATTTAAAAAGTTTTGTATAGCGCTAGCTGGACCCGAGGGTATCAGAGCACTTCACAGCATGTACAATTATGCGCCTTACCGGCGGAGGCAGAATCCACAGCTTATATTGCTATCCCAATTTCGCTGTTCCTAGTTTTGCTGGGATACGATGAGAATGTCCCAATCTTGGTGAGGAAACCAATTGCATCAGTTGTGCTGCTAGCTAAGAAAAAGCCAAGTTAGATGTAGCTTGCATTAATGAACAGTTGGATACATACCTGAAGCCACCCAGCTTTCGGCCATTTATTGCATACCTCCAGTGTTGTCCTGGGGCTGGGACAGTGAATGGGCACAAGCCTGCTGTTGCATAGTCCTAGAACGTCCAGGTTGACACTGGGCATGATACCTTGCCAACCTCGGGCGACGGGAGCCTTCACCCTGTTTATCATGGCTACTACCCTTTAAGATACTGTTGATCTTTTGACGTTGTCATTCGATCGCTGGAACTCTCTTCCTTGTTTAACCTATGACCTATCAGTCACACAGTACATGGACCCCCACAAGCAAGAAGCACACAATCGAAGGGCAGACTACGCACCATGACCCACACAGTGAGAAATTACTGAAGAAATGAATGGTTTTCCTAAAAAGACTTAGTAGACTCCTTCCCAATAAATTGGGCTCTGCCCATGCACTAAAGATTCATGTACCCCAGCTTCCAGTCACCCATAGCTAGGTGAGGGGACTGTAGTCACACTCCTGGTGGGACTAACTATGGGTGTACCCCCATCCAAAGTACCTTGTGCTCTGCGGTGGGAGTAAAAAAGCTCGGAGCACCTGCAGAAGCGGTCGCTCCCCACGCTGCTCCCCGCCCTGCCTGCAGCCTGGTATCGTAGCGCTATACCGCCAGACTGCTGTTATTGCCTGATTGATTTACACAATTTTATAGTAGCGCTAGATTGCCTGATTGTTTATTCATTGATTTCATTTTTAGATCGTAGCGCTAGATTGCCAAAGTGCGCTGTTACTATAGTTTCAATTGTGCTGCGCTGCCTGTAGATTTGATGTGTGCCTGACTGTGCCGGTGCCACTGCCATTTGCATCGCATTTGCATCCTGTTTCGCTTTTGGCTTGCTGCCATTTTGTTGTTGTTGTTGTGCCTCCCTGCCCGGATCTCCACCCCGCTCCCGCCTCCCAGCTGCTCCTCCCTCCCACTGATACTGGTAGCCCCGCTCCCCCGCTGTAGCGCTGTGACCGTCCTGTTCCCAGCAGAAGCTGTCGCTCCCCACGCTGCTCCCCGCCCTGCCTGCAGCCTGGTATTGTAGCGCTATACCGCCAGACTGCTGTTATTGCCTGATTGATTTGCACAATTTTATAGTAGCGCTAGATTGCCTGATTGTTTATTCATTGATTTCATTTTTAGATCGTAGCGCTAGATTGCCAAAGTGCGCTGTTACTATAGTTTCAATTGTGCTGCGCTGCCTGTAGATTTGATGTGTGCCTGATTGTGCCGGTGCCACTGCCATTTGCATCGCATTTGCATCCTGTTTCGCTTTTGGCTTGCTGCCATTTTGTTGTTGTTGTTGTGCCTCCCTGCCCGGATCTCCACCCCGCTCCCGCCTCCCAGCTGCTCCTCCTTCGCCCCTCCCCTTCCACTATCCACATATGACAGATGCCTCCGTGAGCAGCGGCCACGCGCAGCGGTCGCGCCCCATGCGTGCCGAAGGTGCGCCAAAGGTAAGCCCGTCTACGCCCGTCCGCGCCTGGACCGCGCCCAGCGCCAGACCCCCTGCTCCCCGCAAATGCCATTCCACCCGCATTACCTACGACGCCGCAACCCTCTCAGCCCTTAACCCCGGCCGCCCACCAAACTACTACCAAGCCGCCCCAGGACACACCCATGGACCCTTCACCTGCCACTCCTGCAAGTCCGACTGCATCAGGACCCACACCAAATCCACAGACTCCAAACAGAGCTCCGACACTAACCACCTAAAATGCTTCCTGCTCAATACCCGCTCAGTCCACAGACACTCCATCGAACTCTGGAACTTACTCGACACTACATCGCCGGACGTCGCCTTCCTTACAGAAACATGGATGAACGCCTCATCAGCCCCCGACATCGCCATAGCCATCCCGGACACCTACAAGATCATCCGAAAAGATCGCACCAACCAAACAGGCGGAGGCATCGCCATTGTCCATAAGAACACCATCCGCATCACGACCAGTTCCGACGATAACCTCGCTACCGCCGAACACCTTCACTTCCAAATCCACACCGACCCTAAAACCACACTCAGAGGCACGCTCACCTACAGACCCCCAGGACCCCTCACACAATTCAGCGAAGACATCGCCGACTTCATCAGCCCACATGCCCTCCCATCCGTGAACTACATTCTACTGGGAGACCTCAACTTTCACCTGGAAAAGAAAAACGACAACAACACTACCACCCTCCTGGACAACCTGGCCAATCTCGGACTCACACAACTCGTAGACACCCCCACCCACTCTGCCGGACACACGCTTGACCCTATCTTCACCTCCAGCAAGCACATCTCCTTCGATCACACCACAGCTCTCCACTGGACTGACCACAGCTGCGTTCACTTCAATTACAAAAAGTCCACGACCCACAACCCCCCACAACCTATTCCCCGAAGAAACTGGAACAAAATCACCACTGACCAGCTCTTTACATCGCTTCACCAATACCCCCCTGCCAATTCATCGGACCCTAACCAAGCAGCCACCAACCTCACACAATGGATCACCCACAGCGCCGACGAACTAGCACCCTTGAAAAACCATCTAATCAAGCAAGGTAACAAAAAAGCCCGCTGGTTCAACGATGACCTTAAAAAATCCAAGAAGTTCTGTCGTACTCTCGAGAAAACCTGGAGAAAAAACCCAACCACTGACAACATAGCCACCTTCAAGAACGCCACCCGCAAACACCACCAACTGATCCGATCCACCAAGAAATCAGCATTCAAGGATCGACTTGACAACAATGCCCAAAACAGCAAGGAACTATTCAACATCGTCGAAGAATTCACTAACCCCTCCGCCGGCACTAACGACATCACTCCCTCCCAAGACCTCTGCGACTCTCTAGCCTCATTCTTCCACAACAAAATCGCTGAAATACATAACAGCTTTGAAAACCAGTCCGAAGACCAGTCCACTCCACCCACCTCCAAACCAAAACAGCACTCTAACAACCTTTGCGCCTGGAACCCAATCACCACGAAGACACCATCCGCTTGATGAACTCCATCCACTCAGGATCACCAACCGACCCATGTCCCCACCACATTTTCAACAAAGCAGACTCCATCATCGCACCCCATCTCCGCGATGTCATTAACTGCTCCCTCAACTCCGCTACCTTCCCGGAAAGCTGGAAACATGCCGAACTTAGCGCTCTTCTAAAGAAGCCCACGGCAGACCCAACCGAACTTAAAAACTACCGCCCCATCTCGCTCCTCCCGTTCCCTGCCAAAGTCATCGAAAAAGCCGTCAACAGTCAGCTCGCTGCCTTCCTCGAATCCAACAAATCCCTTGACCCTTCACAGTCCGGCTTCCGAGCCAAACACAGCACCGAAACCGCCCTCATCGCTGCTACAGACGACATCCGAACACTACTGGACAACAGAGAAACAGTCGCTCTCATCTTACTCGACCTCTCCGCAGCCTTCGACACAGTCTGTCATAGCACCCTCATACAACGCCTCAGCAACGTCGGAATACAAGGAAAAGCATTGGACTGGATCATCTCGTTCCTCACCGGAAGAACACAGATAGTCCGCCTCCCCCATTTCAAAGCAGAGGCCACCGAAGTCATCTGCGGCGTACCACAAGGATCATCACTCAGTCCCACCCTCTTCAACGTATACATGAGTCCCCTCGCTTCCATCGCACGCCAACACAACCTCAACATCATCTCCTACGCAGACGACACCCAGCTGGTCCTCTCCCTCACCAAAGACCCAAACACCGCCAAAACCAACGTACACGAAGGAATGAAAGAAGTAGCCGAGTGGATGAAGAACAGCCGCTTAAAACTAAACTCAGACAAAACAGAAGTCCTCATCCTAGGGCCATCCCCCTCTGCCTGGGACGACTCATGGTGGCCTCCGGCCCTCAGAACCGCACCCATACCCAAGGACCACGCACGTAACTTGGGCTTCATCCTGGACTCCTCACTCTCGATGACCAGACAAGTCAACGCCGTCTCATCATCTTGCTTCAACATCCTACGAATGCTCAAAAAAATCTTCCGTTGGATCCCCACCGAAACAAGAAAGACGGTCACCCACGCACTGGTCACAAGCCGACTGGATTACCGAAACACCCTTTACGCCGGAACCAAAGCCAAACTACAGAAAAAACTCCAACGCATCCAAAACGCATCAGCCAGACTCATATTGGACATCCCTCGGCAAGCTCACATTTCTGGCCACCTGAAAGACCTCCATTGGCTCCCTGTCAACAAGAGAATAACGTTCCGTCTCCTCACCCACGCACACAAAGCCCTCTACGACCTAGGACCCGAATGCCTCAACACGCGTCTATCCTTCTACACCCCCTCCCGACAACTACGATCGTCCAATCAAGCCCTCGCCGCAATTCCGTGCATCCACAGATCCACCATGGGGTGAAAATCCTTCTCCTACTTAGCGGCCAAAACCTGGAATTCTCTCCCCACCCACCTTCGCCTTACACAGAACCACCTCTCCTTCAGAAAGAAACTAAAAACTTGGATATTCGTAAGTAGAACATCTCCCTCCCCCAAACGCCTTGAGACCCTCTGGGTGAGTAGTGCGCTATACAAATTTTGGAACTTGAACTTGAACTTGAAGTCAGCTGGAAGAAAAACATAGAAAATGCCACAAAACAAAAAACAGACAAGATGAGTGCAACTTTCCAGCAGTGAGAGTCCTCTCGCCCCTATAAGACACACGGATATTCATGGGAAATTAACTATTTGCAGGCAATAATGATCGATAATTTGGATCTGAATGAGACATAGGGTTTCTACATCTCTAGCGTAGCTTTTAATATTTCTGCAAAAAAAATTTATACTGAAAATGTTGGTATGGATTGCAATGCTAGGTGTTATTTTACCGTCCCTGTCACTTTGCTGATACTCCTTTACTACTGGTGCCAGAAGTAGGAATTCCTTTCTGGGAAATGAAGTTAGGTGGGTGCTAAAATTAAAATGATAGTGAAACAGTCCTAACTTTAGTGGTTTAAAACGTGCATACAACTTTATTTTAAAATGTTTCTTTTCACTTATATTTAGTCAAATAAATGATATCCCTACCTGCAAGATACTGAACGTACTTTAACAGCAATCTAGTGTGTGGGTTGATATTCTGGTGTGACTAACAACAGTGATATTGCCCAAGATCATAAATTTGAAACTAGACCAAAGTATAGTTACACCTAAGTGTCCTATAGACCCAGCAAGGCTATAGTCTAATTGACAGCGGTGTGGTATCTTGGGCCCTAGGTCCACATGCTGAGCGTAGTGACCACACAGACACTGAAATAAGGTACTGTAACTAGCCCTAGCATGTGCACTCAGACCCTTTTATTAACAGGGTCAGGTCACTCATGACGCCTCTGGTGGATGGGTGTGGGGTGCATGTGTGTCCAGCCCTTGAGGGAGTGGCTGAAAAGACAAGGGCCTGCCGAGACACTAGAACGTGTCCAGCAGGACACTACATTCCACCCAAACTTAATTGAAGAACAAAACAAAACACCAGTACAACCTGTGGGGGTAAATAACAGTAAACTAAACACCACAGGGTCCATCAGCCTCATGAGTCGGACAGCGGGAAGACAGCAAACATGGGGCTTGGGACTGGCTGCAGCAGGACAATCTTCGCTGGCACTCCTAATTTAACCTGAGTGGTTCAGGGCACGAATGCTGGATTGGAGAAGTCAGCTGCACTCCGGTCACGTACCAGTGGGAACATATTCTTTGGTCTGAAGTTGCTCCCCTTCGCTGATGTTGAGGATGGTCTCTGGTGGGTACGAACAGTTCATTAAAACAGAGTGCTTCTTGAGCATGGCTGGAGTCCATGGTGAAGGTTCATAAAGGTGTTGCTTTGTCGATGGGAGTTTCTGTTAGACAACTTCCCTGTACCCTGTAATCTGGCAGTGGGCCAATATCAAGTCCAACTCTCCCGCCTAGGGAGGCCCCTTTGTCGGGTGTGCTACCGGACTGCTTGTAGCCTGCACTGGGGCTGCTTGTGTGCCAGCTGCAAGACCACCAAGGAGCCAGTACCTAGTCGTTCGCACAAACCTCAGGGGTGGATGAGTTTGGGTCAAGGCATGCCCTGGCTACTGCAGTTCAGGTGTAAACCAGGTTAGCAGGTAGCCTCTGGTTCTTCTTGTCAGCTGGTTTGGCAAAGGTGTAGTGCTCCAGCCCATCGGTACTCTGGAGATGGTAGTGTTTGACGCATTTGATGAGGACTGGCGTGATTCCATTGCCAGCCGTGTGATGAATCTGGACAACAGTTGGTGATGACTTGCCATGATGGTTGCAGGCCTTCTTTCTTTAGTCGATCACCGAGAGTGGGGGTGGCCCGGTGCTTCCATTTCCATTGGGGAAGCATCTGCATCTTTGGGCTACTAAGGCGTCAGTGACAGTGGTGTGATGGACACTCTGAGAAATGTGAGGCATGAGACTGTTTGCGCATGCTTGCGGCGTACTCTCGGTCTCCCGCTAGGCAGTCGCCAGGCCATTCTCTGGTTGTCACCCACTTCACTTGCTTTTGGTGTGTCGGGATGCCCTCCCTTAGCAGCTCAAGTTCTCTTCAACGGCCTACCTGGCCACTCACGACTTCCCCACCTAAACCTGGTTGGTTGTCAGATTCTTAGTGTAGACCCTCTGGTGGTCACACTTCCATATTTCCTGCTGGGTGCGGTGTCATGCACATGGCAATGATGATGTGGTTACCATTGGACATGGATGACAGGTGGTGATGATCTTCTAGGAGAGGAGATTTCTGGAGGGACTTAGCAGCTACATTTCTCTCCTTGCTGAGGCTGTTCCTTCACCCATCTGCGGTCAGGAGCAGGGATGCCGTCCGACTTAGACTGCCAACACTCGGGGAAGGAGGGTCGCACTGGAAAGCGTTGGGGAGAGATGCGGTTTGCGCTTGTTGCAGCTTATGTTTGGTTCTCCCACGGGGCTGTCTCCAGGGACATAGGTCCGCCTTGGTGGCTGTCTGGTGTCTCTTGGTGCGTTTTTGGCTTGCGGTGGTACTAGTCCTTGTGCTTCTCCCCTTGTTCTCTCCAGCACACCTGTGTTTGTCCGGTTCTTCATGGTGACAGAATTGTCACTCTTCTTTTTGGTTCTTCCTCCTGGTGCAGTAGCATGCACCTTCTTCCAAAAAGGCCTCATCAACTTCAATGGTCTCTAAGCCAGGGGGGCGAGACCTCCAGTCGCTCTTCTTCTTCCTGGGTCCTGGGTGATGTCCAGCCGCTTGACTTCTGTGTTTCTGCTTAAGGGATTTTCGCAGTGTCAGGATGGCAGTTACCTTCTTTGCTTGAGGACATCGTGCTTGCGTCTCAACCCTGCGCCGTCGTGGCGCCTGCCTCGGCCTCTGTTCAGGCATGTTTAGCAGGGTTGGTCACTTCGAGCGACGCACTCCATGCTTGTGGTGCGCATGTGGCACCCAGCCACAAGTTGTGTGTCCTTGGAGCACATGTTACAATGGCAGCTTGCCACGTGGAGTGTGCAACTCTCCTCTTGCCTATCTTGGGTCACTGGTGACTCAGTCTTGAGGCAGTGTGAGGGAGGACACTCTACTGTGTTTGGCCCACTGCTGGGCTTCGCTGGTGCAGGGGAGATGTGGATGCTCTCCTTGCTGCGTTCAGCAGTGTTTCTCTGTGGAGATGTCTCTATCTCCTGGGCGCTAGCCGGTGTTGAAAAGCCTCTGAGTGCATGCGTCGCACACGTCATACTTCACGCTTTTGGTCTTATTTCTGGGCACCCCGTCTGGCGCTTGGTGGGTTTGCTCTTCTTTCTTGCGCTGGTGGCTATCTGTGGCGTTGCTGCTTGTCTGGAAGTTCCTGCTTTCCCGTGACTGTCTGCCAGAGTTGATACTTTTGCTGCTGGGGGTGGATGACTCTCTGCCTTCCTCACTGCATGTGACTGGCAGGATGAGGATACCTCTTGGTGCCTTGCCTGGAGCACTGTGCAGCTTAGCAGACACCTGGTTGCACCAGCTCCTAGTGGTGGTAGCGCTGTCCGTGTGGCGTGTTCTTCAGGCAAGACGATTGGCATAGTGCCCTCATGTGCTTTCACTGTGGCACTGGGAACCTGCTTGCTGTCCCTTCTGCCTTGCGATTCAGTGTGTGTGTCAGTGGAATGAGTGATCCCCAAATGGGATCACTTACAGCGCTGGCTGGCTACTTGCAGTGTAGGATGCAGTACAACTTGCCACTGCTGGGGTGCTGTGGCTACTTTCTGTGATGCAGCAGGTTTGCTGAAACTATGAGCCACACTGGGGTGGGGTGGGGTGCAGCTGCGAGGCTGTTTCAGTGTAATGTCCTTACTTCCTTTGTGGGCAGTACTAGCCGTGGCCACTAGGTGGCAGTGCAGCATTACCTTCCTTTGTCCATTGCACAAGAGGCTGCCATGTAATGCTCACTGGGTAGCAGGACAGCTCTGCACAGGGAGGAATGTTTATTTGGGGCCTTCCAAGTGCAGGCTGTGTTCTGTGTTGAGGTGCAGTACCTGCAAAGGCCACCAGGTGGCACTGCAGTATGAGTCTTAGGCCCTGGCAGCTTTCTTAATGCTGCGGGCACCATGGGCTCTCTTGAGTGCTGCCTGGATACTAGGGATGCCGGTGTCAGTGCCCTCGAGTGCTGCCTGGACGATGGGGATACGCTTGTTAGTGGGGGGCACGCAAATGCTGGTGTGTGAGGACGCACATTCCATGAACACCCCGACGGAACACTTACCCCCTTATCTTTCTTCATCTCCCCTTCTATATTTTCAGACCTTTCCAGAGGACTACTGTACCTTTAAGCCCATGGTCTTTCTGAGTCATGTGACTGAATTACATGACCTATGCGGGTACAAGACGGAAGACGCCGGAGGTGAAGCGCGTTCATTTGGACTGGCCGATACAGCAAGGCAGGAGAACGCCTGAGGTGCCGGGTTTTTAGGAACCCGGTGGTGCCAGGGGATCACACCCAAAGACCTCTGAGTTCTCCCTGTTCCGGACCACAGAAACACAGAGTCTTCCAGGTGAAGTCAGAGATCGAGTTTTATTGGCTGCAACCAAGTAACAGGGGTCCTAGAAGTACAACAGCACGGGTCGTAGATTCTTAGGAGGCTGTTCGTTTTTACAGAACCAGCCTTCTCCTTTTACACAAAAATAACAGCTGCAGGCAAGAATTCTTCAGTTTACAATACGGTCATATACATATTTCCAAAATAACGCAGAAAGCACAGTCATGTCGGCCAACCCATATTTTAGATGTCCAGTTTGTGATAGATGGCCCAGCCCGGCCCAGAACTACCATCAGATATCAATGAAACCCCAATAAAACCGGGCACCTCCTCATCGTAAAACTGGCCATAAATAAGGAACATGGACAGGTGTATGTGTGTAGAAAACATGGTCTGTATGTAGTGAATGGTTTATGGCATGTTGTGCCTTGATGCTATCTTACTCGGCCACTGGGCGAGGAGCTGCCCAAACAGGTTTGGTTGGAGGCAGTGGAGTCAGCTCGGCCAGGTCATGGAGAAGTCAGCGAAAGGTGGACGTGTCCTTTGGATCAAGCTCGCCCTTAATCAATTGACTTATATGAGGGCAAGCCATAAGATGGATGCCGTCCACAAAATGGAGTCCGAGGGTTTTAGAACAGAAACCATGATTTAAGGGTGTTAGCATCACTCAATCACGACGCAAATACATAGGGATAACGTCTGGATCATTACCGGTCTGTCAATACCAAATTTGTCATGGTACGACGATATTTTGTGACACGAGTGTTGGGCCTCGGTACCGTATTATAGCAGGGCCCAGAATTTCTGAACCACAGCCCTCCTTTTGCCCTCATATTAGGCAATAACTCATGCTAATCTGAGTCCAAATCTGTATTCATGAAGTCATGGAGATGCTGCTGTAGCATCATTCTGTTGCTCAATTCGTCCCTTGACACAGGCTTCCTAACACATGAAGTAGCACAGAGGCCACATATTGCAGGAGCGCACTGCACAAACAGGCAGAACGTAAACAGAATGGCTAAGATCATCCCAATGAAGATCAGAGTTTTCCATCCCCAGGCAGAGATCAGTTCCCAGAACCACCGTAGCAGGGACCAATCCCCTTTATCCACGTGAAGGGAATCAGAGGTTTTATGTAGTTTGGAGATGGCCTGGTACACTGTCGGAGCATTGTCAGGGATGAAAACGCAGCAACTGGATTGGATCACTCTACATACACCACCACGGTCTGCAAGTATGACATCTAGGGCAACCCTGTTCTGAAGAGTCATAAGTCGATCCGACTGGAGCTCAGCTGTCAAGTTACTAAGGGCACCGGCCGTTTCGGTCACGGCGGATTCAACTACCCTTGTTAACTGGCGAATGTTCCTGCTGTTCACCATAGGCCCCCAAAACGGCAGAAAACCCTTTGCGAAGTCTCCAAACTCTTGACCCGCAGTGTCGTCTTGACTCACGACACCCCTAACTGTCCTTGTCCGATGGTAATCTGCCTTGGCCGTGTAGGTGGGTGGCAGCAGAAACGAGATAAAACATGTGCCCGAGAAGTCAGGGGGCAACCATGTGTATGCTTTGTCATGGCAGATGAAGTAGGTACCCTTAGCCGCTAAGAATGGAGGGGAAGTTCGGGATGCAAACACATACGTTTCCGTGCATACGCTCTTCCCCAACTGTGATTTGGGATCCCTGCCAATACCTTGCAGACATAGGTGACCTCGGTGGGGTACTATCCAAACCGGGGAGGATTTCTTTGTTTTCTTGTTCTCACTCAAGGAAATCCCATACTTAGTGATGTTCCATCTACTGTACGGGGTAAACTCATCCTTGGTAATCGTTCGATACGTGTCAATATCCCTGCTCATATTCCTTATTCCTGCCACTAGTGCCTTGTTGCTGGAATTGCTTCCTGTGGGACGCGGGGGATATGGTTCTATGGCAAACAGGAACATTGTCTGGAAAGCCACAGAGAACCATAGTAACTGAATGGCAGGAGGAAGTAAGGGATGCCCTTATCTGTTGTGTGCGGCATGAGTCCACATATCCAACAGTTCGATGTGTTCATTATAGACTGGTGCTGGTGTAGGAGCTGGATGAATGAGTTATTTACAAATTCTAGTCTTCTGGCAGACTCGTGTTCAGGTAGAGGGTGAAAGGAGTGCGGAGAAACAGTAGGAGGAGGTGTGGGCTGAGTGTTATTTACAAAGGTAACTTGAAATGTGAGTAAAGTATAGCCAATCAAGAACATCATTATGCTACACAACATTAAAATACATATTATCAGAAATCTTTTTCTGGCCATCACAGTGCATATTTTCTTTCTAAAGTTCGTGGATCTAGCAGGTCTCTCTTCCCTTGGAAACTCCATCCTCTAGTTGCTGCCCGCAGTGGGAGATTGATTCTGCCAAAGAGTGCTTTCTGTTCAGCCCGGGGTAATTCCCTCAGACCAATCAGAACCGTTGACCTAAACGTCTCCAGCTGCACTCCCCAGACTGTCAACCGCGACCCTAGCAGCAGAACCGGATGGCGGTTCGAAAATCAAAAATGAGCAAGTTACCTGGGCGAGAGAGCTGTAAAATCAAAAATAGTTCTTGGGGGGGGGGAGAGAAACTTAATCAGTTGTATTTTTTATTAGCTCTTGGCCTCAGATTATACCGCTGTTTCCCAGGGACGGTGTGGTCTTCAAACAAGATTTTAGGTTCTGTAGTGTCCAACTGCATTGACGGTGGCACAGTTCCTTGCAGAATGTGATCACTCTCCTTTTCGGTACCAGTTCCTTTCAATCGTGCATCGCTGAAGGGTGCAAAGCGTGGTACGGACTCGGTTTCAGAGTCAGCAATTCCCTCCTGGACCCACCGGTCATATGGAAGGGGCAGAGGGATCCGTTTACAATGGATCCCGTGGATCCAGTTCTTCTTTCCTTCCACCCGAACGGCTGATCTCGTGGAAAGAAGGACGAGGTATGGGCCAGTCCACCTGGGCTGTTCGTTTCTTGTTCTCTGAAAGTTTTTCACCAATACCCAGGTGCCAGGTTCGATTGCGTGACCTGGATCATCAGCTGCTGGTGGAGAGGAACTGTGAACCTGTTGGTGTAAAACACGCAATTTAGTTGTCAATTCGCACAAATAGTCAAGCAGTACAGGGTGCTCTATCTCGCTTAGTTTCTTGGGCCTTGGCACTCCCCATATGTTTGCTGGGCGCCCGAACACGATTTCGTGGGGGCTAAGTCCCAGTCTAGAGTGGACAGTCGTTATGGTAGATAGGAGTGCTAAAGGCAAGGCGTCAGGCCATTTAAGACCTGTGCTGGCTTGGATCTTGGCCAATTTTAACTTTAACGTGCCATTGTAGCACTCTACTAATCCCGCTGATTGGGGGTGGTTTGCACAGTGGAACTTCTGGTGTATGCCTAGACATTCAAACACTCTCTTCATCACTCGTCCCACGAATTCACTTCCATTATCACTCCAGACCATTCTAGGCATTCCAAATCTAGGGAAGAATTCTTTGACAAGGGCTTTGGCAGTTGACAAGGCAGTGTTGTCCTTAAGGGGATACGCTTCCACCCATCTGGGGAAGGCGCAAACAACAACAAGCACGTATTTCAGATTGTTGCATCTCTCTATGTGGATGAAATCGAGCTGCAAAACCTCGAACGGATACATTGGAGGTGCAAAATGACCGACTGGAGTTGGGGTTCCCCTACCGGGATTGTACTTCAAACACACCATACAGTTCCTGACCAAATTCTCCGCGCATTTCGGGATACCACTATTCTGCCATACTGGGGCCAACAACTTACAGATTCCTTTCGCACTAATGTGAGCCATTCCATGGGCCATTGTCACCACTGCAAGCACATATGCATCGGGTAACAGTCATCGCTGATGTTCTGACAATTCGACCCAACAACCATTCGTATCCAATCTACCCTTGCTTTTTCTCCATTCATTCACCTCTTTCTCAGTGGCCTCAGACTGTATGGATTTCACGCTTTCAATAGTGTCCTCACACATACCTACATCGGCAATCCATCTCGCAGGACCTACAACATACATTCGACTCATCGTATTCCTTGCAGTCTCTTTCGCAACTTCATCTGCAAATGCATTCCCACGACCAACAGCATCTTGAATCTTTCTGTGTGCACTGCATTTCACGATTGCAACTTGTAGTGGCAAGGTCAGTGACTCAAGAAGCTCGTTAACTAGCTGACCATGTTGTATTCTTGCACCATGTGACGTCAGGAACCCACGTTCACGCCACAATCTTCCAAAACTGTGAGCCACACCTGAGGCGTATTGGCTATCAGTATACACACTCACTCGCTTTCCTTTTGCCAACACACACGCTCTTGTAAGCGCAACTAATTCTGCTGCTTGCGCAGAATTGTGTGGTATACGTGCAGTCTCTACAATCGTGTGCAATGTGGTTACAGCGTATGCCGCAGTCATATCACCATTTGGCAACTTGAAGCATGAACCATCAACCCATAAAGTATCATTGCATTCAGGAAGGGGAGTGTCCTGCAAATCTACTCTCCCTTTTGTCTCTTCTTCTGTCCTAAAGCAGCAATCATGTTTTTCAACCTCATCTGTCTCTGCTGGAAGGGGCAATAACGTAGCGGGTTGAGTGTATCACACCTCTTTATGTGTATGTGACTCGCTAATAGTGTCAGCTCATAACTGGACAGTCGAGCACTAGTTAAGTGCTGTGTCTTCGTTCTGTTTAGCAAAATGTCTACTGCATGTGGGACCATAACGATCAGAGTATTATTCATCACTAACCCAGCATACTGTCGAATACAGACAGCTGCTGCAGCAGTGGCCCTCAAGCAACTTGGTAATGCCTTAGCTACAGGATCTAGAGTCGCTGAGATATACGCGCATGGGCACTGTTTGTCCCCAAAGTATTGTGTCAGGACTGATAATGCGCAACCTTCCTTCTCGTGGACATATAATGTAAAAGGCTTACTGTAGTCGGGGTTGCCCAACACAGGAGCCGAACACAATGCATCACGCAACTCGTGGAAACTTGTCTGACAATCTTCAGACCAAGGCATAGGATCGGGTGTGTCTTTATAGATTAGTGCCAGCAAAGGTTTAGCCAATAGTGAAAAATTCGGTATCCATTGTCTACAGTACGATGTAATGCCCAAGAAAGCACGCACTTCTCTTTGTGTCCTTGGGACACTCAATCTTGCAATTGCCTGTATTCTTTCTGGGGTCAGTCTCCTTCCCTCCTTCGATAAGATGTGACCTAAGTAGGTCACTTCTTGTTGACAAAATTGCAGTTTTGAAAGAGAGACTTTGTGCTTCATGTCACATAGATGACGCAACAACGACAATGTGGCTTGTTTGCAAATTTCCTCAGTATCTGCAGCGATCAGCAGATCGTCTACATACTGAATCAGAGTCGCACCATCAGGTAGAACAATCGTGTCAACTTGTGTTTTCAGAGCCTGGCTGAATATGGATGGACTTTCACAATAGGCCTGAGGAGCGCGTTTGAAGCGGAAGCTTCGTCCTCCGAAATTGAAGCCAAAAATATCTCTGCTCTCCTCAGCAATTGGGATGCTGAAGAAAGTGTTCTTCAGGTCAATCACCGAGAACCAAGTGGCTGAAGCTGGAACCATAGTCAATAGGGCAGTAATGTCAGGGACAACTGGAAACTGTGGTACAACAATCTTATTCACTTCTCTGAGATCAATCACAAATCTGTACACAGGGGGCTGTGAAGGATCAGTACGCTTTAAGACTGGCAAAACAGGACTGTTACAAATGTTGCCTGTTGTCTCTTCAATGACATCTTTCTCGATCAGATCGTAAATGATAGCTAACAACGCCTTTTCACATTCGCTAGAGATCTTGTATTGGGGAATACGTGGCAACCTAACATTGGCTTTCAATGTTATGACATACGGCGCTATCTCCAACAGACCCACATCATTAGAACCAGTAGCCCAAAGTATGTCCGGAAGTGATGATAATTCTGTTGGAATATTTTCCTTTGACAAATACATTGGTGAGATCACTTTCTTACCTAGGGTAAGTTGTACTCCCGAAGGAGAACAGTACAAAGTCGCATATAATCTTTTTAACAAATCCAAACCTAACAAGTTTTCGCCACAACCTGTTGTAAGAATGAGGGGCGCTTCCAATTCACATGGGCCAACAGAAAGGGGCATAGGACTAGAGATTGGGTTTCTAACCGGGGTGCCAGAAAAACCTACTGAAACATTCATTTCGCCAGACAAAGGTGCGCCAGGAAGTTTTGAGTGCATAATCGAACTTTTTGTAGCACCAGTATCCAGCAGAAAAGGTTCTGACACTCCTGATGTAATCACCTCAACATAGGGTCCATTCTGATCTACTGGAACTGAAACAACTCCCTCTCTTTGTCCATGGCTGTCCTAGCAATTATTACCCTCATTCTCGTTCTCTGCGTAATAGTCATCAGCATAGTACTGAGCTGACCTAGAAGACGCATTATTCTGTTGATCAAAGCTATTCATAGAATTCCGAGGCGGAAAAGAAGTGGTATTCTGGGGGGAATTTCCACGGCCCCTACCCCTAGGAGCCTGTTGAACACCTCTACCTCTTGCACTGGAAACACCATTTAGACGTCGCGCCAGAGCTGGACAATTATTCTTGAAATGACCCTCTTCCTTGCAGTATGCACACTGATTCGGACCATACGGTAAACGCTGATGTGAAAACTCGTTCCCTTGCGGGTTTCTTGAATACTGCTGTGGTTGCTGATAATTGGGCTGACTAGGAGTGCGAGGCGGATAGGCTTGCTGGAGAAGAACTTTAGTTTTTAAATCTTTGGTCTTTTTGTCTGCCTTATCTAGCTCGTCTTTGCGCCTATTTTCGTAGTACTGGGCTGTGGCTAAAATCTGTGCTGACGTGGAAACAGCCCATGCACTCTCTGAATCTTTCAATTTATTACATAGTTCGGGAAGCAGATTATGTACGAACTTATCTACAAGCAGTCTTTGGCCACCCTCGGTAGCCATATCCTGACCACTGTGGTCGACGAAAGTCTCTTCAAACCTTGTGAAAAAGTCAGACACATTCTCATCTTTCTTCTGCTTGCACGCAGACAACTTGTCCCAATTCACACGCAATTCAGGCATTAAAGTCTTCATATATGTAATACTTCTACCAGGAAGATCCGCTACCAAAGGCTCAGGTTTGGACCCACCAACTTGTCTAGCGTCTGCAGCAGTAATATTAGCCCATGTGTCGCCTAATTCTTGGTCGTGATCTGCATGACGAATCTTACTCCACAAGGGCTGTGGAACAACATTCCCGAACACATCTGCTAAATTCTTATACATGAGCTGGCAGTCTGTGATAACTCCTTATAATACCCTGCAGGATTTTTACGAGGATCAGGCAATGTCTGTTTGAGTGCTAAAACTTCTGATCTTTTCCAGGGGACATGTACCCATACACGCTGGAAATGTGGCAGAATTGCTGGATTCGCATTTGCGTCACCTTCCCTCCAGACTGGAGGAACTTCTCTCATGGTGTACTGTCGCGCCTTTTTCCTACCTAATATGTCATCCTCATATAGTGATCTGGAAACGTTTCCCTTACTCCTATAAGATAACAACAAATCTATTGCTCGTTCAACATCGGCGCCTACAATCATGCCTTCATAGAATTTGAATCGCATACGGAATAATTCCTGCATTTCGCGTTTGGGATCATTGTCTTGCAAATCTTCGCAGAGATATACACACATCTCTTCAAATACATATCTCTGAGTGGGTGCGTCCCACTGACTGAAAACTTCCATAACGGACTGAACATCATACTTTACAGTGTCAGTAACCCATTTGCGTGCTAACTCATTCAGCACTACTCTTTCCTCATAATCAGGTAGTTGACTACGCAACTGTCTAAGTCCTGTTTTAGGGGTCGTCTTAGGCGACCCAAAGAAGGGTGAGAACAGACCAGTGACATTACTTGCCACTCTCTGTCGAACAGAAGGAGAAGCTTGCGGAGAGGCAGATGTGCCGGAAAAAACAGGCTGGTGAAAAGAGGAAGTCGAGGCAATAGCAGAGGAAGTCGAGGCAGTGGCAGAAGTAGTATCATGAAAAACAGTCGGAGCCATAGGTAAAGTCGTAGGAACAGTAGAGGTAGTATGTAGCAAAGGCGGCGGCCCTTGAGAAGGCTGCGCCGGAGAAGTAGGAACCAGCTGAAGAGGAGCTGGTGCTTGTGCAAGAGCTGCATTTCGTGCACCGGGGCGCGGTATAACAAAGCGCTTCGGGGGTGCAGTAATACTCGATGTATATGGGGGTGGTGAATTCAATAAATGGGACATTAATGGATCTTTCTCGGATGTTCCCTTTGAACCTTGTCCTTCATGGGGCAAAATTGGGTAGCATTTGTCTACCGCTAATTTCTTGCTTCTGAGCATTTGTTCACTTTCCTGCTCTTCCTCATTATCCCTGTATGCAATGGCAGCTTGCACCATTGACATACCTCTTTTATTTTTCTTAGCTAGTTTCATTTCTTTCTGTTTGGCTTCTTTGCGCCACAAGCGAAAAGAGTCAAACATCGCCGGCCGGGCTTTCTTCTTAAACAGTTTAACCTCTAGATTATCTAGTATTTCTGCGTCGAAATTACCATATTGGAGGCATTTTAAAACACCATCCTTGCGGGTGTATCTGATCCATATTTCATTATACGTGATAGGGCCTACTCCGTGCTTCACATACAGTTCATATGTTGGAGTTCCAATCGGAGGAACCGGACACGAATCCTCTAATCGGGAGTCCTTACTACAACCAAGACAAAACAAGTTTCCAAGTCTGCTAAGACCAGGCATCTTTGCTCACTAGTCTAGCTTTCAACTTCAAGGGATTATCTATTTACGATATTCTCGTGAATACACGAGTCCCTCGGTTTTGGCGCTTGCAAGTTCCAAACAAGGTGTATCTCAAGGATACCAAAACTAAGAATCAAACTAAGGACTGGGAGACGCTCCACTTATACTTAACTGAAGTATTGATGATCGATGACGTCACTCGAAGACTCGTCTATCGTTTCGCTCTACCAAGGATCACTGGGTCCAAAACAAGGCGATAGTCAGGGCAGCAGTCCTTCGTAGCCGTCGGGACGCGGGGAACCTCGCAGCAAAGACCTTCGGAACCACGTCGACATACAGGGGTCGCTGAAGTGGCTGGCCGTCCTCTGGAATTTTCACACGAAGCTCCTCACGAACATCTGGCTTGGACCGATACCGCTTGACACCGCCCCGAGTTGGGCGCCAAACTGAGGTGCCGGGTTTTTAGGAACCCGGTGGTGCCAGGGGATCACACCCAAAGACCTCTGAGTTCTCCCTGTTCCGGACCACAGAAACACAGAGTCTTCTAGGTGAAGTCAGAGATCGAGTTTTATTGGCTGCAACCAAGTAACAGGGGTCCTAGAAATACAACAGCACGGGTCGTAGATTCTTAGGAGACTGTTCTTTTTTACAGAACCAGCCTTCTCCTTTTATACAAAAATAACAGCTGCAGGCAAGAATTCTTCAGTTTACAATACGGTCATATACATATTTCCAAAATAACACAGAAAGCACAGTCATGTCGGCCAACCCATATTTTAGATGTCCAGTTTGTGATAGATGGCCCAGCCCGGCCCAGAACTACCATCAGATATCGATGAAACCCCAATAAAACCAGGCACCTCCTCATCGTAAAACTGGCCATAAACAAGGAACATGGACAGGTGTATGTGTAGAAAACATGGTCTGTATGTAGTGAATGGTTTATGGCATGTTGTGCCTTGATGCTATCTTACTCGGCCACTGGGCGAGGAGCTGCCCAAACAGGTTTGGTTGGAGGCAGTGGAGTCAGCTCGGCCAGGTCATGGAGAAGTCAGCGAAAGGTGGACGTGTCCTTTGGATCAAGCTCGGCCTTAATCAATTGGCTTATATGAGGGCAAGCCATAAGATGGATGCCGTCCACAAAATGGAGTCCGAGGGTTTTAGAACAGAAACCATGATTTAAGGGTGTTAGCATCACTCAATCACAACGCAAATACATAGGGATAACGTCTGGATCATTACCGGTCTGTCAATACCAAATTTGTCATGGTACGACGATATTTTGTGACACGAGTGTTGGGCCTCGGTACCGTATTATAGCAGGGCCCAGAATTTCAGAACCACACGCCCTGGTGGAAACCTTCGTCGTGCATACCTGGAAGGACTCGGGAAATCAACAGGAGGACGTTGAGCACTCGTCACTCGGAGAAGAGCGTCCGGACCAGGAAGCAGCTGAGGGAGGAACAGACGGGCAACCAGACCCTACCTGGAAACACGGAGAATCCCGCCACGGCCCCGGAGGGTCGCGGCTACACAAGGTACGGGGACGGTTTGGTTTTGCCTGGGGGCGCACAATTAATGGTCCCAAGGGAGGGGGTGTAACGGGAGAGAAACACTGACACCGAAAACGGGATCCTAATCAGGCCGCCTCTAGTGCATGAGAAACACTGGTGACAAAAACTCCCTGCACCCTTTTTCCTTCCAGCGACACTTCGTAGAAGGAAAATAACCTTCCTTACGGTTTCCTTTATTTCTTTTCTTCCCCATGGTCCTGTCCACCGGCCATCTACGGAGAATAAAGCCTACCTGTTAACTGGAGTAAAGACGACGTCCTGAATCCACCCACGAAGGAAAGAACCAAGAAGGGGATAGAACAACAGCTCCCAGAAATCTTTCTTTTGAGCAAACTACTAATAAACCTGAATAGGTTAAACTACCCACTTGTCCTGGTTTGCTTCTCCACCACGCCACACGTGGTGTCAGAAGAGTGATCTAGGTTCGCCTCCAAATGGAAAACTTAACCCAGCAATTAATACGGGGCCAGGAGAAGCTGGAATGGGCAGTGGAAAAACAGATGACTTCCGCCCAAGCAGACCAGGAACTCCTAAAAGACAGTTTAGTTAATCATGCAGATCAAATGTTGAAGGTAGCAGATGATCGCCGAGAACTGACGACTCAGCTACAAATATGTGCAGTAACGGGCCCTAATGTCTCCCTACAAAAGTACACTACAGGAGAGCACCCCGTTGCGGAAGACATCGTTTTATGGTGGAAGTTGCTAAAACTAAGATATTGTGGTATCGGCTTGAGGGCATCTCAATGCCCCATCTCGCGTTAAAAAGTTACGGAAAGTTACAATAGAATTGCTTACATGCACGGTGCAGAGATTTGTGGTCGCACCCGCCAAGTGAAGCTAGAAAACTATTTGGTCATAGGACAGCGTCTGCATAAGACTTTGAATATGATGGGCGCTCACAGAAATATCTGTGCTCTTTTCCCATGGTCCTGAGGAGAACCCGTTTAATGATATGTAGGGTTTGAAACACGGGGACCTGTTTGTGTTGGGCAAACTTAGGTATTATTAAAATAAAGGTGTCAGGTTTATTTAAAGAATATTTAAATCAAAAGGATTCCATTGGTTAAACCTGAAGCTCATACTATTTTTGCCATCAAGTATTGGGATTGTTTCCTTCTCTATCTTTTCTCCAAACTTCCTTATTCTCTTTCCCTTTCTTGATTTTTTCCATTATAATTCTTTTTGAAGTGTTGTGGGAACGTGGGTTTGTAGCTTTATTGCTTTGTACAAATGTATATTGATGTAATTATATGTATTATGCAAATATTGTTGTTCGGTCCTGTTTGAATTTGAATTATTTGTATATCAAAAGAAAAAAAGATTCCAAATAGTAGATTTAAAATACAAATTAAAAAGAAATCAATTAAAAATAATCAGAGAAAATCTCTTCAATCACTATGAGTGACACATGTGTTTGGCAGAATTGAGTGTAGTAATGATATATTTAGAGCAGTTTCTTGAGGCCCTTCCCTACCCTATCCAACGGTGGCTTAAACAACACCATCACCTAAGCCCCGAAGAATCAGTGGAAATGGCCACTAAGTTTTATAGGGCTCAACCTTGGACCTTGCCTTGAACATAGAGAAGACCCCAAAGAAGACAGGAGCCCCGGGGAAGCAAGACAAGAAGCCAGTTAAGCCCTCTTTAGAAGTAGTAAAGCCTAGACAATTTCGCCTAGAACCGCCTCCTCTTCATAATCCACAATGTTTCGAGTGTGGCGAGTGGGGACATATTGCAAGGAACTGTCCCAGGAAGAAACCTCAGGAAGAACCCTTGGACATTGGATGCATACCCCTTTCCATTTTATACTCTGCTGAAATGGGACCCAGCTTCCACGTAAGTGTACAAGTACAGGGGGTACAGGTGAAAGCACTACTCGACTCAGGATGCAAACAATCTGTGGTCCTCCAGTCAATACTGACCCCTCTCCGTGGTATAACCAAAAAGAAGGTACTTATACGGTGTGTGCATGGGGACATCAAAGTGTATCCTTTGTTACAAGTCCCCATCACACTTCCGGATGGATAGACTTTAGATGTCAGGCTTGGGGCTGTTTCTGCTCTGCCCGAACAGATGATTATAGGACAGGATAACCCCTCCTTTCTACTTATGCTAAAGGATAAGCTTCAGGCTCAGGTCCACAACTTCCACACAACCTGCCCTCTTAACCCAAGCCCCCTGGCTAGTGGACAAAAGTTTTAGGCATGCGCACAGAAACGATCCAAATCTCCAACCAGCCTGGGACCAGGCCCAGCAAACACCCCAGCAAACGCCCATTACTTACCCATCGTTTCAGGTAAAAAACGAACTACTGTATAGAGTTTGGAAACAAGGGGATGCCCCTCAACTGGTAGTACCTCAAGCATTCCGGGAGCAGGTTCTTTTCTTTGCGCATTCGCATTTGTTGGCCGGACATAGGTGGGCCCAAAAGGCCATCCAGATGTTGTTGCAACACTTTTACTGGCCAAGAATCTTTTCGCATGTCACCCGATTCTGTCAGGAATGTGAGGTGTGCCAAAGAAAAATCCCCTACAAACCCCCTGTAGTTCCATTACAGCCTCTTCCGGTTGTGGGTAACCCGTTCGAAAGGATTGGTATGGATCTCGTTGGGCCTCTTCCATGCACCAAGAAAGGTCATATATATGCTTTGGTCATGGTTGATTACGCCACAAGATATCCAGAAGCCTTTCCTTTACGAAGCCCCACAACCCGGAACATCTCTGAGAAGCTGCTTGAGCTGTTTTCCCGGGTTGTGTTTCCTCGTGAGATAATCACTGATCAGGGGACTCCCTTTGTTTCTAAATTAATGGCACAAATCTGCAAATCCCTAGATATCTCACACATTAAAATGTTGGTCTAACATCCTCAGACGGATGGTCTCTGTGAGCGTTACGCCGCCTTAAAATTGACATTGAAGAAACTTCTAACAGTAGAAGGTAAGGAATTGGACATGTTGTTTTCCTTAACTTTGTATGTAGTGAGAAGCCAAGTCCAAACCAGCCTCGGATGTTCCCCGTTCCAAATCCTATATGGAAGAGAACCGCGGAGCCTTCTAGAAATCACCAAGGAGGTCTGGGAACAAGAAAAAGAGGAAGAGACAAAGTCCTTTTTTTTATTATACTCAGGGTCTTCACTCTAAACTACATGAACTAAGGGAGTTTGCCAATTCTAATCTAGAGAAAGCCCAGGTAAAACAGCAGCTGTTATACAATAAAGGAAAGAAGTGGCGACATCTCAATGTAGGGGATTGGGTGTTAGTCCTTCTATCTTCCGCCATAGCAAAAACAAGAACAGGATGGCAAGGGCCATACAAAATCGTAGGAAAGGTCGGGATAACATCCTATAGGATTCAGGTCACCCTGAGAAAAAAACAATGTTACCAACCTCCTAAAAAAATGGCTAGGTCTGCCTCCCCAGGACGTACATAAAATGGAAGGGGTATCCCAGAGCGAGACCACCCTGAGACAGTTGGTTATTAACCCAGAATTAACTAGGGACCAGGGAGAACCCTCCAGGACACTTTAACTCCCTTTGAGCTTCTCTTTTCTGACATACCGGGAAGAACTACGTTTGCTGAACATGCTTTGAGACCCAGCCAGGGAAGAAAGTGAAGCAAAAACCCTATCGTATACCAGCAGCCAGACGGCAAGCGATAGACCAGGAGGTGAAAAGTATGCTAGACCTTGGCGTTATAAAACCATCCAAAAGTGACTGGTCATCACCTATTGTACTAGTGCTAAAACCGGATGGTTCAGTCTGCTTTTGCATAGACTTCTAGGCCGTCAATTCCATTTCTAAGTGCGACTCTTATCCCATTCCCAGATTCGATGAGCTGATAGAAAAACTAGGCGAGACTCAATTCATCACTACTCTTGACCTGACCGAGTGCTATTGGCAGGTGCCCCTCAAACCAGAAGATCAAGAGAAAACAGCCTTTTCTACACCTACGGGCTTGTATGAATTCACTGTCTTACCTATTGGGTTGCATGGTGCACCTGCCACGTTCCAGCGACTCATGAACAAGGTACTGCGACAACATCAAGACTATTCGTCGGCATACCTTGAAGACATAGTTATTTTTTAGCCCTGATTGGGAAACCCATCTCCAACACTGTAGTCAGGTCCTAACCTCCCTTCAAGCCGCAGGCTTACACATCAATGCAAAAAAATAAAGTGTAGGATTTAAAAAAGTAAAATACTTGGGGTACCTCTTGATGTTGTCTCAAACCTCCCCTTAAGGCACCGAACATCCAATCCTTTTCATCAGCCGTAAGCTTTTTCCACGTGAGCAACGGTATCCCATAAGTGAGAAGGAGTGCCTGTCTATTAAGTAGGCAGTGGACAAACTCAGATACTATCGGGAGGGTGCCCACTTCCTCCTTTATACCGATCACAACCCATTACTTTAGATGAGCCGCAACAAGGGGAACAATCCAAGGATTCTATGCTGGTTCCTTTCCCTCCAACTTTTCTCTTTTGAGGTAATCCATCGAAAAGGTGCGGACAATGGGAAGGCTGACTTCCTTACCCGTCTTCCCCTGTTCCCCGATCGTTAATAGACTGGGGTAGGGGTGTGTGAGGACGTGCATTCCATGAACACCCCGAGGGAACACTTTCCCCCATCTCCCCTTCTATATTTTCAGACCTTTCCAGAGGACTACTGTACCTTTAAGCCCATGGTCTTTCCGAGTCATGTGACTGAATCACATGACCGACGCGGGTACAAGACGGAAGACGCCGGAGGAGAAGCGCGTTTGTTTGGACTGGCCAATACAGCGAGGCAGGAGGATGCCCTGGTGGAAACCATTGTCGTGCATCCCTGGAAGAACTGAGGGAGGAACAGATGGGAAGTCAGACCCTAACTGGCAACACGGAGAATCCCGCCACTGCCCCGGAGGATCGTGGCTACACAAGGTACGGGTACGGTTTGGTTTTGCCTGGGGGCGCGCAATTGATGGTCCCAAGGGAGGGGGTGTAACAGGAGAGAAACACTGACTCCGTAAACGGGATACTAATCAGGCCGCCTCTTGTGCATGAGAAACACTGGTGACGGTAGTGGTGACAAAAACTCCCTGAAACCCTTTTGCTTCCCGCGACACCCCGTAGAAGGAAAATCACCTTCCTTACGGTTTCCTTTATTTCTTTTCTTCCCTATTGTCCTCCCACCGCCATCTACGGAGAATATAGCCTTCCTGTTAACTGGAGTAAAGACGACATCCTGAATCCACCCACGAAGGAGAGAACCAAGAAGGGAATAGGACTACAGCTCCCAGAAATGTTTGTTTTGAGCAAACTACTAATAAACCCGAATAGGTTAAACTACCCACTTGTCTTGGTCTGCTTCCCCGCCGCGCCACATGGTGTGATCAGTTTTCCATTTTGACCCCGGTCGGGGCCTCTGCCGTGGATCAATGCAGTAATGAGTGGTGGGTGCAGCAGCTTGCTCTCTGGCTGCACAGTGTAAATTTTGCAGGGGCTATTTCATACCAGTTGCTACGGCCAGGATGCAGTGTCCGGATCAGGCACTAGGTGACACTGTAAACCTTCAGGAGGTTTCAACAGGCTTCCTTTATGCTGCGACCCCCGCGGCTGTTCAGGTGCGCATTGAGCACCGTTCCACCTTTTGGGCTGATGCGGCGCCTTGGGCCTTGTTTAGGGTTGGTGCGGTCTTGCTTGCCTGGGCTGCTGGTAGGGCGCTGCAAATCTTTACTGGCCAAAAAGAAACCAGCATCACTGCTCGCCGGGCTTTTTTATGAGGTAAGCGGTGGCACTACTACCGTGCTGATTTGGTGCCTCGATCGTTGAGAGCCCCCAGTGCTGCGGGTTGTTGCATATCCGGGGGTGATAATTTCTTTCAGGTGCAGCCTCCCTCTTTGCAACAGATGGCAACAGACCGGGCAGGTAGGATCGCGCTGCAGGTGTCTCCTCACAATGTCCGTCTTGGCTGGGTCGAGTCGCTTAGTTATGTCTGTGACGCTGGCACTTCAAAATTCAGCAAAACCAAAGGGGATAATGGACAGAGTGTTGAACATAGCATGCACTCACCCTCAGTCAACTGATCTGGGTTTAATCCATCATCATTCTTTAATTCCCTCCCCACCCCAGTTTAGACATGGCCATATGCAAATCAATCTGACCCTGTGCCTTGTGGGAACAATCCAGCCCGAACTGCCAAGCCATGTCTTCCCTGGACCGGAAACAAGCATCCTGGGACCGGTTTCTGGCTATTCAGCCCTCATCATCCAGTCTAACTTGAATCCAGTGGCAAAGTGAGCAAGGGACCCACGTCTGGGCATACCCTGCTAACTTAGGGCGAACAAAGCAAAACCAAAGGGGATGATGAACGGAGTGTTGAACATTGCAAGCACTCACCCCCAGTCAACTGATCTGGGTTTAATCTATCATTATTGTTTAGCTCACCACGCCACTCCAGTTCAGACATGGCCATATGCAAATCAGTCTCACCCTGTGCCTCACGGGAACAGTCCAGTCCGAACTGCCAAGCCATGTCTTCCCTGGGCCGTAGACAAGCATTCAAAATACAGGCCACGGGGTTTTCTCGCGCTGCGGGCCGCGCTTCTCTTGATGGGCTGTTATCTGCACGGTGGGTTATCGTTCACGCCAGATGCCCCCTCCCCGTACTAACCCCAGCTTTTCTCCTGATTACCCGGGAGCAGGGCAGTGTAGATGTGACGCGATTGGTGCCTGTCTCCTCCTTTTGCAGCAGTTTTCCAAGGATGGTGGAAATGCCGGTACGGGTGAAATTTTGATACGGCGTCAGGCTCTGTTCACACAGCGGGACCTTTCTTGCCCTGACCGCAGCACTTCTTCACTGGGGCTGATGGTGGCAGGTGGGGCAGCTTACAGACGCCTGCGTAGGTAGGGGGGCTAATCATTCATGAGCACTGCCATGCCTTGAGGAGCTCTGTGACACCTTCTCTTGTTGGCACTGACTCCTCCTCATGACACTGCCCGCCGATTCACGCAGTCTTTGGGGCCCACCAGTAGGAGGGGGGGAGCACTGACACAGACACAGGGATGGTGTGATAAAGGCCGCTTTATTGGAATCAGGTGCACCCTGCCTAATCCCAACCTTGGCCTGCGCCGCACAAAACTATGTCTCACTAAATAAGCTGAATGCCTAACAACCCCCCCACCACCCCTAAATGGATCCCCACATTGCAAAACTCATACAACATCATAGAACATCCCGTCCGCAACATACCCCCGTGCCCACAACTGCAAAAGACCTCAGTGTCCCCCGCCGCCTGTCAAAAGCCAACCCAGACCTCTTCCAATACCCCCAACTACCTCCTTTTAACTAGAAAAGCGCCACTTGAAAGCCGCATTAGCGTCTTTCGACCCCCCCCCCAGGACTCCAATCTCCTCGGATACCTGCTCACCCCCAAAGCTGCATCTAGTGCCTCCTTCAACTGCACAATATAGAGTTCCATCCCATACCTTGAAAGGTGAACTCCATCCTCCCTAAAGAAATACACCGCCCCGTACCTAAGCTCGGGATGCTCCATCCTGCCTATCCCCTCCCTGGCACAAAAGTCCTTCATCTCCCTGTGCTCAGCACCCCTCCAACACCGTCTGGGAATAAAATCAGACCAAATCACATGACACCCTGACCAATGCCGCTTAATCTCCAACAGATCTCGTTTCATCTGCTTGACCAGTGCCAAACCTTTACATTGCACTAGGTCATTTTCTCCCAGGTGGATAACTAAAACATCCGGGCATACCCCCCGACCACATAATTCAGTAAGGGCATCAACTCGTGCCAACCCATCCCCCCTTTTCCTCGCCAATGACACCGAAACAATCTGTCATCCAACTCCAAGTTCAGCTTCCGGTGAGTGTCCCATTCAGCCCTCTCAGCCCGCTTGACAAATGAGTGTCCCACAATGTAAATGTTCAGCAGCGCCGCCTCCGGCACCGCCACCGCACCTGAAAAGACACACATATGAGAGGGCGAAACATAAAGGCTCAGATCGTCCCCTCTACCCCCGCATCCTGACATATCGCCTGTAGCAATCCGACTTCCCCCTCCCAGAACCCACAAAACCTGATTCGCAGTCACCCTGCCGCCTTCCTTCCGACCAAAGACCTCGACACCCGTCGCATTCCGCCCCGCCGCCAGCCGCCGACGCCACATCGCCGGACACACCCCTTCCGACCTCCAGGTCCCAACACCACCCACGTCCCCACCCCCCTTTGATCCGTCTTTGAGCGTCGCAAGTGCACCGCCACTTCCCGGGCCCGCATCTCCATGTCCTCCCACAGGAGACCCTGCCCCCCTTTCACCCCCACCAGCTCTGACACCCGAAACGCTCCAAAGAACAGCCAAGACATGAGTGTAGAAAACAACGCTGTCTCCTCCCCGTCTCGGCACACCGACGGCAACGCAGCAATCAAGGCCACCAGTAAAACCCCCGTGATCGGGCGATGCCGTGCCACACCCGCTCCCTTCTCCCTTGCCCAGCCCTCCAGTAGACGAGTCCCCAACTCACCCGCCGACGGGGGATACCCCCACCACAACTTCCCCATGAACGCCACCGCTGCCAGCTTACCCATAATCGTAACCCGCGACAAACCTCTGTCCATCAAGCTCAACATGAATCTCACCACTTGCTCCTCCCACCTCCAGGGATCCCCCCACCTTACCGCACCAGAGCGCCGAAACTCCTCCCGCGCCTGTGCATACGTCTTCCACGTGGACGCGGCCACCGACGTCCTCACCAGCTGAACGACCCGGCATCTCCCACCGACCAGAGCTCCCCCGGGACCGGCGTCTTGACCATCTCCGCCGCCGTGGCTAGCCCATGGAACCTCTGCCACTGTGAACGAGACAAAGCATCCGCAATGTCATTGTCCATTCCCGGGACATGGCACGCGTGAAACATAATGTCATTCTCTAAACAGCGGAGCACAAAAACTCTCATCAGCTTCAACACCTGGGGGTCCCGCGCCGGCTGCCTGTTTACCACATGCATCACCGACATGTTGTCCACCTGGAACAACACCCGCTTGTGCGCCAACTCCGCCGCCCACACCTAGACCGCCACCAACAAAGGGAACAACTCCAGAAAGGCAATGCTCCGTCCCCCCACCTGCCAATGAGGTGGCCATTGCTCCGCGCACCATCTCCCGTCCCAGTACAGGCCAAAACCGCCGACCCCCGTCGCATCGGAGTACATCGACACGTCCCACTCCCAGTCCTCCGCCGGCGCCATTGGCACACCATTGAAACGTTCCAGGAAAATCCGCCACATCCACAAGTCCTCCTTCACCCCCGCCGAGAGACGCACATGGTGATGGGGAAGAGTCGAGCCCGACAGCGCCAAACCCAACCGCCGGCAGAATGTACGACACGCTCGCACCACGCGACATGCAAAATTAAGGAGCCCCAAAAGCACCTGAACCTTCCGATCGAACACCTTCTGCTTTCCCAGCATGTCGCCAACCAATTACATCATAGCCGACCTCTTGTCCTCCGGCAGGCGTGCTTCCATGGCCGCAGAGTCGAGCTCTATACCGAGAAAGGACAACACCGTACGGGTACCGTGCGTCTTCTCCAGCGCCGATGGGACCCCAAATTCCTCCATCATCCACGCCAAACTGTCCAGCAGCCGCTGGCAGTCCGTTGCACTGGGTCGCCCAACCAGAAAGAAGTCATTCAGATAGTGTGTCACCATCTCAGAGCCTGTGCGCCTGGAAAAAGCCCACTGCAAAAAGGAACTGAAGTGCTCAAAAAGCGCGCAGGAGATGGAACACACCATCGGCAGCGCCTTGTCCACAGAAATGCCACCGTCAAACTGGATCCCCAGTAACTAGTGGTCCTCAGGGTGTACCGGGAGCAAACGGAACGCCGACTTAATGTCTCACTTCACCATCATGGCGTCCCTGTCCCCCCCTGACACAAGCCTTCGTGCCACATCCACCGACGAGTATGACACCGACGCCAAATCTGACGCGATGAAGTCGTTCACTGACCCACCAGCCAGCCATGACAGATGTTGAATTAGCCAGAATTGCCCCGGCTCCTTCTTGGGCACCACCCCTATCAGGGATATAATCAACCCCGGCAGGGGCGGTTCTGAAAATTGGCCCACCATCCGGCCCTCCTTGACCTCCTTAAACAGCTTCTCTCTCACAATACCTCTGTGGGCCTGTACTGATTTTAGATTGTCCGCCCAGCGCGCAATCCGTGGACCCTCATAGCCCAGCCGAAAACCATCCCGAAACCCCTGTCGCAACACGGCCGAATCGTCCGCCTGCGGATACGCCGCCAGCCATGGCTCCATCCGCACCAATCTAACCGGTGTACGAGCCTTTTCCCAAAGCCCCAGCCCCCCCGCTCTGTGGCCCTCCGCCCTGCACTCCACCTTGTGCAGGCTGCTGTCCTGGCGGCCCCACGACCCCCGAGCAGCGTACCACTGGGTGTCAGCGCCCGCACTTGGAGCACTCGTGCCGGAAACGGCACATCTGGCGGCCACACGCCCCCCTATTGAAGTCCCAGCAGGCCCCAGTTGTACCGTGGCCGGTGGGCTCCCCACCCCCCTCGGGTGGGCGGGCAGCAAAGGGGGCAGGCGCGAGCGGCAAACTGCTGGCCGTGTACACGGTGCGATCGAACTTGGCACCCCCCATCGTCTGTTGGTAAAGATCAGAATCCAGCTCCCCCCACTTTACCTCAGGGTCGGCCGCCATTTGCGCCCGGAATTTTTCATCATAGTGGGACCAGGCGTACCCCCCGTACATCAGATGCGCCCTCCGCACCCCGTCCATGTACTTGAATAGCGCGATGGACCGATCCGGGAATTTTTCACAGTATACGCTGGCGTATATCAGGAAAGCCGCTGACCAGTTGTCAATCGTTAGCGGGACCTTGGGGCGCCGAGCTAACTCTTGTTCCTCCTCCTTGGACCCCTCCTTCAAGGTCAATTCCCTATGCAACAACTGTAAAATGTCGATGTACTCTCCCTTCCAGATCTTCTCCCTCGTCGCCTGCGACAAGTGCGCCCCCAGCGGCTTGGTTACCCCCATGTATGGCAGCTTCCGCACCGGCACTACGCAACTCTCCTTACTCCCCGCCACGGTCGCCCCTGCCGCTGCGCCCCCCGACGCCGCCCCCCCGGCAGCGCCCGACCCGACCGCGCTCGTCAAAGCCCTGCCATCCGTTCCTTCCCCGGTGTCCTTAACATACCGGCCTTTCACCAGCCGTCCATCATCCCCCCGAGAATCTGTCCCCACCGAAACCTCCACACAGCACCTCTTGCCATCACCACTCCCCACTCAGTCTCCAACCTTACCTGGCGTCAAGGTCGGCGTCCGAGCTGGATCCTGCCGCCTAACCAGTGGTGCTGAGGGGAGCGCCACCCTGGGCGCGTCTTGCTGTGGCCGGACCTGTAACACACTGCCAGCAACGTTACTAGATCCCCCTTCCATATCTCCCCCTCCTCCTCAGAATCTCCATCACCAACATACCGCTCTCCCACCCCCCAGTCACCAACCCCACTCCCCCAGCCGGGTCCCCCCCACCGCCTCTGCACTCTCCTGCCCGTCCCCTCGGCACCCCGCCCTGTCCGCTCCTTCCTCCCCCTTTCCCTCCCCCTCCCCGGTGACGGAGACCTGCTCGGGTTCACCACGATCGCCCCCTCCCCGGATGATGATCCCCAATCTAGCTCAGTCTCCGCGCCTCCTTGCCCCCTCCCTTCTCCGCCCCCTCCCCATCCCCTTCCTACTCCATGTCTGACTCCTATATTAATAAGGGGGACCCCGCCCCCCCGCCTCCTGACCCGCCCCCGCCCCCCTCCATCCCCCCCACCCTCCATCTCCGAAACCGCCCCGCACCCCTCCCATGGCCCTCCCCATCCCCCGCTGCCCCGCCCTCATCTACCACTCCATGTGCCCCCCGACCACCCCCGTGGACCCCACCCCCCTGCCAGGTACCACGCTGCTGTCTCCTCCCTCCCGCCCTGCCCCCCGACCCTGCCCACAAAGTGCAATAATGGGCGTCCCTGCTGCCCTCCAGACTCCTTCCACCCCCTCTGGGCCTTCCCATGCCTCGCGGCCTTTCCCCGCCGGCTTCCCCCTCCCGCCTTCCTCCCACCTCCCGGGCCTTCCGCGGCCGGGACCGCGGAGGCCCACACGCTATAACTGCTGCTGCGGCGCCGTTGGCAGCGCGCCGCCGTGGCCTTACCTGGAGGTCGGGCCGCACCAGGTCCATGCGGCCCGCCTCCTCCAGCAGCCTCAGAGCCTCCTTGACGCGGGGGTCCCCAAGCACCGCCATTACTCCGCACCGCACAGCCCACTACAAGACTCTGGTAACCTGCGCAACACCGCTGTCATCCGCGATGCCCCGGGTGACCCACCAGCACCGGTCCCGCCACACAAAACACAAAAAACCGTCCGCAACTGCCTGCTCCGGCTGCTGTGTCACTGCACCATAAAATGGTGGACAGTGACACACGTAACACCTCTATATCGCCCCCCAGCCCAAAAGCAGCCTAAATGGAGCCCAACAGCCAACCCCCAGCCCAAACAGCCCAAAAACCCCTTCCCGTCCGTCCTGCATCCCCCTCCCCTCCTACCGGCCCTAAACATCCCGTGGGGGAAAGACTCCCACTGGTCGGCTGCCCCCCCAAATCCCCAATCTGCAGGCAGGTGACAGTAGGGGCATCGAACTGTTGTAGGCGAACAGTCTCTTCTCCCTCTGTCGCGACGAGTACATGGTGTTCTCTCTCTCCACGTGCTGTTGTAAGTGTGGCAGGTGCAGGGGTTTGCTCACGCTGCATTTATTCTTACCCCCTAGGAACTGCGTGGCAGCTTGTATCAAACACACGGGTTCAGACCCGCTCGTCGCCAATTTAGTGTCTTGGGCCCTAGGCCTACATGCTGAGCGGAATAACCACACAGATAATGAAATAAGGTACTGAAACTGGCCCGAGCATGTGAACTCAGGCCCTTTTATTAACAGGGTCACGTCACTTGTGACGCTTGTGATGGATGGGTGTGGGGTGCTTGTGTGTCCAGCCCTCGAGAGAGTGGCTGGAAATACAAGTGCCTGCTGGACACTAGAATGTGTCCAGCAGGACACTACAAGAGGCTATGACGTTTGGTCATTATTGGACGTATTCACGACATGGACACTCCTATTATCAGATGTTACATTCACGCTTATATGCGCGTGCCTTGATTTTCTATGTTCTATGTTTTCACGTGCTTGCATGCACGTGTCTGTTGGTTGTGTTGTTCTTTGAATGCTATGTCTCAACGAACTGTGAACGGGCCGTTGGGTCAGAGCAAACGAAGAAATCAGTTACTCTGAGCTTACTGGTGCGTCAAGACCTGTAACCGGTGGTGCTTCATTATTGTGGATTAAACTTTATTTTTTTAACTATTCCAGCATATTTTCAACTTGACAATTTGGGGACGAGGGACAGGATACCTAGAAGCACCGCCTACACATTTTTTGGAGGGGATTTTATCTGTGATTTTTATTTAGTACTTCTGCATTCACAGATTTATATAAACTCCATTTACATTACAAGAGATATGATTCTTTTTTGGAATTATTGAAACAAGAAAGTCTGAATCTTCAGAGGATTTTGGGGGGGAAGCTTACCGGTGCGTCAAGACCTGTAACCGGTGGTGCTTTATTATTGTGGATTAAACTTTATTTTTATAACTATTCCTGCGTCTTTTCAACTTGACATCAGAGCTCTAGCCCTAAGGAAAATAGTGGGAGGCAGGATTGGCTTTAGAGCTGTGCGACCATGCCACCGCATTGTGCACCCTGCTCTTAAGGCCAACACCAACCACTGTGTTACGTTTTAAATACTGAGTTTGTGATTCTCCGGGCCAAGCACTCTTAAAATATACTGCCTACCAGTCTGGATACCATGTGACTCCTACACCTTGTTGTCCCACTTGTGGTGTGTAACATTTCCTATACACTGATCTATACAGGTATGATCCATTGTCTCCTATAATATGTATAAGAGGTAAGGTGCTCTGACAACCTACTTTGGAAAAAGTAGCTATAAAAGAAATGCGATACATGTGAGAGACGAGCTATGGAGAGGTGAGGCGCACCATTGGAGGGTGGAAGTGAGGGAATCAGTGGGAAGGAAGTTGTGAGGACACGCCGACAAAGGTTGTGGCACGGGGCACCCCCAGCGCTATTGCGGGCCCTGGTGGGGGATCTAATTATCATATGTAAATCACAATGACATTAGAAGAAGTGACTTTATGCCAGCCCAGTAATAATCCCCGCTTAAAAGGCCAAAGGCCTATAATACAAAAACATGTGTAGGTAATCCCAAAACGTTAAAATACATTTTTAGGTTTTATTTAAATAAATCGCATCCGTTTCCCCCCACATTTCTAAGTGTAACTAAGCTGTAAAATGGCTGTAAGTTACAACAGTTCTTAAATGACGTGTGGAACTAGGCAATTACTGCCTTTAGTGAGTAAACTAAATATACTGGGTGCATTTTTTAAATATTGAATTTACTGTCAACGCAGGTTTATTTCCCACTACTCTGTTTTTAGGTCGAGCTGGAGTTGCATCCGATAGGATGCTCCAGTTCGACAACTTTAGTCAGCCGTCTCGGGGGAATTAGGGACAGGAGGGTGTTACGCGCCTCTGTTGCCGATTTGGCTGGATTTGGGTGCGTGAACGCGCACGCTTCCGCGTTGGTGAAAAGGCACGCAGGCAGGCAGACACACGCGCGCACATACACGCAGGCAAACACACACGCGCAGGCAGGCACTCACACACACACACACCCACACGCGCAGGCACACAGACACACACATACAGGCAACCTCACCCGCCCCCTCACCCCCTACCAGGCTCGCACCACTGTGGCCAGCATGTCCAGGTCTTCCAGCCGGTACTGCGGCGGCTCCTCTGGAAGCGGCGGAGGCGGCTCCTACAGAGAGGTAGGTGGGCACCAGGCTGCCTCCTCTCCTTGCTGTTTGCCAGTGCTGCTCGCCGGGCCGCCCGGCGCTCTAGCCGCCCCAGCCTCCATCGGCGGGGATCCCCCTCACAGCCGCTGTCCTGGCCACGGAGTACCCCGTCGGCAGGGCCGGACTGGTCAATCCAGGCACCGCGGAGTCGCGCAAATTTCAAATAAATTATTTTATTTATGAAGACGTGCGCAGCGCGCATATGTCACCCTCTCCGCAGCGCCGCCGTTTTTTTAGGGTAGGGTCTGCAGTCATGCTCATGCACATTGGGAAGTGCGCGTGACTGAGGCGAAGTCGAGGCAGGAATTCAGAGGCCAGAGAGGGAGTCAACAGCCAGCCAGGAAAGAGATCCGCACCCGTAATTTAATCTCTCTTGTCTGACACCCGCAACGCAGGTGAGTGCTATTTGTTTGTTTCCAGTGGTGTCCAGATCTGATTTATATGTGGTGGCCGGCACAGCACTACTGTGCTAAAATGACATTTTTAGCAGGAGTGCAGCCAAGGAAATATTCGGCATGCGGCTATTTGTAAATACTGTGACGCACAATTTTTTTCATTTCATGATACAGCTTGAACTCAGTGTAAAACTTTTACACTGAGTTCAAGTTGTATCATGAAATGAAAAAAAAATGTGCGTCACAGTATTTAAAACGGCATTCAGCAGCCTGCCTATCTTCTAGGTCGCGTAGGAAATTCGCTGCGTTCATTTGTAAATCTCGCACGCACCTCAAACGTTATGGTGTTCTCATGCACACGATCATATTGTTATTTCGATTCCAGTCTTCTCTCCAACCAAAAGCGTCTTCTAGTGTCCAGTGGAACAGAACTGCTCGATGAGGAACCAAAAACGAAGTCAACCAAATTAAGTTTGTATTTTTGTGGCATAAAGATGGCCAATTCACAAGAAACATGAGTAGAAAATGCTGTTGTTTGTTGTGCATTATGGCAGGGGTTGTTAGAAACTGCGCCGAAGGTGTGAAGTGAGGCAGCATTTGTGAAAGGGAGGGTTAATTACCGGTTTCGAAAAAGAACAACATGTACCTGTTACTGTAATGGAAACTGCACTTTATGAAAATAAACTCAAAGTGTGCACTTCCCAGGCAAAGCAAAGAGCGTTTAACCAAACAAAAATATTTTTTTTTAAGGACCAAGGTAAAATGATAATATGAAACTGCATTATTAGCTACTTTGATTATTTTAATGTACATTCTTGAAGATGTTATACCTAGTATAGTAGTAGTGGGCATGTGTAGCAATTTATGCTCATATTTTGGAGACATTGCAAGGCATCGACAACCATAAACCTCATTGCACCCAATACACCACCGATGACCACACATGGGCTCTCATCAGACTTCCAATAGAACTATGCAGCCAATCAGGAAGCCAGACAATGTTATTTCAACCGCACCTACAACAGCCAACAGTTTAAAAAGCACATGCCAAACAGAAACCCCTCACCACCATGAAGACAACATAACACAAAAGCCATGGAGAGGCCAAAGCATCGCCAATTCAACAGCACTGTCAAAGCACACGGATAATATTAGCTTAAAATGACACATGCACAACAGCACACCATAAGACACCAACCGACCTGGCTTGACACTTATGCCAGTAGGTCTGACTTTTAACTGAAAGTGCTTCTTCAGTCATTGATGAGTTTAGGCATTCAATAAGTCATCGAGCATTGCTACCCATATTTGAACTCATACATCTATTCATCCACCCGCTGGCTTATTCAAGGCCGTGACTTGTTCCCATGAGCGAGCCTGCACTCAGTATCAGGCATCCTGTCTAAACTAGCACAGTCAAACCTGGCTGACTAGCTGGAGAGTGGCACCAGCAAGTGAGAGACTCTGTTAATGACCACCAGAGACAGTGAGTGCCCCAGCTTAAGTTCACAGTCGACTTGATGCCATGCCAAACGACATCCTGCTCTCTAGGATTAAAAAACGCAAAACCAAGCATTTACTTGTACATACATGTTTATAAAGTTCAGTAAGTGCTTTTTTAAACTAAAAATTAAGGCCAGACCATCAAACTGAGAGCTATTTTACAGTACTAGCGTGCTGTATGCTGAATTAATGTTCTGCTATGGAAGATTGTGAGGCGGGAGGAAGTGGCTAGAGGGAGGAGATAGAACAGGAACAAAAAAATCAAGAGAAATCGAGACTAAGAAAGGTGAGCAGAGCTCCCCTTGCAGCACAGGCAGGTCACAAGTTTAAATCTCAGGAGAACTCTGTTTTCCATCTTCCGAGGTCCACCTTTGTGCTATTTACAGCACTTAGAGGCTGCAGACCTATGGCTGGTAGGAAATGCTATAAAAAAAAAAACGTATTCTAATCTTCACAGCGGTAGGGAGGTGCAGCAACATGATGTCATACACAATTTGCCCTTAACAGCAGATTTATTTTGAGTCATGCTTATTTATTTATTTATTTGAAAAATGTTATATAGCGCTGGCTAGACCCGGAGGTATCAAAGCGCTTTATATAAGGTAGGACATTGTTTCAGAACATTGTTACATAGTTCGTTGTTTGGAGCTCCTGAGGTTAGATGGACGTACATGCAGTCAGATGCAGAGAGATGGCTCTAAACCAACCAGTATCAGCTGTAATGACTTAAAGCACGGGGTCAATCTGTAACTCGCCTTGCCCACCTACTCCTAAAAGTCAGAACAGGGCCACCTCAAGATACTGAGATTCTCATGGGTTTATGCTACTTGGGTGAGAATGGGCCAGATGAGTGACAGAGTAAAGGAGAAATGGCATTTTAAAATAATTTTCTCCCCTCCTACTTTCTAGTTTGTGAACGTTTTAGGGCACCGCCACCATCATTTGGTCTTTTTAAGGGGTTCCAGTGCCTTTTGTCTGATTTAATGCTCCTCTCCTATTGTGCATTTTTAGGAGTTTCCCCTTGTATTTAGCTGTATAGCTTTATTTTAGCCCTGCCCATGCTTCCCTTTATTGTGATGTTGACTCCTTTTTAGGTCGAGCTGGAGTTGCATCCGATAGGATGCTCCAGTTCGACAACTTTAGTCAGCCGTCTCGGGGGAATTAGGGACAGGAGGGTGTTACGCGCCTCTGTTGCCGATTTGGCTGGATTTGGGTGCATGAACGCGCACGCTTTCGCGTTGGTGAACAGGCATGCACGCAGGCACACACACGCGCGCACATGCACGCAGGCACACACACACACACACACGCGCAGGCAGGCACGCACACACACACACACACACACACGCAGGCACACAGACACACACATACAGGCAAACTCACCCCCCCCCCCTTACCAGGCTCGCACCACTGTGGCCAGCGAGTCCAGGTCTTCCAGCCGGTACTGCGGCGGCTCCTCTGGAAGCAGCGGAGGCGGCTCCTGCAGAGAGGTAGGTGGGCACCAGGCTGCCTCCTCTCCTTGCTGTTTGCCAGTGCTGCTCACCGGGCCGCCCGGCGCTCTAGCCTCCCCAGCCTCCATCGGTGGGGATCCCCTCACAGCTGCTGTCCTGGCCACGGAGTCCCCCGTCGGACGCCGCCCCGCAGGCCGGGACACAGCACTAGGAGCCCGGGGCTTCCGCGCCACATTACCTCGGCTCACAGGGAAGGCATGTGGATCTCGCCGGGGGACAGAAGTTCCAAACAAAGACAGCGCACCTACAGCCGGCAGCGGCGCACAGCTACACACAGAGCGGCGCGGAACACACAGCCCCGCCCACTCAACAACTAGTAGCCAATACCAAATGCCCTAGGTCTCAGTACAGGCTCTATTGGCTGCGGCACGTTCCCACTCCTCCCAGCCCGGATACCACACTTGCGTTTTCTTTTTTTATTTTCATTCGCGTCCGCCAATGCTTGTTTAAATTTCGACGTGAGTTCTCACAGGCTCCTCTCTATCCCCTTCCTTTAATGGCCCTCCGCACTATCTTTCTTCTACCCTCCACCACGTTTCCGGACAGAGACGAGTGTAGAATAAAGTACATCTAGTGGAGAGGTAAAAAAAGCTGCCGACTACCTGCCCTCTCGAGTCAGCGACAGACTATCGGGGTGCCCCCTGTGGTGGGCAGTTCGACCCGACTAAAGCGCCTCGTAGAGAAAAAAGAAAAACGCTAAATAAACTTGAAACGGATTTCTGAATGGAGAAGTGTCGGGGGTCGCTCTCCAACTGAACATGTCACGGCTCGCTGGAGGAGAAGAAAGGGCAACTTATTCCCAACGGATGTGGGCATGATGCCGACGTGTGTGCCAACGGGTCTGCCAAGCTGCCCGGAGGGTAGCCCCCGCTGGGGCTGCGGGAGCCCGCGGCCGAGCGCGCCACCTGGACCCGGCAGATTGACTTCACCATGTCCTGCATGGGCTTCGCCGTGGGCCTGGGCAACGTGTGGCGCTTCCCGTACCTGTGCTACAAGAACGGTGGAGGTAGGTGGCCGCCTCCGGGCGCCTTGAAGCCTTTCTGTCATCCTTGTGCCATTTGCAGCGCTTTCTGTCATCCTTGTGCTCTTTTCAGCGCTTTATGTCATACTTGTGCCCTTTGCAGCGCTTTCTGTCATACGTGTGCCCTTTGCAGCGCTTTATGCCATACTTGTGCCCTTTTTAGCGCTGTCTGTCATACTTGTGCCCGTTGCAGCGCTTTCTGTCATAATTGTGCCCTTTGCCGCGCTTTCTTCTCTGCCGTAGGCGCGTAGTGTCACAGCGCTGCCACTAACAACCTGTGTGCGTGTTATCAACGCGACAAAATGCAACGTGACCCTCTGGAGTCACAGTGATCTCAGCAGCAGGTAGCGAACCCACAGGGCTATCCAACTCTCTTCGGTGTGTCTTTCAGTGGTCTTATTAAGTGTTCCCCTGTACCACACATACATACTACGCGTCCTGCCTTCTGATTGGATGCTTGGTTGACCTACGTGCACAGAGTCCTGCCGACAAAGAGGGGCTCTGCCCCCTCGCCCTCCCCAGCAGCCGAGGACAGAGGGGTAGTGTTTCACGGAGTCGCCTCTCTCTCTAGTCACGGCTCCTCGGAGCTGTCTCACGCCCTCTGCTCTTGTTCACCAGCCTGCTTTAAATCATTCACACCCCGCTGCCACCTGTGCAGGGGGCATCCTGTACCCCTCCTCCTCCATTACTCCAGGCGATGGCGTCACGTCCAAGCCCTGCACTCAGTATTCTAAGGTCGAGGGAGGGTCTCACGCCCTGCTTACACTCACGTCTTGGGTTGTGGAAGCCCCCCCCCCCAGCCCCTTCAAACGTGCACCCCCCCTTCTTTTGCATTGTGCCACTGGAGGCAAAAGTTAATCATTGTGTAGTACTGGCGCACTTGCATAGCGCTTCGTACTCTGGGAGTGCATTGAAGCACTATCCTTGTTACCGATTCCTGGGCGCCCTTTTGAAAGGCATGTGCCTAGAACAGAGCTGGGGGTGGTAAGCGCTAGATGGGAAAGGGGGTCTTCTGTTCATGCGATTCGAAGTCCTGTGTCTCACTATTTTAGTAGAGACATAACAAGCCAATGTATTAATGCTTTGACCACCTTAATGCATACATTTAGCATCAATGTGTATGTTTCTTGTATTGCAGTGGCCCCACTCTATCTATCACCCTCACTCTATCTATCTATCGCCCTCACTCTATCTATCGCCCTCACTCTATCTATCGCCCTCACTCTATCTATCTATCGCCCTCATTCTATCTATCGCCCTCACTCTATCCATCTATCGCCCTCACTCTATCCATCTATCGCCCTCACTCTATCCATCTATCGCCCTCACTCTATCTATCTATCGCCCACACTCTATCCATCTATCGCCCACACTCTATCCATCTATCGCCCTCACTCTATCCATCTATCGCCCTCACTCTATCCATCTATCGCCCTCACTCTATCCATCTATCGCCCTCACTCTATCCATCTATCGCCCTCACTCTATCCATCTATCGCCCTCACTCTATCCATCTATCACCCTCCCTCTATCGCCCTCCCTCTATCGCCCTCCCTCTATCGCCCTCCATCTATCGCCCCTCCCTCCATCTATCGCCCTCCCTCCATCTATCGCCCTCCCTCCATCTATCGCCCTCACTCTATCCATCTATCGCCCTCCCTCACTCTGTCTATCGCCCTCCCTCACTCTGTCTATTACCCTCCCTCTATCGCCATCCCTCTATCGCCCTCCATCTATCGCCCTCCCTCCATCTATCGCCCTCCCTCCATCTATCTCCCTCACTCTATCCATCTATCGCCCTCACTCTATCCATCTATCGCCCTCCCTCACTCTGTCTATCGCCCTCCCTCTATCTATCGCCCTCCCTCTATCTATCTATCGCTCTGCCTCTATCTATCTATCGCTCTCCCTCTATCTATCTATCGCCCTCCCTCTATCGCTCTCCCTCTATCGCCCTCCCTCTATCTATCTATCACCCTCCCTCTATCTATCTATCGCCCTCCCTCTATCTATCGCCCTCCCTCCCTCTATCTATCACCCTCCCTCTATCTATCTATCGCCCTCCCTCTATCTATCTATCGCCCTCCCTCCCTCTATCTATCTATCTATCGCACTCACTCTATCGCATCACCACAGCATCACTCAGCACTACCACAGCATCACCACAGCATCACTCAGGGGCACCACAACATTACTCAGGGGAACCACAACATCACTATGCGCTACCACAGCATCAATCTGTGCAACCATTCAACAACAACAACTGGTTCAAATATGTTCTCTCAATGTTTCAAGCTTTATTACAAATGTCACAAAAATATGTTAATATTTCACTACTGTTCTTGGATTTTCGTCGCAATAAAATACACTGAACATAATCTTCACAAAAGTTATTTACAAAAGTTTAAGCTATTGCCAATATAAATTACAATAACTTTTATTTAAGTATCAATTATTAAAAAAAATAAAAGCCATTGTTATTTGTAATATCAAAACATCTAAGTCACGTAAAGACAACACATATTGCATTACAAATGTTCTAGGTGTCACATTTGAGAAAGTTAGAACTATTGAAATTGTAAATGACAAAGCTATTAATTTAGCTATTTTCAAAACCAACACATAAATACAAACATTGTCATTTACAAGACCAATAGCTCAAACTTTCCTAATGCGAGACCTATTGCATTGCAAATGCTTGTTATCCAGCTTGAGTTCAAAGTACAAAAGTACTTCACATTTGCAGTTAGCAAGGCACAGGTTAATAGTGTGAAGTTCTCTGTTCCTCAGAGAAGAGATTAAAAAATCACCAGCTCTGGCCCATGCTCGCATATAAAAAAGTGATGCTACCGTGGGTGAGGTTTGCGAACAACCCGAGGCCAGGTTCAACACATACACCCCTAGATGCATCATTGTAACATTTTGCGATTTCTTAACTGCGAAAATGAAGGAATCGCAATTAAGAAATCGCAAAATGCTATGCATCAAAAAATCGCAAATTATTTTGCGATTCGGTAATTTTCCTTAATTGCGATTCACAATTTGCGAATCGCAATTAAGGAAAACCCTTCCCATTGATTCCCATGGGCCAAAAGGCCCATAGGAATCAATGGGAAGGCATTCACAATTTGCGAATTTCAATTTGCGATTCGCAAAATGTGAATGCAATTTCAATGGTGCAGGGGGGTTCAAAGAACCCCTCCCTGCACCCCTGAAATTGAACTGTAAGTGCAATGTACACACACACATGACCCAAGGACATGTGTGTGTGTAAATTAAAACTTTCAAATATGCAACTAGTGCATGTTTGAAAGTGTTCTGTAAATTAGCATGAAGTTCAACTTCATGCTAATTTACCCCTTCCAAATTGCGAATTCGCAATTCTAAAGTAACCATGCATTGCATTTAAGAAATCGCAAAATTGCGATTTCTTAAATGTAATCGCAATTTTAGAAATCGCAATTAAATTGCGATTTCTAAAATTGCGAAAAAAACAAAATGCTTGATGCATCCCAAAAACGGGATTTGCATTCGCAAACGGACGAATTTTGCGATTCGCACCGTTTGCGAATGCAAAAACCCTTGATGCATCTAGGCAACAGTGTTTGCAAATGCCAGCAGCCTCAGGGGTGGGACACAAAGAGGCACCTCACAGCTTTGGCTAACGGGAACAGAGGGGATGATTCACAGAACTAATTTAAGACAAAATCCTAAACTTACTACTTTTGGTATTCACAGAAGTTAGGATTTTGTCTTAAAACAGACTTAAGACAGCCTTAAGACAGAATCCTAACTTAAGTCTGCCTTAAGGCTGTCTTAAGTCTGTTTTAAGACAAAATCCTAACTTCTGTGAATACCAAAAGTAGTAAGTTTAGGATTTTGTCTTAAGTTAGTTCTGTGAATCGGGCCCGAATTCCCCTTTCTAAAAAATAATCAGAGGACCCCATACTCCCACTTCCACCCCCGACTTGTCCTTTTCCTACTTTAGGGCCTGTAATCAACCCTGAGGGTTGGCAGGCTATGGGTTGTAGTCCCACCAGTAACTCCAGCCGCCATGTTAAGGGGTCTGGATCTGTGTGGCAGGAAGGGTCCGAACAACCCCAAACTTTCAAACATTTCGGGAATAGCGACGTTGGAACTGCCTATCGTATGGTGCAAGAACGTGGCCCATCCATGATGAACAGTTTGTGTTTTTTGGGGTGAAAATATAAATTGTCTCCGTTGACATTTAGCAGATTTCTGTGAGTATCTCTGTTCATGCTTCAAGCATAAACACACTTCACATAAACATCACATCAGAAAATCAGTAAACCGCAATAAATTAGAGGGGCATGCCAGAAACAGTGGGGAAGCTGAACACCTGGAAAAGCCTTCAGAGAAAGAAATGCTACAACCTGGTAGCATGGCCCATTTTAACAATTATAAAGACATTAAGTATGTGTGCCTGTACTGTATTATCCTAATGTCTTTCCGAGAAGCTCCTAGTCTCCTTCATGGTACTTTACTCATAACTGATCCCCAAAGAGTGCACGTGCTGGAGAATGCCACAAACAATATGTGTGCTCCTCTGCATGTGTAAATGATTCTGCATTTCCTTGTCTAGTGTGGGTCTCTTTCTGCATGTGTAGGTCTACGAGCCTCGCTCTGCTGCATTGGTGTACCACACGTCTTTCTCTATGCGTAATAACTGTTTTTCATTGATTATAGTCCACTGTACATGTACATGTGCTAAATGCAGTGCTATAAATTCGTCTAGTCTCAGTATTACCAAGAGATTGAAACTAATCCTCTAGCGAACCCCTATTGAATGTGGAATAGCATTGGAAATCCGTATTTGCATACTAATTTATGCATATAATTCCTAATGTCAGGGCCTCTGTAGGGAAAAAAATCCTCTAGGTTTGCCCTGAAGAATTTACCTCCAGCATTACACGGGCTCATATTGCCAGCAGTAATGCCTCATATGAAATTACCACATGCCTCATTAATATTTTTAGCGGAAACTCCTGTTTCTGCCCCAATCAAGGTAAGAAGCTTCTCATAATGAAGCCCAACGTGAAAAAGCTTGTGTAAAAACACTGTTTGGGCCACGTTTCCACTTTGCATACTACTCAGAATGAAGACTTGTTAGCCCCAGCCTCAAGACGAATATGCACACGAGTGTTTTTTGCGCCCGAAAACAACCATCAGCTGTAAATAAGAGACAGGGAGAGATGAAAGAAGACATGTATAGATTATGAGCGAGAAACAACGGGTGTAGAGCGAGACGCCCAAACATGGACCCAAAGGCAAATCTCAAGTCAAGTCAAAATTTTATTGTTTTCAATTAATAAAAATTATTACAAATACATTACAAAATCGTTTGTTAAAAATGAGCATGAATTTTGTCATGTTAAATTGAATAGTCCATAAAATTATCAAGTTCTAAATTATTTAATTTCAGTTCAAAGGCAAATCTCAAAATAGATCAAGAAGGTTCATAGGGACTCTTTTAGAGTCATGCATCAGACGTTTAAGGTAATACCGAAGTGCAAACGCTTACCTCTCGTTCAGTCACTTTAAGGTTTTAACGGGGAACAAATGAGTACAAATATTGCAGCAAGTATTATTCAGCATTCTCTGCCTCGTTTTTTTCTCAAATTCCTAAATCTGTCATCCGGTGGCAATTGAGTGTGATAATGTTCTGAAGGGATTTTATTAAAATGGGGACGAGAGACAGACAGAACTAATAATGTTTACCAAAGATAGAAACAAAAAAAAGACGAACAAAGTGCAATATCATGGTGTACATGGAGAGCGTGAACCACAAACACAGCAAGACAATACACACACCCGGAACCCCTAGGCCTCCATTCACCCTTCTAGATCTTCCCCAAATCTCTGGCACTGTAAACAGTGCCTGTCTGTCATGCCTGCCTGCGTGCCGACTCCCCTGTGATGCCTGACCCTGCTGAGAGGGATAATCTGCCTTCCTGCGGCTGCCCCTCCCGCAGCGGTCTGGTGAGGGATTACACCCCCTCCAGGTGCACAGAGGTAAACCTCGCCTGCAGCGAGAGGAGGTAAGAGCCCCCCTGGGGGCCGCCCCTGCTCCGGAGGCAGCGCGGTGTCACCACCAGGTCCCGTGCAGGCCTCAGCGCTGGGACCGGGCCTCGGCTCACCCCTGACTCAGGCAAGGAGACCTCTGACCTCAGCGAGCACGAGCTGTCAATCATCTCCGCTGCAATCCATGTCTGCCTCTCCCTGAGGCCCAACTGCTGCATCCTAATGAAGAGGCAGAGATTTCCGTTCTCCGAGAGACAGAGGTTTAACTTCATCCTACGGCTGCCATTAACCCTCTCAGTGCAGCAACGAGCGTCAGTGCTCTCCGTGCATTTACCATTAACCCTTTCGCTGCCAGCCCCCCTCCAACCCACGCCCCTTTTTTTTACGATTTGGAGTAATTCATAACTTTTTGCCCACATAAGGTATCTACGCCAAATATGCATTATTTTCTTCCAATATCCCGAGGATTCTAAAGGTGCCAGGGGTTTGTGGATTCCCCTGGAGGGGACTGAGAAATTAGGCAAAATACAGCTACATTTTGGGTATTTTGGGAAAAATCAAAGAGTGCTGCAGAAGAAAGCGTCTGTTTTTTCCCCTGCAAATGGTATCAACGAAGGGGTTGTAGTGCTAAAATCACCATCTTCCCAGCTTTCATGATCTGGCAGACTTTTTTCAGAAACCAACATTTTCTACACAGTTTTGGGATTTTACTGGGCCTTAGCCTATTTTTTTGTGCTTTTAACCTCCTTCCAGGTAGTGGTAGAAATGGGTGTAAAACCAATAATGGATCCTGGAAAGCTATACATTTCTATAAAGTAGATACAATTCTAAATTCAGCAAAGGGGTCATTTGTGTCATTTGTATAGATCCTTCAAGTTTTTCCTATAGAAACTAACCGTTGAAATAAACAAATATCGAAGTTGAGTTAAAAAAACAGCAATTTGTGCCTACATTGTCACCTGTAACTTCTAACTATGGCAGATTTTTGAAAGCAATATACCTATACGTCTGTGAGACCCTTCTGAATGTGGGGATATATAAGGCTTGTAGGTTCACAAAGAACCCAAGGTACACAGAGCTAATAACTGAGCTGCGCTTTGCAATGGTTTTTCATTGTGTACCTCGTATGCAGCAATTCATCTGGTAAAATATAAAGAGTAAAAAATAGGCACCATGGAAACCTATGTAATCGCGAAATGGAAACAAGATATGGAGTTTAGACGCAGAGGTTATTTGTGAATTTTTGGGTAGTCATACTTGCATTGGATTTAGAGGGCATTTTTCAAAATGACTTCTTTTTTACCCACTGCCTTACATTTAGAACGCAGACATCCATAGAAAGACAACTGATAATAACACTTGTTCTACTATTCTGTGTTCCTCTTGGTCTCCCGATAAAAATGGTGCTCCACTTTTGTAGGTTAGCCTAGTGCCCACAAAAGGAAACGGGCCAAAACGCAACAAGGACGCAACACATTTTCCACTGAAAAGGAACCCATTTTTGCAATGTGCCTTGCTATGGATTTTGAGCACTAGTTCAGCTGGCAGGAAGACTGTCCCTTTTGTGTTGGTGGTGGGGGCATTAGCATACCCATTGTGGGAAGCCCCCACCCCTCTATTATAAAAAAAAATCCCTGGTGTCTAGTGTGCCTTCTGCCCACAACTCATTTCACTTTCACTTTCAGTGTGATGACGTAGGCACGCCAATTATCACTACACTGGAAAAAGGAATGTCTCAGACAGGTGGGAAAGCTCTTCTCCAGCTCCTGAGGCTGAAAGAAAAACAAGCATTTGCAATGCAATAGGTCTCGCATTTATGCGAGTTTGGACTTTTTGCATTGTAAATGACAATGCCTTTATTTATGTTTTGGTTTTTAAAACATAAATAAAAGGCATTGTCATTTACAATGCTAATAGCTTAAACTCTCGCAAATGCGAGACCTATTGCATTCCAAATGCTTGGTTGTAATAGCGCCCTATGCCACGCTTTCAGGTCTAAAGAAAGGTGCGCGGTATGAGGCGCTTTTACAAAAGAAAAAACATTTGTTTAAGTTGACAAACAAATAGTTTTTTTGTATAGGTGCCCCTTGCTGCGCTTTGACTTTAATGGTGGTCACTCCCTTTTCTTTAGACGAGGCTCGTGTAAAGAAAGTTGCGTGGCCGATATCATTTTATCTGGTAAAAAATCAAGAGTGAAAAATAGGCACCATGGAAACCTATGTATTTCCAAAATGGGAACAAGATACGGAGTTTAGAAGCAGTGGTTATTTGTGAATTTGTGGGTAGTCATACTAGCATGTGATTTAGAGGGCATTTTTCAAAATGACTTCTTTTTTACCTACTGTCGTACATTTAGAACACAGAAATGCATAGAAAGACAACTGATAATAACACTTGTTTTACTATTCTGTGTTCCCCTAGGTCTCCTGATAAAAATGGTGCCTCACTTGTGTCGGTTGGCCTAGTGCCCATAAAAGGAACTGGGTCAAAACGCAACATTGACACATCACATTTTCACTGAAAACTGACCCTTTTTTGCAATGTGCCTCGCTATGGATTTTGAGCCCAAGCTCAGCTGACAGCTAGAGAAACCTAGCAAACCTGCACATTTTTAAAATCTAGACACCCAGGGAAATCCAGGATGGGGTGACGTTTGAGGCTCTCATCGGGTTATGTTATCCAGAATCCATTGTAAACCTCAAAATTTGTCTAAAAAAATAATTTTTCTCACATTTCTGTGATGGAATGTTCTGAAATCTACAGGTAGCCTTCAACTTCTACCCACGCAGCATTTCCCCAAGTCTTCCGATAAAAATGGTTCCTCACTTGTGTGGGTAGGCCTAGTTCCTCCAACAGGAAATGGCTCAAAACGCAACATGAACCCATCACATTTTTTCACAGAAAACGTACCTTTTTTGGGGAAAGTCCCTAGCTGTGAATTTTGGGGCCTCGCACAGCTGCCACCTACGGAAACCTAGCAAACCTGTACATTTTTTAAAACTAGATATGCCGCTTGTCTGGCACTGGCAATGTGCGTGAACTGTTGCTTGGCCGGCAATGTGAGTGGATGAATCAAAATAACAAAGAGGGGAGCAAAGAGGTACCGCTCGACATGAGCAGTGGAGGTGGATCCGTCCTCCTTTGGTCTATAGATACAAAACAAAAAGATCCACCCTCAGATAGATGTAAAAGCCATGTCCTCCCAGATTAGACATGTTTCCTACAATGGTGGGAAAACACAGTTTGTTTAAATACCCCTCACACACCAAAAGTCCCTTGGTGTCATACTTCATCATAGGGGTGTTCCCGGGGCGTGGCTTGGACGCCGATCGGGATGGCGGCGTGAGCTCGCAGCTCCGCGCGGAATCCCGCTAATTCTCCTGATTCCTGCACCCTGGGCGACCCGTGGTCGACACTCCTGCCCTACGAAGTGTAGGGGACCCACTGGGCATCGGTTGGAGGTTGCTGGGGGACAGCTGGCCCCGAGGAGACCTCGATGAACGACGGCCGAGGTGTCGCCGAGAGTGAGAAGAAAATGGCGGCGGTGCAGACCGGCGGCTCCGGACATCGACATTGAGCAGCCCTGGTGCCGTCTGGAGGGGGGGTCCAACGGCTGTGAGACCGACGCTGTGAGGACTGTGGCGATCGTCCTGAAGATCGGGGGACAGGGAACCCAGCACCGCTCGGACTTCGGGGACGATTGCTGGCCGCTATCCCTCCTCCTTCCCTTCCTCCCCCAGACTCCTGAGGGGGCAGGTCGGATGGTGCTGGCCCACTTGGCCCTTGGAGTTGCGGGCATTGGTGGTAGCACCTGATCCTGCACATTATTGGGAAGTTTGCGCCGTCCCACGAGTGCCAGGACCAGACGAGTTTCTTGGCCTGTGACGCAGTACCCTAAGATGGCGGCTAAGGGAGGACCGGTGGCCGTGGAGCTCGGACAGGAGGAACTGGCTGCGCTGTCCCAGGGGGGCGAGACTCCCCCGCCGGTGTTGGACCAGGAGCAGCGACTGAATCGGCGCTTGGATGCCATACTGGACGCAATCACCTCGACCGAGGAGGCGTTGCAGCAGGACAATGCGCAAGTAGCTACAGGGCTGGGGCTATTGCGAGCGGACCATGCGAAGCTGGCGGATAAGGTCAAGGACCATGATCAGCTACTATTGGACCTGAAACCGTCGGTGGTGACCGCGGAGCATAAGATCACGGACATCCTGGCCCGGCTGGATTCGCTGGAACGACGTGCGGAGGACGCCGAAGGCCGCAATAGAAGGAACAACGTGCGGGTCGTAGGCCTGCCGGAACGAATTGAGGGGGAGGATGCGGTGGCCTACATGGAGGACTGGTTTCGGACTGTGGTGGCACCGGAGGGGCTTACTCCTTTCTTTACCCTGGAACGAGCCCACAGGGTGCCGGCTCGCCCGCCAGGGCTTGGCCGCCCCCCCGACCGATGGTGGTGCGGCTCCTCCATTATAAGGACCGGGACCTCCTCATCCAGAGGGCTCGGACATCAGGCCCGTTCGAGGTGGAGAACAGCAGGGTTACAATCTTCCCGGACTACACCCAGGCGGTCCAAAAGAATAGGGCATCGTTTCTGGCTGTGAAGAAGGAGCTGCGAGAGGAGGGCATTCAATACTCCTTGCTCTTCCCGGCCAAGCTGCGGGTCATTCTGGATGAGACCACGCACTTCTTTCAGACTCCGGACAAAGCATGGCAATGGCTGGAGTCATACAGAGCGGGGACGGATAGGTCTCACAAAAGTAGGCGAGACCGGCCTAAACAGCCTCTGGTCAGACAATCGCAACGAATCCGGTCCCGCAATAGGCGCCAGCGGGAGAAACGGGAAGCCCAAATGGCTGCGGACAAGAGAGAGGCGCTCGCAGCGACGGCGGCCATTACGAGGTCGCAGCAGGAAAGTGAACTGGCAGAGACGGACTCTGGCGGTGAAGGCAGCAGGACGGGAGAGGACCTTTCGGAGGCGGAGAGTTCGAAGGGGCCGGTGGTGACCCCTCAGACTTCTGATGGGATATTCCACGGTTGAGGCTGCGTTGGGACTTGGATACAATCTGTTGGTAGGGTGGTATCCTGTTGGGGATGGGTGGGTTGCCGGGTAGGGTGCCGCGTTGGCAGGATGGGATGGGGAGCGCGGGGCGTGGGCTCCGCTAGCTGGGGTCGGCGATAACTCACCCCCCCAGGGCCCTTAAGGCCTTCTGTGGTGGCGACCACAGGTTAGGAGGATGTGTGGTTGGTTTGAGGTTTGGATCGGGGCTGACACTGGGTTTGTAGGCTCTGTCCTGGGGAGTGGGTTTGGGGTGTTTTTCTTTCCAGAGTTTGTTTCGGGGGGGGCAACTGCTATGATGGGGATGTGAACTGGCAATGTTTGACCTGGACTGTTCTCTGCTGGTATGGGGACGTTACCTAGCTTAAAATGCCTAACGTGGAATGTCCGGGGGCTACGAACCATGGTCAAGCGCCACAAGGTACACGCATATTTGGTGCGAAGGGGGGTCCAGGTTGCCATGCTACAGGAGACCCATCCGACAAAAAAGGAATGTGCTGCGGTGCAAAAAAGATGGAGGGGTCAGGTGTTCGGCACCACTTATTCAGCGTATGCCAGGGGGGTATTGATATGGGTGAGAGCGGGGATACCGTTTCAGGTGCTGAACCAAGTGGTGGATCCTGAGGGCAGGTTTGTGGCGGTGGAGGGACGGTTGTATGGGCGGGATGTGGCTCTCTGCTGTGTGTATGCGCCGAATGCTGATCAGGCCCGATTCTTCGATGGCCTTTCCGGGTCCTTGGCCTCTTTCCTAGCGGGCCCGGTGATACTGGGGGGGGATTTTAACTCGATTACGGATGTGGTCTTGGACAGGTCTCACCCTCCCCTTGTTGATTCCCCGGTACGCAAGTTAGCCACGCACAGGAAGGATTGGCAGGACAGGTGGGGGTTGCTGGATGTATGGCGGGAACAGCACAGGGACACCAGGGATTATTCCTTTTATTCAGCCCTCCACGCACTACACGTGAGAATTGATTCGGTGCTCTGTGGCGGGTCCCTGGCTCCACTGATCTCACACACGGAATACTTGGCCAGAACCATATCGGATCATAATCCCCTATTGATACATGTCCAGTGGCAAAGGGAGCGCTCAGCGATTCCAACATGGCGGCTCCGGCCAGACATGTTAGAGGACTCAGTGTTTAGTGAAGCTGTCCAGCAGGGCATCGATCATTATTTCGGAGAGAACGCGGGTACTGCCACGTGTAGGTCCACTGAGTGGGACGCGATGAAAGTGGTGGTGAGAGGGGTATGCCTGGGTCGGTTTTCGAATGCTCGTACGGCAGTGCTGAATGCACTGGCGAATGGGGAAGAGAAACTGAGAGATTTGGAGCGGCGCAGGCCGGCCAAACCGGACTTGCAGGCCCGGTTGCTGGAAGCGAAGGAGGTGGTCGCTACCGAAACGGAGCAGTTGAGGAGCTACGACTATAGGCAATACGTCATCAGGGCACATGCTGAACGGGATAAGGTGGGCACGCTCCTGGCCAGACTTGCTAATCCTGAAATTAGGGGCTGCCCGGTCCTTAGCATCAACAATGCACTGGGGGAGACGGTATATTCTCAGGCAGCGGTGCTGGAGTGCTTTCGTGTGTACTATGAGGAATTGTTCCAGAGTCAGTTGGGAGTGGAGGCACAGGAAATTGCGGAGTACCTAGAGGCGAGGCAGCTTCCGGTCCTTGACGAGGAGGACGCGAAAGAGCTGGGCGGGCCGATCACGCTGGCTGAAATAAGGGCGGCCATTAAAAATATGGCGCGGAATAAAACACCCGGTGTGGACGGGTTACCAATAGAGTTCTACCAGCAGTTTGTGGATAGCTTGGCGCCCAGACTGCTGGTGGTGTACATGGAGGCTTATGAGTCAGGGGGTTTGCCCGGATCCATGAGGGAAGCTTTGATTGTGCCGCTGCTAAAACCCGGCAGGGAAGCGACGGATGTGAGGTCCTATCGCCCGTTGTCCATGTTAACGGTGGACTACAAGATCCTGAGCCGGATCCTGGCCACCAGGCTGGCTCCACACATGACTGGCCTGGTGCACAGGGATCAGGCGGGGTTTATCCCCACGAGGAGTACGGCGATGAATATCCGTCGACTGGTTGGGATAATGGACGCTGTCTTGGACGAGGGTGGGACCCAGGCGGTCCTATCAGTGGACATTGAGAAGGCTTTTGATAGTTTGGAGTGGGTTTTTCTGGATGGAGTGCTGGAGAGGTTTGGTATAGGTGAAGGGTTCCGCCGGTGGACGAAGGTCCTGTATTCCTCGGCGACGGCGCGAGTACGTTTGGGTGGCTTGGTATCTGCGGCTTATCCGGTCGGTAGAGGCACGAGGCAGTGGTGCTCCCTTTCCCCCCTCCTGTTCGCTCTGGTGATGGAACCCTTGGCGGTCCATGCTAGGTCAGGAGACAGATATGTGGGGATCAACAGCGGCGGGCGGCTACATCACATCTCGCTGTATGCGGATGATCTGCTGCTGTATTTAGACGACACGGAGCGGGCCCTGGAAGGGGCGATGGATCTGTTGTCGGAGTTTGGCCAGTTGTCGGGCCTTAAGGTCAATTGGACGAAGACCTGTGTGTTCCCGCTGAGAGCGGAGTCACCCTGCCCTGCTCGTGACTTGGGGGTGGTCTGGGAGCCATCTTGCTTCACCTATTTGGGAGTCCGTATCTACCACGTGACCGCGGACTTATTAGAAGGCAATGTTGGACGGTGCATACGGGCGCTGAGAGGCAGTATGTCCTTTTGGTCGACCCTTCCGCTGACGGTACTGGGTAGGATTGCCCTCTTGAAAATGGTGGCGCTCCCCCGGCTCCTGTACTACTTCCGGACACTGCCCATTTGGATTCCTCAGAGGATCTTTAGGGACCTGAGGACGATGGTTATCGGTTTCCTGTGGGGACATGGCCGTCGTAGAGTGGCTTTGAGCACGTTGCTACGCCCCAAGATTGAGGGGGGGATGGCTGTCCCTGATTTTGAACTATATTACTTGGCAGCGCAACTCCAGGTTCTCACGCAGCATGTGGCTCGGGTGTTTAGGGGACCGGAGTGTGATCGAGAGTTGGGGATACAGCGCCATGTGCTGTCCTATATCGTTATGCAGCAGAGGCTGGAGCTGCGGGGCCTCACTATGGAGGAACGGACGCTCAGGTTATGCTGGCAGAGGAGTCTCAGGAGGGCGAGGGCGACACGACCATATGCGCCGGAAATTTCGATTGGCATGCTGACGGCCCTACCGCACGGGGGCGATTGGTCCCCTTTGTTGGAATGGGAGGAGGCAGGACTTCAAGTGGTGGGAGACCTGTATATCGATGGGACTTTGGTGCCCTTCGGAGTACTTCAGGAACAGTTCGGGCTACCTGACGGGGGTTTTCTCTTGCATGCGGCGGTGGTAACGGCTATACAGAAGCATTGGAAGGGAGGGCTCATTGAACCGACCACGACTATGGCATGCCAGTATGTGGTAATGGCAGCGGGCACCTTTAAAGCGGTGACCTGCCTCCATAACAGGATGCTGCACGAGGGACTGGAACCGCTCCAGGGGCTCAAAGCGAAATGGGAGGAGAGTGTGGGTAGGCCCATACCGGACACTGCATGGAGCCATATTTTACGGCGTACGTGGAAAGGCACGAGGAATGCACGTTTCCAGCAAGTGCATTTCTTTGTGCTACATAGGGCCTATCTGACTCCGGAAAAAATACTGCGGTATTTCCAGGTGCAGGATGCACGGTGCCCGAGGTGCATGTCACCGGAGGCGGACATGGATCACTTGTTTTGGGGTTGCCCGAATTTGGAGGCCTATTGGGCAGAGGTGGGGGACCTTCTAAACAAAGTGACTGACAGGGAGGTGGACTTCGACATGGCAGCGTGTCTGTTGCTCTGGTTCCCGCACACCAAACACACTAAGGTGACGAGCAAATTTATAGACCTGGGTCTGATATTGGCACAACGAGAGATTACATGGCATTGGAAGTCCAGGGGCGGGCCGTCAGTTAGGAGGTGGAAGAATGACTTGCTGCGGTGGTCTGAATGTGAGAGTGTGCTCCGAATGAAGCAGGCTGTCAAGCTTGGTAATAAGAAAGCCTTGGATGCAGCGCGTGCGTGGGAATTGGTGGTGCAAGCCTTGCGCGATTCATTAGTAGAAGATGAAGACTGAGTGGATGGGACCTGTGGACACCGCGAGGCATACTAGCTCAGAGTTCTCATTGACACTGTAGCGGGACCCATACTACAATTAGGAACATGACACACACCATTAGCGGTTGCCGGGGAGGGGGTACTGGGGGGTTGTTTAGTGGGCGTTCGGGGTGGGTTGGGAGCCAGGGGGTAGATTGACCGCGGCGGCGATACTGGGCTGAGAAGGGTCTGTGGGGCGTAGGTGGTGCATGGGAGGTAGCAGAGGGGTGCGGGTCAGGTCTGGTGGGCCCCACAGAGCTCGGGGGGGGGGGGTTCGGCAGCGGCTTGTAGCACTGACCTGCATTCAAATGGATGGCTGATGTTGTTATTGTTGTGGGTGGGGGGGTAAAATGCAGATACGTAAAATGTTCTTATCGACCATTGTCCCTTAGGGACACTCACCGTGATGCCTTCCTGTTATTTAGGGCACTGCGCCGCCCGGCCTCCGGGATGCGGGCTGCATGGCTGTGTATGGTACACGTTCTTACGATTGATGCGGGGGGGCTACATGAGTGGACTGGTTGAGCAATTGTATTCTGTGGTTTCTAATTCTGCAATAAAAACAAATTAAAAAAAAAAAATAGGGGTGTTCCCGCCCCTCTACGGGATGGGGGGTGCTACGAACTACGGCTAAGTGGGAGCACTGTTGTTGTGAGACAACTATGTGTCGTGTAGGAGTGTGAGTGGAAGGGTCAGGAGTGAATGGAAAGATGAAGTTAAAAAATACCTGGCTGATTGGTCAAAAAAACTTTAGTATACCTTTGAGCTGGTATTATTAAAATATGGGGAAGGAGGTATGTTGCCTCAATGAGCCGTGGTAACTGATCATAATATCGAATTCAAAATATCGATAGGACAAAATATCGAGTCAAAAATATCGAGTATCGGGAAATATTGAAATAAAGAATATCGATGACCAAAATATCGTTGAGATTAACAGTAAAAAAATATCGTTAAAAAAAATATTGAATCAAAAATATCAAGTAGTCTTAATATCTCATTTTTAGTGTTGGTAAAAATATCGATAATATAAATATCGATTGTTAATAATGTAATAAAAACCTTTAAAAAAAGTAATGTGTTTATAAAATGTAGAAATCGTTATATTTAGTTAATATTAGTAAGGTTAGAAATGTGTAATTTAATCTAAAAATATATCTTTTATGGACGGGATATTGGGTTATTAGGGGATAAGGGAGGGGGGTAATTTAAAAAATAGTATGTAAATAATAATAAAAAATAATAAATAATTAGGTATAAAAAAATAAAAAAAATGATATTTACCAATAATAAAATCAAATATTTTAAAAAAAATAATATAAAAATATAATAGAAAGTTAACTTTTAGGAGCGGGATGTTGGGTAAATAGGGGATAAGGGTGGGGAGTCATTTAAAAATTATAAAGAAAAATGTAACAAAATGGGATGAAATATAAAAAAAATAAAAAAAATAGAGAAAAAAAACATTTTATTTAAAATAAAAAATAAAAAAATGACAATATTTAGGATTGGGATGTTGGTTAATTTGGGGATAAGGGTGTGGAGTAATTAAAAAATAATTAGGATAAACATTTTTTTAAAATGTTTTAATAATTTTTTTAAAATAAAAAAAAATTAAAAATAAATAAAAAATTCAATTTAAAATAGTAAATAATGAAATTAACACAGAAATTAAAAAAATTCGAAAGAATATTAATATTTTCTTTAACAAAATTAAAATTTTTAAAAAATTTACAATTATTTTTAAAATTATAGAAATTAAAATTTAAAATTTAAAAATATGAAATTTTAAAATTTAAAAATACTAAAATTTGAATAAAACAAAATAAAATTTCAAAACTTAAATTAAAAAAAAATTATTGGAAGAATATATACAAATTTTGGAGGGAAATTAGGGCAATTAAAATATAAAAATGTACACTTTTTACATTAATACATAATTAAGATGGGTCAGTGTCCAGCACCTTCTCTGATATTTGTTTGACTGGAGTTGGAATAGTAAATTATAATGGGTGAGTGTCCAGCACCTTCCCTGATATTTGTTTGACTGGAGTTGGAATATTAAATTATAATTGGTCAGTGTCCAGCACCTTCCCTGATATTTTATAGAGTGGAGTTGAAATAGTAAATTTTAATGGGTCAGTGTCCAGCACCTTCCTTGATATTTGTCTGACTGGAGTTGGAATAGTAAATTATAATGGGTCAGTGTCCAGCACCTTCCCTGATATTTTATAGAGTGGAGTTGGAATAGTAAATTATAATGGGTCAGTGTCCAGCACCTTCTCTGATATTTAATAGACTGGAGTTGGAATATTAAATTACAATGGGTTAGTGTCCAGCACTGTCAATGATATTTATTGGAATTTTTTTGAGTACTATATTGCATTGGGTAAGTTTACATAATAGTATCATTTTTTAATTTAATTTTCATCAAGTGGTAATAGTGTGTTATATATATGTTAAATATGTTTGTAATAAACCATGTTCTAAAAAAATACAACTAACTTATTTGTTTATATCATATATGTAATGGTACATACAGTTTGAAATTTAAATTTTTTAACATAATTAATACATTTATTTATTAATACTTTATTTATTTATAAAAATAAGTAGTCAAGGGTGTTTTGAAGATTTTTATTGACAAATTGTATTTATAATATGCACAGTACAGTATACAATATTTCTTTCATTTTACACAAATATCTAGTTAAATATTATATAATACATTACATTTATTTATATTCATAAACGTGGTTACATTTACAAAAATCATATTATAAAAAATATTATCATAATAAATGATAAAGAGTTCTTCCTTATATTTGGTCAAAAAATAGTAACATTTCAAACATATTTAAAATAATACATTTATAAGCATATTATTAATTTATTTAATAATGTTAATATATTATATATTAATATTATTAAATAAACATGTTATTTATAGACATAAATGTAAACTAATAAGCAATTATATATTTATGTTTATATATTTTTGTTTATAATTTTACATGCAAATACAATTTTAAATAAATTGGTACATATTAAATACAATGTTCCTAATCAAAATAGGTTACACAAATAATAATAATTACATGTATATATTTGAGGAAAAAACATTATTCCTAATGGTATATTAAATATTACATTATTTAGTAAGTTGGATATAATGTTTCATTAGTCATTTTCAACAATTTACATACATGTTTTAAATTATTAATAATAATAATTAACATAGCATATTAATTATTAAAATCAATTTACAATGTTTGTAAATAATAACATATTTAATAAAATTACATATATGCAAGGTACAACTATTTATACACATTTATATTTTTATTGTATTTATTAACAATGTACTTAAATACATTTTATTAAAAATAATAATACATAATATTTATTATTTATTATTTTTATTAATTAACATATGGAATCTAGTTGTAGAGTCACTTAAATCAAGGAATAAACAAATGTCATATGTATAAATTCACAAAAAATTATTTTAATGTATCTATTGCAATTTTTATATATTTTTATTATATTAATATTAAATAATATTATAAAAATGTTATTTAATATTAATTATTAAAGGGTATTTAATATAATGATATTTTTTTATGTGTTACAAAATATTGCATAAAATTAAAAGTGTATTTATATATTTAATTTCAACTGAGAACATTGTATTTAGTATCTTTAACTTCCTAATATTGTTTAAAGGGGACTACTTTTTTACAGCGTAAGGTTATTTTGCTTCATTCAGGACTGGAAAATCTCGCGGTTGGAAGCTGCGTCGCGTTGAGTAAGGTAAGGTGTATTTTAAGTAATATATCTTATAGAATAGTAGTGTTTGAGTGTATATTATAGTTTTGTAGTACTAATGTGTGTATGTAGTAGTTGGTTTGCTATGTTTAAGGTGAGAAATCATTTTGACAGAGGTGTCGTGTGTGTTTGAGGCGTAGTGTACTTTAATGTTTTGGATATTATCATATGTGTATTTTAATGCTTTATATTAAGGTTTATATTAATATTTGGACATGTATGGATTTTATGTGGGTGGGTTTGTTTTTTGAATGCTTTTTTACAGGTTCCGGTATTAAGGTGTTTATTTCCGGAGAAGGAAGCGGTTTTTTTTAGAAAAGAGTGTATTACTTAGTAATGTAATATTTAAAACTCTCTCATTTTTTCGTGCTTTCATGGAGCGATTTTTATTGTTTTGAATTTTTTTCGGGTTTTTAACCCTTTCGATGCTGATGACGAGCTCAGCTCGTCATCACCCACGGGTGTCGTGTGCTGATGACGAGCTGAGCTCGTCATGGTGCCACTAAAATGGCAATTTCCAGCACAGGGGGGGGAAAACGCCCAGCAGCCATGTGGTTAAGGGTATTCGTTTGGAATGGAGTTGGACAAGATAATGTGGTTTTTTTAAAACAAAGTGTGTGCATGTTCGTTTTTTGGAATTAAGTGTACACACTTTGCTTATTTTCGTGTTCCTGGAGCGATTCTCATTTAATTTTACTGTTTTGCGAGTTTTGAGGATATTGTCTTTGATTTGGAGAAGAATATGCGTTTTTATTGTAAATTCTGTGTGGGTATATTACTTTCAATTACAAAGGTACCACACTTCATTTTTTGGGATTTCTTGGAGCGTTTTTTTCAATTTTTAATTGTTTTCGGGTTTTTGACTGGTTCGACAATTGGATTTGTAATGGATTGCCAAAGGATTGTATGGATTATAAGTGGATGTATTTCGTCTTCTTCAGTGACATAAATTGTAAGAATTTTCATTTTACATCACTTAGGTGGGAAATGTAATTTATCTTTTTGTTGTCATGTTTGATATTATAATAAATATTGCATATTTGTTTACAAATTGTTTTGTAAAAATGTATAAATATGTAGTACAAATATGTAATATTTTTATGGTACCAAAATAACAAGATATTTGAAATGTTAAAATAGATATCTGATAGTATGGTAAGTATTTTTTAGATATTTTACAGAAGGGTTTTTGCTATTAGGGATAGGTACTCTAGACCTCTTGTTGAAGGATATAGTGTGACCTGGCTTTGAAGTAGCCGGAACATTTGTTTTGTTTGTTTTGTTAGTTTTGGTCCTATTTCTGTTACAGATTGTTCCATGCGTAGTTCTTGGTAGCTTTGTTCTTTTAGTAAAGCTTGTATTAGATTGTAGAAGGTGGGTTTGCCTCTGCTAGTGGTAGCTTGGAATGCATTGTGCCATCCTTCTACACTGTTGTTAGTTTTAGCCTCCTGATTTAATGTACTTAGATATACATTCCACCAGGCTATGTGGAATTTAGGTTGTCGTCTGTGTCCAGATCTATGTAACCTTCCCACCCAAGTATCTTCAAAGTAATCTAGAAGTGGGGCTAATTTCTCCTCATATTTCTTGTAGTATTGACTGTCAATTAGTATATTCTAATGTTCTGCAACATCAGTAACAGGGACATAGGCAAGTGAAATTAATTTTTTTATTTGATATGCAAAATTGCTATCTGTAGCATATAGGATGCTTAATGTTGATTTTTGGAGATGTCTCCATATGCTTTGGTTAAAATGATAATAGCAACCTTGTATTGCTGTGTGGGGAAATGTATTGAAAATGCTATTAATCATTGCTAGCTCGAAATCAATAATTATTTTCTGGGGGAAATAATTATTAATTTCATTTTTTATTACATTAAGTATTTCTGTATATGTGTTTTGTTGTTTGTTAGGTAACAAACAGTAAATAAATGGTATATTGTAATGATGGTACAATCCATGTATGCTGTACAGTTGGTAGAATGGTTTAGGACATGGTTTAAAAGTACCATCCATCATTCAGTGTTCACATTGTTGTAGTTTCCTTAAATTAGTTGCAGTAGCAAACATAATTATTCTGTTTGTGGGGCTTTCGTTGTCATAGAGTATGAATTTATCCTTATTATGTGTGATGCTCATTTCTTGGGATATTACAATTTCCTCAAATGTTGTAGGGTTAGGTTCAGTTGTAGTAGTGAGTCTTTTTTGGCGTGCAATTGTCCGTTTTAGGGAGTCAATTGATGGCAGTTGACCTGAAGCATGGCTAGGAACTTTCAAAAGTTCCTCTTTTAGGATCTGTGTTGTTGTTTGTCAGTCCCTGTACTTGCTTCTTTGATACTTTCCAAAGCATCCCCGATCTCTATTTCTGTGACATTAGGGGGGTGATTGTGTTCTCTAGTAAATAATAAATTTTCTTATTCAGTAGTAGCCCTACCATAGCATTTATTCGAATAATATTTAGTACATTTCCAACATACTTTTGTTCCTGTTTGTCTTTCCTGATTATAAACATAGCCCATATAACATAGCAAAAGTTTATTTTTTTGTGACATCATAAATTCAGCACCTTCAGTCATTTTTCTATTACTTGTGTTAGGAAAAAATAGTAAGAAATATATTTTAATGTCAAATATAGTTTTATAGGTGTTTTAGAAATTTACAAATCACAATTTATACTTACAGTTATCCTTTCTTGTGTAGAGAAGTGCAGAAAAGCTGTTTTCAAAATCTTTCTTGTATGTTCTTCTTTTGTTTCTGTTGGTAGGAAGAGCAAGAATGTTATTAATTAATCTTTTATAATAATTGTTGTTTTTTCTAGGGGAAAGCAGTTTAGTAGGTAGCTTTTTAGGGCCTTTTAGGAAGTTAACAGATATACTTACTTGTTAGAATTGTGTAGTCTTTGCCTTAGGTGGGCTTTTAATAGGATGTATTCTGAATATCTGTCAAGAAGATAGAATTTAAAAAATACTTTATTAGTGAAAGGCTTAAAAATGTTAGAGCTTTTTAGGAAGTTAACAGTTATACTTACTTGTTAGAATGTTGTAGTCTTTGACTTAGGTGGAGTATAAGGATGTATTTTGAATATCTGTGTATAAGATAGAATAGAAAAAGTATTTATTTCTAGAAGGCTTAAACATTTTAGTGCCTTTTATGAAGCTAACAGATATACTTACATGCTAGAATATTGTAGTTTTTGCCTTAGGTGGAGTACAATTAGGACTTATTCAGAATATCTGTGTAGAATAGAAAAGGACGTTTTAGGAAGCCAACCTATACACCTACATTTTTAAATAGTGAACTATTTTCCTTTGGTGGAGTAGAGTTAGGATGTATTGTGAATACCTGTAAAGAAAATAGAATAAAGAAGAAAAGCCTATTATTAAAGATTTCAAAAGAAATGTATTTTGTGTGTTTCAAAACATCTATATATACTTACAATGAGTATGTAGTGGCTAGGAATTTGTCATAGGTTATTTGATGATTTTCAGAAATGTCTGTAGAAGGAATAGTAAAGTAGAAACATACATGTTATTTAAACTATTAGAGATATAATTATATTTTAAGCTTAGTAATTGTTTAGTAAAAAAATAACCTATAACTTACTTGAATTATTTATGTAGAAATCTTGTTTCCTTCAGTAGAATTCTCAGGAATAACGTTGTCAAAGTGTAGCCTTCTTTTTTCTATAGAGTTACCAGCAGGAATTGGCTGTAGAAATGTACTCCTTTTATAGTGTGTATTCCATTTGTTAATTCATTTGATTGGATGTTTTAAGAAAGGGAGCATTTCATTGGTTAGTTTGAATTTTTTTACATTTAATTGCTTGCCTTCTTGTTGTGAAAAAGCAAAACTGATACGAATTCGGCATTGAAGGTCGTAATTATTTTATTATATTTCAAAATATGTATTTATAATGTTATAATATATGTTGACTAATTAGTATTTATTAATGTATGTGCTGCAATGTTTAGATAATATGTGGTTAAAAAGCTAGAAAAAAGTAATGTGTAGTTCCAAAGGTTTATATTTATTTGTATATGTATTATGGAGTGTATATAGTACAAAAAAGCAAGATTGAAGTATAAAATTAAGTATTAAATGTATTAATTCTATAGTCGATAATCATATATTTTCGATATTTTGTCTATCCATATATATGCTGTCGATATTTTTGTAGTGTGACATATATTTTTTCTTAAAACGATATTTTTGTACTCTATATATTTGCTATCTATATTAGTGTAGTAGATATTTTAAATAGTCGATATTTTGTCCTCGATATTTTTGTAGTTCTTTAAATAAATATAGGAACTCGATATAATTGTAGTCGATATTTTTTCAACGATATTTTAGCAACTCGATATAGTGTCTGTCGATATTATGTCAGTGATCCATGAGCCGTGGCCTCCTATGTCTGTCAACATGTTTCAAAGCCCTCCCCTGGCTTCTTCTTCAGGACAAAAGGATCCCTCCTACACTCACTTACTAACGTGGTGCGTGATTTTCTAAACTTATCTGCGATGTGTGTTCGTGAAAATAAATGGCTATGTGAAGCGATTGTGAATTTTCACCATGCACTTTATACAATACCTAAATAGGTATCTGACATTGTTATCTGGAAGAAAAACAGCATAATATTAAAATGTAAGACATTAAAACATCCATCGTGACAAGTAGTGACCTGTAAGAAAAGAGTGATGTATGACAATGTACTATGACAATGTAATGTGGCGAGAGCGGCTTATTCAAAAAAGAACAGCGGTGAGTGTTCCGCCTTGGAACGCACACCAATGGGCTCAATGAATATATACCATGGAACCAGTTCTCCTGAGGAAACTTCCCTTTCTAAGTTTGCATATGTACTTACACCGCCACGTACACTAAATACAGCCTAACAGGTTTTCTTCGTCTAGCGACCTACTTGATTACCTCATTCTGAAAAACACAAGAGTTGTGTTGTTAGCCGTTGATAACTACCCTCTGGGTACCCAACCCCTGGCATCAATAACTGCCCTCAGGGTACAAAAACCCCGGGCATCAATAACTGCCCTCAGGGTAACTAATCCCTGGCATCAATAACTAAGGCACGAGGGTCTTGATAGAATACCTGTGACCGCATATAGACTCTTTTTAGCCATTACAATCAAGACAATGTGCACCCAACCTGTGCTGTTTATAACCGAGGCCTGGGCAGAACATGCATGACTTAATTTCAGATGATCACGCGACTGTTTTAAAGGCAAAATAACCCTGTCATCAAATAAAGCACGTGACCCCTGTCTAGAACAGCCACTCTGTCATACTAATACGGCTACCTGTCTAGCAACGCTAGTTACACCCCCCTCCTTTTTGGTACAAAACCCGTACCTTTTTAAGGTTTCTTAGTTTAGTTCTCTTGGCTTAACCGATTTTTTATTTTTAACTAAGGCTTGAGAGGGTATGGCAGAATATGCGTTAACTCCAATCCAGGTAATCACGTGACGACTATGTCTGTGTCGTTCCAAGTTTTCTTAAGTCTTGTTTTACTGGCATGACCGATTCCCCCTATTAACCACAAGACCCAATGCATGTTTGCAGTCTAGTTTAAATCGAACACAATATTAACCTCACATCGTCTGAATCACTTCTGGGTCACTACTTGGATGCACAATGTGACGGCAGTCACGGGGGCTTGCACCAGAGGTTGGCGCACTAGCGTACATCGACCAAGGGGCTTCTGGGATACCTTCCGGCTGAGAACAGGAGAACAGGAGAACACACCTTACGCCCGTAATTACCGACAGGAACAACAATTAATGGTCCTACTTAAGGACGCCCCCCACTCAGCTCCATTGTTCAGTGGAGCCACGGGGAGGCCAGAACCGGCCCGGCAGTGTCCCAGGAGCAGTAAGTATGGCTTAGCCGGGGAGCGATCTTCGTATTAACTAGGTCACTGACCGACACGATTACATTAAAACAAATTGCCTATTAGTTTTTCCTACTCTTTAGATTGCAACTACAGGCACCCCTCTCACCCCTAGCAGGCTCATGGGACATTTTCTCATTTACAATCAAGTAGGTTGTCATTCCTGCTACCTTGACGCACTTTTCTCCTGCAGAAGCTTGACATACAGTGATATCTAGTGGTGTAGTAATACAAGTACTTTTTAGACTAAATGGATAAAGTCTATTGATATAGAGTGTGTGCTTTATGTTCTTTGTGTGTTTGTCTCTGTAAATGTCATTTTCCTTTTCTAAACAGCAGGACACATCACCATAATTTTTCACTATGATTATGGATAAGGAGTACATTGTCACACATCACTCTTTTCTTACAGGTCACTATTTGTCACGATGGATGATGTGATTGTCTTGCATTTTAATATTATGCCGTTTTTATTCCAGATAACGATGTCAGATACCTGTTTAGGTATTGTATAAAGTGCATGGTGAAAATTTGCATGCGCTTCACATAGCCTTTTATTTGCACGAACATATATCACAGATAAGTTTAGCAAATCACGCACCACGTTAGTAAATGAGTGTAGGAGAGATCCTTTTGGTCCTGAAGAAGAAGCCAAGGGAGGGCTTCGAAACATGTTGACAGACATAGGAGGCATGGCTCATTGAGGCAACATACCTCCTTCCTCATATTTTAATAATACCAGCTCAAAGGTATATCAAAGTTTTTTTGACCATTGAGCCAGGTATTTTTTAACTTCACCTTTCCATTTACTCCTGACCCTTCCACTCACACTACTACACGACACATAGTCGTCTCACAACAGTGTTCCCACGTAGCCGTAGGTCGTAGCACGCCCCGTCCCGTGGAGGGGCGGGAACACCCCTATGATGAAGCATGGCACCAAGGGCCTTTTTTGTGTGTGAGGGGTATTTAAACAAACTGTGTGTTTTTCCCACCATTGTAGGAAACGCGTCTAATCTGGGAGGACATGGCTTTTACATCTATCTGAGGGTGGACTTCTTCGTTTTGTATCAATAGACCAAAGGAAGACATATCCACCTCCACTGCTCATGTCGAGCAGTACCTCTTTGCTCCCCTCTTTGTTTTTTTGATTCATCCACTCACATTGCTGGCCAAGCAACAGTTCACACACACTGCAAGTGCCAGCCAAGCGACAGTCCACACACACCACCAGAAATGTGCCATCCATGCAGACCACTAGCCAAGCAACAGTCCATACACACTGTAAGCCAAGCGCTAGTCCACACACACTGCCAGATAAGCACAAGTCCACACACACTGCTAGCAAAATGCAGGTTCACAAACAGCCATCCAAATGCCAGGACACATAGACCATCAGTTGACCTCTAGTTCACAAACACACAGAAACTTTCGCTAGTGTCTAGTGGTTTTCTGCCCCCATGCCTAAGGGGCTGCTCCTGGACATGCCCATAAACATATCTCTGGTGCCTAGTGGGCTTTCTGCCCCCCAGGGGGCAGAAGGACTGGGGCCATTTTTTTTTGGGGGGGGGGTCGCATTTGCATCACCCATTATGGGCAATCCACACCCCTCTTTTATTAAAACAAATTCCTGGTGTGTAGTGGGCTTTCTGCACCCCGGAGGTAGATTGGGGGTAATAACTCCCATCTTCCTCCCCAAGGTGGGCAGAAAGACTGACACTTTTTTGTTTTTGGATGTGGGGGCATTGGCATGCCAATTTTTGGCAGCCCCTGCCCCTACATATTCAAATAAAAAAATCCCTTGTGCCTAGTTCTCTCTCTGCCCCGGGTGAGGCAGATTGGGTGGTAGTACCCTCGTATGCCACCTGGGGGGGGCAGAAAGACTTCTGGGTTTATAAATGTGGGTGGGGGCATGACCTTGCCCACTGTGGGCAGCCCCCATCCCTCTTTTATAATATTAACAATTTCCTGGTGTCTAATGGGCTTTCTGCCCCCCCCCCTGGGGGAGCGGATCACTGATAATAACCCCCATCTGCTTCCAGGGGAGGCAGAGAGACTGTCCTTTTTGGTTTGGGGGTGAAGACATTAGCATACCCATTCTGGGTAGCCCCAACCCCTCTTTTAGAAAGAAAAAAAATCCTGGTTTCTAGTAGGCTTTCTCCCCCCGCCCACTCCGGTAGCAGATCAGGGTTAATTCAGCCCATCTTCCCCAGGGGGAGGGGCAGAAAGACTGTCCCTTTTGTATTGGGGGTGGTGGCATTGGCATGCTCATTGGGGGCAGGCCCCACCCCTCTATTATTAAAAAACAAAATAATCCCTGGTGTCTACTGTGATTTCTACCCACAATTAATTTCACTTTCATTTTCCGTGTAATGATGACGTAGGCACGCCTATTGTCACCACACTGGAAAAAGAAATGCCTCAGACAGCTGGGAAAGCTCTTCCCCAGCTCCTGAGGCTGAAAGAAAAACATGCATTTGCAATGCAATAGGTCGCGCATTTATGTGAGTTTGGACTATTGACATTGTAAAGGACAATGCCTTTTCTTTGTTTTGGTTTTTAAAACCTAAATAAAAGGCATTGTCGTTTACAATGCTAATAGCTTAAACTCTCGTGAATGCAAAACCTATTGCAATCTAAATGCTTGTTTGTTGGGGGCTTGGCCAAGATGGCGGCGTTAGAGGACGGGAAGCTCCGTAGCTCCCTCCGACGGCCCGCATAGCACCGGCCTCCGGGCCGTTATAGCGTCCAGTAATAGGAGGGGAGGAGGTGCTTTGTCTGGAGGGGGCCCCTGAGGCATCTGTTGGCGGCAGAGGAGGCCGCTGGGTTTCAGCCTAATGGCCCAAGAGCTGGGAGAGCTCGATCGGCGGCCTGGGTGCGGAGGCCCGGTGAGGCGGCGCAGCTCAGCTTGGAATCCCGAACATAAGTGATGTCCTCTGGGCAGGCGGTGGCCGAAGTGGATGTTACCGGTGACCTGAGCCGGGTTTAGCTGTCGAGGGATCGCGGCCGACTGTGAGGAGGCTGCGCGCACCCGATGATTGGACCTGGGCAATAGCGGAACCGCCATCTTGATGCTGCCGCTGCCCGCTACCGCTGAAGCTGAAATCAAGCGTGGCCGGGACGGACCTGCGGCGATAGTACGGGGCCCGCTGGGAGCAACAGCGGCGCCCCGGCAGCGGGGTGCGTTGGTGACTGGCTACGGGACGAAGTTGGCCCAGGCGGCTATCGCCATTGGTCGGACCGGACTGGGTACCCCCTGGACCCCGCACTGTGTCTGAGACTGGGGGTCCTGTGATTGGAAGTAAGTGTGGGGCAGTGAACTGCGGTGGGCCCTACTTGAGGAGGGTGCACATTCTGGACCCAGGACACGGCAGAGCAGGTGCACCACGTGTGGGTGCAGTGGATCAGTGACTGAAAGTGGAGGACCGATGATTGAAGGAGCTGCTGTGGCCCTAGTGACGCCTCGCAAGCCTGTTGTTGCCTTCCGGGTAGTGCTGCAGACAGAGACTTTTCAGGGAGTAGAGTACTGGCAGCCGTGAGGCGGCAGGGGAGCGGTGGGCGGCCTGGACTGGCACCCCAATGACAGAAGGATATGGGCAGGACGGGGGCTTCGCGGTCCGGTGAGAGACTAGGGCAGTGGGCCTACTGTCTGGTTATATGCTGGACAGAGGCCTGGTCTGAGGAGAGCGGTGGAGTCGGGGGTGGGCGATGTCCACTTCCAGAGGACGCAGAGACAAAATGGTGAAGGATCTCTTTGGCAAGGTCCAGGACAGCCAGAAGCGGGACGCCATGGCATCGGCCATGAAACAGGCATCGTCGGAGCTAGCGCCGGCCTCGGAATCTATCACTAAGGACTTTTTGGAGTCCTTGTTCACGTCTATGCGTGATGATATCCACACACTGAAAAAGGAATTCGCGAGTGAACTTCGAGAGGTCCGCAAGGATGTGGACAGCATTGGGGAAAGGGTTGCGGAGCTCGAAACCAAGAGCGATAACATGGACACTGAACTCGCAGCTCTGCAACAAGAAGTCGTCAGGCTCCATGACCAGCAGGTGGATCTCCAGACGCATCTGGATGATCTTGAGAACCGCTCATGGCGGAATAACATAAGTATTCACAACGAGGAAACAAGAGACCTGTTTCGTTATGCGAGTGAGATCTTTAATCATATCTTTGGGTGTCCGCTGGATTCAGAACTGCGTCTGGACAGGGCTCACCGTGTTGGGGCCTTGCGTGCTGCTACAGCCCCCCCCCTGAAATCCTGGTCTGCATAAAGGACTTTCGCACAAAGGAGGAGATCCTGCAGAGGGCCAGGCAGATGCATCCAGTGACGTTTCAAGGGCAATCACCGCTCCTTTTTCAAGATCTCTCAGCGGTCACTTTACAAAAGCGCAAGCTCTTTCGGCCGGTAACGGCCCATCTACAGCAGCAGAACATTTCTTATAGCTAGGGCCACCCACTCCGCTTGGTCTTTAATTTGGAGAACAAACTGTACCAGCTACGCTCAGTTTCTGAGGCCTGCCGACTGTTGGGCATTGAGCCACCTGCAGAGGACAAGGAGGCAGCGAGTCAGGTGGCTGATACGGACAATTCCATGCCCAGGTGGCATATGCAGGGTTGGCGGCGGTGGGTGAAGAAGCCTCCGGCAGAAGTGATTGCAGAGGGCCAGAGAGCCGCGGTTGAGGCAGCTGCCTCGGACACTAACCCTCCCCAGACTGGCTGATTTATGTGCATTACTTACTCTTGCTGGCCTATCTTTTTTTTTTCTTCATAGTAGGGGTCGTCGGCGGGAGGGAGAGCGGTTGAGAGTGTCATGGATTACCCCATACTATTACCTTTCCAATCATCTGAGGATGAAGGACATTTTGAACATGATTTGCCGGGGTTTTGTTGGGGCAGGGTAGTTGGGGGGAGGGTGTGTTTGTTCCAGGTCCGCAGAGCTTCTTTTGGAGGGTCCAGAGCACTGTTCGCATCCGACTCCGAGAGGCGGGTCTGTCCCATACACCCCATTCACAGCTAGCCATATTTGAGAGGCACTTTTTGCACCTGGTGAGTGATGCCTGCCACTGAATTGAGAGTCCTCTCGTTAAATGTCAGGGGATTAAACAACCCGGTGAAGCGCAAGGCAGCCCTTTCCTTATTGGAACATTTGCAGGCTGATATTTGCCTCTTACAGGAGACACATCTACTACAGAGGGATTGCCACTGCCTCAGGTCTCGTAGTTTTCAGGTGCAGTTTTTCTCCTCTGCTGCCACTAAAACCGCAGGTGTTGCGATCCTGGTGGCCCAGCGTTTTTTGGGTAAGGTTTTGCAGAAGGGGCCTGAGATATGGGGAGACTACTGACATACAGGTTCTCCTTGGGTTCTTTAGTGTTTACTATAGGCACTGTCTAGGCTCCCAATGAGGGTCAAGAGAATTTTTTTCAGCTTTCACTCAGTGAGGCTATCAATACAATGGACCGACACGGACATATCCTGCTGGGCGGGGATCTCAATTTAGTTTTAGATAACGCCATGGATAGATCGGGTCAGCGTACCTCACAGTCAGGGGCACTTTCTCTGAAGGGGTTGGCCAGAATGCGGGAGGTGGGTTTAGTGGATCTCTGGCGTTGCTTTCACCCTGGGGACAGGGACTATACCTATTACTCTAATGCACACAAGACATATGCACGCTTAGATTACCTACTTGCTTCCACATCACTTCAAGCACTTACGACCGGGGTGGATATCAGTACTGCATCTCTCTTGGATCATGCTCCAGTGTCCGTTGTGTTTTCTCTCCCTCCTGTTTTGCATGCGCTGCGGAGCAGGAGGTTGAGGGAACGGCTGTTACATCGCAAGGACGTGGTTGCATGTCTCAAAGGGGTCATAGCAGACTATCTCGAACAAAGTAGCAATACTGACACCACATTGGCGACACAATGGGCAGCACTAAAGGCAGTGTTGAGGGATGAGCTCATTGAGATTTCAGCGGCGGATAACGTCGAACGCACTCGTAAAAGGGAGGAACTCACACGGCAGGCAAAGGAGTTAGAACGCATGCACCAACGCACAGGAGCCCCCCGGGTCTGGAAACAACTTAAGGCCATGCGACATCAGTTAGCGATGTTAGACCAGGATCGGACGGAGTATGCGGCGTTGAGGCTGAAACAAATGTTTTATAATGGCGGGGACCGGTGTGGGCGTCTGCTGGGTAATAAGTTGCGCGAGGTACGACAGCGACAGGCTGTGCAGGAGATCCTCCCACGGGGGGTGGACAGGTGACAGAGGACGCTGACATAGCTTCGGCCTTTAGTGATTTTTATGCCTCCCTCTATGCTGGGTCCACCGTTGAGTCATCTGCAGGGGAGTCCTTTCTCGCTCAAATCCCTCTTCCTGCCCTCACGATAGAACAGGCATACCTCCTAGATGGTGGCATCAGGCCGGAGGAAGTCATCTCGGCTATTTCGAGTCTTATGCTGGCGAAGGCGCCAGGGCCAGATGGCTTTCCTAAGACGTTCTGTTCTCAAGTGACCCCCCTTTTGACAGCCCTCTTTAACTCATTCTCAGAGCCAGGCACGATCCCTAGAGATCTGCTGGACGCTACTATTTCCGTCATCCCCATGCTGGGGAAAGATCGCTCGCAGTGTGGAGCATACCGCCCCATTTCTCTTCTTAATGTTGACCTTAAGCTCTATACGGGCAGCCTAGCGGCACGTCTTGCGCCCTTTATGAGTAGCCTGATTGACCCGGATCAGGCCGGGTTTATTCCAGAATGCCAAACCGCAGACAACACCAAGAGAGCCTTGCACTTGATTGAAAAAGCTACTCGTACAGCCGGAGAATTCATGATGCTAGTGATTGATGCCGAAAAGGCCTTTGACCGGGTTCACTGGCTCTATCTGGAACGGGTCCTGGTGAAGGCTGATATGGGAGAGAAGTTTCGCACTTTTGTAATGAACTGTTATAAGTTCCCAACTGCGACGGTCCGTGTTAATGGCAGTACCTCTCCGCGGTTTGCTATTGAACGGGGTACAAGACAGGGGTGCCAGCTGTCGCCCCTGCTCTTTGCTCTGTATATGGAGCCATTTGCGCAGAGGCTGAGGCTTGACCCGAAGGTGCAGGGGATTAAGTTTGGCGGTTACACACATACTATAAGTTTGTACGCGGATGATGTGCTACTCTCTTTGTCCCATCCTAGGGAGTCACCCCGGCGTGTCTTGAGTCCCTCGATGCATTTGCACAAGCGGCGGGCTTTAAGGTCAACATGATGAACAAGTCTTTGGCCCTGGACTTGTCCTTAGAAGGGCCCACACGGGAATACTTACAGGAGTCCTTTCCCTTCCACTGGTCGTCTGAGGCAATCCTGTACTTAGGGATTCAGCTGGCGTCTACACTCCCTGGTACGGTTCGTATTTATTATGTGCGGGTGAGCCAGAAGATCAGGTGCGAGCTGGGTAGATGGAGGCACTTCCCCCTGTCTTGGCTGGGAAAGGTGGCGGCGGTAAAGATGACGATCCTCCACCAGATCCTCTATTTATTCCGTACTATCCCCTTGCGGCCACAGGTGGGCTGGATTCGCCAGACCCAGTCAGAACTGGCTCAGTTTATCTGGAATGGTAAAAAACCCCAGATGAAGCCTCGACTTGCGACGCTCCCCCCGAGAAGGGGGGTCTTGGCTTCCCAGACCTGCTCCCTGCTCCTCTATTTTCAAGCGGCCCAGTTACGCTTCCTCGTGGAATGGACGGTCCGTCCGCTTCAGGAGATTCCCTTCCTCCGCCGGCAGCACAGACTCCACAATTTGTACGCCTCACACATTACCAGGGTCCCTATGGAAGTGTGGGATAGCACCAATGTTGAACATGAGTTCACCTCCTTTCCATCGCCCCTCACACCCTTAATGGATAACCCGGATTTTACCCCAGGACAAGACTCCGTGGCTTTCGCGAAATGGCGCCCGGGCAGGGGTGTTGGTTCTTGTATCACTTATATGCGGAGGGAGGGGTGTTAACATTTGAGGCCTTCCGTCAGATGTATGGTTTGCCGGAGTCGGAGAGGCTCAGATATCTTCAGGCTCGACACTGGGCACTTAATGGCCAGGTACGCGCTGCGGCCGACAGAAGTTTGTGGCCATATGAGTATTGGTTAATCACACGTAAATCTGATAAAAAGCTCATTTCTGACCTATACAGAATGTTACAAGTCAAATACACGCACATATATAGTTCAGGGAAGGCGCGCTGGGAAAGGGAGTTAGGTTGGCCCCCCCGTAGGGGCCGACTAATAGCGATTGCCCTGGGTTCTGCGATTCAGAATATTCAGCTGCTTTGGTGCACTGCCGATGCTCCCAAGTTCCAGAGATGGCTCCATCGTTTGTGGCATGTGTTGGGTATGGAGAGGCTTTCCTGAACATTGGTGAGGGAGGGCGCTAAATACTCTGAGGTGTGGCAGCCCTTCTTGTCTTTGCTAGCCTCAGAGTTTCGTGAGATTACTTGTCCTCGCTATCTGCGCTTGCTGTGCCTGTCAGATGTGGATCAGACGGGGACGAGTAAGTGGGATGGAATCCTTGATAGAGGGGAGTAGTGGACCTGGAACTGGGGTGGCGGGTGGGTTGAGGGGGGGTGGGGTGGGTGAGAGGGGATTATGGTTTTTGCTGTTTTTTTCTGTTCTTGTTAATGAATGTTCGCATCCACAATACGACCGCTCCTGCTACATGCTCTGTAGGGTGACATGGCTTTGTTCGTCTTCCTACCTAAGCTTGTTACTTTGCAATGTAACAAAGGTTTGGGGCCATATGGACATGTGTTGTTTATATATGTGTCATATTCTCTCAATAAAAAGATTTAATACTAAATGCTTGTTTGTAAAAGCTCCGTATGCTGCGTTTTCACTTTAATGGCGGCACTGCCCTTTCTTTAAACGACCACCGTCTAAAGAACTGTGCGCAGCTGCCATTATAGTATGGGGCATTTTTTCAAAATAAAAGCACTGTTTAAGTTGGCAAACAAATTGGGTTTTTTTTTTTGTAAAGGGGCCCCATGCTGCGCTTTGACTTTAATGGCGGTCTCGCCACTTTCTTTAGACGAGGCCAGTGTAAAGAAACTTGTGTGGCCGATATTAAAGTGAAAGTGCTGTATGGGGTGCTTTTACAAAAAAAAACAGTTGTTAGTCAAGTTGACGAACAAATGTTTTCTTTTGTAAAAGCGTTCCCATGCTCCGCTTCCATATTAATATTGGCCGCTCCCCTTACTTTAAGACGTGGCTCGTCTAAAGAAAGGTGCGGCTGCCATTAAAGTGGAAGTGTGGAGTGGGGTGCTTTTAAAAATAAAAAGCATTTGTTAAGCACTATAGCGGATGCAGAAGTGCCGCGCAGTGCAGGGAGTATTTTAGAAAGCTAAAGCGCAGCGTCCATGATCGGGCGCCATACTGCCATGAAAACAAGGTGGGTTAGGGAGAGCTTGTCGTGCCTGCAAAAGCAGCTAGATCAAAGACATTAAAGTAAATAGTGCTCACAGACTGTAGCTAAAACAGACTGTGTAACAACACAAGTAAAAAGTTCAGTCCTCATGGGGGGTTACAAATGCAGACAAGGCGTTACTAAGGCAGGACTAACAAGCCTATTAACGAATCAGAAGCAACCATTTGGAAAGGAGAGTAACAGGAGCCAATTGAAAATATGGGCGGAAAGTGGTTGGAGCTTCAAGCCCATACCTTGATACAGCATGCCTCACAGAGCAGCGCATGCACTGCAAATGCTACACCAAAAAATAAATCCCTCTGCTTTTTACAGCAGAGGTATTTCTGACTGCTGTGCCAAGAACGTAATGGTTACGTCCTTTGCACTGCAGCACCGCAGCAGAGCACATAACCATTACATCCTTGGCATGGAAGGGGTTAACCCTTTCCCTGCAAGAACTGTCATCAGTGCTTTGCAGGTACCTTCCATTATCTTTCCTTGCATCTATTGTGTTATTGGTGTCTTCCTGCTCCTACCACTGGACTCAATGGATTCACACGCAGCTGTCGACCCATATACCATGTCAGCTTTACCTATGTTTGTAATCAATGTTCTATATGGATGTGCACTCAGAAAGCATAAACCTAGCTGAGAAGAAACAGAACTCCAAGCAGGAGAACAGGTGGGTAGCAACTGTAATATCCATAATACCCAACTGTTTAAAAGTAAGAAGGCATCCATAAAGTTAATGGAGCAGGTGGTGTTACATGCGACTAAGGTGCTACTTGAAGAGGTATGTATTCATTTGTTTCCTGAAGAGAAGGAGTGAATGCGCTTTCCACGTTTCTGCCAAGATATTTTATTTATTGCAGTTCCTGTTATAGAATGTTAAGGCCCGGGGCACAGGTTGGCCGAGCAATTTACAAGGGGCATAAAAATAATAATGAAGCACACTACAGACTACTAGGTGATAAAAACAAGCAAAGAAGCCTATGCAAAGATAATGGTATCCTTGTAGAAACAGGTCTCCCCTTATTGGTGGTGGCAGAGTCTAAGAGCGGTGAGCTCAGTAAAGAGACCGCCGTATTACGAGTTGTCTGGATTGGCTTTACAAAGACCGCTGCTAACCCGCTGGCACTGCCAGCCAGCTCCCATTGCGGTGGTGGTGTAGAAGGCCTATGAGGCTGTGGGAGTCTCGGACCACCAGTGAAACCGTCCGCCCAATTACAAGTTGGCTCACAGCTGTTGTGACCATGGTGGTCCAACCACTGCATCTGAGACGGCAGAAAGGGATGGATAAAAGGCCGAAGCGCAACTTTACTCACTTCTTTTCCTCTTCTTGCGTCAAGGAGCCCATTGTGCACATACTGCCGCTGCTCTACTTCCTCGACCACCGACAAAACCCAGTTTGTCATGGACTAAATTGGCGGTAAGTCGGACAACTACCTGTTACCATAACCCTCCTCTGCAAAACAATGCACCACCATGTACCAGGAAAGGGAGGTGGGGTTACAAAGTTATTTACACATATACAGGGGACTCTGTCTGGGATTGTGTCTCATCAATCATCCAAAATACATCTGTTGGATGGCCTCCTATGCCAAAACACTGGTACTGCACAAGCCCACTGTACACAAATGGAAATGTTTCAGCAACTTATATACAGTGATAATGATGTGTGCGTTAATTTGTGTTCCACAACACCACCTTCTCAACAAGATCACAACTATTAATCTCTTGACACACATAACTTAAGCCATTTATCATTTGTCTCCCATGTCACCAGAGATCTCCCTTATAAAGCAGGTTATCATTTGTCAAATGTTGCTAAAGTGACATTGAACTGACTACAACTACCCTGAGACTTTGTGATTGTAACTCTAACCAAGATGAGACACTCCTGTTGCCCCTTCTCACTTGTCTCCCTTGTCACTAATGGTTTACACTTATAATGCAGGTTAACATTTGTCAAGTGTTGCTAAAGTGACATTGAAATGACTACAACTACCATGAGGCCTTGTGAATGTAACTATAACTAAGATGCCACACTCCTGTCGTCTCTTTTCACTTGTCTCCCATGTCACTAATGAATTTAACTATTCATGCAGCTTACCATTACTCAAGTGCTGCTAAAGTGATATTGAAGTTACTACCACTTCCATGAGGCCTTGTCATTGCACCTCCATGAAGATGCTCTAGTTAATGTGACATGCTCACATGATTGCACACATCCCAGCTTCTGTTTTGATGTCAAAGAAACATCTGTATGGATGTGTCAGTAAAGTCACACACACCTTCTCTGCTACAACTTTGCAGTAGACTCTCACACAACAACCACAAGGAAAGGCAATGTCAGTCAATGGGAGTACAGAGAATCATTGTGAGAAGCATCCAAAGGGCACAATGCAAACACTCACTGCGGGATAACTATGCCTCTATCAGGGGGTACCCTCAAAGGCTGGGGTCCTGGGGGACACCACAGTTTGTACATGCCTGACAAACTCCATGTGCACTGGACCTGGGAACTGAAATATATCAGAGATAACCAATTGCATAACCAAGTTCCATGCATGTGCAATTAATGGGTAAGTGCAACCTAGGAAAGCAAACACAGCACTTACAGCATTTGGCACACATCTAGATGAAGTAGGTGTAAGGTATAAACTGCAAAATGGACACATCCATGCACAACTACACAAAGGGATGGCAAGTTGGCACCCTTTATGTGTTGATAAACAAATATTTAACAAAAACACGCCTAACACATACTGAACCCATATCATAGGAAGAAGGGTAAGCTAAATGACGGTGACAGTGGCTGGGCCAAGATGAAATAGTTACCACATAACATATCACCCAAAGCAATGTCTGCCCCATCTGGATGTCAACCCACACAGACTGCCATCTGACAAAGACCCTTATCCAGTGTGATTTCAGCACTGCCCCCAAAGCACATTATACAAACCACTTCAGCTAGATCAGCAATCAGGGATGAAACACATAGATCTGTGCTTCCACATCATTAAATATACAACAACAGCAAATAGACTGAAAAGTAATGTCAGGGCCATTGTCTACAAAACTATGAAGGGTTTATTAAATGTATGGTTTTTAACTCAAATCAAAATTCGGCCAATGGTCAGGCCATGATGGGTGAATGTGCCACAGCACTGCCAGGGAACCTCCATACAAGGGGGATCCATTGGGCACAGAAGGCACCTCTAAGATGGAGCTTGGAAATGGGGGTGGGGCAGAGGATTAGGGAGGGGAGGGATTATCAGTGGGTGGTGCTTTTTGGGCTTGGCTTTTTGCAGCTGGGTTTTGGTTTGAGAGGGTTGTTTCCCTTCATTTTTGGGCTGAGGTCAGGGGGGTGGGGAGGCTGTTATTCATGGGTGGAGTGGAAAATGAAAAGGATGGCTTTGGATGTGGAATAGGTTCTAGGGACTTTCTGAGGGGGGCAGGTGCAACAGGGGTAAGGGCAAACAAGTGGAACCCTGGGAAATGAGTAGGGTTTGTGTTTGGGATGGAGTATTTGGATTGGGAGGAAGAGGGAGTGGAAGAATGTGGGATGTCTTCTGTTTGCAGTGTGTGTTGTGATGGTGGCTGTTGTGCGGGTGATTGTGAGTGTATGCGTTTTTTGGTGGGAGTGAGAGGGTGTTCTGGGTGTTGTGGAAGGGTGTGTGGCTTTTGCTTTGTGTCTGTGGGTATGGTTGTGTCTGTGGAGGAGTGTGTGGCTGTTGTGATGTCTATGGGTATGGCTGTGTCTGTGGAGGGGAGTGCGGCTGTTATGTCTGTGTATATGGTTGTGTCTGTGGAGGGGTGTGTGGCTGTTGCTGTAATGTCTGTGGGTATAGGTGTGTCTTTGGACATGTGTGTGGCTGTTTGTGAGATGTCTGTTGGTATGGTTGCATCTGCTGTGAAGGGGTCTGTGGCTGTTGTGATATCAGTGGGTATAGTTTTGTCTGTGAAGGGTTCTTTGGCTGTTGCTGTGATGTCTGTTGGTATGGGACTCTGTCTGTGGAGGGGTCTGTGGGTGTTTCTATGATGTCTGTGGCTATGGCTGTGTCTGTGGATGGGTGTGTGGCTGTTGTTGTGATGTCTATGGGCATGGTTGTGTCCATGGAGGGATGTGTGGCTGTTGTTGTGATATCTGTGGGTATGGTTGCGTCTGTGGAGGGGCTGTATCTGTGGAGAGGTGTGTGGCTGTTGCTGTGGTATCTGTGGATATGGTTGTATCTGTGGCTGTTGCTATGATATCTGTGGGTATGGGTGTGTCTGTGGAGGAGCCAGTATGGGATGCTGTGGTTCCTGTGGGTATGTAGGGGGTGGTGGGGATAGTGAGGGAGGTGAGGGTCTGCTGTGTGCGTGCATGTGTGAGTTTCTTGGTTGTTTTTGGTTTGTGTGTGGTGCATGGGTCTGTTGAAGTGTGTTCATACTCAGGTGTGTGTGTGCTTTGGATAGGATTGGAAGAAGGAATGTTGGTGGGGAACAGGCAGGAGGGGGGTGGAAGGTTAGGATGGGTGGAGGGCTGCCATGAGGGAGGAGGCTAAAGTCTGAAAATATATCTGTAGGACAGACATGCCAGTGTGAATGCCTTCCAGGAAGGCTAGCATCTGGATCATCTGAGGGGCTTAACCCCTGGACGGCAATCAGCACTGCAATTGGACCCACAGAGTGCTCCTATGCCGGTCAATAGCCTCCTCACTCAGGGCAGCGAGCTGGGGTGCCAACAGTGAAGGAGAGCCCTCCCCTCTTAGGGGAATGGGAACGGACTACTTGTGGGGGGAGAACAAGGAGGGTGCTGATGGAACTGGGGGTGTCAAACAAAGAGAAAGGTGGAACTGATCCTGTTGGGTCCGCCACAACTTTGGAGTTACCACCGGAGGATGAATCAGATGATGATAAGATGTCAATTTTCTCCTCTGGGGCACTCCTCACACCCTCCTGGTCACTGGGGCCCTCTGTGTCTAATGTAGCACGTCCGGAACCTCCATGACCTGCTGTGTTTCCACTGACATTGGTCTCATCTCCTACGCTTGTGTCTAAAATGGCAAGTAGCATGAGTTCATTGCAATTTTATTTCCACATTTCACCATCACAAACCACCAAAAAACAATAAAGAATTCCACATATCAGACCACCTTCCTGGTTCACTCCATAGGCTTCCAAGTTAGCATAAGTACGTGCATGCCCCATAACCTGCAAACAGTTGGGTCCACTCATTTCAGAACCCTGGACTGGGCCTAATGCATAGATGGAATTCCCTACACTCCATCCTTATATCCATACCGGCATAGTTGACCAGCTTGCACACTTTGGCACTTCCTGCACACCACTGTAAAAAGATGCAACCAAATAGGATGGATACAAAATTGAGATTTACACATATGGTCACACAAGACCCCGAATCCAACAGATCTACATATCCCTCATAACACATCATGATGTCATAAAGGTCAAGTTCAATGCAAATGTACCATCAATTGCTGTTGTGACAGACATTATGTCACATGCAAATGCTCATTGTACACTGATAACATTTTGGACTCAAAATTACATAATTTGACAACCAGAAAATAATATGTAAATTTCTACACATGTAGTTTAGCTATGTATCACATTTAACCCATAAAGTTCCCAGAAAACTAGGATGTCCTAGCATTTCGGGGATAGATACTCCAAAATCACAAAGCACAACAATTCTTATAGCTCGTGTGATGATGCCAATCAGAGATTGAATATCCACAAGCCAATACACTTTTGAAGGTTTTTGGTGTCCCTGTACATCTATGACTTGTAGATGTGGGATCACTAGAGTGTCCAAGACCAGGCACATCGCACCACTCTTTGGGATTGCATACTAAGATTGCCTTGTGAGGATCAGTGTAGACACTCACATAGGATCTCCACAGTTCTATATCGCACTCACTCATGTTTGTCACCATTCAGTGAATGAGTGTTTAAGAACACTATTGCAGATGAACCATCATCTGCCAAATGGCCACGATGTAGGCACTAATGCTGATGGCACCAGTGATGTTTGCCCACTAATTTCACTGTATGACCAATACTTACCAATAAAAACTGCTGTACAGTCAGTGCATGTACTCAGCACTCTGTCAAGTCACATGCAATTGGGCCACCACCAAATGAGAAATAGTAGTGAGGGTACATCACTCCTCACTCAAGCAAGACAAGTTGCCTATGTGATACAATTGTCACCCAGATTTACTGAGAACATGAGATGATTATTCACTTCACTCAGCCAGGTGTTTGCTCAAAAGGAGAGGGTTGGATGTAGACAGGACTCTGCTGTCTTCCAGGTCAGAAAAACAATAACCACAGAATAGTAGCATGCACCTACTACAACACTTATACTAACAATTACTCACTTGTGTGTGGCACATAGCCCACAAGTAATCTTGGCCTGGACATGCCTGCCTGTAGCACACAAAGTTGGCAGAGTAACATGTCTGTCTCTGGCCAGGACTCATCCCTTGTCCCTGCTGTTGGGCTCTCAACTGCCCATCAAGGTCCAGGTAGGCCACCTCCAGAATGCAGCCCACCAGAGGGGTCAGGGACGGGCATGTGCCACTTCCAGTTTGGGAGAACATCCCCAGCTTGACAGCTCTGATCTTCCGGGTCCAGCGCCGCAGGTCCTCCCACCTCTACCAGCAGTGGGCACTACTTCAGCTATGGACCCCCACGGTCCGCACCTTCCGGGCTATGGTTCTCTAAATGGCCGCCTTCTGATAGGAGTTGACCTGTATGAATGCAATAGATGTAGAAATAGATTGTAACTAGAAGTTTGAGGAGAATGTCAGCTTGATACACACTACATTGACATGTAGCACAATCCTTCATCAAGGGTCAACATATTACATGTGTCCAAGTCACATGCTAAGCACAACTAGAGCATGGATACACACTTTTGTGGTCATCGTATGACTAACCTCAACCCTGGTAATGACCTACACTGACTGAGCCACTTAACTAACATAATGTAGGCCAGGCCTATTCTACATGGAATGTGATGTGAGGTACCATGACCCACGACACACCATTTGGACCTTCTGAAGGGTACACTACCTGTCATGACTGTCCAGACACCTATCCTGCCAGCCCCATTTCAATGATGCATTTGGTCCTTTTTGGCAAGAAGCTTAGTATACCCTGCATCCTAACATTAAGGTCACAGGGTAAGGGCTGGTATGTGTAACACTCAGAGCTACCTCTCTGGGGACTTGTTGACATGTGGGCTACTTATTTGAATATCCTAATAAAGCATAATACGTGCGTGTTGTTTGTACTGCCAACACACCACATCCCTTTTGCCACATGATGCATTGAAACAGTGCTGACAATCAACAAAATGTATGTGATGTGTGTTAGGAAATATTATAGCCAAGCTGATGAATCACATTTCTAAAGCTCTTCAAAAGTAACCCAGTATCTACATTGTTCATGTCTCATATGTGCAATAGGTCTGTATAGTGGAAGCAACACTATTAGCAAATTGTCAACACACCTGTGTAATTATAGAGACAGTCGCTGTTGACAGACACACATTGTCTACCTTACTGTTAGAGCCACTTACCTCCATTTGGAACGCCTCTTTACAACTAGGCCAATTCCCCTCAGCCTGGAAGGAAGCCTTGCTTGTGCCCATCTTAAAGAAATCTGATGCTGACCCCACGCAATTCAGTAACTATCGGCCCATTTCCCTCCTTCCGAAACCCGCGAAGGTTTTGGAAAAGGCAGTCCAATTACAACTCGCAGAATACCTAGAGACCAACTCCCTTCTACATGATTTCCAGTCCGGCTTCCGTACTGGATTCAGTACTGAGACCGCACTGCTAGAGGTATCGGAGACTGTGCGAGAGTGTGTGGACAAGGGCGAGGAGGCCATGCTGGTCCTCCTCGACCTGTCCGCCGCTTTCGATACGGTGTCCCACAAAATCCTTCTAGACCGAATGGAGCAGATTGGACTGAGCGGCGCTGCCCTATCGTGGATTAGTTCCTTTCTCCAAGGACGATCACAGAGGGTTCTTCTCAGACCTTTCAAATCAGAATGTAAACCTCTTGTACGCGGAGTCCCACAAGGCTCAGCGTTGAGTCCTCTGTTTTTCAACGTTTACCTGGCCCCGTTGGCCAAGGTAGTTGAGGCATGCGGAGTCAGAGTGATCTCTTATGCTGATGATACTCAGCTGATATTTTCTTTTAGCGATCACTCTGACTCCAGCCTCTCCAGTTTCCGCCATTGTCTTGGCGAAATCTGTTCTTGGATGTCCACGAACCACCTGCGACTTAACACCGATAAGACGAAGGTTTTGTTCTTTAATCAAAAAATGACCATCCCACCTTCTTTATGGTGACCAACGATACTCAACCCTCCCCCTACCCCGGTTCACTCTGCCCGCAATCTGGGGTTTATTTTTGACGATACGCTATGCTGCAGCTCCCAAATCAACAAGGTTACTTCGGCTTGCTTTGGTAAATTAAAAATGATGAGAAAGATCTTCCCATTTTTGCCAATCGAGGCACGCAGAACAGTCACCCAGGCCTTAATTACCTCCCACTTGGACTATGCCAACAGTCTATATGCGGGGGCCCCTCTATACCAAATTGAACGCCTCCAGGTGGTTCAGAACGCTGCAGCAAGATTGATTGGCAATATCCCTTACAGACACCCTATCTCAGCGTTTCGCAAAGAGCTCCATTGGCTTCCTATAGCCAACCGTATTAAGTTCAAAACGCTTATTCTTGCCTTTCGAGCTTTGAACGGAACTGGTCCAGACTATTTAAGAAAGAGACTGAGACTGTCCCACTCTGTTAGAGACCTTCGTTCCAACAATCTGCGTCTCATGCTTCTGCCAAGATTCCGTCGCACAAGAATGGGTGGCAGAGCTTTTGCTGTTCTTGCAGCCAAACATTGGAACAGTTTACCGATCGATCTTAGATTTGCCCCATCTGAAGCTCTGTTCCGCAGACGCCTGAAGACGTGGCTATTTTCATCTATCTAGATTACTTCTTTTCCTCCTGCTGACAGTTTTTAGCGCCGGGACACCCCCGCTGGGGGTAGCCATGCGCTCTACAAAATCCATAAATAAATAAATAAATAAATAAATAAATTGACACTGTGTTTCAATGGAATGAATTATCAGGCCAGGGGTTCACCTCAGACACCATGCCTCAAATTATCAAGATGACTGCACTCAGGGCTACTAGTGGTACAGATACATCTTTCTGGGAACATCCATGGATCAGCAGGTCTACTGGGACAGTACCCTGTGCATTAGTTCTCCTACCACAGTAACTCAGGCCCAGGGTGGGCCATGGCCAAGACTGCCCACATATCAATCTCAGGACTTGCTCTCTGCAGGCAAAGGCTACTTAAACAACATGAATATCACATTTCCATCAAAATCAATACAGAAAAGTCAAACTTCAGGCCATTCCATATGTGATTATATGGTTGTTTGTTACTCTGAATGGGTCTGTGAGGTATAGCTACCTCCCAGACAACATTTTCAAAGCCTGACATGGACTGAGTTATCAGTGGAACGGTAAACTTGGCTAACATCATCCTCCAATGCTTCTAACACTTTACAGACATGGCTCTTAGTGTGAACCTATAGATAACAATTCACATATACAATGATGTAAATTTAGAGATCATTGTAGCTCTGTACTCAGAGCCACACTGTAGCTGAGGGGAACAGAAAGGAAAAAGTTGAATAGAGTGAATAACTGTTTTTAAAAAAGTTACCTGTTCCTATGGTGAGCCATAGAGCTGAGACTATGTCCAGATCCTCTGGACTGAAGGGATGGGCCCTATTTCCTGTAGTTTGTGCCATGTGAGCTCCCAGAGCTAAAAAACAGCAGCAAAAATGGAGGAGGTTTTGATAGCAGCACAGTCAGGAGGCAAGTGAACTATTTTTCATCTGCCACATACATGTATGCCACGTATGCGATCAACAGCGTCGGCCTACACAGCCATTGGTTAGCGGCTACCACTATCCACAACGTTGGCCAATGGCTGTGACTGTTGTGCATGGACCCGCCGACCACGCAGTCGACTACCACCAATAGACAATGTAAATATGTCCTATTAGCCAGGTCAGGCGGTCACCATCTTAGCAGTTTGAAAAGCTGTACGTAGGTCAAATGTGCACTGCACACTGTACACCGCGGTTGGCTGCATTTTTTACATTACATGTGCTGCTAGCCTCACCGTAGTGGAAATGTAAATTTTTCACAACTTATGATGTGCCCAGTGCAGTTACAGACCTATGAATGCCACCTTGGGATGATAGGTGGATGTTCAATAATTTTACGATGAAAATGTGATATGTGTACTGCTTCATGTAGCATTTATGTTCAGACATATGACTTTTGCCTTATTCTTCACAAATGTCACTCTATACACTGTGACCACAATACATCTTTTGTTTTGCTCCTTACATAGGTACCCTGGGAGAGGTAGGAGACGCAGGCCACCTGTTTACTGCCCATTTCCAGACTTACACACCATGGAAGAGCATCACATCATCACCAAATTTTGTTTAAATAGGCAAACAATCTTGGATGTATGTCATCAGTTGGAGCCAGAACCCCTACCTCGAATAAATAATCCAACATCTATACCCCCACTAGTGAAACTAATGCCAGTTTTGCATATTTTGGCCACAGGATCATTTCAATTTACAGTTGCTATTTCTGGTAGAATGTCTGTTAGAATTGGGGGTCTCTAGTTGGCACAGGTAGGTACTTGTGACAAATAGGGACGCTCTCCTCTAATCAGAGTAAGGGGGATTACACTCCTAAAATAACCCCTGCTCACCCTCTAGGTGGCGTGGTGCGAGCAGTCAAGACTTATTTCAGAGGCGTTGTAAGTTAAGCATTTGTGACCACATACAGTAACCCAGTGACAACACTACAAATGGACACCACACAAGGATTTATATAAAAAATAAGTATACTTTATATAGAGTTACCGCAAGACCAATAAAAACCAAAAAGAATCCGCAGTACTATCAGATTTCAAGAGTTCTGGTTAAAAAGGCTTAAATCAAGGTTCTGTTGAAAATAACAGAAGTCTAGCAAATCCAGGGGTCTGCGTCGGTACGGGCCCACTCAAGTGTCGACAGACTCAGTCACAGTACCTTTTCCTTGGGGCGGCCGGCAAAGATGTGCGAGCCGGTTCCGTTAATCGTCGAGGTGCAGAAAGGAAGCGTTGCAGGACGCGTTGTCCCTAGATGAGGTGCAGGCAGCGGCCCGTTGACAGAGTCGGTGGATCCAAGGCTTGCGTTGCAGGGCGAGACGGTGCTTCGATGCGATGCTTGCAACTTGCGATGCGGCGAACAAGCCGGAGGTTGGGAGCTGGCGTCGATCAGTCCAGACAGCGGTGCGAGTTGGGCAGTGCGTCGCAAAGCGGGCGAGGCGGTGCCCAACTCCGGTGTGGTCACAGGACTCGAAATCAGCAGCAGTGACCGCGTTGGTCAGACCAGTTCGATTCAGTGTAGCGCGGCTCGTTGACGGCGTCAGGACGGAGTCGGTGAGCACAGACATTGCGTTGTTCGAGGGGGACATTGCTTGGTGCGGTGCCTACAGGATACCGGGCCGGTCATGGGAGTCGGTCACAGCTCCCTGCCTCTGTAGCAACTTGTTTCCAGCAGCAATTCACAAAGGCTGGTGAAGTCCACTGGCCCTGGGACTTCGGTCAGGGGGCAAGCTCTCTTCCAAGCCCTTGGAGATATTTGCACAAGTTGAAAGAAAAGTCCACCAGGTCTTTCACCTCCCTTTGGCAGCAAGGCAACCACTGCAGGCCAATCCCCCAAACAACACTTCAGCTTGGGAATAGTCTCTCCTCAGTTTCGTCAGGTTCCTTCTTCTCAGCAGAGGTTTTGTCTTGTAAGTCCAGAGGTGATCTAATTTCATGGGATCAGGGTCCCAATACTTATACCCCAAAATCCTTTGTTCTCTGAGGGGAGTGGGGCCTGTGCCCAGTTCAAGCCAGTTCTGAGGCACTTTGTTTACCAGACTTCTCCATTCCTGTCACAGTGCAGGGCAGGCACATCAGACGCCCCACAGGAGGTGGAGCCAGCATTGTGGAAGGCAAGTACAGTCCTGGAGCACTTTGCTGACAGTCTTATTTCTCTTCTTTCAGTGTGCAGGGCAGAGCCATCAGACGCACCACAGGGGGTGGAGCCAGCATTGTAGAGAGAAGGCCCAGCCCTATTCAAGTCCCAGGTGCAACTCCTCACTCCCATCTAGATGCAGATCTCCCTATTCACCACGGGCTGCCCCAGCCTGTCTCCTGGAATCCCCCAGCCCTGTCACACACAAACCCAGACAAGGAATACACAACCTCGCAGAGGCAGACGCAAATGGTTATTCAAGCAAATACCTACTTTCTAAAAGTGGTATTTGCATACACAGAATATTAAGATACACTTTACTAAAAGATGTATTTTATTGTGGAGAAGTGTGGCTCAATCGTTAGAGCGGCAGATCCTGATGTAGAGGTCTAGCCCGGGACCAGGGTTCAATTCCCCGCCTCGGCTGGTCTTGGGCTCAAAATTCCACGGACCTGATCATTCTCGCCTCGGTGCCTATTCTAATCATGGAGTCCCACTCTGCAACTCTGGGCAATAGCTTGCCTAATCTCCACACCGGCCCCCACAACGCTAAGGATGCCTGGCTTCACCTTGGCAGTGCCCAGGAGTGGACGCCTCACAGGGAAAGCCAGGATGGGTTCCACAGCGGTATTCGTACAAGCGCCTTGAGACCCTTGCGGGTGAGTAGTGCGCTATACAATTATCAATTTACATTTTACATTATTCTGAGTCCAGGCATACTAAACTCGAATTTCTACCATGTTCTCTGAGTCTGCTAGGATTATAAAGGGTAATAATTCCAACAGCCCATTCTGGCCTATAGAGAACAGGTAGCCTTGCAATAGTGAAAAACAAAAATGGCTGTAATTCACTATTAGGACATGCCACACACATCAGGGCTTATCCTACCTTAGGCTTACAATGCACCCTGCCCTTGGGCCTACCATAGGGGTGACTAATGTGAAGAAAAGGGAAGGTTTAGAGACTGGCAAGTGGGTGCACTTGCCCAGTCAGCATGGCAGTACCAGGCTGCACGCAGGCTCTGCAATGGCAGACCTTAGACACATTTTACAAGGCCGCTTCTGTTGGTGGCACAATCAGTGCTGCAAGCCCACTAGCAGCGTTTGGATTTACACGCCCTGGGCACACTCAGTGCACTGTACTAGGGACTGACAAGTAAACCAAATAGTCAATCATGGAATCACCAATTAATACATTAATTTTACAGTAGGGAGCACTCACACTGTGGCACTTGACAGCAGTGGCACAGTGCCCAAAGCATCTAACACCAGCAAAAACATGAGGCAACAGACAAAAAATTGTATTTGTATTTGTATTTGTATTGTGTATTTATAAAGCGCAACTATCGCTCCGGAAGGAGCATCCTGGCGTAGGCTGGATAGTAAGCATACAGTTGATGGAGCAGAATTCGATGGCGGCCATGACATATTCGTCTGGGAGATTGAAAATCCAGGTTTTTAGTTGCTTCCTGAACTGGGTTTCTTGAGTCTGCAACCTGAGATTTTTAGGCATGGAGTTCCAGGCTCTAGAGGACAGATAGGTCAGGGTCTTACCACCTTTGGTTTTGAGGTTGAATTTAGCTAGTTTTATCAGGTTGTCATTAGAGGATCGTAGCGTCCTGGAGGGGTTGTAGTGGGGGTAATGCCTGGTAAGATACTTTGAGCCTGTGCTATTAAATGCCCGAAAGGCGATGATTAGAATTTTGAAGAGTATCCTTTTGTGCAGAGGTAGCCAATGAAGGGTTTTCAAAGCAGATGATGCTGAAGATTTCCTTGGAAGTTTTAGTACTAATCTGGCTGCTGAGTATTGTACACTTTGGAGTTTTTTCAGTGTAGATTTTTTCACTCCCGCCATCAGGCCATTACAATAGTCGAGGCGGGCGAGGATTAAGGCCACTGCTACCGTCTTTCTTGAGTCAGTGGGTAAGAAGTTAAAAAACTTCTTAAGAGATTTTATGATACTAAAGCAGCTTCCTGCCACATTCCTGACATGTTGGTCAAAAGATAACTCGGTGTCAAACAGGACTCCGAGATTTCTTGCTGTCACCACGGTCTGAGGGGGAGCAGTGGAGTCCTCTGGCCACCATATGCTGGGACAGAAATTGAAATTTGTTCCCATCGGGAGAATTTCTGTCTTGCTGGCGTTACATTTTAGATGGTTTTCTTCCATCCAGTGGAATACATCCTTCAGGCAATTCTTGAGATTTTGTTCAGCATTAGTGGAATTTTCGTCTAGTGGCACAATGAGTTGAGTATCATCGGCATACGATGTCACAAGTATGCCGAATGATTCAATCAAAGAAATAAGAGGGACCAAGTAAACATTAAATAGTAGAGGGCTCAGAATGGAACCCTGAGGAACTCCCGACAGAACCTTTTTTCTTTGGAGAGGAAAGGGCCTAATACAATGGTTTGGGATCTATCTGTTAGAAAGGATGTAATCCACGCTAGAACCACATCTGAGATACCAATGTCTTTTAGTCTGCCTAACAGTATGGAATGCCAGATGGTATCGAACGCTGCTGTAAGGTCCAATAAAATCAGGACGGTGTTCTTTCTTTGATCCTGCAGCATTTTTATGCAGTCTGTCAATTCAATTAATGCCGTCTCTGTAGAATGATGAGGAGACACACGCCAATAGTGCCAGGTCTAACCCGTGTCCCCTCCAGCTGAAAAGTGGGGGAACTACCCTTCCTCCTGGGAGTTCTCATCACTAAGGCGGAAAAATCTGGACAGACCATCAGCGTTGGCATGTTCTGTACCAGGGCTGTGTTCCACCGTAAAGTTCCTACCCTGTAGGGAAATGGACCACCTCAACAGCTTTGGATTCTCACCCCTCCTCTGCATCAACCATCTGAGGGGCCTGTGGTCCGTCTTGTAGTGTAGTTCCTAGTTTCCCACTAGGCCCTGCGCATTGGAATAACATAAACAGTAGTATCGACGTGGAACTGCGGATATTCCAGGCCTCCACTGACTATGCTAAACTTAATTGGGTTTGTTACCAACTAGCTCAGAGGTCACTGGAAACTTTCTTCTCTGCATGGGAAGTGATCAGCTTCCCTGGCACAGACAAGAAGGGATTCAGCTTTCCAACAACCGTGCAACATGACAACTTTGCTCCTCAGATCAAGAGTCAATCTCTAGGGTCGAGTGAAACAATAGACATGTATTTCACTCAGTCAGGTTAGTGCAGTTTACTTTCACGATATGTAGAGAATAGAGAGACGGGCGTTTGTCAATAAAGGTTAACATTTATTGAACAGTCTTTCTTCTCGTACAAGAGAAATGTATTGCCACAATTGCAAGACTTGTTATTATAAAAAGTACGTACAGTAAGATAAGTATTGCGAAATAATACTGTAAAAGCATTGATATGGTTTCTTAGCCATACAATGGTTAAAAGTAATAAAACATATATACATTCATATATACATTAGGCTAAAATACTCAACTGGTGCTTCTTACTACGCCTACCCCAGTGTGCCTGACCTAAGCCTAACACGTGGAAGGGGAGTAAGTAAGTAGCTTTAAGTTAAGTTGGTTTTGCCAAGGTTTGCTTCAAGAATTCTCATCTAAGGGTTTAGTCAACACCATACCTCTGAATAGAATGATGGAAGTCTGGTTTTTCCTTCAGGGGGAAACTCGGTATCTCAGTCACCCGCGAGTGTACACCGGAAACGCTGGAGCTGGATTTCTCTGCAGGAGAAAGGCAGCGTCTCTTCTCAGCACGTCGAAGAGGAGGCGGGGGGACAGCGTCCGCAGCAGCTGGAATCTGCTGGGCTCTTCGCAGAGGGACGGCTGTTCAGCTCCTAAGCTCACCAAACCATCGTTCGCGCTTTAGCAGCGATAATGGTATCAGTAGCTTTACCACCAAGGGGACAGCAGCAGCATCAGCGTACTGCATACAGCATACAACAGCAATGGGACACCAGCAATTGCTTAAGGCAACGTTGGTAGTATTTATACCTGACAGGTGCCTGGTTTGACGCAAGTTTGCTGGACATAAGACGTCAATTAAAGATGTCACTAGGAAGTGAAAGCTATCAGTTGCTCATTAGAGTTCCATTACTAATCAAAACACAGCAAGCGGGGATTTCCAGGTTTGCTGAGTTTTTATCTTGTTGAAGAACTTGGAGTGTTAATCTAGGAATATCAGATAGTGACTTCTGCTCTGTCATTGCACTAATTGGTTGCAAAGGAAGTGGCAGAGAACTATTCTGGAATGTAGCTCTGTTCGTGTGAGGCCAGAGATGACTTTCTGAATATCGCACTTGAACGGTTATGCCAATATAGGGAATAAATGGATTTATAGCCGAATAGGGTCATAAGGTCACAGTATCGATCAGGAACCTAGATAAACACGCAACACCCACTCCACGTTTTCATGTCCATCAAATTACTAAAACTAGAGCAATTAGATGCATGTGTAACATTGCCCACCCCAAAATACATAAATGCATTCGAAATAGGCGTATATTGTAATACGTGAAATTTAGGTACTGTACGTTTTTGAAGCATAGAAATCATTCAAGAATTATTGCATATGAAATCAATGAACGATTATGCAAAAAGAATTACACATGAAGTATCTCTGAACAGAAGAAGGGCGAGATAAATCATCACATATAAATGCATTGCAATAAATGTGCTAGAGGCTGATGTAAGTTTGTTTATGTCTCTAGATGTGTGTAGAAATAGAAGTTTGAAGCTTCTGTTCTCTAAGAATAGTTTTTACGTTAAGCAAAGAATTGTTCGTGCCAAAAAAAGGTCAATATTAAAAAATGTCCAATTCAAAAGAATTATTGCTTGAACGGGGAAATAGAGTTCCAACGCTTTTAGCAGTTTTTGTTAATCAAAACTGAAGGCCGAATTCAGAGTTCATGGGAACGCTGTGTGTCGGAAAGCTTCTCCAAAGTTATTATTTTTGTACGGGTGAGAACATCGTATCAGACAGGCTCTCAAAGAATTGGTCTACAAAATCAGGTGACAGTTCAACCAAATTCGATAGTGCTGTAACTTGGCAGGTGTGAGAATGATTGCTGTCATCATAGTCAGGAGCAGCAATGCTCACAGATGGTCGTACCTGGGTGATGTTGCTTTTGTCACTTGCTCCACTGTTACCACCTAGTCGTAGTACAGGAGTCTCAACAAATGCCGTCATCAGGATTGGTAGCCGCTGGGGACAACACAATGCGTGAGCCGTTATTGGACTGAGCAAAGTATCGACGTCCATTGGTACTGCTGATGGCAGTGAAAGACAGATGTCCAACACGCACTCATCTCCGCATAGCATACATCGAAGTACCGGTAAGATACAGTTCTGCCATATAGGTCTGAATGAAAGGAACCAGGTCATGTTTAGATCTCTCAGCCTGGCCAATCCAAGGACGTTAGTTATCCTGTCCCGGTAGCGCATTGCTAGGATTGTCTCTTCCATTCCCATGGGAGCTATGTCTGAGTTTCGGCTTGCCATAACGAAGCAGGACGGACAAAAATAAAATCCCTGCTACAAGTCCCAAAAATAATGATATGCCGCCAAAAACAGAGTGTACAAAATTTAGGAACGATTCCCAAAATTGCCTGGAAGGGTGTTAGAAGTCCCGTAAAGACTGTCTTAAATATGCCTGGGATGCTTGTGGCACTAGACATGTTAAGGAGTTGGCTAAGCATTTCTACGAAATGCACGGGGCAATTTGTTGATAAAAGTTCATGAACTTCAGTAGCTGTCCTTGCAACTAGAAGATCATACGTCTCTTTTGATGACGTTATAGGCACTGTTGTCTGTAAAAGCACAGACTTCATTTTGCTTAAAGTATCAATTCCTATAGAATAGAGATTCAGACGAGGCCAGATGGGAGTCACTGTGTCTGCAGGCCCACTCGGGAACAATGCCTGCATACAGCATTTGACCATAGATGTTACGCTTACTAGATAACTTTTCCCTGGCACAAGGCCACAACATCCGTGATCCGTTCTAAGAATGTAACTCCCGTTTGCAAGTTGCATAAAGAAGGGCTCTATCTGAGTTGCAGGTGTGACTAGCTGGTGGCATGAAAGGTTGTTAGAATTTCCATCACATGCTCCGTGTAAATTAATACCCTGACACAAAAGTATACCGCTTAGTGAATGTTTACAGTTGTCACCACTAAGAAATACATTTTTGTCGCTGTCACTATAGCAAGAATGTGTGTATGGTAATTTCCATTCAGATTTTACATATCCTTTACCCAATTGTTCATACTGGCCAGCAGGTATGTACTCAAGGCACTTTTTAAATCGGAAAGTTGTTATCGGAATTGTGATAATTCCGTGTATTATCCATTCAATGACAGGACTCTCTGACATTGTCAATGGTAATCTCTCAAGTTTTTCGATGCTCAGGATTGTATAGTCTGCTCCTTTCTGTGCCAAACTGATCTGTTTATCAGTAAGGTTAAAAATGGAAAATAATGCCGTTGTGTTGATTAAACGCCAAGGCACATAGCCTGAACGAAGATTTTGCAGCGTCCAGCCTAATTGTATAATAGAACGTAATTGAGATTGGCCATGTTGTAACATTAGCAAGTCTCTATCTATCACATCAAAGGCAGAGGTTACAATATTGTCCAACGAATATATTCTGGAAGACAGAGTCATTAACCCATTGTCTACTACAGAAAGTGATTTTTCCAAATTAATACGATCAATTTCTCGTATTTTTTCTGCTGTTTCAATTTGTTTGACTTTCCAAGCCTCGTTGTACGCAGCATAGATACTGGTCGCTATGAAACGCTTTTGACGCTGTTTGCGTGGTCCAAGAACGAAATTGCGCAAATCAGCACCATCTTTTAGTAAAGACAAGTGTTGCTTAATTTCAGCCAGTGTGGATGATGTTAGCCATTCAAGGCAGAGTTTCCCTACACTGTATGTTGTTATTCTCCCTGGATGTTGTCTCTGGGAGTATCTCGGGTCTAATCTGGTCATTTTTAACCCCTGTGTTTTATTCAGGAATCTATCTTGACAGCTGTTTGTGTCAGTAGGCCAGATTAACCACTTTTTCCAATCAGGATGTGTTCTGTTAAAATGTAAAATTTGTGATACGTCTAACTCAATATCTGTAGTTGCATTTTCAGGTATTGGCTTTGGAATAGAGGGTGTTTTAAGGTCTTTGATCTTAGCTAGGCCAAGACAGGATGTTTGGTGTATTGTGTCATTTAAAAACAACATTTGTTCTGGTATCATGCAGGTTCTAAATAGTGCTTCAATGCCTTGTACCTGCCAATCTTTTGTACCCCAAATTGTTTTCGTTTCAATATTATTTTTCCAATAATCAAAACCAAATGTCATCATTTTGTCATAAAATGCTTCTGAATATATCAATTTAGAATTTGTCAGCATTGTTTTCATTCCTGTTTTTTCTAACAGTTTGTAATAAAACGTTTCTGCATTACTGGTGTTAAACCCTGAGAAGTATTTGAATTTCTCAAAAAATGCTTTAGAACTGCTTTTAGGTGGTGTAGCACAATGATCCCATTGATTATACATAAAAACATTTCTAGGCTGTGCAGATTTATGCAAGTAATGATCACCATAGTGTGTGTAACAGAATAACTGCTCATAACTAGATGAACCTTGTAAATAATCATGATCTGTGAATCTAGCTGACATTACTAAATCAGACATCATGTCATTAATACTGTTAAAGTCCCAATCATCAGATAATGTACTAGGTTTTACAAAGTCACTTAAGGAAACCTTCAGTTGATGAGGATACTTCAGGATTTCGACCGGACCATATATCTCATAGTCAGTTTTCTCCCATACTACCCCACCAGGTATTGGAATTGCTGTGACATTTACTGTTGACAGTTCTCTTTTCTTCACGTGGGATGATCTGTGTGGTTTCAGGACTAGGTTGATGTTCTGACTTGCTGTGTCCATTGTAATATATTTTCCCTCAATGAGTTTTCCCAAACACAGTACCATGATGAGCCAAAGCAGGAGGAAAAATACACCTAGACCGAACCAGAACTCTAGCCAAGGGGAAATAAGGTAGATTTCCTTCAGTTGATGAAAGAGTTCCGTTGCTTTTTCTTTAAAAGTCTTTTTTGTTTCTGGCATCACTTCGGGGTCGTTTTGATCTTCAGAGAAGTTGTCGAAGTTGATGAAATAACCAGAGGCAGTTCTGTCAATTGATGGGATTGTTCTTTCAATCTGTCTCTCAGTAGCAGATTCTGATGCCACGTTAGTGTAGACTGGTGTTGTTTCTTGACGAACTGTTTCAATCTGTGTTTCAAGAGGCACGAGTTCCATGGCATTATTGCATAGTCCTTCATTGTGCACTGCAGGCTGATCGATTGTGATTAGTCTTTCAGTTTGAACCTCTTGGATTGTTGCAAGTTTGGGTATTCTGTTGTTTCTTGGGAGTCCACTGGGCCTACTGTTGATTATAGGCCACATGCTTGTGGTTTTACCAGGTCGATGGACACGACTCTGTTCTCCTTTTTACCAGCAAGGGGCGGTAGTACTACTGATCTTGTTCCGGTGACTGCCAAGACAGGTACTGCTTTTCTGTAAGAAGGACAAATTCCTTCTTCACCGCGATCTTTTCTCTGACTAGATCCCCAATCTTTGGAATCCAGACAGGCCTTGCTGGGGCTGTTGCTGGTGGTGCCTCGTCAGTGGTAGATGGCTGTTGCTTTAACTTTATGTTGCTTAAGGATTTTCTTGTTTCATTCAGTTCCTGTAAAACAGCCAAACGATCCTTTACATCAAAGTCTGTTGTTTTTTCTTGTACCACTGACATCTGACTATCGAGGTCCTGAATGTTCATTCTAATTCCGAACAATAGTTCGTATGGGCTGAAACCTTTTAGAGAATTCCTTGGCAAGTTATTAAGACTAGTCTGGACACTTATTAAATGTTTGACCCACCCAGCGCCTGAACCTAATACCTTCGCTGTTATAGATTGCTTTATGTCACGGTTTTTTCTTTCTACCACACTATTCCCTTCGGGGTGCGACGGACAAGAATACTGCAACCCAATTCCCATGCTGGCCATGGCCTCCTTATAGGCTCGAGAGCTGAAAGCAGGACCCTGGTCAGAATGGAACGTGGTAATTGCGTATGTGCCGATAAAGACTCGCAAATCTTTTATAACCGTTCTAGCGTCAGCCGAGCGCTGGAGGCCTCATTTTTTAACTGTTTTTAGCCTTAAGTGTTTAATAGGACGCAGGATGGGGTGTAGGCAGCGTTACGCTTTTCCTGATTGGTAGCCGGTAGCAAAGTTCACTACTGCGATCCCTATTGCAGTTTTCACAGTTGTTTGCATATATTTGGTGTTCTACACTCATTCCCGGCCACCAGAATACTGATTGTAATTCAGTCAGTGATTCCTTGGTCTCTCTGTGCCTAGGACCCAAACCCATATGTGCGTCTGCTATTAAAAATATTCTCCTGTTCGTGTTTGGAATTACTCTGTCCCCCACTCCAGGGATTCGAGCAAAAGGAACGGAGTTTGCATCGATTACGTATGCATAATTGAGTGGATAATTCCTGGGTAGTGCTGCACAGTCGCCTTTTACGGTCGTTTTTACTGCCAGCATGGTTTCCCCGTCTATGTATTTTTCTGTACGCTTTTTTGTGGCTACGGAAGCCGGTTTAGTTGCTTCCGCTGCGGCTGTATTTAGCCAATGAATTCCCTGCAACGTGAACGCCATCACGTTGAAGACTCTGTGCGTGAATCACGTGAGTCTTTTGTAGTTCTTTATGTAAAAGAGCTACCTGTTTCCAAAGCAATTTATGCTTTATTGTGGCACCTGTGTCATCTTTGTAGTCGTTTTCAATCCACCTCTGCAGTTTATTGTTGTAAGAGTTGACGCAAAAATGAGAATCGCACACGATAAGTGTCGGGAATTCACGTTCTGCATTTTCGAGCGCCATCTTTAAACATCTGATTTCAGTTCTCTGAACCGAACAGTTTCTTACAGATTCAGTTTTTGTTACTTTCGGTCTGAATTTACCGCACAGCCAACGACCTTTAATGATCGCACATGCTGCATCGTAGGATTTTCTCTCTACGTTGAAATGCTGTACAAATCCATCTGTATAGATTATACATGCGTATTGTGGGAGAGGTAGAAGTTCGATTGGCAGAGGATATTCTTCTTCATATTCTAAATCATTCAGTTCTTTGAATTGCGGGGCGAAATAGTATTTCACATCTTCCGCTCCTAGAGAATCTATGCACTGTATCCATTTCGGATCCAGTGACACTGTAGGCAGGTTTACTGGGCTGAATAGCGCCTCGAAGGCGGATTCCGCTGTGAGGATATTAATCCGTTTACCATGTGCTAGTTCTCGTTCATTTGCTAATGCGATTTGCACTGCTTTCACAGTTCTTTCTGTGAGACTGAATGCTTTTTCTGCTTGTGTGTACAAGTGAGATTTAATTGAAATTGGTACCTTTTCTCCCTCATTAGAGGTCAGGTACGTGAATCCGCATCTTCCTGGGATGACTCGGATTACAAGATCGCGTGTATTGTCACGTGTATCTAATTTAGTTTTTGCTAACATGTCTGTTTGCAGTGATCTCAAAATTTCTGTGTGTTTTTGAGTCCAATTGATTTGTTTAAAATTAGGTTTAATTAGTTCGTAGAGAAGTTTAACCCTCTCTGCGTAATTTAGGATGTAAGTTCTTCCGAAATTCAGAAAACCTAGAATGGATTGTAAATTCTTCAGCGTTTTTGGAGCTTGGAGTACAGCGCACTTCTCTAAGAAGTTGTCCGCTAGGCTTTTCCCTTCACTTGATAGTTCGTACCCTAAGAATAGTACTGTCAGATGGGCAATTCAAGACTTTTTAAAGTTGAATTTGTAACCCTCTGCTGCGAACCCAAGTATAATGGTGTTCACTCTTTTCAAGTGAGTATCCAAGTCGTCGTCTGTGAGATAGATATCATCTACGTAAGATAATGCCTCATCATCATAGATTTGTAGTAACTCTGTTACCCTAGCTGAGAATAGTCCTGGGCTGTTCTTGAACCCCTGTGGGAGTCGACAGAATTTTTTCTGTGACCCAAATGCTGAGAAAGCGGTCAAATATCTGCTTTCTGGTGCAATGTTTTGACAAAAGAAACCATTAGATATGTCTAATGTCGTTTTATATTTTTTCCTAACTATGTTATTCATTAGGGCTGCACTATGCGAGTTTTGTACTGCAAAAGTTTTACAACATGTATTAAGATGTCTGTAGTCCAAAACTAGACGATATGAATTGTCTGGCTTGGAGACAGGAAACAAAGGATTGTTCATTTGAGAGGTGCATGTTTCAATCACCCCCTGGTATTCAAGTTGATCTAAGAACTCCCTGACTTGTTTTTTAGCTTCTTGCTTAATGGGATACTGCCGTTGGGCAGTTGGTTCACTTTTTAATTGGATTTTGTGAGGAGGAGAGTCCTCATCCCATCCTACATGATTTTTATACAATGCAGGTGCCTGGGCTACTGCCCATTTCCTTGCATATGTATATTTCTTGTGAATCGGAATGTGATTCAAGAAGGCAGGCATAATCACTTCTTCGCCACGAGGGCACTCCCTGACAAACTCTGGGGGCCAATCTTTTTCAGCTAACAGAATATCGTAGCCTTTTGAGAGCTTATCTCAAAATAGACCTCTTATTTTCCTAGTCTTATCACCCTCTATACGCAATGTTATTTCGTATATTTTATGGGGCTCGCTAAGTCTGGTGTCGGCAGTTTCAACCTGAATGTATTCATTCGTGTCCACTGTCTCCAGATGACTCATCAAGATCTTGCGCGCTATACTGATTTCTGCTGCACTGTCCAACATTGTCAATGCCCACTCCCCATTTTTCAACTGTGTCCTCAGTATTCTCGGCATGGTTGATTACTCTAATACTGGCTACCTTCTTTTTCTGAAATTGAGATTTTTTACTCTGAGCAGATTCCTTGTCTTTGGACTTGGTGTGCTCTCCTGGGTCTGACCGTCCTCTTCTTTCCGAATTCTGTGGAAAAGATTGAGAGGGACGTGTATCAATACTTTGATATCTATCAGGTTTTTTCAGATTATCCCTATTTCTAAGGTTATATCTTTTCTCAGAGGGCTCCCTCTGGGGAGACTGGTGTTCTCGAGTCGGAGTTCTTTCCCTCCGTCGAGGAGACCTTCCTCTGGACTGGAAAACTTTTTCCTTGGGAGTGGATTGTTTATTTCCATCCCAGCTCTTTTTAGGAGTATTTGAATTATTTTTAATAAATAATTTTACTAATTCTCTATATGCTTTTGTTAATTCTCCTATGTTAAATAAGAGTTCTTCTTTTGACATTTTTGCAATGTCAGGATGTGGTGTGTAGCTGGCTAGAACCGGCCACGTTGCTCCTGGTCTACCTAGTAGACCGAGCCTGGTAATGTGATCATTGTGTTTTAGGGCGCCATTAAACCAGAGCAGGTGCTCTTGAAATTTAAGTGGAATTTCAATCTCCTCGAAAGGAGCGTACTCTTCCGGAGGTTCCTCTATTTTGTAATAGTGAAACTCTTTTGTTGTAGCGTTTGCCGCTGGAAAGTTTATCCATGAATAGAATACCTCTGTCTGCCGATATTCATGAGCCTCTATCACGAAAATTACTGTACCACCTTGTGGTGTCAGTCCGTTTTCTATAAGTTTTAAAGTTATAGATTTTCTTAAGTGGACCGGGATGATAATTGCACCCGGGTCTGTGTGTTCGGGACCTTGCTGAGTCGCATCTACTGCGGCCCCAGTGGTTCCGTTTTCTCCTGGCATTGTTAAAATGCAAGGTTTGCAGAGTTGGTCTCCAAGGAGACAAAGATTAGGTGCACAATATTTTGGAACACTGTATCCTTCAACGTTGAATAAACCAGAGCTTTACATAGGAATCTCTTCCTACTGAGTTCGGGCGGATTTTAACCTTTCACCCACTCCAGACGTCTATTGGAGTATTTACGGGAGAAAGGGGTCTGTGTGAAATATGCACGACTGAGTTACTCTAACGTCTTGCGTTAGTTTATCGCCTTACCAAACGTTGGGCGCCATGTAGTGTAGTTCCTAGTTTCCCACTAGGCCCTGCGCATTGGAATAACATAAACAGTAGTATCGACGTTGAACTGCGGATATTCCAGGCCTCCACTGACTATGCTAAACTTAATTGGGTTTGTTACCAACTAGCTCAGAGGTCATTGGAAACTTTCTTCTCTGCATGGGAAGGGATCAGCTTCCCTGGCACAGACAAGAAGGGATTCAGCTTTCCAACAACCGTGCAACATGACAACTTTGCTCCTCAGATCAAGAGTCAATCTCTAGGGTCGTGTGAAACAATAGACATGTATTTCACTCAGTCAGGTTAGTGCAGTTTACTTTCACGATATGTAGAGAATAGAGAGACGGGCGTTTGTCAATAAAGGTTAACATTTATTGAACAGTCTTTCTTCTCGTACAAGACAAATGTATTGCCACAATTGCAAGACTTGTTATTATAAAAAGTACGTACAGTAAGATAAATATTGCGAAATAATACTGTAAAAGCATTGATATGGTTTCTTAGCCATACAATGGTTAAAAGTAATAAAACATATATACATTCATATATACATTAGGCTAAAATACTCAACTGGTGCTTCTAACTACGCCTACCCCAGTGTGCCTGACCTAAGCCTAACACGTGGAAGGGGAGTAAGTAAGTAGCTTTAAGTTAAGTTGGTTTTGCCAAGGTTTGCTTCAAGAATTCTCATCTAAGGGTTTAGTCAACACCATACCTCTGAATAGAATGATGGAAGTCTGGTATTTCCTTCAGGGGGAAACTCGGTATCCCAGTCACCCGCGAGGGTACACCGGAAACGCTGGAGCTGGATTTCTCTGCAGGAGAAAGGCAGCGTCTCTTCTCAGCGCGTCGAGGAGGAGGCGGGGGGACAGCGTCCGCGGCAGCTGGAATCTGCTGGGCTCTTCGCAGAGGGACGGCTGTTCAGCTCCTAAGCTCACCAAACCATTGTTCGCGCTTTAGCAGCGATAATGGTATCAGTAGCTTCACCACCAAGGGGACAGCAGCAGCATCAGCGTACTGCATACAGCATACAACAGCAATGGGACACCAGCAATTGCTTAAGGCAACGTTGGTAGTATTTATACCTGACAGGTGCCTGGTTTGACGCAAGTTTGCTGGACATAAGACGTCAATTAAAGATGTCACTAGGAAGTGATAGCTATCAGTTGCTCATTAGAGTTCCATTACTAATCAAAACACAGCAAGCGGGGATTTCCAGGTTTGCTGAGTTTTTACCTTGTTGAAGAACTCGGAGTGTTAATATAGGAATATCAGATAGTGACTTCTGCTCTGTCATTGCACTAATTGGTTGCAAAGGAAGTGGCAGAGAACTATTCTGGAATGTGGCTCTGTTCGTGTGAGGCCAGAGATGACTTTCTGAATATCGCACTTGAACGGTTATGCCAATATAGGGAATAAATGGATTTATAGCCGAATAGGGGCATAAGGTCACAGTATCGATCAGGAACCTAGATAAACACGCAACAGTCTGAACCCAGAAGTGAGTCCCAAACGGGTGTGGTCTCAGCTTCTTCAGTGCCCAGACCACAGCAAAGGCCTCACACTCAATAGCACTCCACCTCTGTTCCTGTGGAAGTAACCTCCTACTGATGAAGGCTACAGGTGTATCTAGGCCCTCTTCATTCATCTGTGACAAAACAGCCCCCACACCATGCTCTGAAGCGTCTGTTTGAACAATAAACTCTTTGGAGAAGCTGGGTGCCAGGAGCAAGGGCGCCGTGCTCATGGCAGCTTTCAGGGCCTCAAAATCTTTCTGACAGGTGTCAGTCCAAATCACTTTCTTGGGCTGCTTCTTCGAAGGCAGCTTTGTCAAGGGTGTAGCCATGTTGCCATACCCCTTTGACAAACTGCCTGTAGTACCCAGTGAGTCCTAAGAAGGCCCTCACCTCTGTCTGGAGTTTGGGGGGTTCCCAAGCCAGAATGGTTTTAATCTTGGGTTGTAGGGGCGCTACCTGGCTGCTCCCAACTTGGTGTCTCAAGTACAACAAATTGAAGAATTAGAGGCAGCATTAAGACAAAATACGGCAGTGGATGATGCTAAAAAGAAATTGGAGGAGTTAGCACAAGATATCGAAGGATACCATGACTACCTAACAAATAGAAAATCCACCAAACTTAAAAAAGATATTGATAATTTTAGTGCTGAGTTGGTGTATCCTTTTCTACAGAAAGATAATTATACCACCAGGAAAGACCAGAGATGGGAAAAGCCCCAACAAACAAGACAAATCTACTCTAGGGGAGGAAATAGGAGGATTACATTCTCAGAAACCTCTGGCTCTATTGAGGCTGAAGAACAAAATAATGAGCATATGGGAAGATCTACCTACAATTATCAAAAAGAACCTCAATCTTTTTTAGGAGGTCGCCCCTACAGGGGGCAGAAGGGCTACCGGAATTACTCCCGGGAGGAGCCATTGAGGAACCATCCACCTCCAAATCCGGGAACACCGAATTATCTAAAAACCCGGAATGCGAGGTATTGGAGATAAATGATTTTCCTATTGTTAACCTCTCAGACAGAATACTTACTGCAGAGGAGGGAGATGTCCTAAAGTATGGATTTAGTTTTGCTCCAAGTGCCCAACCAAATAAATTCGAACTAGAAAAAGACTTGAAAAGCTTTATTAGAAAAGTCAGATTAAATAGGTTTTTCGCAGAGAGAGACTATGAGCCTGCTCCCAACACAACTGGTTTTAAACCCAAGTCAATTTTCACTCCTAGTCTTAACCAAATTGAAAAACATTTAGAATTATTTGAAAGGGTTGTTGAGATAGAAGTTAGGAACAGCTTAGTTTCCTATAAAGGAACGACTAACAATCTATCTCACAGCCAGAGAACAGCACTGAAAGGCTTACAGGATTGTGAGCAAACAATAATTAAACCCGCTGACAAGGGGGGCAGGGTAGTCACTCTCAACAGCACAGACTATGACAACAAGATGAGGTCTTTATTACATGTGAGAGAGCACTATATCCCTGTTTCTTTTACTATGATTGATAGGTTGAAGAAAGATGTTTCAACTTTTTTAAATTGGGGCCGGCAAAATGATTACATATGTCAAGATGAGTATAGTTTTTTGTTTCATAGAAATCCAATAATCCCAGCAATCTACCGATTAGCAAAATCCACAAGTGCGTGGTTGATCCGCCAATGCGGCCCATTGTTAGCAGTCTGGGGTCATTATTGGAGCCACTCAGCAAATATGCTGATTACTTTCTAAGACCCATAGTCCAGGCCCAGAGGTCATATTTAAAGGATACGGCCCATACTATCTCTATCTTTCAGGAGATGAGCTTCGACGAGGAGACCCAATATTTGGTTACCTTGGATATCGAGGCCTTATATACGAACATCCCCCGGGATGACACTATTGCGGTCATATCTTCCATCCTGGAGGATGTAAATCTCAATGGAGGTAATAAAGAATTCATCCTGGGTGTATTGAACTAGTCGTAAAGAATAATATATTTCTTTTCAAAGAAGAGCTTTTTAAACAGGTCAAGGGGACCAGCATGGGTCTGGCCTGCCTCTATGTGGTTAACTTCGAGCGTAAACATATCTATAATGAAGTGGCACCATATTTTGAAAGCATCATCCACTGGCACCGTTTGATAGACAATATCATTTTTGTCTGGAACGGTGCCAGTGATGAGTTAGTCTCATTCCTGGAATGGCTAAATCTGGGCGATAGGAATTTAAGATTTACAGCGCACCACAGCAACAGTAGCATAGATTTTCTAGATGTCAAACTTAAAGTTGTAAGAGGGAAATTGGAAGTTGAACTTTTCACCAAGCCGACTGACAAAAATACTCTGTTAAAATATCAAAGTAATCACCCACGGTCCCAAAAAGATAATATCCCGTTTGGGGAATTTTTGCGGTTAAGACGCAATTACACAAATTTGGAGGATTTCTATCACCATGCAGAGATCATGGACAAAAAATTGCGAGAGCGAGGGTACCCGAAAAAATTAATTAAACAATCCTTAAAACGGGCAAGATTTTATGATAGAGACGCCCTTCTAGATATGAGCAAACAAAAATCTAACAAAACGGAGAATAGGATAGTTTTTGTTAGCCAGTACTCAGGCCTAAGCAATAAATTAAAAAATATTGTGAACCACAATTGGAAAATTTTAAACAGTGAGTTAGAAGTACCACTTCCAAAACCCTTGTTCTCTTTTAGGAGAAACAAACCAATTAGAAATAGGCTGGTACACACATACATAAATTCTTCCGGTTTATGCCAAACCACGTTGACTGGTAATGGAAAAGCAGTAGGGAACTATAGGTGTGGGTCATGCTCTATATGTCCCAACGGCATTGAAGGCAAAACATTGCAATTTAATGGAAAAACATTGACTCCCAAAAGTCTAAATAACTGCAGGAGTAAGAACGTTATCTATCTTCTGATCTGCCCATGTGGCCAAGGCTACGTGGGGGAGACGGGGAGTGAGCTCCGCATAAGACTGTTAGAGCACAGATCAGCGATCAAAAATCAAAAAGATAATGCCCCCTTAACTGATCACTTTAAAACTAAGAATCACGGTTGCCATGATTTCACCTGGTTCATTTTGGAAAAAATGAACATGAGCAGAAGAGGTGGTAATCTAGAGATAATAAGAAAGTCACGGGAACAATGGTACATGATCCATTTGGATGCAATCAACAAAGGTCTGAAAACCAGGGAGGACTGGATGGAAATAGTGGCTAGTCAATAATAATAACAGTGACACTACTGAATGTACTGCTAAGTAGGAATTGGGTACAACAATGATGAATGATCGCAATGTAAGATCACAGTCAAATAATATATATGAAATGCTCTTACAGTGACTTTGATTGCTTTGAACTGCGTATAGCTTTAGGGACTTAAAATTCATTGTTTCTATCTCACAAGTAATTTCATCATAAATTGTAAAAAGGTAACAACAGCTAGCAAAATGATCCATACTGCATGAAGCAATGATTAGGAGACTTCATTCTGGCACACGATTTGAGCCCGAATTTAGTTATGAGCACGAATTTAATATTCCCTATAGGACATGCAAATGAATTATTATCTTAAAATAAATCACCTATGGTACGAGCTTTGTATTCCAGCTTCAAGAATAGAATGTGAACTTTCAAGGGTATACGCTACTCTGCTAAATAATTGTGACATCAGAATATCGGAAGTTTGTGTGTGTGCATAAAATGAGCCATTATACATTAAGAAAGGCATGGAACGCATCGTACGTGGTTCCCAGATGGAGGCTTAAACAGCAAAAATGAACGAAACTGATAGCGAGGCTTGGAACTCGCTATGGTATTTCTCGGCAACAACACCCAACGCATATAGATGAAAGCGCCAACATCAGTAACAAGCCCCACCTGAAAACAATTAATAAATAGCCAATGATAGATTGAGGAGAGGGGTTTAAATAGAGCCGAAGCAATGTAGTACGTTCTTTTTCGTTTCCGACGTGATGCAGCCGGCGGTTCAGAGGACTTTTGAAACCAGCACGGGGTGTGGAATACAAGAGCTGGAACATCTGAGGTGAAGACAGCCCCCCCTAACTAGCATAGTTTTAAAGACAGTATGGCCAAACACTTTATATAAATCTGAGACTGATCCCCTGTATTCGTTTTTTATTAGACTAGGATCAAGCCAGCCAACAGTACCCACCCCAGACAAAAGCCTCTAATATCTGGAGACCCGCGGCAAGATAGGTGAGATTGCTGCAAAATTAACTAATAGCTTAGTGTCTGACTGGTTGAGGACCATTTCACAGATGTTTTTTTCCCATTTAAATTGCAGATAACTGACAATTTTTTAACCTAAGATGGATGGGCATTAACTAAATAGAAGACCCACCATTGGACTACATACAAACACAGCATTATAAAATAGAAGGTAAAAGCAAACAGAGCCTGAAAAATGGTAGAAAACTAATACATTATTTAGATGATAATAGAGGGTGAGCTTATCCCTTTTTCTTTTAGGAAGCAAAGTGCGACAAAAAGGTTTTTAGATACAAAAAAAAGCCGGCTTCTAAGGAGTAAAGGACAACCAAGAGATGGTAAATACAAAAACAAGTAGCAGTAATAAGTGATGTCACTTTAATCCATAACCATACAATATAATGAAACCCTGTGTCCACATTTCAGAAAGAACAGAATAGAATGAAGGTCTGAATGGTTCTTAGTAGGAAATCTGCAGTAGTAGGACATTGTACCATGTGAACAGGTAAATGATATCAACGTTTAGCTTGATTAGAACAATGTGCAAATGTTTTACCATGCACAAGGAGGGCTGAGATTTAGAATAATAAGCCATGTTTTTAAGCGCCCACTAAACCATAAGTTGAGTGCCGGAGGGGACACAATATTCCTCAATATGAGGAATGCATGACCAACATGTGAAAACAGGGGGCTCAATTTGACAGGCTAAATATGTGCAATAAAATGATTGAAGCTAGATTAAACCTTTTAAACTGTATTAGGTCAATAGGAACATAAGATGATCAAGTAAGGACCATGTAGTCTTGCTTTTACAATAAGAGTTAAAGTATGTACATGAGAACTGTTGTGAATGTATTTATCACATGTAAGATATGTATATAATGAAATTTATGTAAGACACTGATGGATATATGTTTATCTGCAGGAGTCTTGTGTCAGTGGCAACCAACCAGTGCCCAACTAAAGGAGAGACTCATTAGTCAGTCTTGACAAAGATGGTAGAATATTAGCACAATCCATCGAAACGCGTCGATGCCTCTTTTGCACGATCAAGGGACCAAACCCAACCTGTAGACAAAGAATTAAACAAGTCCAGGATTTGGTTTCATTTATGCTAGGTCTCAAAATGTGCAATATCCAATGACAAATCATATATGTCTTTGTATGTCTCTCCCCTTTCTGTAAAATTGTTCTAGTTTTTAATTACACGAGTGTCACTATTAATTGATTATTTTTTTAATCTTTATGTGTACTAAAGTTGCATTTTATGAAATTGTTCATGTGGTTTTATTATAGGCATGCAATGAGTTGTTTTTAATCAAAATTTGTAACTGTAAAGAATAAATTTTTATGAAAATAAAATATGAGCGAATGTACTGTTGTGTGAGTGTACTAGATAGTAAAGGGATCTAGTGGCTATAGCTTGGGCGGCCCCAACAACCATTTGTGGTTGAATTACATGAATCAGTGTGCCAAGGAAGTATTTCTTCTTACTGTCATAAGTACCCTATTCCCCTGGCCATTAAGGGGTCTCTCTCAAATTTTGAAATGTCTCAAGTACACCACAGAACCCTGCCCGATCTGGCACTTACTGACCTTGATCGTGAGGCCTGCCTTTGGCAATGCCAACAACACTTTCCAGAGCTGGCGCAGATGTTCCTCCCAAGTGGCACTGAACACTGCGATGTCATCCAGGTAGGCGGCACTGAACTCATCCAGTCCAACCAGCACCTGGTTGACCATCCTCTGAAAGGTGGCAGGGGCATTCTTCATCCCAAAGGGCATAACACGGAACTGGAAATGCCCATCTGGTGTGGAGAATACTGACCTCTCCTTTGCCCTATCAGTCAAGGCGATCTGACAATACACAGACGTCATGTCAAACGTGCTGAGGTACCGTGCAGCCCCTAACCGATCAATGAGCTCATCAGCTCTGGGGATGGGGTGCGAATCGGTCTTCGTGACCGAATTGAGCCCTTGGTAGTCCACACAGAACCGGAGTTCGGGTGTGGTACCCAGTGCTGCAGTCTTTGGGACCAAGACCACTGGGCTGGGCCAAGGACTGCTAGAGGACTCAATCACCCCTAGTGCAATCATCTTTGAGACCTCGGCTTTGATGCAAGCCCTTACCCTGTCAGTTACCCTGTAAGACTTGTTCTTCACAGGTAAGCTGTCCCCGGTATCCAATCATGGACGCACCAATCTGTGATACTAGGAACCAGGGAGAACAGATCAGAAAACTGTCCCAGCAACTGGCGGCAGTCATTCTGTTGCTCAGGGGTCAGGGTGGAAGAGAGGTTAACACCATCCACTGACCCATCTTGCTCTGTGGCTGCCAGGAGGTCAGGAAGAGGCTCAGTCTCCTCTTCCATTCCAGCATCTGTCGCCAAGAGAATGCCCACTTTAGACCTCTCCAAGTGGGGCTGAAGGCGGTTAACATGCAGGACCCTCAAGGGGTTCCTGGGAGACCGCAAGTCCACCAAGTAGGTAACTGGACTCTTGTGCTCCACAACCTCAAATGGTCCAGTCCACTTATCCTGGAGTGCACAGGGCTCAACTGGAGCCATGACCCAAACTTTCTGACCAGGTTGAAGCTCTACGAGAGTGGCATTCTGGTCATACCACCGCTTCATCCCCTCCTGGCTGGCTTCCAGATTCGCCTCAGCGAGTTGCCTGAAACGCCTAGTCTGGTTCCTGAAGGCCAGCATGTAGCTATATACACCCTAGAGAGGTTTCCTGGGAGATTGCTCCCAGCCTTCCTTGACCAAACTCGTAGGTCCTCTGACAGGGTGTCCATAGAGAAGCTCAAAGGGACTGAACCCTAGAGATCGTCATTTCCCTGGTTTTGTCCAGATTGGACTTTTCCAACAGTCTATACCTTGGGCTCCAAACTGGAGAGCTTAAACGCCTCCAGCTGGTTCAAAACCAGGCAGCCAGACTCCTCTTGAATATTCCTAGAAGGCAATCAGTCAGACCTGGCTTGAAACAGCTGCATTGGCTCCCGGTTGAGCAACGCGTGGCCTTCAAAGCTGGGTGTATCCTTTTCAAATCTCTACACGACATTGGTCCCATTTTCATTAGAGACCTATTTAAAAAATACAGCCCCCCCGCAACCTCCGGTCTGCTCATAAAGCCCTTCTGACTATCCCTCCGTACAAGAAAAAGCGTCTCGGAGGCAGCTGCTTCGACCATCTTGCCGCTGCCCTCTGGAACTCTTTCCCTCTTCATCTGAAACTTAGTGATAACATCCTCAGCTTCAGACATTCTCTGAAGACCTGGCTCTTCTCTCAGGCGCATCACTAAGCTGCCTTATCTCCACCTACCGATGGCCACGCCTGTTCCTTACTACAGCGCCATGAAGCCTCCGGGCGTACGAGCGCTTAACAAATGCCAAATAACATTAACATTAACATTAACATTAATATTTCTGTGGCACCTCCCGGTATGCAAACAACAGGCATGGTAAGAGGATGTCCCACTTACGCCTCATGGGTTCCTCAAGACCCATAATCATGCCCTTCCGGGTTCAGTTGAACCTTTCAACCAACCCATTTCCTTGGGGGTGATAAGGAGTGGTGAACTTGTAAGTTACCCCACACTCCTGCCACAGGGACTTCATGTACTTAGAAATTAAGTTGCTGCCCCAGTCAGACACAACCTCTCGAGGGAATCCTACTCGTGAGAAAATTCCCATCAGTGCTCGTCCCACCACGGGGGCCGTCACTGTCATCAGAGGTATGGCTTCCTTGTACCGGGTGGCATGGTCCACCAAGACCAGGAAGAACCTGTTGCCCATGGCTGTCTTGGGGTCCAATGTTAATCCCCACCCGCTCAAAGGGAGTACTGACCACAGGGAATTGCTGGAGAGGAGCCTTCTGCTTCCTCCCACTCTTTCCACTTGCCTGGCAAGTCTGACAGGTCCTGCAATGAGTGTCTGAACTCTTGCGCATTTGGGGCCAATTAGAGTGGGTGACAAATGTAAATGTACAGGAATTTATATAGTGCAAATCACCGAGCGGTTTCTAAGCGCTTGCTTAGGGAACCTGTCCTGGTATTCCCCTGTGAGATAACCACGGCAGGGTATCCACAAGGTGAAAGCCAGGCATCCCGCCGCGAGGGGCTGTTGTGGAGATTAAGCAAGCTATTGCCCAGAGTCGCAGAGTGTGAACCCATGAATCGAGTAGGCACCGGAGCAAGAATTGTCAAGCCTCTCAAGGTCTTGTCCTGCCCCAAATGTCCTGCCAATGGCATATCATGAGCAAGCCCCAGTAGGAAGCCTCTGAAGCTCTGGGGTAGCACTAGCACATGGGCTCAGCAACCTTAGGCTCACTATACAGGAGACCATTCTCCCAATATATCCAATGTGACCCAGACTGATCACCTGCTGCCTGGCATGAAGCCTGCTGCTGCAAGCCCTCAAGAGAAGGGCATTCTCTCTGCTCCCTGCAGAATTCTTCCCTGGAGGGGCCTCCTTCTTGCTGCCAATGGGTCAGCTCAGGCAGGTCCCCCAGTTCAGCTACCTGTTCCTCAGTAGGCTCCAGGGCATCCCCCTCAGGGTCTACCTCTTCCTGGGCCGTGGGAACTCCGGGGGTGGTTTCTCCCACCCCCTGCCTCTTCTCTCTAAGGCAGGTTCCTGGGCCTCCCTCTCAGGCTCCAGGTCCTCTTGAGTACCCCTACTGGCTGCCATTGACCGGGTGGGGTGGTCGGGCATGCCCAGTCAGGCAGACCCACCATCCTCAGGTGAGTACTCTTCTCCATCTTCTCCCAAGGTGAGCTCTCCAAATCGTTCCCCAACAAACAGTCAACAGGCATGGTGGGCCTCACAGCTACCTGAAGAGTACCTGAGACCCCCTCCCACTCAAATGGAACCTGAGCCATTGGACAATGACTCTCTGTGTTGTCGGCGTTAACAACTCATCAGAATGCATGTGGGACAACCTGCTCTTGAGACACCAGGTGACACCTAACAGCTGTCACACTGGCTCCTGTGTCTCTAAGAGCCTCCACCTTTTGGCCATTGATGGTCACCCACTGCTCATATTTCTTAGTATTGTTGGGCCGCTGGTTCTCTGAAACCACCTCACGGTCTCTAAAGAGACAAGGGACATCTCTGAGGGACCCCACCTACCCTGGACTTCTGCCGCCTTCCCCAGATGCTACACTAGCCATCTGCCAGGGCGGAGTACCAGTGGGTACTGGTTTACCAAACAGGCGGTACTTGGTATCAGTCGCCTTATGACCCAGGTCCCCACATCTGTAACATTTCAGGGGTCCCTGTGGAACAGGATTACCTGTCGGGACCACTGGCTTTTTTTCAGGGGGAGGCTGGGAACCTTTCCCTTGGTTCCCTTGGGAATTACTTTGGGGTCCTCTGCAGAACTTCCTCTGTTTACCCCTGCCCCCTCCACTCTTCTGCTGGGGACCATGCCCACCTTTGGCTGAGTCTCCCACGTGACCCTTGTGGACCCTGGTACTGACCCAGCGGTCCGCCTCCTCAGCAAGCTTCTTAGGGTTAGTCAGCTTGCTATCAATTAGATGCTGGCACAGCTCTGGAAAACAATTATCAGACAAGTGCTCCCATGCAATTAAATCCAAGAGACCTTGAAAATCATTAACTTTGCTGCCCTTTATCCAACCATCCAATTGTTTGCAACAAAAAGTGACATACTCTACCCAGGTACTATTTTCTATCTTTTTGTTCTTCCTGAACCTCTGCCTATAGAGTTCAGGGGTCAAACCATACCTAGTCATGAGTGCCTCTTTCATGTGGCTACAGGAATTATGGACTTCAGAAGGCAAGTCCAACAGTGTGTCCCGCCCCTCACTAAGGAACCTTCCCCACAACCCCGCTCCCCAATCTCTCTCAGGGACCCGGTGGGAAGACATGGCTACCTCATAGGCTCTGAACCACTGCCCAATATCATCATTCTTAAAAAGCTCCTTTACAACATCTTTGGGGATGTACACTCTACCTTCCCCAGGTGCTGAGGGTGTGCTGCTTCCAGAGGGAGAAATCTCCCAGGCTCCTGGCTTTCAGATCCAACTCCCTCAAAACTTTGTCAAGCTCCAATTGTACTCTCTTTTCATCTAGAGCAATTTTCTTGCTTTCTAGCTCCAGTTGCCCATTTAATTTGAGCTTGGCCATCTCCATTTCATGCATCCTGTTTTCTTTTCTGTCTGCCAACTCTTCTGGGGACAGACCTCGGGCAGAAACACTGCTACCCACTGGGGAGGGGGCACCCCTCCCCTCAGGACCCAGGGGCCCACCAAGCTGCTTCTCTGCATCCTCATAATTCACTAAATCCCCAGGGGCATTCCTTGCTTCCACCCAGGCCCTCAGCGCCTTGTGGTGATGCTCCTTTTTGGTTATTCCGGCGTGGACATTTTAAACTTCCTGCCGAAGCTCTTGAGCTGCTTGTTGGTGTAGCTTTCTATTTTCTCTTCCTCCCAATCACAGTCAACAGATGTGACTGAGACTGTCTCCTCCATGATGACTGAATCAGGCATGATTTTAAAAAATGGATATCTGTGCAAAAACAAGTATCAGAAGTACGTGGTTGCGTTATGGTCTGCACTCACTAAGTAGTGTTCACCAATCACTGTACATGAGCAACAAATGCAAATTCGGAATCCTTTCCGCTTGACTTCCAATAATAGAATTGGGGGTCTCTTGTTGGCACAGGTAGGTGCTTGTGACAAATAGGGACCCCCTCCTCTAGTCAGAGTAAGGGGGATTACACTCCTAAAATAACCCCTGATCACCCTCTAGGCGGCGTGGCGAGAGCAGTCAAGACTTATTTCAGAGGCATTGTAAGTTAAGCATTTGTGACCACATACAGTAACCCAGTGACAACACTACAAATAGACACCACACAAGGTTTTATATAAAAAATAAGTGTACTTTATATACAGTTACCACACGACCAATAAACAACTAAAAGAATCCTCAGTACTATTAGATTTCAAGAGTTCTGGTCAAAAAGGCTTAAATCAAGGTTCTGTGCGAGTCGGTAGCCCGGACGGGCTACAGCGTCGTTGAAAATAACAGTCTTGCAAATCAAGCGGACCGCGTCGGTACGGGCCCACTCAAGTGTCGACAGACTCAGTCACAGTACCTTTTACTTGGGGCGGCCGGCATGGATGTGCTAGCCGGTTCCGTGATCGTCGCGGTGCAGAAAGGAAGCGTTGCAGGACGCGTTGTCCCTCGATGTGGTGCAGGCAGCAGCCCGTTGACAGAGTCGGTGGATCCAAGGTTTGCGTTGAAGGGCGAGACGGTGCTTCGATGCGGTGCTTGCAGCTTGCGGTGCGGTGAACGAGCTGGAGTTCGGGAGCTGGCGTCGATCAGTTCAGACAGCGGTGCGAGTCGGGCGGTGCGTCGCAAAGCGTGCGAGGCGGTGCCCAACTCAGGTGCGGTCACAGGACTCGAAGTCAGCAGCAGTGATAGCGTCGGTCAGACCAGTTCGATTCGATGTAGCGAGGCGTTGCACGTCGCGGTGTCCTTCCAGTCACGGTGCAGGCTACAGCTCGTTGATGGTGTCAGGACGGAGTTGGTGAGCGCAGAGCTTGCGTTGTTTGAGGCGGACGTTGCTAGGTGTGGTGTCTACAGGGCACCGTACCAGTTGCGAGAGTCGGTCACAGCTCCCTGCCTCTGTAGCCACTTGTTTCCAGCAGCAATTCACAAAGGCTGGTGAAGTCCATTGGTCCTGGGACTTCGGTCAGGGGGCAAGTTCTCTTCCAAATCCTTGGAGATCTTTGCACAAGTTCAAAGAAAAGTCCACCAGGTCTTTCGCCTCCCTTTGGCAGCAAGGCAACCACTGCAGGCCAATCCCCCAAGCAGCACTTCTGCTTGGGAATAGTCTCTCCTCAGTTTCTTCAGGTTCCTTCTCCTCAGCAGAGGTTTCGTCTTGTAAGTCCAGAGGTGATCTCATTTCATGGGATCAGTGTCCCAATACTTATACCCCAAAATCCTTTGTTCTCTGAGGGGAGAGGGGCCTGTGCCCAGTTCAAGCCAGTTCTGAAGCACTCTGTTTACCAGACTTCTCCTTTCCTTTCACAGTGCAGGGCAGGCACATCAGACGCCCCACAGGAGGTCGAGCCAGCATTGTGGAAGACAAGTACAGTCCTAGAGCACTTTGTTGACAGTCTTCTTTCTCTACTTTCATTGTGCAGAGCAGAGACATCAGATGCACCACAGGGGGAGGAGCCAGCATTGTAGAGGGAAGGCCCAGCCCTATTCAGGTCCCAGGTGCAACTCCTCCCTCCAATCTAGATGCAGATCTCCCTATTCACCACTGTGCTGCCCCAGCCTGTCTCCTGGAATCCTCCAGCCCTGTCACACACAAACCCAGACAAGGAGTACACAACCTCGCAGAGGCAGGCTCAAATGGTTAAGCATGCAAATAACTATTTTCTAAAAGTGGTATTTGCAAACACAGAATATTAAAATAAACTTTACTAAAAGATGTATTTTATTATTCTGAGTCCAGGCATACTCAACTCGAATTTCTACCATGTTCTCTGAGTCTGCTAGGATTATAAAGGGTAATAATTCTAACAGCCCATTCTGGCCTATAGAGAACAGGTAGCCTTGCAATAGTGAAACACGAAAATGGCTGTAATTCACTATTAGGACATGCCACACACATCAGGGCTTATCCTACCTTAGACTTCCAATGCACCCTGCCCTTGGGCCTACCATAGGGGTGACTAATGTGAAGAAAAGGGAAGGTTTAGGGACTGGCAAGTGGGTGCACTTGCCCAGTCAGCATGACAGTACCAGGCTGCACGCATGCTCTGCAATGGCAGACCTTAGACACATTTTACAAGGCCGCTTCTGTTGGTGGCACAATCAGTGCTGCAAGCCCACTAGCAGCATTTGGATTTACATGCCCTGGGCACACTCAGTGCACTGTACTAGGGAGTGACAAGTAAACCAAATAGTCAATCATGGAATCACCAATTAATACATTCATTTTACAGTAGGGAGCACTCACACTGTGGCACTGGACAGCAGTGGCACAGTGCCCAAAGAATCTAACACCAGCAAAAACACATGAGGCAACAGCAACAATGGAATGGAGACCCACGCCAATGGTGCCAGGTCTAACAATGTCACAATCGATGTTCAGTTGGGACTTCACAGAGGTGCTTACAGCAATGTTGAGACACGTGGACAGCTACATCCAGTTCCCCAGATATGACGATTTAGCCACTGTGAAGGTGGATTTCTATGGGTTTGGACACATCTCACATGTGATTGGATCTAACAATGGCACCCATATTTGCTTAGTACCACCACAAGACAGTGAGCAAGTCTACCGGAACAGGAAACACTACCATTCTATCAAAGCGCAAGTTGTTTGCCTAGCGGATTTGTACATCTCAACTATCTGAGCCTGGTTCCCAGGATCTGCCCATGATGCCTACGTCCTGCGGAACAGCAGCATACCCCAGTTGATGTCACAACTACTACCGGAGAAGAACTTAGGTAAGTGTGATATGTTCTAACTTTGTGTTGGAAATGTCTAGTATGATCTTAAAGTGTGTAACTAAATGTTTCCCTCTGTCTATCTTCCATCTAGGAGACTCTGCATATCCCAACCAGCCATGGTTGTTGGCCCTGCTGAGGAATCCTGCAATGTCAGGGGAAGTTCGCTTCAATGAGGCCCATGGAAGGGCACGGCAGCCAGTGGAGCCAGCTTTTTGGCTCCAGAAAGCCAGATTCAGATGTCTGGATCGGACTGGGTCAGCACATCTCTATTCACCCGGGAAGGTGTGTAAGATCACTCAGGCCTGCTGCATACTCACAACATTTTCCCTGCGACAGACCATCCCGTATATTTCAGAGGATGCAGATCATGAAGACCCAATGGTTGGGGACCCTGAAATGCCAGATGAAGATGATGATAGTGGTGAAGAGGAAAGAGCTGACTTATGTCAGGATTTCATCCAGAACTACTTCTCCTCAGTTTAAGTTTAGTGTGAGATTTTATGACTTTGCCAAGTCTTTCAACTCTTATAGTTATGTTGTGAGGAGGACGTTAATGCTACTTACTAGTAATAAATAGGTCCGGCAATATCTTGGGAAAGGTGTTTGTTTTGTAGGTGTAGCTTTGTTCAACTGTACATGTTGTTTTGGACTGTATTCTCCATGAGCTGACAATGTGATGTGTGTCATAGGTATGTTTACTTAGCTAATATCTCTGTTTTGGACTGTTTTACGTACCTTCACCATGTCATCTTCATGTGCACATTTCAGAGTTGTGACATTAGCAGGTATATGATGCTCTTCAGACATACAATGTGGACATGAATTGTTCCTGGTAACGTCTGTCACAGAGTTTGGGTACCAAGATAGCTTACACAGCATTAGGATGGAACTTCCACTGGACTTGTTCCTTGTGGTGTGCTGGTCCATAATTCAATATGTGTATCATCATGTGATCCAACACAAGGTTGTGTTGTGCCCAATTCATGCTATTGTGCCTTCATCTTGGCTAATTCCTCATTGTCTATGGGCTGTATGCAGTTGTTGGTGTGTCTCCTCATTGTAGCCCAAGTGCTAGTAGCAAATCACTGACATTCGTTTGTGACATTCCACCAGATGCATGCAACACTGGATTGAAATGACTCTGTGGTCAGAAACTGTTGTACTGACATGTGTCTGTTTATTTGTTTATTTGATGTAGGATTCCTTTAGTGAGGTAGGCAATATGGCTCCAGCTGATGATGTAGACCTAATTGATTGTTACCTATTGTGTTGGATATTGTCAGATGTATCCCTTTCCATGTTGTTAAAAATCTCACGTCGGGATGCAATCACTGACCCAGATTGACAGAATCATGTATTATTTGCTGTGTTTGACATCATGATAGCCTGTGATTTTAACAAAAGAATAAAGATGTGTTGGGCCCAGACACATGTATGTATGTGTTGCTGTGACATGGTAGTGATCCTGAGTTGAACATTGCTCATATTCAACATATCCATGCTTCCTTTAATCCATAGTTTTGACATTGCCATGTTCACCTGGTAGTACATTCCCATTGTTATATGTGAGAATGACAACAAGAGACAATGCTTTGGCGACATGGTGTTTTTAATGAAGTGAACAAGGCCAAATAATCAGCATGAAATTAAACAGTGCACACAATAAGTGAAGTCTTCAGACATGGTGGAAGAAACAATTGTAGTAGAGTGGTCTTGAGTTCAAAGTCCAATATACTTCTCCCATCAGATATGGAAAAGTGGGCAAGAATAGTCCAACAAAGTGAATGTGTAGCACACAGATGAGGACATTAGAGTGGAGGTTTCTTACTGGCGGTGGTGGGTGTCTTGCTAATCTGAGCTCCTGGGTTTTTGATGGAAGTCCCCTCTTCTTTTCGCCAGAGTTGGTGCGATGGGGTGCTTGCAGGCGTGTTGCCCTCTGACAGGGCCTCCTTTCATGTGGCTGTGGCAGATGTTGATGGTGGGGATGAACTTGGACCACAGGAAGGGGTGGATGCAGGTGGAAAAGCCTAGTTGACCGTGGCCTTGCTGGGTTCATTCTGGGGGCCCACAGTTACCCTCCCCGTGCACCAACCCCCACGACCCTCTGCCGTTGATGCATACTGCACCCTCCAACTGAGTCTTGGTTCCTCCATGCCTGGGATGGTGGTAGTAATCGAAGATTCCAGGACCGGGGAGCACAGAATGGGACTGACTGTGCTAGATGCAGTGGTCGGCTAGGGGGCAGTCGTTGACTGTGATGTTTCAGCAGTGGTGGGAGGTGTTGTAGTGGGCACAATGAGCAATGGTGGATCGACCTGTTGAGCGATAGAGAACATTGTTCATGTTGGAAGCGATTTATCTCCATCCATCTTGTTTGTGTCACGGTAACTGGGGACCTAGAATGGAACAAAATAGATAGAGTCTTACTGTCATGTATTTGTGTGAAATTGAAGTTGGTTACTATACATCTGTAGAGATTCAATAGATGTAGTAGATTTCATCATTTCATTAGCTGTGCATATATGTGGCATTTAGGCTTAAGGGATAGACCTGACTTCTCAAAAACACTGCTACAAATACAATGTGTTCCTCTTAACATGTATTTGTCCTTTCCAAGGACTACTTGTGTACAGGCAGACATCCAGCTTGGTTATGTACTTAGAATTGTTCATCATGTGAGAAGTACAGTGTCAGTGTTCACCTGGCACTGCTGATCAGCTGAGTTTCCTAATGGCGGACATATCCTAGGGATACACCGTTGTTATGGTGTCATTTATGGTTTTAGGGGAGGGCCTCTCTGCTGCAATAGGGTCTGAAACTTCACCCCGTTGGTGTTCGGGCAAGTACTAGGGCAATTACTCAGGTTCCTAGCGCGCTTATTTGGTGGCTGGTGCTGCACATCGAGTTCCTGCTCACTACCTGAAAGATGGCCAGAGATATTCACCACACAGCCATTTGTACCCTATTTGCTTCTCTGTTCCTAGACTAATGCAGAGCTCACTTTCGCTGAGGGACTCTCATCTACCCCGGGTTTCAAAGCCTCCTCGACCGTGCTAATCTGCCGTTCTATAGTGCCTACAGCACCAGTGAGGTAGTTGAGTAAGGACTGGCGGGAATGCTCTCCTGTATTAACTGACTTCTTATTCTGAGTGGACATTGTTTTTCTCTTCCCCATATTGAATATGTCACACACAGATGACAAGAATCAAGATGAGAAGGACCAAAAACTTTTTAAATTGCAAAAAAGGGAGGGTAAAAATATATATTTGTCAATATACGTGGCAGACTAAAAACCTTTCGAACACACTTCCTTGGGAGTGAATAACAACAAAGCAGAATTCCAGTATCCAACCAGAGTTATATCAAGTGTCTACAGAGTTCCTTTCCTTTGGAGTTGTTACTCCTTTAGCAAAATAATTTCAAAGTCACAATATCTTAGGACATGAATTTCAGCGCTGTGGCCCGGCCTCTGTCGGTCTATGACGGGTCAAGGGCGTGCTGGCGTGCAGGCGCCGGGCCTGCTGGGGGTTGTAGGCTGATCCCCCACGCAGCGGTAAAGTGCGCTGTGCAGGTGGGCTGTCAATCCTCTGTGGACCTCGGTCTCCTGCCCTCCAAAAGTGTGTGGTGCAGACAATCTTTGGTAAGGCTCTCGCCTCCAGGAGCCCTCAGCGGTTTAAGAGTGGTGACTGCGAGTCGAAGGGCATGCTGGCGTGCTGGGGTGCTGGTGTGCTGGCTTCTCCAGGCATAGGGGCTGCTGGGGGTTGTAAGCTGTCCCCCCACGCAGTGGTAAAGTGCGCTGTGCAGGTGGGCTGTCAATCCTCTGTGGACCTCGGTCTCCTGCCCTCCAAAAGTGCGTGATGCAGTGGCGCAGTGAAATCTCATAGATTTCACTGTGTCACTATTACGAGGCTTTTTGCGGGGGAACGCCCCCTCTGCATACATTATACCTGACGCAGGTATAATGTGGCGCAGGGGTTTAAAAAGTGACGCATCTACCTAGATGCGTCACTTTTTAAATATGGCGCAACAAGGCGCATATTTTACGCCGCTAGTGCGTCACTAAAAAGTGACGCACCGGCGGCGCAAAACTGACGCAAGGCCTCATAAATAAGGGCCCATGTGTTCATGTGGGCCAGTGGCCAGTGCTGGAGATATCCAAGGGTTGGCATTGAAACTGTTTATTGGGCCTTTTTAAAGCCAGTCTTTGAAGAGAATCTTTCCTATTTACGCACAATGCAATGATGCCTTTTGCTGTAAATCCCTTTTTGTGATAAAAGAAGAACAAATAAGGACATCAGAGTAAGTGCTGGTCAAATCTGCCCTAGGTTTGCGCTATGTAAAAGTGCCTAAGTATAAATCTGGTGACTGAATTGCATAGTGTGCAACTGTGAAATCTAGGATCACTCCATGTTTGACCAAAGTGTGTGATACTGCTCACATACTTTTTCACTGAGTATCCTATTTATTCTTTATCACATATGAAAGTATTTCCAAATACTTGCATTCAGAATGTGTGCTGTACAAAAAAAGTAATGTGTTTATTTAATAGTTGTTGCTACCGCTTCTGTCCCATCACCGTCCCTGTAGGGCACGCTACTTTTCCAGAGGAGCTATGAAATACACAGTTGTACTGTAAGTCTCCAAGGATAGAATTCCATTGATCTACATCTGTGGACTCCATTCTATTCCTTTGACACACTATTAGGTTATACAAGAATCACTAGGCTAAAACTGTCCGGGTTGGGCTTGCACAAGGACATGGTACAATGCAACATCAGAAATATTAGGTATTGCCAGGGCCACTGGAATTATACGATTCTGTGGCCACTGCTTTTTTTGTTGCATAATTATGGATTTTCCACATAACCCATGATCTGCCACATAATCTACAGATTTAAATCCCCAGAAACGATTTCTAGCTCAAACGCACCAAAAGTCAGTAAAAGCATGATATATGTTTGCGCCCACGGAAGGCCCTTCACAAAGGTGAGCAGGGAATCTTTCAGTTGCTCATTTCTGTATTTGGTAGGGAACTGACAGTAATTAGGTGAAATCATTGTCACGACAGGATTGCCATGTACAACAAAGTTAAAAAAGAGCTAGTGACACTATGGAAAAATGTGCTGTATTATTTATGCTACATGATTTGCCAATTCTTGCAGCATAATTTAGTCAACCCGCCACATAATTTGGTGCTTTTCTCTGCTGCATAATTCCAGTGGCCCTGGGTATTGTCCAGCTTTTTTTTATAGCACACAATGTGCCATTACTATGTTTCCATTGAATAAATAGGCACTGACAAAAATTTTCTCGGACACTCTCTCACTCACTCACTTTCTCCTGCAATCTTGCTACATGTATACACACTCACAGGCCATATAGTCCCACTCTAATAGATGTCTGTCTCTGCTATGCCATCCATCCACCCAACTGATAGGGAATTGGGGTATAGGTGCAATTAGAGTAAACTATTCATTTAATAATGGTCTGTATTCACATTGCAAAATTGTCTTTAAACCCTGTTACATAGAGCTATATGTGTGAAATGCACTTGTTTTTGTTCTCGTTGCAAGCAAACGTTTTGAGTGGTAATTGCCACAGATTGATATACTTGAATGCTGCGCTTGCATGCTTGGTTCACATAGCCTTGAATGCAGCACACATAGATCTGGCACTGCCATACACAGAGGAGAATAAATTAGAGGGAACATTGGTCCTAACTAACTAAACTTATAATGTGAGTACTTATTTCTCACACGATCTCCTCTAGCTCATGACCAGGCACTGTAGTCCAAAACAAGATACGAGCACCTCTCTGGTAACTCGCACATGGCACCCTGGTTCTTTCTAAATAGGATCACAACAAATAGAACATTCTGCCAACCACACACTCCACCAAGGTGTAGCGTGGAGTTTGGACAAAGCATTGAATAAAAATGTAGGGCCTAATTACAATGTCTCTCAGAAAGCCTCAGACGGCTGGTCGGAGGATTTCCGACCCACATTATAGGTGTACACTCCGATCGCCGTATTACAATGACAGCGGTCAGAGTCTAAACCTGCTGGGGATTCCAACTCGGTTCCGACAGACTCAAGGTGCTCATCTGCCAGTTGAAATGGCCTCATAATCCCTAATGGATGGCGTTTCCATTGTCGGGATTATGATGACACTTTCCAACAGCAGTTCGATGTTGGCCTTTCCTACATGAAACTGTTATTGGAAAGTATCTTTTGGAGTCCCTAGAAGGGCCCTTTCCCCCTTGGATCTCCAGTTGTGGCCCTGGGGGGCACCTATGGTGCCCCCTTGAAAATCCTGATTAAGAAAAGGGGGTGGTGATGGACAGAGTATCTGAATTAAACAGAACACTCATACCCAGTCTACAGATCAGGGCTTGATCCATCACCATTTTTTAGCTCACTGCACCATCCCAGCTCAGAACCTGGCTACATGCAAATTAGTCTGTCCCTGGCCAGTGCATCATGGGAACAGGGCAGACCAAACTACCAAGCCAATTCTTATACTGTTCATCACCACCCCCTTTTCTGAATCGTTTTTGGCCACTACAGGTGTGGCAGGGTATACTCAGACATGAGTGCCTTGCTCACTGCACCACCAGGATTCAAGCAAGCCGGGCCGACGACGGCTGAAATGCCAGAAACCGGTCCCCGGAAGCTTGTCTCCTTTCCGGTGAAGAATTGGCTTGGTAGTTTGGTCTGCCCTGTTCCCATGAGGCACTGGGTCAGACTAATTTGCATATAGCCAGGTTCTGAACTGGGGTGATGCAGTGAGCTAAATAACGGTGATGGATTCAGCCCTGATCTCTTGACTGGGTAAGAGTGGTCTGCTTAATTCAGACACTCTGTTCATCACCACCCCCTTTTCTGAATCCCTTGAAAATCCCAGCATTGTGTTGCAGGCACCATGAGGTGCCTGCCACACGGTGCAGGGATTTACACAAATTCTCAATTTCTCAATGGGAGCTTGTGTTGCGGACGGCTTCACCCACCCCAAAAAGCTCCCATAGAGAAATGGGAGTTCGCAACCGCAACATGTGCGGTCGCATCATAATGAGGTAGGCAAAACCGCCGACCTCTGGTCGGTCGCTTGCCACACGGAAATGGTGTCTGTTGGAGGCAACTCTAACCCACATCTAAATCAGTGCCTTAGTGTCAAGAATATCGGGATGTCCAAAAAATTGCCGACATGAATATCAAAGGTAAGAATGTTGTTTTGAGTTTTGTTTTTAATATTGTTGTGAACAATATCAATTTAGAAAATATTATTGTATATAATATCATTTGTAGGCATTATTGGTTATGTATTTTAATGTCGTTTGTTTGATTTTTTTATGCTTAATATTTTTTGGTGTGCTTAGTAAGATATTTATCATTGATTATGAGATTTTTGTAATTTGTACTTTTAGTTGTATTAATGTATAAAAATAATTATGTATACATTTTGTTAGTAGCAGTATGTTTTTTTAAGGTCTAAAGGTGAAGAGATGTTTAAAAAGTGAATATTTTAATATAAAGTAATGTTAAATATTTTAATGGTATGCAATTTATGTAGTAAAATTCATAAATGGATTAGAGTATTCATTTTTTGAACTAGCAGTCAATAAATATTTGGAATGTATATATACATTATAAATAATGTAAAACAATATTTCATTCTAAATATTTAAATAATTATTCAAATTAAAGAAAAATTGGCACAATTGAAAAAAATATAATTAGAAGTCGTTTTCATGCTGTGTCCACTATTTCTGGGTCTTTAAATAAGATTCTGAATAATTTTGTATTGTAGGGCTCTTATTGAAGAGTGTGAATGGGAATCCCTATTGTGTATTTGTGGATGCGGTGGGAAGTGCTGAGAGGGGCTTTCATCCCTGCTTTTATTTGTCCAGACACTTCCACGTTATCATTGTAGAAGTGGGCCAGCCACTGAAAGCTTGAGCCAGACTTGAGTCCTTTGTCTGTATCTGGTGCAGCTCAAGGTCCTCTTGGATGCTCACACTCAAAATGAGCCAAGCTTTCATGTGGCTTCTGTCTGCCCCTCACACTCTAACCTCATACACAAAGAATTAACCCCCAGATTCATGAAAACCCAATTCTGAGATTTCTAAATTGCGAGAAATACTGAATCGCAATTTAGAATTCGCAGAATGGTATTCATGAAAGATTGCGATAAAAAAATGCGAATCGCAATCGGCCGCAATTGCCGATTGCGATTTTACCTAAATCGCAGAATTGGTCATTTTCCATGTTGAAATTGCGATCTAGCTATTACCGAAATCGCAAATTGCGATCTCGCTAATAGCGAGATCGCAAAAACGGGAAGTCGCATTTCGAGCACAGTGATGACATCACAACCAGGAAGCAGGCAGTTCCCCCCCCCTCATTCTGCATACAGAGCCTGATTTGGAAGCAGCACTGGCCAGAGCTCCACTCCAGACCACCTCCAGTTCACAATCAGGAGACACCCCACTGCAGAAAATGTCCCAGGAAGCAGCAGGGAGCAGTTCCTCAGGAAGGAAACGTAAAATAAAGTTTTCTGAAGAAGAACTGGAATACCTCATTGAGGGAGTGAGTAAGGACCATGACCGGCTCTTTGGGAAGGACTCAAGGAGGGTGCCAGAGGCAGACAAAAGACGGATTTGGCTGCGCATCCGCGCAAAAGTCAATTCTGTGGGGGTTACCCAGCGCTCCATTGATGAGTTAAAGAAGAGGTGGTACGACCTCAGAGGGCGTGCCAAGGAGAGGATTGCTGAGAGGCTGGGGAGTGCGTCGCTACAGGAGGAGGAGAGCCCACAGTCCCACCCAACACCCCACTGGAGGACCTTGTAGACAACACCTTGCAGCCTGAGGCATGCGTGGGGGTAACCTGGCTGGACTCCTCCCGACTCACCAAAGAAACCCAAGGTAAGTGCCATGCGACTGCGACCCTGTTCTCTAACAATGGCCATGACCCCAGAGCTACCCATCAGAAACCCCAGTCATGCAGCCCATGCACACCAGAAAAGCCCTATTGCATTGTGGGACATGTAGTCTGACCACAATTTCCATTCAGCCCCATACAGCCAGACATGTCCTGTGAGAGTCAATCCAACAGCCAGTCAGGGAATGCTAGCCTGCATGCATGAAGCAACCTTCCAAGTGCAAGATACATGTCATTAATCAACGTCCACTTTATATCACAGGTGGCGCTGAAGAACCCAGCAGTGGCAGTGAGGGCCAGCAAATAAATGAGAATCCAGAGGATTCTGAGGGAGACGTCCATCCATTCCCTCAACCTGGACCATCAGGGCAAGCACCTGCACCAGCGACATTACCACCACATGCCACCTCAGCAACAACAGGCGCACCACAGCCGCCACCTGTGACACCCATGCCAGTGGCATTGGCAACACCAGCTGCAGCAAGGAAAACAACACCACGCACAGCCACTGTGACAACACAGTCCAGCGGATTGGTTAGGGAGCCGCGCAATACTACACCACGCGCAGGCAGGAGGGGGGTGAATGTGCGTGTATCTGGCCTGTATATAGAGCGCCGCATGCTGCGCATTCACCAGAAGCAGGCACGCCATCTTGCAGCCATTCACCTGCAGCTGCACAAGACAGCAAGGAATGTGGGCCAGCTGTCTGACAGGATGGAGAGGATGACCACTGCAGTGGAGGAAAACACACAGGCCATGTTGACACAGCAGGATGTCAACCGGCGCCGCCACAGCCAACTGCTGACACGCCTCTCTGCGTACACACGCTCAAACCATATCATAGGCAACGCCACCTCACAACTTTCATGACGATCGTTGGTCATGCAGATCCAAATGGTCCAATGCTGCCAGGATGTCGCAAGGGCACTGGAGCTGGTCACCACTGCCGTGCAGGGTCTGCAGGCAACTGGCCACGGCCAGGCAGGTGGGGGGATGACACTAGTGAGGGAAACTCAAGCCACAGCAGCCTTTCATTGCCACTGGTGACAGTTCCCCGCCGCAGCACCAGGCCCACTGCAGCCTCACGGGCAAATGCTGAGGAAGAGGTGGAGAGGCGACTTGGAGCCTCGGCCCGGAGGCACCACTGACAATTTTTCTCACCATGCAGGGCCATGCTGTTGAGAGAATCATGCCCTCCTAAAAAAAAGGGGATGTATGACTCAATACACCTCTAATCTGTTTGAAATAATGCAAGATAATTGTGAATGCAACAATAATATTTATTCAGTACCAGTACATCTGACTCATGTCATTATTTCATTTATCATGCATGCATGAGGGAAGTGTTGGGTGAGGGGAGTGGGTGCACTAGAAACAGTTATTTGTGATTTGGTTGTGGCGTCTGTGTCCTTCAGCTGGATTCTCCCCGCGTGCATGGCGCACATGTGCAGGTGGGAGGTTGTCCCCTTCCGACTCACTGCCAGATATCTCTACAGGTAACCTGCGCTTGGTAGCAATGTTGTGGAGTATTGCACACACGGATGTATGACGTTACATCTCAAACTTTTACAACGCACACCGCTACAACGCAATTTTGACAACGCAGATACATTTACAACGAATGCCTTTACAACACATGACATTACATAGCAGATGCTATTACAACGCATGCCATTACAACGTAAGTATAGGTAAGTATATTATTTTATTAAAAAATGTAATTAATTTAAATTTAATTAAGTTAATAAATTAAATTATTTTTAATCAATTATTTTTTTAATTAATTTAAAATATTTATTTTAAAACTGAACACTAAAAATACCCCAGTTCCCCAAAAACCTAAAAATTCCCCTGTTCCCCAAAACCCAAACACAGCCCTGAACCCTAAAAATACCCCTGTGCCCCAAAACCCAAACCCAACCCTGAACCCTAAAAATACCCCTGTACCCCAAAACCCAAACCTAGCCCTAAAACCTAAAAATACCCCTGTACCCCAAAACCCAAACCCAACCCTGAACCCTAAAAATACCCCTGTACCCAAAAAACCCAAACCTAGCCCTGAAACCTAAAAATACCCCTGTACCCCAAAACCCAAACCCAACCATGAACCCTAAAAATACCCCTGTACCCCAAAACCCAAACTCAACCCTGAACCCAAAAAATACCCCTGTACCCCAAAACCAAACCCAACCCTGAACCCTAAAAATACCCCTGTACCCCATAACTGAAACCCAACCCTGAAACCTAAAAATACCCCTGTACCCCAAAACCCAAACCCAAGCCTGAAACATAAAAATACCCCTGTACCCAAAAACCCAAACCCAACCCTTAACCCTAAAAATACCCCTGTAGCCCAAAACCCAAACCCAGCCCTGAACTCTAAAAATACCCCTGTACCCCAAAACCCAAACCCAAACCTGAAACCTAAAAATACCCCTGTACCCCAAAACCCAAACCCAACCCTGAACCCTAAAAATACCCCTGTACCACAAAACCCAAAACTAGCCCTGAAACCTAAAAATACCCCTGTACCCCAAAACCCAAACCCAACCCTGAACCCTAAAAATACCCTTGTACCCCAAAACCCAAACCCAACCCTGAAACCTAAAAATACCCCTGTACCCCAAAACCCAAACCCAACCCTGAACCCTAAAAATACCCCTGTACCCCAAAACCCAAACCCAACCCTGAACCCTAAAAATACCCCTGTACCCCAAAACCCAAACTATATATACAAAATTACTTTAATTTATTTATTATATTTATTTTTAATATTTTTGAAATTAAAAAAAAGGTTAAATAAAATGATATACTTACCTATACTTACGTTGTAATGGCATGCGTTGTAATAGCATCTGCTATGTAAAATCATGCGTTGTAAAGGCATGCGTTGTAAAGGATCCTGCATTGTAATGGTGTGCGTTGTAACTAGGGCTCCCGGTTTTATGGTATTTATTTTTTTGCCATTTCCGTCTGTATTTATCCATATTTATTTTTCGGGCATTTTTTCTGTATTTATCCACATTTATTTTTGCCGCAAGCAAAAGACGACGCTACAGGTAGTATTTTTCCTCATTTATTTAAATTGACAATGTACAGATTTGCTCAGTTGTTATTGGTCAACACTATACATTCATCTGAAAACAACCTTTGCCATTTACAAAATGTCCCAAATATGCTTAAAATTGCTATCACAAGCCGTTTGTCTCAGAGCCTTGCAGTTTCTGTCATTGGCAGAGTGCCACATCCTCTCCCCCACTGAACACCATACAGCCCCACTAAGAGAAACTCACACTGCCTTCAGCTGCCTGAACAAAGTGAAAAGATGCCTCTCTTAAGTATGTGTGAAGTGATAACAGGTGTGAGCCTTTGTTTCCCATCTGTGGCATTTGCTTCTAGGTGTGAGGCTCCTGGCTGCTCACACCCAGTCTGGAGACTCGAACAGATGGAGGCCTGATGACCCCTCAGAATAGGCCATTGTTATGGGTCGAGCAGGAGTCAGAATAATTATTAATGGAGACGCTATTATGGGCAGTGATCAATAGTAACATCTTCCCTCTGACACCCTGGGCCTCCCCTTTTCCTATGAGATGAGCTAGGAATTCAAAGCTGAAAACTTTGAAAACGAAATACATTGTACTCATCCAGCTAGCACACCTTAGCCATTAATATCCAAATTAAACTCCCTGCTCCTGGCACTGCTGAGTGAGTCCGGACTTCGTTTGACTAATCAGATTCACTGTCAAAGCAACATGTTTTGTCACTGGCGGTGATTCTGTTTTGCTTTGCAGAAGTATGGACCACTTTGCTTTTGTTTACTCACCTACCAGAGGTTGGTGCTGCCTGGTCCACTCGGGAACCGTCGGGATCGGACTTTTTCTAAGTAATGCCCAAATCCATGCATCCTTGGCCGTCCAATCAAGAATTGACGCTGGAGCTGTTACTGGTGTCCACACCCGGCCTGCAGTTACCAAAACGCGGGAAGCAGACACCTTGAGTCTGAGCAGTGTGTCTTCAGAAATCATGATGACAATCTGCGCAGACTCGAATCTTCTGCTCCCATCTCGTCTGCCTGCAGCCTCTACCACACCCTTTCCCAACTTCTCACAAGCAGCTTTAGAGAATGTAAATGTGGATCAGCGCCGCTTGCAGTGACACACACACACGAGACTCATTAGAAATAAAGTCAACCCACAGCAATAAAGACAAGGTGCGTGTGTCTTGTGTTTTTGAATTAAAATAAAAATGAACACGGACAAATTCAATTATTATTTTTAATTTACACCGACTATCCCAATGCCGACCCAGGGGGTGAAAGTGACGGCGGAGCCCCGATGCCCTCACACAAAAACCGCCACTGTCTCTGTGCCTAATGCGGGGGTGCTGGCCCCCACTGATGTTAAAAGGTGGATCTGTGTTTTAAAAGGGAGAATCCTTGCAGTTGATTCCCGGCTCCGGCTCGGCCCTCTGGGGACAGAAGAAGGTACTGCAGGCTGGGTTCACAGGTGGCACGTCTCAGGGTTTAGGGGCAAGGGGCGACGTCACGAATCCCTTGTGGCCGGCGATTCTGGTCTTTCAAAGACCTGTGAAGTACTCGGGTGCGTCTCAGCCCAGGCTGATGCCTCTTAACCCTCTAAGGAGGGGGAGACACCAGACGCCAGCACAGCAAAATTCACTCGTATTTTCCCGTTTATATATATAAATACAGACAAAGGAAAACGTGTTTTCCGTCTGTATTTATATGTATAAATCCGTAAAAACGGAAAACCGGGAGCCCTAGTTGTAACGGTGTGCGTTGTAATAGTTGCGTTGTAACGGTTGTTTCCCGCACACACGGCCACGATGCGGCAGCAGACCTCAGGCTCGTATTTGAGGGCCCCACCAGTCTTGTGCAGTATGCAGAAGCGGCTCTTCAAAAGCCCAAATGTCCTCTCAATGCAATTTCTAGTGCGGATGTGTGCAGCATTGTAACGCCGTTGCTGTGGTGTGGCAGGGTTGAGGTATAGGGTGAGGAGGTACTCACGGAGACCGTAGGCGCCGTCACCTGAATGAAAGGAGCAGAGGGTGAGTGCCTGTTATGCGCAGCTACATGGTGACAATGTACTATTTTTTGGCATGTGTACTTACCTAGAAGGTGTCCTTCGCCAAAGTCTCCACTGGCCAGCCTTGTGTGCATGCCGCTGTGCCGGGATATGAAGGAGTCATGTGTGCTCCCCGGGTATTGTGCCACTATGTCCGTGATGATTGTCTTAACGTTGCACACCATCTGGATATTCAGGGAGTGGTAGGACTTGCGGTTCCAGTACATGTATTCTGTTTGTGCAGGTGGGCAGATGTGGATGTGGGTACAGTCAATGTATCCAATTACATGGGGGAATTGTGCAATGTTGTAGAAATCAAGCTTGGTTTGATTCAAGTCCTGTTGGATGGTTGGGAATGTGATGTAATGGTTTAGCCGGGTCAGCATTGCCTCCAGGAAACTCCTTAGGCAGCGGGACATGGTGCTCTGGGAGATCCCCCCTGCAACGTCAACCACCCCCTGGAAGCTTCCGGAGGCCAGGAGGTGCAGGCTGCACAAGACCTGTACATGAGTGGGCACGGCATTGGTCCTCCTTGTTGGGTGCTGCATCAGGGGGTCTAGGTCCTGGATAAGCTTAGTGATCATTGCCCCATTCAGGCAGTACTTGGAGTAGATTTGCTCCGCAGTTTGGCCCAGTAGGGTGATCCGCTGGTGGAATATTCGCTCCTGTATCCTGCGTCGGTTCCTTCCTGCAGCCTGGAGCCTTCGCCGCCTAACCACCATGTAGAGTCCTGGCATTGTGAGAGTCCTCATGCTCCAGCTGAGTATCCTTAAGTGTGTTTGGTCAGGCCTGCACCTGTGGCTAGTTTTTTTTTTCTTATTACTTCAGGGTTACCACCTGGTTTGGGTTCTGCTTAAGTTGCGCGTCGCTAATAGCGATTTTCGTGTTTTTCGCAATTTGCGATTTTTCATGAATTGCGTTTGCGATTCTTTAGCGAGTTCGCAAAATATTTCGTAGAATCCATGGATTCTCACAATTTCCGATTCGCTAAAGGGGTTCTTCCAAGGTTCTGCAAAATATTTTGCGAATTCGCAATTTTTATGTTGCGAATTCGCAATTTCGGACTTTTCCCAATGATGAATTGCTTTTCTTGAAATTGCGATCGCCATAGCTGATTCGCAGCTATTCCGATCCCAATTTTGGTTCATGAATCTGGCTGTAAGGACATTGCTGTGATATTTGATGTAAAAAAGGTGAGAGAAAGAGTTATCAGTCTATTGGCTGAATGAATCTAAAAAACCCGGGATCAATACTGGTTTCAACTAAGAGTGTGATCCTAGGAAAATATTTAATGAGCTTCCTTTGTATTCATTATCACAAAGGAGAGTACTTTTAAATGAGTGAGTTCAGGATATATGCTGTACAAAAACATCTCATATTTGATTTATTAGACTATAAGGTTGCACAATGTAAAGTTAGAAGCTAAAATGTATGGGTACGCATGAAAACTAACTTGTCTCCTAAATCCTTATTGGCATTATGGGGAGAGGAGCATGAATGGCTCTATGTTCTGATTTAAAAAACATCTCTTTTAATAAGTCTGATGTACTAAGGTAGAACGCTTCTGCCAGAGGGAAAAATGTGTATCGCCACAAGCTGAAGATGAACTGTAGGGACCATCACATACGCAATTGACCGGTAAACATTTTCTCTCTTCCTAAGTTTCCACCAGTGGCGTGACACAGACCACTGCAGCCCCCGCGATGCGGTGGGGGGGGCAAGATGTAGGGCCCCTCTTGGCCCAGTACTCTGGCCGGAGAGCTCCCGATCGAGTTAGGAGGGGGCCCCTCCATGCTCCCTCAAGTTTAGTTACGCCAGTGGTTTCCACCCACTCTCCCAACCCATAAGGGAAGTAAATTCGCACCTACTTGCATAGGGGCAGGTCTACAAGGAAGTGCTGCAGCGCGGCAATGCAAGCCCTTTGGCTGCGCCACGCTGCTGCACTTCCGAATCAAAGGAATGCGACATATTCACAATCATATGTTGCATTCCTGTGCTCTCCCCTGTGCTGGCACACAAACTGCAGGCATGCGCCGGCACAGGATCCCTCGCACCATGGTGCAAGGATACCTGCATCATGGGGAGATTGTTTTTGTGCAGGAAGGGGCACCTTTCTGCACAAAAACAATTACTACAGGCATTTTCCTCTTGCAATTCATGCTGTAAAATGTAGCACGCTTTGAAAGAGGAACAAATGAGGAGAAATGAAAAAAAAATTCCTTGTTGCACCTCGCTACGCCTCCACTGGGGAGGAGTAGCATTAACACGCATTTCCAGATTTACAATTCCTCGTAAATTTGGAAATATGTCTTGTTCCATGGGTGATGCGTGGGAACACCCACAGCAACACCCATGGAACGCCCCTTCCACGCAAAATGCTGCGTGTGAAGGGGCCATATTTACAAGGAGAAGTGAAATGAGCCTCCAGTACATCACAAAAAGTGATGTACTGGTGGCGCAGGGGGCTCGTAAATCTGCCCCTTAGGTTTTTATACCTTGCAGGTTATATTACCTTGTTATAATACATAAGTGTGAGAAGTTGGCCTGGTATATGATGACGACTAATTCTAGTGAGCACCTTGTACCAGTCCAAACGACCCTTATGGTGATTTGTTGTAAGTCAACCTTATAGACCAGCTACCCTAATGGTAGCGTGGACAAACCAGTCTTAGGCTAAACTCAAGAGGGCATGTGAAGCCAGCTGTTTTACCATATGCAATCCCTTTTAACACCAAATGAAAGGACACCACACAAGTTATATATTATAAAATACATGTATTTATTTCTAGAATAATCCCCTTAACTCTTTATGAGCGCAGGAGCACAAGCATTAAACAAAGAGCACAGTATAACATACAATAAGCTGCACAATTATGGATAGGCCGGGTGGCCACTCAAACCATATATTAAGAAAGTGGTATAAGTACCACGTCACAAACAATGAACAGGCCTAGGGCCTTGGGAATCGCTAGGCCGACACTGGACTAATGAAGGTTAGGTCGGGAGAGGCCCACAGGATACGGGTGCAGAGTCTATAGGCAACGGCGTTTACCATACAAGTCAATGGTGCGTAAAAATCAGAAAGTTATAGGCTTCGGAGACTTCCGACTGGACTAGAACTTAGCCACTTAAAACTAGGACACTAGAGGTGTAATCCACTATAGGAGCACCGGAATTACACTACATGTTTTGATAAAGCCAAACCAAAGTTAGCAAGTAACCGCGAGGATTATAATGCACTTAAGAGTATATGGTATGGCAATATCCCAGAACAGCTAAGGGAGTTGGTCCCGAAAGCTGCAGACAGGCTCAGCTCATGCTAGAGCACCATCTCACATAAAACCAAGCAATCTGCCCCCAGGATTGATAAGGCCTGCCATAGGAGTGACTTATAGGTGTATATGCGTCCAGATATAGGTTTAGATATAGGTATACTATATCTAAGCAAGGGGTGATTACACGACCTTGCCCCAGCTGAGTGATCAGCCAGTTGTGTCAGTTTGGATAGCCAGCCAGGGGTGGCAAAAATATGCTGCAGCCCCTGGTAGGCCTTGGATGCACCTATGCCCTGGGTACCTATAGTACACTGTACAGGGGCTGATAAGGTGACCCAATGCCCAATTGGTTATATACCTAAAGTACATGGATGTGAATTTAGAGGGAGAACAGCAGGCTGTGGGTCTGATTAGCAGGCCCACAGCCACATTAAGTCGAAAACCAGCGAAGCAAAAAGCAAAAAAATGGGGTGACCATAGGAAAGCAGACCCTACTCTCCTACATAACCACCCCCCCCTATACGCAGGGACATTAAACTTAACCTTGACCAGATAAGTCTTCATGTTCTAAGTGGAAATACCTGGAGAGACCATCTGCATTACCATGGTCAGTCCCTGGTCTGTGTTCCACTGTAAAGTCCATCCCCTGTAGGGAAATGGACCACCTGAGCAGTTTGGGATTTCCACCCTTCATCTGATTTAGCCACAAGAGGAACTTATGGTCTGTCTGAATTCGGAAATGAGTGTCAAACAAGTATGGTCTCAACTTCTTCAGGGCCCAAACCACAGCAAAGCCCTCCTTCTCAATGGCTGACCAACGTTTCTCTCTAGGGGTCAGCCTTCTACTAATGAAAGCAATGGGCTGGTCTTGACCATCTACATTAAGTTGTGAAAGCAGAGCTCCCACCCCAAACTCAGAAGCATCTGTTTGGACAATGAACTCTTTGGAGTAGTCAGGACTCTTTAGGATAAGTGCAGAGCACATGGTCTTCTTCAGGTCATCAAATGCCTTTTGACAGCTAACTGTCCACTGAACCTTCTTTGGCATCTTCTTGGATGCCAGATCATTTAATGGTGTCACAATGGACCCATAGTTCTTTACAAATTTCTTGTAATACCCAGTAAGGCCCAAGAAAGCTCTGACCTGTGTCTGGGTGGTTGGAGGAGCCCAGTCCTGTATGGTCTGGATCTTACTCTCCAGTGGTTGAACCTGGCCCCCACCTACCAGGTGGCCCAGGTACACAACCTTGCTCTGCCCTATCTGGCACTTGGTAGCCTTGATAGTCAAGCCTGCCTTCTGCAGGGCCTCCAGAACTTTCTTCAGGTGGATCAGGTTATCCTCCCAGGTGGAGCTGAAGACAGCAATACCATCTAGATATGCTGCACAAAAGTCATCCAACCCAGCAAGGACTTGATTCACCAACCTTTGGAAAGTGGCAGGTGCATTCTTCAAACCATAGGGCATTACCACAAACTGATAATGTCCACTGGGGGTTGACAATGCTGTTTTGGCCTTTGACTCCTCAGATAACCTGATTTGCCAATAGCCAGCTGTCAGATCAAATGTGCTCAGAAATTTGGCAGAAGCCAACTTATCTATGAGCTCATCTGCCCTTGGAATAGGATGAGCATCTGTCCTAGTGACAGCATTGAGACCTCTATAGTCCACACAGAACCTCATTTCTCTATTTCCATCTTTGGTATGATGTTTTGGCACAAGGACTACTGGGCTGGCCCAGGGGCTCTCTGATGGCTCAATTACTCCAAGTTCATGCATTTTCTGCACCTCAGCCTTTATACAATGCCTGACATGGTCAGGTTGCCTGTAGATTTTACTCTTCACAGGCAGACTGTCACCAGTGTCCACCTCATGGGTGCACCAGTTAGTTTGACTGGGTGTTAGTGAAACCATGTGCCTGAAAGACTGCAGAACTTGTCTGCAGTCTTGTTGCTGCTGGCCAGTGAGGCTGCCATCTAAGGCCACACCATCAACTGAACCATCATCAGGGTTATGGGATAACAAGTCTGGGAGAGGGTCACTCTCTTCCTCTTGCTCCCCATCTGTAGCCATGAGCAAGCCCATGTCTGCCCTGTCAAAAAATGCTTTCAATCTGTTTACATGGAGCACTCTGTGGGGGCTCCTAGGGGTGCCAAGGTCCACCAAGTAGGTGACCTCTCCCTTTTTCTCAATGATGGTGTGGGGTCCAGGCCATTTGTCTTGGAGAGCTGCTGGGGTCACTGGCTCCAACACCCACACCTTCTGTCCTGGCTGGTACTCAGTCAGCACAGCCTTTTGGTCATGCCAAGCTTTTTGGAGTTCTTAGCTAGCCTCAAGGTTTTTGGATGCTTTCTCCATGTATTCAGCCATCCTGGAGCGGAGACCAAGTACATAATCCACTATGTCAAGTTTAGGCTTTTTGAGAGGTAACTCCCATCCTTCCTTCACAAGACACAAGGGACCCCTTACAGGATGCCCAAACAAAAGCTCAAAAGGGCTGTAGCCAACCCCCTTTTGTGGGACCTCTCTGTAAGCAAAGAGAAGGCAGGGTAAAAGGATGTCCCATCTTCACCTAAGCTTTTCAGGTAACCCTTTTATTATCCCTTTTAGGGTCTTGTTGAATCTTTCAACAAGCCCATTGCACTGTTGGTGGTAGGGTGTAGTGAATTTGTAGTTAACACCACACTCCTTCCACATTGCTTTTAGATATCCAGACATGAAGTTGGTACCTCTGTCTGAAAGAACCTCATTTGGAAAGCCCACTCTGGAGAAAACTCCAAGTAGGGCCCTTGCCACAACAGGAGCTGTTGTGGTCCTCAAGGGAATTGCCTCTGGATACCTGGTGGCATGATCCACTACCACCAGTATAAATCTGTGCCCAGATGCCTGTTTGGGGGTCCATTGGTCCAACAATGTCTATCCCCACTCTTTCAAAGGGTACCCCCACCACAGGTAGTGGTATGAGGGGGGCCTTTGTGGTGCCACCTGATTTGCCACTGGCTTGGCAGGTGACACAGGAGCGACAAAACTCCTTGGTATCTTCTGACATGTGAGGCCAGTGAAAGTGAGGGACAAGCCTGTCCCAAGTTTTGTTCTGACCTAAGTGTCCTGCTAAAGGAATATCATGTGCCAAGGTTAGAAGGAAGCCCCTAAATTGCAGAGGTATGACCAACCTCCTGGCAGCACCAGGCTTGGGGTCTCTAGCCTCTGAATAAAGGAGCCCATCATCCCAATACCCTCTATGGGTACCTTGAGCATTAACAAAAACAATTAGAAGGAGGGACCAAGGGTGAGTTTAACGACCCAAGCTAGATACGTACCCCAAAATAACATATTCCTAACACAATTAGTATCTAGGGGTCAACACACCATGTGACTCAACTGTGGAAATGGACCTCAACATAGTACAAAACAGAATGGTGGAAACCCAAAGTGCAAACAAGTGTGACATATGATCGCTGAGTTGAGACTCAAGGGCATGGGCAAATATTCCCATCAGTAGCCGTCCTGTACCACCCTTTTTAACATCATTTGGGTTCTCCTTGCCCAGGAGACAAGACAACTCATCACAGCCTACTGATATTCTCAAGGCTATGTGTAGTTCTTAAAAGTCTGTGTTATCAAGAAAGAGTGGTATTACTATAAATGTAGATATGTTTTTTGGTATATTTTGTGGCTACTGAATAAGCAGTGCAAAAAAAGTGAGTGAAAATCAAAGTGAATAAAGTTAAAATTGGATCAACTGAGTAGATTATTAATTTTAATGGTATCTCTCAATTGTCCAAACCTAAAAATATATATATTGTGTTAAAATACAGATTTAACAAAATATCTGTAAGCAATTGGTCGACATGTTTCAGCATAAAGATGGACTATTTCCGATGCTTTCTTCAGGACCTGATGGTAACTACTGCTTATAAAATGAAGAATTAAAATCAATATCACCTGCAATTTTCAGGTATCATACTCCACCACATACTATTACCGTATCATGTTGTAGACACGACACCCACAGGAGAGACATGGAAAAAGACAAAAAGAATTGACAATATTATGCCATAATCCAGACACATTTGTGTAGTTAGTGTATCATAATAAATATCACTATATGCCATAGTCAAAAACGTTTACATTGATCTATCAGTATAAGCCACTCACCCATTTGTAGTGATGATAGCGCTTCACCCCACCTGGCAGGAGCTCAGGTTAAGAGGAGCACCGCTCTAAATTCAAAATTAAAAACCGAGAGACAGGACATTTATCTCAAGACTAAAAACAGACGAAAAATCAAAGAACTTAAAGCTACAAGCGCCAATTGACTTAATAGGCTGCTTGCCATCTCTAGAATATTATTAGAAACCTGTGTGATCCACAAGTAAGATAGCAAGGTTTTTAAATGAGTAAATAGATGTTTAAATGGACAAGGCGTTAGACAAAGGCATGTTGTGTCATAATGTCACATTTGCGAATGACCATGTTATCCTACTACGTTTAAAAACGAGTGACCTTTGTTCATGAGCAAGACTAGCGTAGAGCAAAATTGTCATACTCAATTCATTTACATTAGCCAGGCTGGATATTATCACAGTGTGCCCCAAACTGGCGGCGAATTGTAACACTGCTATGTTTCATTTCACACTGCTTTCAGCTAACTTGGTCGGCATTCATCACAATTTGTCCCAGGCGAGCGGCAAATGGTAAAAGGCATATTATATCCCGAAGCCACGTTTATGAACAACAATATCATCGTACCATTTCTGTGAGCAGATGACCTTAGCTTATGACGAGGAAGAGCGTAAAGACTCGAGATGGCATACTACTCATCAACTATTAGCAACCAGACGAGCTAATCATCATCACATTAGGTCCCAGCCTAGCCGTGAGTGATAAAGCCACGATAATGTTTCGTCCAAGTTAGCATTTCTCACAACGTGCCCTTATAAAACGGCAATGTTAAGAGCGCCGTTTGTTATTCTACAAGTTGAAGTAGCAAACATAAGTTCATTAAAACAACATTTGTTAAATGTGCTCGAACTGACGTTCACAGAGTATCATTAAATGCCCACATGCAACAAATCCTGCCGTTAAATCTTGTACGCTCTGATATTAGAGCAAAATATCTCAAACCGAGCAGTTTAGGTAGCTTAGTTAATATCGCGCTACATGGACCTACCTATCCATCGGTATCTCCACACAGTCTTCCGAGCTGTCTGGGGAGGCACCGGATGGTGAGCAGGCTCTGTTTTGAAACAGCAGGAAACTCCTGCACGTGTGATACCAATCATGTGACTTCCAGGCATGCTGGGGGTTGTAGTTTGTTACTATGCTTATCGCGGCGTCTTTTTGTGGAATGTTCGTCAAAACTGGCGATTTACACCGCGATTATGATGTCACAGTGATTTTACAAAGTATATTTCAACTTAAATCTTCATAGTATACATATTTAGCCACTAACTATAAAACTAAGTGAGCGCGATTTTAAATTTTCGTGAATCGATTTTCCAGCAGTATTATAAGCCAAATTTATAGTTTTTAATTTTAATTTTTAGTATAAAGGCACGTATGTGGTCTACAATCAAAGTCGGCTCCAAAATACACTACATCAGTATTGATATGCAGGGAGGTGTAGTGTAGGATGTCTAGAGATTATTAAACCAAACCGTTGATATTTACTCGGTATTTTAGCGGATTGGTAAAAAGCACTAAACCAATTGGAAAAGCACGACTTTATATATCTGACTACTAGTCACAGAGCAAGGTATGAGTTTTTAGGTCAAATGTAAATTGTCATAATCTGTCTGTGCAGTAGTAATAAATGAATCGAATACCTAAAATCCGTTTCATTTGAAGAAATATTCAGAAGGAACAGAGGACCTTTTTTTAGGTCAAATGTAAATTGTCATAATCAGTCTGTGCGGTAGTAATAAATGAATCGAATACCTAAAATCCGATTCATTTGAAGGAGTATTCAGAAGGAACAGAGGACATCATATATTTACAAGTAGGGCATTGTTCTACAGTTTTTTGCCTTAAAGAATGTATCTGAAGAGGACATCATAAATATAATTGGCTGCAGTGGACTTAGGAATCACAGGGACATCCAAGGGATTGGTTCATTGAGTCCCTCTTTGTCACTATTTAACTTGTAGACCCACTTCTGCTCCTTTTTAAATAGGAATTTACCAATATCTGGGCAAAATTCTGGTATCGTGGGTTGTGCAAGGACGGTCCAATGGAAGTAATTTGGACCATGTCCGACCTCAAGGAAATGTGACGTTAATCTGGTTGCTTGCTTTTGGCAGCGTACCGTGTTCTTGTGTTCAAGTATTCTTGTCTTAACTTTCCTTGTTGTCATGCCCACGTATCGTTTGTCGCAAGCGAAAGTCATTAGATAGATTAGGTTCTCACTATTGCAGTTTGTAAACCTGCGTTGTTCCCAAGGTCTAGCGGTACCTATATCTACTGATGTTGATTTGCTTTTTTGTGTGCATACTGAGCCTGTCCCACATGGATGATGGCCCTGTACTGGCGGTAAATCCCACAAGGTGCCCACCTGTCTTGGTTCCTTGTTCTTTGGTCGTGAATGGACGAGCTGATCCTTCAGACTCTGTCCTCTCTTGAAAGCAAATAATGGTTTAGGTATGTTATCACCATTTGGTTCAATATCGGCCAATATTTTTGGATGATTTTTTTGACCTGATTAGATCTGGTATTGAAAGTATTCACAAATGTGATGTGACTCGACTTCTCTTTTGGTGAATTACCTTCAAGAAGAGCCTCTCGATGATTGTTAGATGCCCTCTTTTTTGATTGACAAATGATTTTCTTAGGATACCCCTTTTCACGCAATTGCTCCTCCAGATTCTTTGCATGAGCATTAAATGTTTCTTTGTTAGAACAGTTTCTTTGGACCCTGAGAAACTGGCCGAAAGGCAGGTTGTCTCTCAGGGCCTTTGGATGGCAACTTTCGTAGCTAAGAAGGGCATTCCCTGCCATCGGTTTTCGATACAATTCTGATTCCAGACCGTTTGAAGTGGCTAAGATCTTAAGATCTAGAAATGCTAGTTCTCTCCTACTGTACTCCACAGTAATTTCAGATATGGGTTGTGTGTATTTAACCAGTGGTGGAACAACAGTAATTTCTCTTCAGTCCCGCGCCATATGACCAAAATGTCATCTATGTATCGCTTCCATATTAGGAGCGACAATAGATAAGGGTTGGAAGATGTTAATACCTCAGTTTCTTCAAAGTTGTGTACGTACAGATTAGCGAGACTAGGAGCAAAGACACTACCCATACTAGTCCCAGATGTTTGTAGGTAGGTAGTGTCTTCGAACCTAAAGTAGTTGTCCTTCATCGCTATTTCTGCCAAGCCCATAATAAATGATACGGGTGTGATGGATTGGAGGTCCTGTTGTTCCAACAGGTGACCCACAACTTCAAGTGTTTCCGTTTGGGGTATGGAGGTGTATAATGACTCCACGTCAAAGGAAACCAAAATGTCAGTATTGATGTCAAATTGTATTTCCGGAAGTAGTCTCAATACGTCCTTAGTATCTTGAAGGAACGTCGGCATCTCTTTAACCATCGGGTTGAGAAAATAATCCACGAAGGTAGAGAGCGGTTCCAAGACGGAGCCAATTCCAGAAATAATAGGTCGCCCCAGTGGTGGTCTCAGGGGTTTATGAACCTTGGGGAGGCAATAAAAATAAGGAATGGTCAGGTGGGTGGTTTGAAGGTACTGGACTTCTTGTGGTGTTATCCACCCTTCAGAGGTGGCTTCCTCCACCATATGACCAATGGTGGTCTTAAGTCGTTCAGTAGGATCCTCAATCAGGGGGCAGTAAGCCTTCCTGTCACCTAATTGTCTTAAACATTCATTTCTGTAAGTGTCTGCATCCAGAATGACAATGGCTCCGCCCCTGTCAGCGGGCTTTATTATAATATTTTCATTTGATGTTAGTGAACGCAAAGCCAGCTGATCTTTTTTTGACAAATTACGGAAGTGCTTGTTCACAGTTTGGTAAAGGTGATGAATATCATTCTCTACCGCTTCCTCAAATGTCAACACGTTGGGAGGTAAGCCAACAGTGGGTGGGTTGAACGTTGAGGGTTTTTTTTTAAACCGGTATTCTTGTCATCATTTTGTATTTCTGTGCCCTCTTGTTTGGCAAAGAAGTAATGGAGCCTAATTTTTCTAAAAAATGTTGCTAGTTCGATCTGGGCTAGGAAATGGGCTCCTTTTTGTGTTGACACAAAGCCTAGGCCTTTATTCAACACGCTTTCTTCGTCATTTGACAGTACATGAGAGCTAAGATTCATCACGAGGCTATTGTGTTGCTTGTTCCTGCTGTTTCTTTGGGAACCTTCTTTCCGCTGCGTAAGTCCATTGTCGGTTGTGCTGTCGGGGCCCAGTGGACCTGTTGTACTGGTCCGTCTCCTCCTGCCTCTCGACCGTCTCGGGCCAAACCCTAAAAAAGGAGGCATACCCGGGCCTTGTTGCATTTGTGGGGGATAGAACTGGCCCATCTGTTGTGGAAAAGCAGGCCCGTACATCCATGGGTTAGGTTGCAACCATGGTTGATATTGATTTTGGTTTTGATTGTAGGACCCACCTCTCCAATTTCTGCGATTTCCACGTCCCCTTTGTGCGTGGTTAGTAACATTATTCTGGGAGGTATCAGAGTCACTTGAGGCATCATCCAAGCTGGAAGTGGCATACGATGAGCCACCCCTACGTCCATTTCGATTGAAAACAGGTCCAGTGTAAGAATCAGTTGTATAAGGATAGACCTTTTCAGTGGGCACGTTGTGAGAAATGCTAACTTGGACGAAACATTATAGTGGCTTTATTACTCGCGGCTAGGCTGGGACCTAATGTGATGATGATTAGCTCGTCTGGTTGCTAACAGTTGATGAGTAGTATGCCATCTCAAGTCTTTACGCTCTTCCTCGTCATGAGCTAAGGTCATCTGCTCACAGAAATGGTACGATGATACTGTTGTTCATAAACGTGGCGTTGGGATATAATATGCCTTTTACCATTTGCCGCTCGCCTTGGACAAATTGTGATGAATGCCAACCAAGTTAGCTGAAAGCAGTGTGAAATGAAACATAGCGGATTTACAATTCGCCGCCAGTTTGTGGCACACTGTGATGATATCCAGCCTGGCTAATATAAATGAATTGAGTATGACAATTTTGCTCTACGCTAGTCTTGATCATGAACAAAGGTCACTCGTTTTTAAAGGTAGCACGATAACATGGTCATTCGCAAATGTGACATTATGACACAACATGCCTTTGTCTAACGCCTTGTCCATATAAACATCTATTTACTCATTTAAAAACCTTGCTATCTTACTTGTGGATCACACAGGTTTCTAATAATATTCTAGAGATGGCAAGCAGCCTATTAAGTCAATTGGCGCTTGTAGCTTTAAGTTCTTTGATTTTTCGTCTGTTTTTAGTCTTGGGATAAATGTCCTGTCTCTCTGTTTTTAATTTTGAATTTAGAGCGGTGTTCCTCTTAACCTGAGCTGCTGCCAGGTGGGGTGAAGCGCTATCATCACTACAAATGGGTGAGTGGCTTATACTGATAGATCAATGTAAACGTTTTTGACTATGGCATATAGTGATATTTATTATGATACACTAACTACACAGATGTGTCTGGAGTATGGCATAATATTGTCAATTCTTTTTGTCTTTTTCCATGTCTCTCCTGTGGGTGTTGTGTCTACAACATGATACGGTAATAGTATGTGGTGGAGTATGATACCTGAAAATTGCAGGTGATATTGATTTTAATTCTTCACTTTATAAGCAGTAGTTACCATCAGGTCCTGAAGAAAGCATCGGAACTAGTCCATCTTTATGCTGAAACATGTCAACCAATTGCTTACAGATATTTTGTTAAATCTGTATTTTCCCACTATATATATATATTTTTTAGGTTTGGACAATTGAGAGATACCATTAAAAATAATAATCTACTCAGTTGATCCTATTTTAACTTTATTCACTTTGTTTTTCACTCACTTTTTTTGCACTGCTTATTCAGTAGCCACAAAATATACCAAAAAACATATCTACATTTATAGTAATACCACTCTTTCTTGATAACACAGACTTTTAAGAACTACACATAGCCTTGAGAACATCAGTAGGCTGAGTTGTGTTGTCTTGTCTCCTGGGCAAGGAGAACCCAAATGATGTTAAAAGGGGTGGTACAGGACGGCTACTGATGGGAGTATTTGCCCATGCCCTTGAGTCTCAACTCAGCGATCATATCTCACACTTGTTTGCACTTTGGGTTTCCACCATTCTGTTTTGTACTATGTTGAGGTCCGTTTCCACAGTTGATTCACATGGTGTGTTGACCCCTAGATACTAATTGTGTTAGGAATACCTTTAGCATTCCCAGCAGCCTCAGCAGCAGCCTGCTGTCTGAGGGGTTCAAGAGAAGGGCAAGTTAATTGAGCCTGCCCCGGATCTGCCCTTGAGGGTCCCCCCTGTCCCCAGACACTCAACCTGATCAGGTTCAAGCTCTTCCGGGACAGTCTCCTCTTGGATCACAGAATCAGCCTCCTGTGAGGTCTGATCCTCAACCTGGGGCAAGTGGGAAGGCACTGCCTTAACCCTCTTGCTCTTTCTCTTGGGTTGTACTTGGTCTATTGTTCCAAGATCCAGCACAGGTTCAGGTAAGCACTTTTTGGCCTGTGACCTGGTCACAGCAAGGACATGTGCTGAAATACTTAGCATCTCTGCATGAGTCTTGTACTCCACTTCTGACCACAGTGAATCCTCTAGATCATTGCCCAAAAGACAGTCAACTGGGAGGTCTGCACTTACCACAACTCTCTTGAGGCCATTTACCCCTGCAGAGTCTATAGGCAACCGCGTTTACCAAACAAGTCAATGGTGCGTACAAATCAGAAAGTTATAGGTTTCGGAGACTTCCGACTGGATTGGAACTTAGCCACTTAAAACTAGGACACTAGAGGTGTAATCCACTATAGGAGCACCGGAGTTAGATCGTTATCTCACCCACAGGAAGCTGGTGCATAGGTGCTAAAGTGTGTCGGGTTTCGTCTTGAAGTTCTATGGAGTCTGGAGATGAAGATGCTGCAGGCGGCAAGGAGAGAAAAGTCCGGTTGGATCCAAGGGTGGATCAAAGATGTAGAGTACCTGAAAGCAGAGGGGACAGAGTTCAGGTCACGAGCCACTGACCAGCGAGGAACCAGGAAGGAACCAGGCGATGTCGGGTTGCAATCAGGTGATGTTGCAGTGTTTGTCTCCACTGCCACGTGGCCCAGGAAGGATCGAGGATGACCAGCTGGTGAACACGAGCTGTCCCACGAAGGCTCTTGCTGTCGGCAGTGTCGGTACTCGATTCGGAGTCACCAATCTTTGGAACACAGGCTGCTTGGGCTGGGGCTTCTCAAACCCAAAGCACAGCGTCGAGGGAACCTCGGGGGCTGCACAGGAAGCACTTCGTCGACTTTTAAAGATGACCGGTCCCACGTCTCTCGTCGCCTCCACGGGTCTAAGCTTTGCTAGGACTGTGGATCGGGCTGTTGGAAGTCTGGGAGTCCAGGTCTTGTCGGTCTCTGTCGTTCGAGCTCCGGCGGGAGCAACGGCAAAGAAAGTCTTGTTGCGCTGATGGTGCCTACTTGCACAGGGTGGCCACTCCTTGACCACAAGGGAGATTCTTCAGTCTTCTACGTTGAGTAGGATGTCGAAGGGTCCAGAGTTTCATTTCAAAGTTTCAGTCAGGATGATCTAAATTGCATTGGCACAGCTCCTACCTTTATTCCAAATCAAGGGGCTGTATCACCTGCTAGGTCCCTCCTATGGGTGGGACCCAGGAAGGGGGTGGTTACACCCCTTTCCCTTTGTCCAGTTTCGTGCCAGAGCTGGGGCTGGAGTGCCCCAGCACCGGTTTGAACTGGGCTATGCATGGGACGCCTTGTGCGCCCCAGGCAGTGTCTAGTTTCATTCAATCCTCCCTGCTACAATCCACTATCTCCTGTCTGGGGTGGTGTAACACCTCTCTGCAACAGGATACCATTTGTCCAGGCCTCCCCTGCCGGAGTTTCGGTCAGCAGACGGAGGCCAGACTTGTGTCTGTGGTAGCAGCATCCATTTTGTGATGCTGGGGCTCTGGTTAGATTTAACTGCGTTTAAGCAAAGTAACATGTTTTCTCCTCTAGAAAGGTGGAATGATACCCCCGTCCCCAGAACTTGCGAGGGGGTAGTATTCCAAAGCACATGACACCTTACACAACATGTTTTGATAAAGCCAAACCAAAGTTAGCAAGTAACCGCGAGGATTATAATGCACTTAAGAGTATATGGTATGGCAATATCCCAGAACAGCTAAGGGAGTTGGTCCCGAAAGCTGCAGACAGGCTCAGCTCATGCTAAAGCACCATCACACATAAAACCAAGCACTCTGCCCCCAGGATTGATAAGGCCTGCCATAGGAGTGACTTATAGGTGTATATGTGTCCAGATATAGGTTTAGATATAGGTATACTATATCTAAGCAAGGGGTGATTACACGACCTTGCCCCAGTTGAGTGATCAGCCAGTTGTGTCAGTTTGGATAGCCAGACAGGGGTGGCAAAAGATATGCTGCAGTCCCTGGTAGGCCTTGGATGCACCTATGCCCTGGGTACCTATAGTACACTGTACAGGGGCTGATAAGGTGACCCAATGTCCAATTGGTTATGTACCTAAAGTACATGGATGTGAATTTAGAGAGAGAACAGCAGGCTGTGGGTCTGATTAGCAGGCCCAAAGCCACATTAAATCGAAAACCAGTGAAGCAAAAAGCAAAAAAATGGGGTGACCATAGGAAAGCAGACCCTACTCTCCTACAATAAGAGATTACTAATTTACTCCATGTTGGTTAAAAATTCTATTTCTGGCCCTTGCTTTCTTTTTTTAAATTAAAATCTGGCTTCTGTGTAGTGTTTGCATCACTCACACACTATTGATAGTCATGAGAATCCATTAAAGCTATATTAGCCCCCGGAGCCTAGGACATCACATAGTGTCTCCCCTTGCTCATGATTCATTATACTTTGCCGGAACAAGTGGATTAGCATCTATGGAAATATCACCCTTAATGATGATAATAGTTAAACAAGGTGTACACACCTATTACTTTGGATCTCTTCATTAACCTGCAATTTTTTGGGGGACCTTTTTTCTTTCCAAGCTGCAAGCACAATATTGGAACTTGGACAAAATAAGACCAACATTACTAGCAAGTCATCAATGGTACTTTACCCCATTTTGATTACAGCTTAGTAAGGCCTCTTAACAATGCACCTTATACACCTACACAACATGTTAATAAAACATATTTTCTAGCACGTGCTATATCACTGCCACATGGACATCACTTATCACGTGATTTCCCACCATTTGACCTCTTCTTTTTATCTTTTGCTGTGTTCCACTAAGTGGACCAAAGATACGTGTACACGTGTTTTTGGAAGTAAAACCAATTATGTATCTCTTGGATAAACTAGCAGTATATCTACCACCTAACAAATATGGTATTATATGCCTAATGCGGCCTTGAAAAGCCCCAAGCCTCCATGCCACTAGGAGGCAAACCTTGTGTTGACTGCACAGCACGAATGGATGTACATGACAAATCAGTAACTAAAAGTTATGAAAGAAAATAAAATAGAGCATGTTAGAAATTGGGTTTCTGGTCAGCAGATGCATGGACCATGCCCAACCTGGAACCTTAATCCTATTCAGGGAAACTGTAGTACACACTAAAAGTTTACCTGTGCTCACCCTTAGCACAGAGCAGTCAGGCTAAACTAAAGAGTCAATGTGTAAAGTATGTGTGCACACACACACAGTAACACAGTGAAAACACCACAAAAGTACTCTCCACCAGTTTAGCATAATATCCTATATTTGCTGAGTAAGACACTACCAAAATGACAAAAATCCAACATACACAAGTCAAGATATGAATTTTGCAAGATTAAATCAAAATGCAGTGCTTAGGAGTCAATAGCTTCAACTGGGGCTATCTGGTCATGCTTGACTGGGGCAAATCCAAAAGTTCAGTTAGACAGCGACGGAGCGCAGGCGGGATGCAAGAGTGAGGCAGAACTGCTGACAGTACCTTGGATGCGTCGATGTACAGGAGCGATGCATTGAAATACGGAGGCGATGAGTTGATTCCGAAGTTGGGCAAAGTCATTGATAGGTCGATGTCAAGAGCGCTATGCGTCAGTTTCAAGGCATCGATGATGAACTACTGGGCTGAAGGCAATGCATCAGCTAGAAGCCACGCTGGGCTGGGAATGCATCAGAGTCGGGGATGAGGCATCGAAGACATCAGAAATACGTTGTCTAAGACTCTCACAGCAGCAGTGATTCGGAGACGCTGGGGCGGAAAAGTGAGGGGCTGCATTGTTAATCGAGGTCCTTGCGTCGAGCACTCAGCGAGCTGTGTCCATGGCCTCAGTGCAGGCAATTGTTATACATCTAACACATCATCATGTACGGTGACAATTATCAGCAAACTGATCCGCCATAAAGTCAGTACTCCAAGATTACTGGCTCTGACACATATATAGGCTGATGTAGAACTTAACCCATAGGTTACTGTCTATGGAAAGTTATCCTTAATGGAAGAGGAAACCTCACACACATTGTTGTGTCATGCTTCATCATAGGAATCCTCACCCCACCCTGGTAGGACAGTACCACCAAGGCGGACTTGACCTCCTCGAAAACTGACTAGATAGGAGTGAGTTCCTACATAAATCTTACTGGAAGACACAACGGGAAGGGGGATTCAGATGTATTCTGAAAAACACCTTAGAGTGCCAAGGGAATAGGCCTTTATTTAAATGGAACACTAGGTATAGTTAAAAATACGGATTCAGGTGAGTAATAGAGTGCAAAGACTCACACCCATCTACTCCCTGCCAGTATGTTTATGCCCATCGTTACTGGCCTAAGAGTTCTTGGGCATTCGTCAGGGCATGTGGATCCCTAATGGTGAAAAAATTGCTAGTCAATTTAAACTTTCGGACTGAGTAGGTTGGTCAGGGAGGTATCCTACTTAGCCCTACCAAACTTTCCAACCTGTTAGTAGGTTCATGGAAATTTGAAACCCTAGATTTAGGGGATACCAGCATCAAGGTCACAGAGGAGGTGGGGTTCTTTATAGCCACAGATTTGTCAAAAAGAACACCCTTCTGTGTTACCTATCCCGATCCTCACTCGCATTGGTGTCTTGGGATGCAGCACCAAACACTAAAGAATAAAGTCAAGTCCTCTCACTCCCAGGCAGGGAGCAGCAGACCAACACATCAAAGCAAGCAGCAAAGTGGAGTCGCTCCTGGCAGCACAACAGGTCTTCTTACTGGCAGATTGTCCTCAGTTCAGAAGTGTTCTGAGTATATGGTGTCAGAGGTCTAGTACTTATATCATTTTAGAATTTTAAGTAGGGAGACTTCAAAGAAAGGTCTTTGTAGTGTATAAGATCCTGTGCTTCCTGGCCCTGGCTCTAGACACTCTACAGTGGCATATACAGCTTTTTGTGTGGGGACAGGCACAGGCCTATTCAGGTGCAAGTGTCAGCTCCTCTCCCTCACTTCAGCTCACGAAAGCCCACCAGCCTTGCGATGAACCATCAGGATATGTAGGCACACCTCAACTCCCTCTGTGCGTGACTGTCTAGAGGGAATGCACAAAGACCAGCTGTCATCCTGCCCAGATCTGCATTCCAGGGAAAGGAAAATGCACAGAATGGTTAAAGTATGAAAATGACAGGGCGTGGCAAGGAATTTGGCCAATTAGCAGCGTCTGCTGGAACTCCGACAGCCCAACACTCATCCTGACCATAATCCAGCCCTTCAAGCCACCATCCGCTGCTTATTTGCAGTGCTGTCCACTTCCCGCAACCCATCAGTACCCCCTAAAGCTGTCCCCCTTGGGCTAGGAGGTCAGCGGCAGTGAAAAAATGATACGATCCAGAGGCGAGGCGCAGTGGCCCAAGATGGCAGACGGTACATGCTATGCCGAAAACAACCGCCCGTGCCAATAGATGAGTCCAGAAGTCGTTCCCCTTGCTGCACCCCGTGTAACATTAGACACTTGGGGAGCATCGGTGGCAGCAGAAATAAGACTCCAGGATCCCGGTCCTCTTTGGAGGAGCCGCGAGAATCCGGGCCTAGCCCATTTGCAGATGACAGGGACAGCCCGTGGGGGCGCATGAATGGGATGAGACACATTCTCCCGCTGGGCCACGGAAGGAGCCCCGGACTGGATGGCGCCCCAAAGACCCCACACTAAGTGAGAAGGCTTGCCTAGAGATATGGGGAGGCCCCATCGATAGCCGAGCTGAGAGGTGCATTAAACGGCAGAGAACATAAGGAACTAAGGAACCGATCCCCATCAGAGAAACCACGAGCATCCAGGCTTAGCACGTGCACAGGTGAGAGGGACTGCACACGGGCGAGTATGGGCGGGCCGAGTCGCATTCTCCCTTTGGGCTGCAGATGGAGCCCCAGAGCGGGCGGCAGCCCGGAGTCTCCCTAATATAAGTGAGTAGGCTACCCTGGAGATAGGGGGAGGCCCCATCAACAGCCGGGTTGGTGAGATGGGGCGGCTTGCCGTCTCCAGTGCTGTGTGGCATCTGCGACCCAGGCCTTTGTACAGGCGAGAGAGGCTCTGCACGGGCTATATAGAGCCAGCCGGGCCGCGCTTTTGCAATGGGTGGAGGTGAGGGCAGGGAGTGGAGTGTGCTTCAGAGGCCTCTCCAGCAGAGCTGTGGAGGCTCGGGACTGCATGTGGGGTTCGCGACCCCGTAGCCCGGCGTGGGAGGCGAAGCTGAGGTATTGATGCCGTGAAGGCCCAGCAACCCACTGTAATCAAAGAGGTATCAAATTTAGCCCGTTGAAGGGCATGGAAGATGAACTGAGGCGCCCGCCCACGCCACAAGTCGGGAGAAGAGGGACACTGCCAAAAGAAACCCCAATAGTGAGACCACCTGGAGGACACTCGAGAACACGACACAAGGTGGCAGCGGCTCGGGGTCGCCGTGTGGGAGGTGCGACCCTGTAGCCCAACATAGGAGGTGAGGCAGTGACATTGGTGCTGCAAGGGCCAGAGAGGGTAGCCCTGGATGCCAGCCCACGCTTCAAGAAGCTCATGGAAATCAGTAAGTCAGCAAGGTCGGCCTGGTGAAGGGCACAGAGGACGAACTAAGGCTCCCGTCCGTACCGTAAGCTTGGAAAGAGGGACACAGCTGAAAGCATCCTCTGTAGTGAGACAACACGGAGAGCACCAGAGTACACAGCTCACTCTTGACTGAAGCAGTAAGATGGCCCGTCGCCTACCAGATCAGGGTGGCAGGAGTGGACGAGCTGTCTCACACGATGCAAACACCATTGGTGCCTGACTCGTGTACAGGCAAGAGAGGCTGCACTTGAACGGCACGGGCTGCACCAGACTTCGTCCCCCTTCCCATTATGAGGTGGAGGGGGGACACAGAAGTCCTCTGAGGGACCCCGGCGAAATCAAGAGGGCTCTGGGTTGCTCATACCCCCAGAAGTCTAATGAGTGAGGGGAAACAGGAGGCTCAGCCCTAGAAGAGACGCAGAGAACTGGCCTAGACCCCGGCCCACTCCACAGACCTAAGGAAAGTGACTCCACTGACAGGGGCCCTAGAGGAGGGATCGGCCGAGTGGCACTCAGGAATGTAATACAGCTTGGGCTGCAACAGCAAGATGGCCTGCCGCCTACCTGGTCTGTGTGTCCGGGTGACTGGGCTGTCTCCAGCGATACTCAGACAATTGTGCCCTGATCCGTGCACAGGCAAGAGGGGCTGTGCACAGAAGACATGAAGTGAGCTAGGCCCTGCACCCCTGCCGCTTGGAAATAAAGCTGAGGAACAGAGAATCTCTCAGAGACACCTGTGAAACCAAGAAGACTCAGGCCGGCACGTGGGAGACGCGACCTCGTAGCCCAAAGAACAAGGCGTGCTCTAACTTTATTTAAAACCGACTGTACAGTATTTGCCCTTTGGGCCTATGACAGAGAACATAAAACAGACTAAAAGCATACCACAAGATCCAACCCCTTCAAATGAATTATGGCGAGAGATAAGGAGCCAAAAACCCAAAAGCAGGACAAAATGGATAAGTATACAAAAGTGCTCCCCACCATTGGAAACGGAAGGAGAATCCTCTGGACCAACAGATAATACAGCCATCCTCCAAGCGATCCGGGCCTCCAGAGATGTCATTGAGGTTAAAATGGCAGAAATAAGGTCGGAAGTGTCCCTCCTGCTTCAAGACATGCACAATATCGCTGAAAAGGTGACCCAAATTGAAACACGCATCTCAGAACTAGAAGACAAGACACACAGGCTGCACTCAGACGTCAAAGACCTGAAGGCAACCATGAGAGAAGTTGCTTGGAAGGTAGATGGCGCAAAAAACAGAGCACGCAGTAACAAACTGCGCTTCATCAGGTTCCCAGAGGGAACGGAGGACTCTGACAAATGACATTCTTGATGTCATGGCAGTGTAACTCACTGTCAGCTGCAAAGTTTTCACCCTGCTTTATCATCGAATGGGCCCTCAGGATGCCCAATACAAGACCGCCACCTAGTGCCCCCTGCGACCACTAATAGCAAGGTTCTTACATTTTCACTATTGAGACATGATTCTCAGAGAGTCACAGTGCACAAGGGAACTTAAACTTGCCAATGGCAAGATAATGATCTTCCCCGACTACTCCACAGAAGTGCTGAAGATGAGGCGAAAATGTGATTTGGTGAAGGTCAAACTGAGAGCCATGCAGATCCAACACATGCTCTTCTTCCCTGCCGAACTAAAAGTTATATTCCAAGGCATCCCACAATTCTTTCAAACACCGGAAGAAGCATGGGTTGGATAGAAGAGCGCCCCCTGCTACAACAGGAAACAAGGACCAGTGAGTTGCAACCCAGAGATGCACCAATACGATTGGAACCCAAACCACAAAGAGTAAAAAAGAGGAGTCTGCTCAGAGGAGGGTATATAATGCAGACGGGGACCCCTCGGAGGGGAACCCCATACAGGCCAGAGATGCAGATGCACTCGGAATCAGATAAAGATTCGACTCAAGCCCAAGCTAGCAAAAAACACTCCAGTTAGCGGGAAAGCAACCATACAGATCCTTCGACAAGAAGTACCTTGCAGACACAGAGAGTGACCATCCACTCCTCCAGAATATTAACTGTATGGAGAATCAAGGCACTGAGACAAGAAATACAGAGAACATACACCAGCAGCAGGAAAAGAGTGTTTAGGAAGGTTGAAATACAGGCCACGCCAATGGCAGATGAACTGCAGCACTGCTACAGAACCCCTCCAGACATTAATGTGCTCAGCGTTTCTGAGTGGAACACTTCACTTGAGTACATATCCTTTATTACATTGACTAGAACTTAGTGGGTTTAGGGAAAAGGTGGGACTACAGACCTCTCAAGCTGAACTTATGCCAAGTTGTCATGTTGACAGTGCAAGGAATAGGCGTAGGAAGTAGGAGAGAGTAGAATGGGGGGATAGGGTAAGGGACCAAAGGTTTTATAGTTTAGTTGTTAAATATATTCCCTATACAGCCAGAAACAGGAGGGCCCAAATCTACAGACAGGAACAGAGGACAAGAGACCAGCAGGCAGACTCACCCATGCACGCAACGACAAATATGAGACATGTACACAATGAGTGACGAAACATACACAGCACTGACATGGAACGTCAATGGGCTAGGTAGCAAGATCAAGAGTAGATTGGTTACAAGATACAATAGGAGACTTAAGCCTGATATTGTTTTTTTACAGGAAACCCATCTGCGGGGTACACATTGTGCTTTTATCGGGAGGGGGACATACACAACACTTGCCCATGCGGGATTCTCCCCAAGGGGCGCGAGGTGTGGTCATACAAATTAGGAAACCCCCCCCATACAAACTAAAATCTGGACAGATCCCAATGGGACCTTTGTTGCTGTCCTGGTGACCTGGGGGCGTCGTGAGCTCACACTAATCAGTGTTTACGCCCCGCCATTACTGCAATCTGAAACCATAGATGCAATGCATCTCGGAGTTTCTAATATGTCCCCAGAAGCCAAGTCAAAAGCCCTTCGTGTATGGAATATACAACGAGCTAAGGAAAATTTCTAAACAGGATGCAGCTGACAGACTGCGCGGGATCGACAGGGTTAACTTAGAAAAGGCTTTGGCTGTGGTTGACAACGGTATGACCACATTAACATCCAGAATGTATTCACTGGGCAACATAGTATCCTCTGCAATTGACATAATACTGCAAGAAAAGGCTATTTTACAGAATGGACAATCACAACTACGGTCCATTGTATTATTAAGCTGGACACTTGAAACATTACATTCTGGCCATGTGCCATGGCATTATATTGACAGCACAAGTCTGTTTTCTGCATATGATCTAACGGAAAGACAGATAGTAATGGCATGAAGAGATCCAAAATAAACTATGCTGAACATTGAAAAATTAGACCAATCGCCTTTCTCCGTGGCTGAGACACCATCCACAGACTGGATAACCCAAAGTTATATCACCCTACTGGTGCCGACTTTCCAATTCCACGACTGTCTACAGCACCAACAAGTAAGTAGATATGATATGCTTGGGGAAGGTTATGTGCATGAATACTGGGAATCTGGGAATTACCATTCAGGTTTAGATGCAAAAATTCGAAACACAGAAGATTTCCTTAGTCGGTCCGACTGTAAGGATGCTTTAATCAGTTACTTAGTTTGCATGGACATTTTACTTCATGGGGCATTCAATGCTTCAGTTGCAAACTTGTCATGTTATTTAAAGGGTTCTCTGGCTGCCGTGATTAATCAGGCTCTCAAGCAGCTCTCGCATGGGAGCTTTTGATGCTGAAAGATCAAGATTGCTGTCAAATGGAACCTGGTATCTCTTATCTGGTAAAGGTTAATTCCATAGTCACTTGTTGCGTACAAGTACTGTTTCTACCTGCCCGCACAGTTAGGGAGGTGATACTATGGCCTTCGATAAATGTTTCCAACATAAGCTTTGATTCTCTGAGCAAACTGGAAGTCAAGCTTTTTCAAAAAGACGTAGCCTTAACCTCACCAAGAGAGATGCTTTACCGCCAGGTTACAAGGTCCTCGTCTGAGATACAGATGCTACTCCATACTAACTTCCTGATGCGTTTTAGGGAGCTGGTCCACCGTATCTTTAATATGTCTGATACAAAGGGAATTGTGCACTTTTTTATGTATCTTCTCTGGATTGGTTAGCACCTTTCAGACGATAGTCTGTGTTGTTCCATCGTTCATACACTCGTGTTGGGAAGCATTTTTGGAGGTCTCCCGCTTGTCCTGCTACTTGTGGCAGGAATCCTGATTTTAATTTACCCGCTCCATAATGGACATCCCAGTTCAACCCGGAATTGAGATAGCATTCACTGTGCTACGAAGCAGCGAGTCCTTGATGCACTGCTTCGGCAAACATCGACTTCGAGAACTGAATGAGAACTGGTTCTTGTTGTTCAGGCCTCTTTGGCTTCACTGGGTACAACCTATATTCCACTGCCTGCTTTGCAGCCATGAATGCGTATTGGATCTTTGCCTCAGATCACACTTGGTTGTGCCACTGGATATTGAAGTACTAATAGTACCCCTGAAAGGCCCATGGGTATGGTGTTTCCCAGCGTATTCCATTACAGTTTAAAGCATTCTTCGAGCAATCCTGGGATGATTTGGCTACTAGTGAAATAGACAAGGCTATGTGGAACACTTACAGTCTGCAGTCCCTCCCTCAGCGGCTGCTGTGGAAACTGGATAGAATCACCTTTGCTCCATAAACCTGCTTCGAGGTGAGCTTCTGGGAGCATCGTCTGCAGTAGCTGCAACACCAATGTTGCATCTACCACTCGGAAGAAGTAAATAAATGGCTTTTCCATGTGGTGGGAATGATTTGGCCTGTTTTTTAAACAAAAAAAATCAAAAGAGTTTTTTGCTTTATTTTTCAAGGCACCATGGCTTTCTGAGTGCTTGGGATTTCAAATGGTATAATGACTTTTAAAGGCGTTTATGAACATTTTAAACGGAAGCTTGTTTTTAGATGATTTAAAAAGTGGTTTTAGAGAAATTTTAGTTTTACTTTTATTATGGCCTGCCGGCTTTTAGATAGCTTTTATATATCTACCCTTGGTATGAGGAATGGGTGTTATGTGACCAGGTTAGGCCCTAGTAACGGAGCTACACATTTTTCGAACATTGTCCTAATTTTGTATTATAACATTTCTGCTGTGACCTTTTGCACATATTTGCATGTGCGACAATGTTGAATTTGTTTCTCTGAAACTACTTTATTTACACATCTAGCTTTGTATAACATTATCATGATGTCTTGAACACCATGTACAAGTCTTCTTGACGCACTATGTACAAATGTTGTTCTGTCTTCATCCACGGGGCAACAGGGCTATCTACTTATCCATAACATCACTAATCTATAGGTACATCATAAGGATCCTTCCCATTATAAACAATGAGCATCCCAAAAGATTAGCAGAGGAGGCACTTCAGTTGACACCGAGGATCCATGTATGCTGACACTTCACCATGAAGCGCTCGGACATCTCTGTGATGGGGTGTCCAGTTTGTGATCAAGACTGGCTCCTACATTCTCTCCCACCAGGTAATGGGGTGGGATTGTCCCTTGGGGTGATTCTTGGCTTCACAGTTACACACGCTGTAGGTACAGGCAGAGTTGGGTTTGCTTAGTAGGAGTACTCCTGATTACTACCTTGTTTAAATGCCTGCATTTATACACTGTTTTAGCACCATGGTAGAGCTATATCTACCATATACACTTTAGGTGCTTGTAACCACTTTTATTTGCTTCTGTGTACTGATTATCGCAGCACCTATATTCTATACACAAATAACATTGGTTCAATAAACATATTGAAAATGTCCCACTGTGGGAGGATGACGCTACAGTGGAGTTCCACGCCTCCACGTAGCACCTGACTGCCGTGTTGCTGCCCCTCCCCCCATACGAGGTACACGATGCTGGAAGGCGCTGGCGTTTGCTTCCCGTAGTGGAGAGAAAGCGGCAGTTTCGAAGGAGGCTTTTTCTCGATGCTCGTGCAACGCTGAGGGAGTCATGCTGAAGGAGCCACACTGCTTTCACTGAGGTAGAGAATGGCGGCTCTACAGTGAACATTTTTCTGTTTACTAAAACGGCTTCAAGCATTCTGAGAAGGAGCTTACAGCTGCATTTGTGAAAAACGCGGTAGGAGCAGAGGAGACACGCTGTGCACTGTGTCAGCAACTAGAAGCTGGCTGCTCTCGTTTAAACACTTTCGCTTTGGAAAGTAATTGCGATTTGATGATGGTTTTTTCCTTTTTTTTCTTACAAATGCCCTGACTCGAGTTGCGGAGCAGGGCTGAATTAGGCTGAGATCATTGCGCCGCCTCTTTGAGGAAGTGAATGGTGGCTCCTACTGAAAACTCTTAGCATTTTTGAGGGGAGTACATACGAAGATTGTCTAAGACTGTTAAATATTGTGAAATACGAAAGGAGCAGAGAAGGCACACTTTGTTTTGTTTTGTGTCAGCAGTCAGCAGTGGCAGTGGCTGGACTTTCCTAAAAATACTTAAAGGAGCTATAGTTTGGAAAAGAACACTGAATATCGAAAGTTTGTAGAAAAATAAAAGGAACAGAAGAGCAGAGGAGTAGGATTAACCAGGTGGATATAGGTGTACACAAGCTGTGTGCACAAGAGCCTGTAAGTCTACTTAAAAACACTTATACTGTTGCTTGAAGGGAAACAGAAGTCAAAGGGGTTTTTTGTAAGTCTCTGCAATCTCTGCAATATCTTTAACCCGTGAAGAATCGAGCTACTGAGCTACTGCTGGTATGGGGAAGATTTTAAATGCGCGCAAAGCAAAGCAACGCCGACAGCAGGCAAAAGAGGCTGAGGCTTTGGCTAAATTAACAGATGGAGGCATTATAAAGGCGGTGGATTCAGTGCATTCATCGGACTGCTCAGAGACAGAGGATGTATTAACAGAAGATCTATTGCATCTGAGTATGGGGGACAAAGTTGCCGATTTCCAGAATGGTGATAAATCCGATACTCTTGCTTCTCCTCAGCCTCTCGCACAACCACCCCCTCCGCCCAAACAATTTCCCCTGTTTGTTAAAAAAACTCCTTCGCTTGTGCCCAACAATATGACCTCGGAAACTGTTGCAAATGTGGCAATAACCCAGAATCATACAGTTTGTACAAAGGATTCAAGTCTGGCAGTTAGCTCCTCTATAATTTCAGCTTCGTCTGCACAACTTGGCTCAGCAGTATTCACTTCAACTGTTGATTCACTGAACTCTGGTGCTTTAGGAAAAGAGGATTTAATGAGTACAGTATCCCAATCTTCATCTGTATCTGATAGAAATCTAGTTGCAGAGGTGGCAGGCTCCACGGCCCCTGTACTAGAGATGGATACGGAAACAGAAGGAGAGATGAAGATGTCCGTAAAAGACATGCTAAACTTAATATTGGATGAACTAAGAGAGATCAAGAGATCACAAAACGTGGAGCTGTCTGCAATCCATCAGAGGTTGGATAAAATGGATAAAATTGAAGAGCTAGTGTCCACTTTTCCAGCTCGTCTAACTGAAGCAGAGGAAAGGATTTCCTCTCTTGAGGATCAAATGGTTGCAGTAAAGAAAGAAACTGTAGACGTATCCAAAACTTCTAGGGCTCTGGAGAATAAGCTGGATGATTTGGAGAATTACAATAGAAGATCCAACCTACGCATAGTGGGGGTCCCCGAAGGAATTGAGGGGTCAGATATGCTTCAATGGGTTTCTACATTTCTCCAACAGGGGGTGATTCCGGAACACAAAGGAGATTTAACGATCACCAGAGCCCACCGAGTTCCTGCACACCTCCCCTCGAACTCCACGCTACCTCGGACTATCCTCATTAACTTTGCTGATGTTAGGGTTAAGGAGCAAATTCTATCCAGAGCAATTCGACAGAGACAGTTTCCGGTGAATGCCACAGTGAAATGCCGGATTTTCTCAGATATGTCCACAGCAGCAGCAAAACGAAGGAAAGAATTCGTTAAAATTCTTCATCTTTTCAAAGCCCATGGGGCACAAGCAATGATAGCTCAGCAGTCAAAACTTAGAGTGCTCTTTAAAGGTAAATTCTATATGCTATCAGATGTAGAGGCAGCACAGGAGCTATTACATGGAATTCAAAATGGCTAAATTCGGACATAAGTTTTTTCTCTCCACTGGATGATGTATTTCATACACTATGTTGGGGTGGGGGTAGGACAGGGCAGGAAGGTTGAAGAGGTGTATCAACACAACACCTCAAATGGAAGGGAGAGGTTCCTGTGGCGTGCGTGGGAGGAGGGAGGTAGAGCGAGGAGGGTGCCACAGATGGAGGAAGAGGGAGGGGGGTGAAAATAGTAAAAAAATACAGTTCTTGGCACAATTCTATTTTTTATGTTCACTTTTTGGTCTGCTTGCTGAAGATACAAGTAGTTTTTTTGATGGACTCAGAACCGAGTGTACTTTGTTTAAAAAAAAGGGTATGATATGCAAAGAGGGAGTAATCTTTTTAGAAAACTTTAGTAAACACTATTAGAATGGTTAAAAATGGTATAAAAATTGTTTCGTTCAACGTGAACGGTCTCAATAATAAAAACAAAATGCGGGCAATAGAGAAATGGGTCTTAACTGAAAATCCTGCAGTTATTCTCTTTCAAGAAACACACATCCCTCTTTCAAAAGTTGACCATTTTTCTATGTTTAAAGGGTGGGCCTCGTATCGGGGGTTCTCCTTTTTTTCTGAGTCACAAAGGGGAGTAGCACTATTCATTAATAAGAATATGGAGTTAGAGATTTTGCAATCCAAGGCAGGGAGCCGGGGTCGATGGTGTTGGGCAACATGTAAATTCAAGAATAGGCCTTCCCCTATCACATTTGTAAGCTTTTATGCTCCAATTAACGATAAGTCGGAAATCTATGAGGAAATGTTTCAGTCTCTTTTGTTGGTTGGAGGAGATATTGTGATTGGGGGGGACTTTAATATACTTATGGACCTGAACTTAGATTCTAGCAACGGTGGTAAAAAACAATTGAAACCTAAAGCATTTAAGTCCATTTCGAATAACGTAAGGACTTTAGATCTTGTTGATCCGTGGCGATCTATAAATCCACATAAAAAAGAGTATACTTGTTGGTCGGGAAGACATAGGTCATTTTCTCGTATCGATTTTTTCCTGACCTCCTCAAAATTTAAGAATAGCTATCAAAGAATTCTACATAACGGCTTCTCCGACCATGCATTGTTAGCATTAGAATTGATGTTTGAGGAGAGCACAAATGCGGTAAAACGCTGGGTGTTTAATAAATCATACCTGGCTGATGTAACATGGGTGACCCTATTGAAAAATGAGATTAATGACTTTATTGAACGAAATATGGGAACTGCTCCTATTCATGTGGTATGGGACTCACTTAAGGCGTTTATCCGGGGGATTGCTATTGGAAGGGATGCGCGGGAATCAGCTGCTTTTAGGGATACAAAGAATTTACTACAGAAGAATATCCAGGATCTGGTAGAACAAATGTATCATAATCCATCTGCCAGGCTAAACAATGACTTAAATGCTGCAAAACGTGAACTGAGCTCACATTATTTTGAGAGAAGTGAGGAAATTTTCTGTAGGCAAGCCCAAAAAACATACGAACACAGCAATTTTACGGGTAAATTTCTGGCATGGCAGGTCAAAGAACAAGCGGCAGCTAATCTAATTCATTCTCTTAAATCTCCATTAATGATACTGATACCTCAGATGCAGCAGAGATAGGACAGATTATGTTGTCTCACTACGAGAAAATTTATACTTCGTACCATATTACGGATCAAAACAGATTAAACAATTTTTTAGACAAGCATAATCTTCCCACTCTCTCTCAGATGGACCAAGCAGCAATGGCATCTTCATTTTCGGAGGATGAACTAAAAGCTGTAGTTAAATCTCTGCCACATGGTAAGGCATGTGGACCAGACGGTTTCCCTGCAGAATTCTTTGTTATATTTTTCACCTCCCTATCTAAACTATTACTTTTATTATCCAATTCCATGTTGGAAGGTGGCTCAATCCCACCATCATTCTATGATGGGACTGTGGTTAGTTTTTTGAAAAAAGGGAAGGAAGCAAATGATCCTAACTCATATAGACCCATTACTTTGTTAAATTCGGACTATAAAATCATTTCTAAATTACTCTCATTACGTTTTAATCATATTTCTTCGCAACTGATTCATTCAGACCAAAATGGTTTTATCTCAGGTCGACAACTCATCACTAATACTCACTATTTGGTTGAGGCCTTAGATTATTTTGAAACATGTACGGTGCCGGCTTTAGTTTTTCTTTTAGATGCAGAAAAGGCTTTTGATTTGGTGGTCTGGGATACACTTTTTCTTATTTTACAATTTTTTGGAATCCCCTCACAAATTATAACCTTAGTCAAAAATCTGTATCACGGTGCAAAAGCCCATGTGCTTATTAACAAATCCATGGTGGGTTCAATTTCAGTGCAAAGAGGGACAAGGCAGGGATGTCCATTGTCCCCTGTTCTCTTTGCCTTCTTCATAGAACCACTGGTGGCGGCAATCCGGAATTCTATAGATATCCTTCCACCTATGGCCTCTATGGATAAAATCAAATTATATGCAGATGACATAATGCTTCTTCTTAAACCGGAGATGCATTCGCAAGCACGGGCTCTTTCTGTTTTTGCTGAATTTGAAGCACTTGGAGGGTATCGAATCAATAGGAGGAAAACCGAGATCTTAATCTGTGGTAGTATAACCCCCGAACTACACCCGGATTTTCAAAACTGTATTAATAATAGACCCAAAAGATATTTGGGTGTCTATTTTATGCCATCTGTAAGTGAATTGTACTTTTTGAATTTTGAACCCTTAATAAAAAAAGTTCGCGATCTGTTTTCGCGATGGAATACCCTACCTTTGTCCATTCTAGGCCGGGTGGTATTAATTAAGATGTCGGTTCTCCCTCTATTTAATTTTTTGTTTTCCACTATCCCATGTTCATTACTGGGCTTTTTCTTTTCGAAAATCGAATCGATGTTCTCAGCTTTTGTCTGGGCTAAAAAGACACCTCGAATTGCCATAAATACTCTATACGAAGAAAAAGAACAAGGAGGTCTCGGTCTCCCAAACCTTAGAGATTACTACTTTGCTTATTTTGCACAGTATCTCTCAAGATTCAAACATCTAATGTCAAGTCAAGTACTGTTTATAAATTTCTTTTTTGAAACAATATGCAAAGAAGCCAAAATCTCTTCTCCATTACCCATACCTAAATCTCCTAAACTAGTCCGATACAAGGTTTTAAATTGGTTTTTTAAAAAACGAGATGCCATGTTGAAGAGATACTCACTTCCTCTCTTTAGTTTAAAAACTCCATTTAGTGATGCTATTTTAGGTTTTGGTATTAAAATGGGGCCAGAAATTATACAAAATTGGGTCAGACTGGGGTTTACATCACTACTGAATTTCGTGGAAAATGAAGCTTGGCTAACTCCTACCGAGATGCTTTTTCTAACTGGAGGAAAATTTCTTCTTATGGGTTCTTATAATCTACTATATAAAGTTTTTGTTCAAATTGATTTAGTACAGATCAGTCAATCCTCAGATTTATCCAATGATCTCTTTTGGTCTTCACTATTTATGAAACCAGGAAAATGGAGAAGAGTCCTAGCACAGAGTAGAGAGGAGGATCTGAGTACTAAAGCAACTAAAAAATGGCAGAAACATGAAAGTCTCTACTTAACAGTCAATATGTGGAAAACATTAAATAAGTTTAATTTCTCGGTATTGAGAGGGGCTAACTGGAGGCGAATGCTGTTTTTTAGTAAATGGCTGCTATATTATACACCTGCGGTCATTGCCAGAATGTTTAGTAATTCATCTCCCATCTGTTTTAGATGTTCTCAACCAGATTTGGCTAATTGGTCTCACATAGTAGCCTTATGCCCCCGAATTGGGGCCTTCTGGGAGGGCATTTTTTCTTTGCTTTCACTTCATATGCAATGTATGATTATTAATTATGAAAGACTGATTATATTTGGTATTGATCCAGAACTTAATCTGGTTGAGTCACTAGCAAAACTGGTATATATTATTGTAGCGGTGGCCAGATCACTGATTCTTAAGTATTGGAAAACAGATGTTCGACCCTCTTTGGATGAATGGTATGAGAAAATGAAGAGAGTAAGGAAAAGTGAACTTAAATATGCACAAAGGATTGGGGGACTCCGTAAATTTGAAAAAATATGGGGGACGTATTTTGATTACATCTCTATGTATGTTTTTGATATGAAATTTCTTCTTTCAGGCTTTATTCTTTCTTGAGATGATGCTATATTGTTGTAATTTTTTTTATTTGTTCTTCAGCTTATCATTCTGTTTTTTGGATTTTCTGTAATGATTGTTATGAATGAACTGTCAAGAACTGAATAAAAACATTTAAAAAAAAAAAAAAAGAAAATGTCCCACTGTGTATTCTGTATATTTCTCTGAGCACAAGTAAGCATGAGTGACTGAGCAAAAGGTTCTGAACAGTTACCATGATCCCTGAGGGGTCAGGCTGCCAGAAACCATTCGCTCCCTGGCAACAGTCCCAGCAACTGACGACAATCTCTCTGCTGTTCTAGAGTCAAAGTAGGTGAGAGACTCACAGCCTCTACTGATCCTGCCTGCTCTTTGGAAGGCAGGAGGTCTGGCAGAGGTTCACTCTACTCTTCCACCTCATCATCGGCGGCCAAGAGCATGGTCAACTCAGACCTCTCAAAGTGTGGCTTGAGGCAGTTCATGTGCAGGACCCTCAAGGGTTCCTAAGAGTCTACAAGTCCACCAGATAGGTGACATCACTCTTGCGCTGCTTTACCACAAATGGCCCAGACCAGCAGGCTTGCAGAGCATGGGGCTCTATGTGCGCCATTACCTACCCCTTTTGACTAGGTTTGAACTCAACCAGAGTGGTATTTAGGTGATACAAGCGTTTTCTGTCCTCCTGGCTAGCTTCCAGAGTCTCCTGGGTGAGTTTCAGGAAGTGGGCTGTTCAGTTGCAGAAGGCCGGCATGTAACTGAACATATCCTGGGGTGGCTTCCCGGGAGCTTGCTCCCAGCCTTCCTTTATCAATCTGGAAAGTCCTCTCACACGGTGCCCATGCAGAAGTTCAAAAGGGCTGAAGCCAGCCCCTTTCTGTGGTACCTCCCTGTTGGCAAATGAAAGACATGGCAGGAGGATGTCCCACTTAAGTCTCATTGGAAGGCCTGGAAGTGAAATTCTGCTCCACTCACAATTTTTGCAGCACGCGGAGCTCGCGCTCATCAATGTTGAGTTGGCGAGTAAGAAAATCTTATTCCAGACCACCTCCTGGAGAGATTTCTCAGCACGGGCAGTCGCAGATGGTCGCTACGCTTGCTTTGAGAAACCTTCCGTTCGCGTTGAGGATGCTGCAGCTCGAGCAGAACATCTACCCAAGAGGCAGAAAGAAGCAGTGCACTCTTGCGCTGTAGGTGGTGCTGTTTTACTGCACTGGAGAAACACCCAGCGATAAAAATCAGCGCGAGCAGCGCAACATAATGCACTCCACCACTTGTGGAAATCAATGTAGCGAGCAGAGTTTTTGGTCACCTCACGGATTTCTGCATAGTGGAATTCCGTGAACTCCACCCAGGCCTACTCATGGGATCAGGTAGACCCATTATCATGCCTTTGAGGGTGTGGTTGTATCTCTCAACCAACCCATTGGTTTGGGGGTGCTAAGGAGTGGAGATCTTGTAGGTTACCACGCACTCCTCCTACATGGCCTTCATGTATAAGGACATGAAGTTGGTAACATGGTCAGATACCACCTCCTTGGGAACACCCACATGTGTAAAGATCCCTATCAGTGCCCTGACCACGTTGGGCGCAATCATCAGTCTCAGAGGTATAGCTTCTGGGTACTGGGTGGCAGGGTCCACCAAGACCAGGACAAACCTGTTGGCCCTGGCTGTCATGGGATCCAGAGGCCCCATAATGCCAATGCCCACCTGCTCAAAAGGGGTGCTCATGACAGGAAAAGGTTGGAGAGAGGGCTTCCCATTTCTCTCTTCTTGCCACTCGTCTGGCAGGTAGGACATGACCTACAGAACACATATGAAGCCTTCCTCATTTGAGGCCTATAAAAGTGGATGACAAGCTTGTCAAAGATCTTATCTTGCCACAACTTATCTGCCAGTGGCATATCATGAGCCAGACCTAGTAGGAAAGTTCTGCATCTCTGGGGTACCACCAGCGCACAGGCTACACCAGGCTCAGGATCCTTAGGCTCACTATACAGGCATAAAACACACAAAAGAGCAGATCAAGTCTGGAAGAAGTGTGTGCCTACAAAGGTGACAGCGCGCTGCTACTGGTGAAAAAGTGAAACATGTGGTGCCAGACATAAAAACTATAGGTGGCAGGGGGCTGGAAAAATTCCCATCAGACCACCCATGTGGTGGAGATTGCATCATATGGGAATTTGAAGATCATGCCATCCCAGAACCGACCAAATAATGCCGGTACAGAAATAAATATCTAAGTAATTTCTGGGATCGTTAAGTGCATCCTAAAGTGATGTAAACTAAAAAAGTGCAGTGCTCAATAATTTAAAATTGGCTACCCAGACTCTAAAAATTATTCGAAATCTGGGTGTCAAAAGTTAAAAACACGCTGGGTAGTTAAGCTACCTTATGGCGCTAGTGCTAGCTTAACTACCCAGCGTGTTTTTAACTTTTGACACCCAGATTTCGAATAATTTTTAGAGTCTGGGTAGCCAATTTTAAATTATTGAGCACTGCACTTTTTTAGTTTACATCACTTTAGGATGCACTTAACGATCCCAGAAATTACTTAGATATTTATTTCTGTACCGGCATTATTTGGTCGGTTCTGGGATGGCATGATCTTCAAATTCCCATATGATGCAATCTCCACCACATGGGTGGTCTGATGGGAATTTTTCCAGCCCCCTGCCACCTATAGTTTTTATGTCTGGCACCACGTGTTTCACTTTTTCACCAGTAGCAGCGCGCTGTCACCTTTGTAGGCACACACTTCTTCCAGACTTGATCTGCTCTTTTGTGTGTTTTATAGTTGTAGACAGGGGAGCGAGCAGACAGGTCAATAAACAATCCCCCCGACCCTCCACACACCCTTCTTGTTACTCAGTCACTATACAGGCAACCATACCCCCAATAAATCAGTTGTTAGCCATAGGCATCACCAGCTGCCTGGTTCTCAGTCTGCTGCTGAAGACCCACAAGAGTAGGGCCCTCATCCTGTGCCACGCAGAACTCCTCCCTGGAGGGACCTCCATCCTGCTGCCAATGGGACAGCTCAGGCAGGCTCCCCAGTTTGGCTACATCTTAACCTGTAGGTTTCAGGCATCCCCCCTAAGGTTCAGCCTCCTCCTGGACCATGGGAATTTCAGGTATGAGTTTCTCAAGCCCCTTGCATCTTCTCATCTTTGCAGGTACATGGGCCACTCTTTCAGGCTTCAGGTCCTTCTGATCATCCTCACTTGCGGCCATAGACCGTGTATTCAGACATGCCCATTCAAGCAACCCCAACACCTCCAAGTGTGACCGGAGCTCCACCTCCTTCCAGGGGGTATGCTCCAGCTTATTGCCCAGCAGACAATCCACAGGCATGGATGGACTCACAGATACTCTCAAGGAACTTGAGACCCCCACTTATTCAAAGGGGACCTGAGCCACTAAACATTGACTTTCACAGTTGACTACAGCAACAACTTTGTGGACCATATTAGGGACTACCTGCTCTGAAGACACCAGATGCCACTGGACGGTTGTCATGCTGGCTTGGCTCCTGTGTCTCTCAGAGCCTCTACCCTTTGCCCATTGATGGTAACCCACTGCCTACACTTCCTAGTATTATTAGGCATGAGGGTTATCTGTACCATTTCACTGTCACTCAGGGACAGTAGGGTAACCTCAGCTGTATCCACACTACCAACTCCTCCCAAGAGCTACACTAGCCATCCCTAGTGACTGCCCACTTGTGGGAGGCTGTGCCCGCTTAGGACACTTGGGATCTCCCTTGAAGTGTCCTTCCTGATTACATTCTAAACACTTCAGGGGTCCCTTCCCTGCAGGCTTTACTGTAGGGAACCAATTCTTCTTTTCACTGGGGGTTGGGAACCCTGACCCTGGGAGCTAGTCTGGGGCCCTGTAGAGAACTTCTTTGTTTTATTTTTGTCCCCCCTTCTTTGTTGAGGACCCTGCACACCCTTTGCTGGATCTCGCCCATACAACTTTTTGTTCACTTTGGTGCTGATCCAGTGGTCTACCTTATTTGCAAGTTTCCTGGGGTCAGAAAGCATACTGTCAATCAAGGGCTGGTGCAGTTCTGCAAAACAAAGACTAAACATGTGCTTTTGTGCAATCAAATTGTACGGCCCCTGATAATCTGTTACCTCACTGCCCTTCACCCAACCATTGTTGCAAAAAGAATCAACCCACTCTACCCGTGTCTGAGGGGCCAGTTTCACACTCTCCCTATGCTTTTTCCTGTATCTATCCCTGGGGTCAGTCCATATCTCCTGATCAGTGCCTCCTTCATGTTGGGGTACCTTGTCCTGTCCCCTCCCTCTAGGGTCAGTAAGGGGTCCCTCCCCTCACATGAGAAATGCTTCCACAAACCTGCCCCTAAATCCTCTTCAGGAATCTTGTGCATGTGGAAATTTATCCCGTAGTCCTCAACCCACCAATCTATGTCATCTCCCACTCCATAATCAGGCATTAGACTTTTGGGTATGTGTACCTTCCTCTCAGAGGACACTGATGATATGATGCCACCCTCTGTGCTGGACCCAGCCCTCTTGGCTTTCACATCCAGCTCTTTCAAGCTCAGCTCCTGAGTTAGAAGCATTTTCTTCTCCTCCATTGCCAATTTCTGATTTTCCACATCCAAAATAAGCTTTGCCAGCTCCAATTGGAGCTTCCTTACGTCCCGCCTGTCCTTCAACTTTTCTGAATACAGGCCTTCAGAGGAAACACTATTGCCAGCTCCGCTCTGGAGGGAGCTCTTCCACCACTCAGCCTGACCCCACTGGCAATGCTGGCTCATCCAGCCATTCTAGGTGTAGACTTTGTTCATCATCATCTACAACATAATTTCCATCATCTGGGCGCACAGCTGCATCCCTAATCGTTAACCAGGCCCTCAGTGCCTTTTGCAGCTCCTCCTTTTCAGTGAGGCCTTTAAAATAAAATTTGAGTCCCCTGGAGAAACCTTTGAGTTGGGCCACTGCGTAGCTTTCCAACTTCTCCTGCTCAAACTCCAGTAGTGATAGAGACATGGTTGTGAAAATACTCAAAAGGTTGCCAAAGACAGAAGGGCCGGACTGGGAAACAAACCGGCGCTGGCAAAGTGCTCAGCCCCCCCCCCCCCCCCCCCCCCCCCAAGGGTTGTGGGTGCCTCTGAGCTCTTTGCCAGGGCAGGTTTTCGGCCGATTTTGTTACAGGGACGATTTTACAGAACAAAAGGGCCCCAAACTGGCCCCCCACCCGTGTGGCGCACTAGGGGATTGCCCGGTGGCGGCTACGGCCAGTCCAGCCCTGAAAGACAGCACTGCAGAAGCAGTTGTTGGCTCTCCAGATTGAGACATGGTTGTGCAAAAACTCAAAAGGTTGCCAAAGAAAAAAATGAAAAATAGAATATTGGTACGTAATGGTCTGAGATTTGGAAGTAGTGTACATCAATCCCTCTATGATTTGTACAAATACAAGTCCTATCCTCACTGCTGAACACCAAATGGTAGAAATTGATTTTCTGGTTGGCAGAGGTATGCACCTTGTCCAAGCAGGAACCACAATACAAGTCAGGGTAAGTGTAGTGGTAACTTGTCCCAGAGCAGTCAGTCTAAACTAAAGAGGGAAGTTGTAAAGTATTTGTAACCACACACAGTAACACAGTGTAAAACACCACAAAAGTACTTCACACCAGTTTAGAAAAATAACCAGGATTTATCTGAGTAAAATAAGACCAAAATGACAAAAATCAAACATACACAATTCAAAATATGTATTTTGCAAGATTAAATCAAAATGCAGTGCTTAGAAGTCAGTAGCTCCAACTGGGGATATTGGTTGCGCTTGACCGGGGCAAATCTAAAATTTCAGTCCGACCGCGATGGAGTGTGGGCCGGAAACAGGAGTCATGAAGACCTGCTGACAGTACCTTGGAGGCTTCGATGATCGGGATGTATTTAAATACGGAGGTGATGCGTCGTTGTCGCAAGTGATCCATTGGTTTCAAAGTCGGGCAGACTTCTTGATGCGTCGATGTCAAGAGCATTGTGCATCAGTTCCGAAGAGTTGATGTCAAACCGCTGGGCCGGTGGCGATGCGTCTGCTAGATGCCACACCGGACCGGGAATGCATCAGAGTTGGGAACGAGGTGTTGCAGATGTCGGTGATGCATTGTCTGAGACTCACACAGCAGCAGTGATTCAAAAGTACTGCGTCAGCAAATTCAGGGCTGAGTAAAGTCCAGTCCTCCCAATCCCAGGCAAGTGGCAGCAGGCCAACACAGGAAAGCAAGCAGCAAAGTGGCAGTCCATCCTGACAGCACAACATCTCTTTTTCCTAGCAGAATGTCCTCAGCACAGAAGTGTTCTAAGTATGTGGTATCAGAGGTGCAGTACTTATACATTTGAGCCTTTGGAGTAGGGAAACTTCCAATAAAGGTCTTTGTAGTGCATAAGACCCTGGGCCTAGCTCCAAACATTCAACAGGGGGTGGGGGGGGGGTTGAGCTCTCTGTGTGGGGATAGGCAGAGTCCTATTTATGTTCAAGTGTCACAAGTGTCAGCTCCTCCCTCTCACTCTAGCTTAGGAAGACCTATCAGCCCACTGATGGGCCATAAGGATGTGAGGATGTGCAGGGTACACCTCAGCTACTTCGTGTGTGACTCTCAAGAGGGAATGCCCAAAGTCCAGCTGTCATCCAACACAGACGTGTATTCCAGAGCCAGGCAGAGGCACAGAATGGCTAAAGTAAGAAAATGGCAACTTTCTAAAAGACACATTGTCAGATCTGTAACTTAAAAAACAACTTAATTATAAGATGTGTTTTTAAATTGTCAGTCCAGAGACACCAAATTTACTCTTCTATCTTTTTCCAATTGGATGTTACACTTGTAAAATGTTACGAGGCAGCTCCAACACTAATATATGGGAGCAGTAGGGCTCACTGTTTTTTTCCACTACCAGGACATGTAAAACTCAACAGTACATGCCCTAGTCTTTAAATGCATTGCACCCTGCCCAGTTAGCTACCTTAGGCCTAAGTTAGGGGTGCCTTACATGTAATAAAAGGGAAGGTTTTGGCCTGGCAAGAAGGTGAACTTGCCAGGTTGGCATGGTAGTTTAAAACTGCACTCACAGGCTCTGCAGTGGCAGGCCTGAGACAAGTTTGCTGGGTTACTCGTGTGGGTGGCACATTCAGTGCTGCAGGTCCACTAATAGTATTTGATTTACAGGCCCTGGGAAAATGTAGTGCACTGTACTAGGGACTTATCAGTAAATTAAATATGCCTGTCATGAAGAAACCAAATGCCATTACATGTTACCAGTGAAAACGTTCCCAGGAGTCCTAAAAACAGCAACAACTGAGTTCAACCACGGTCACAACAGGGGGTCAGAAGCAAAAAGACAGGGGAAAGCATGCAAAAAGATGCCAGGTCTAACAGAGTATAACTCTCCTCAATAATATATCTCAGATTTTTCTGAATTTTAAATAAGAACATTCTGTATATATACATTTAATGCTGGCACTTCCAAAATCATTGTATCATACCCCTATACACCACACATCCCTGATACTAAAAAATCCTTGATTCCTTGCTACCAGTATACACTGCCCATCCCTGATCCTTAAAAACTCTTCACTGTCTCTATATGTTATCAATTCCTGAGCCCTAAAATTCCTTACTACCCCATTCCGTACCCATCTCAGAGCTCCAAAACGACCTCTGTACCCCTACAGACTACCTATCCATGAATCCTAAAAACTCTCTATTACCCCTATGTACCAACTGACCTTGAACACTGAAAACACAATGCTAAATCCAAATAAACTTAAATAACGTAAATCCATATTTTAGTGTTATTTTTTTTAATTGTGTATTTAATATTTAATTAAAATAAATTATATTTGACTAATTACTTACTTTTAACTTTTTTTCAAATTATTATTACAATTTTAAGTGTCAAATTCTTAACTATGTATGTGTGTGTTAGCACATATATTTTTAAGGTTAGGGCACTTAAAACGAACTTACCTGTGAATTTGAGGCCTGAGAAGTAAAAGATTGAAAACTTACCTGTGATGTAGAGACTCCTTCCTGGTGCAGCGTCCACAATATAATGACCTAGTATGTAAAAAACTTGACGAAATGGTAACATACTACAAACGCAGTTTGCATGCATTAGCTCTTTAAAGCCGCACCTTGTCATGTGTCAAATTCCTCAACAGCAGTACCGTCAAAAGCGTAGTTTCTGGCAGCACCGACTCAGGAAGAGTAAATCTGAGTTTCAGATTAGCCAGAAGTTTAAAAGGTGTTTTAGGGATGGTACTTCGGAAAGGAGCGATGAAACAAGAAAGTCAAAATAGATGAATTCAGATCCCTTCTTTGCACCCCTTAGGGCCAGATGTATGAATATAGCATTTTGCGAATCCCTAACTGCGAATCACATAGATTTGCAATTAGGTAATCGCAAAATGCAATACATGAAGGTGTGTAGTACACTTTTTGCAATTCCTAGGGGGCCGCAAATTACCTACCTCATGAATATTAATGTGGTAGGTTGCAATTTGCGACCCTAGGAATTGCAAAAATATTGGGGATAGTGGCCTGCAATTGCGGTCACAAAACATTCATACATACCAATGTGATTACGTACTAGGAATAGACGCCCAAAACACCCCTTCCAAATACCAACAGGGTACCGAATCGCAAAATTAGATTTGCTACATTGGAATAGTTCCTGAAAGCAAAAAGGCTTGATACATCTGGCCCTATATGTTTTCCAAAAGGAAGAAATTACCTTACCAAATAATATTTTGCACTGTTCTATCAATCAGGGAATGTCTGCACTTTCTCAAATAATGGTATATAAAATAAATGCTAGTCGTTATTACCATTGGCGGCTCCTTGAGGGATCGCTGTGGGGTGGTGAGGCGGGGCGGGGGAGGAGCAGGGTGGGGTGTAGTAAACTCCGGAATAGGGCCTAACGCAGTTGAGTAAATACATAAATAAATAAATAAAACAAATTACATTGTGCGCGCTGCAACGCCAAATTGCCGATGCAGCGCATAATGTAATTCATTTTATTTATTTAATTACTCAACTCCGTTACCCTGCCCCTCCCCCGCCCCACCCCACCGCCCAGGAGCACTCCCTCGAGGAGGCGCCACTGGTTATTACGGACCTCTTGATAATTTTGGCGTGCTATTAAGATGAACATGACTGCCCTCACCCAAGAATCCTCAATCATTTATAACAGTCTTTATATATTTCTCTACATTTCTGTAGGTGTCACAAAACAGATTCAAGTAAATATGAGCATCTGTTTTCTCTTTCAATGTTCAAACCAATAGTCCTTAAGCAACAACATTTTATTTCTCCATAAAATTCTGTATTCTTATCTATTCCATTTTATGCTCTAAAAATAATCTCTGACTCTGCACTTTCGACATTTGTTTCGTACTAATAATGTCTTTCATTTTATGAAATTGTCCTACCCACAAGTAGCGATGTTGCCGTCTTTCTTTTGCAGATGGTGGACTCTGATTACTCTAAAATCTACTCAGCTTCCTTCAGGGCTGGAGGACAGCCGACCGCTCTTGCCTGATCACTTGATTACTGCGCAATATAGTGGAAGATGCGAGATGGGTACATATGGAAGAAGCCACCCTGATAAACGTATTGTCTTTGCCAATGCTTGTTTCTTTGTTTTGTTTTTTGAACTACTAAGGCTCTCCCCTCTTGAATCCTCGATCGGAGCTAAGGAATGGAATAGGGATATAGGTTAAGGTATAACACAGTCGAGCACCTTACACATATTAATAAATGAATAATAAATGTATTCGCTTCAATGTTCTCCCTGCAATCAACATCAAAATATTCTCGCTGCATTTAACATCAGTGCTCTTCCTGCATCCCCAGCTAACCTTCTCCATGACTCTCTTCACTGAGATTACCAGCAGTGCATTAGCTACATTGCTGGTTGATCTGTCATTGATCAATGTGCACCTCCCGCCAAAGCTCCATGGTTCTCAGAGCAATGCTCGTTATGCGTTTCCCAATCAATGGATCCATGCACATCTGAGAAATGCTTTTTTTTTAATCCTCATTTGCCTTGCTCACTTCCAGCAGGCCTCCAATCTCTCCCTCTGCCATAGTGTTCGGCCCTTCAGGAGAAACTAGAGACCTCAACTTAGAAAGAAGGGCACCGCCTGCCATGCCATGTCCCCAGACAGCTGTAATCATAGTGCCAAATTGAGACCTAGCCAGTTTCATTCACTTCCCATTTGTTCCTGGAAGTTTCACTCCGTCATCCCTTCCGGCCATATGTTCAATGGGATCCACAACTTTGCTGCTTTTTTGGTAAGAGGTCGACTCAAATCCATCCTGTATATATCTAACACCGAGTCAACCCATCAAGCCACTCTACTTTTGAGGAGGGGCACAGGTTGAATCCTCTGCTTACAGATCTGTCTTCTCCCCAGCAGGATGATATAGAACAGCTTGATACCTTAGCCCTGCGGGTCTGCTGCTTCTGGCGACAACTCAAAAATAACTAGTTCAGGGCCTACCTGGATTTGGATGTGAAGAATGTCATTCAGAAACGTAATGACATCTTTCCAAAAGTCTTGAATATTGGGCCAAAGCACGAACATATGGATGTCGTCAGCATACTTTAGGCCACACTTCTTACAACATACCTCTTCTGAACCATCAATTTTTATAGTCTTTTTTGGTGACCAATTGCTCATTGGAGGGAAAAGTGAGGTTTACTTCTGTGATATGCAGGTTTAACCACGAAAAGATACTTGCCATAGCTGGTCGATCCTTGTATGCGGCACTATCTCTGACCAAAGGGAAGTAGATGGACTCGGATCTCCATAATTAGCCCGTACCAGGCTGTCACCTCCTTCTTTCATTGTGGTCTGTTGTTTAAATGCTCCTCCTATTCGGTGTTACCAAACTTCTCTCCTCCCATAGCTTGAGCCCAGCTTTGTAGCTGGTAGTATTTAAACCTAGATACCATCTTCTTTGTTACCCTCTGAAACTAATCCCAGGAGCAAAGTTTCTCATCTTGAAGGATCTGACCCCATTCAATAATACCTGCTGCTCTTAGATCTACAGCCAGCCCATTTTTCAAACATCCCGGGATCCCCGGGGAGTCCCAGATTGGGGCACATCTGCGATTGTATGAGAGGTTCGTTGTTCACCTGATCTGAACCCACAGTCGAACAGCCGCCTGCAGCAATTTTAGTCTCACTTTTTCAAAGTACCTTTAGTCTTCAAATTTATACATACGTTTTGACCCTCCTCCTTCCACTTCATTAAGCGAGGCATCCCATAACTGGTCTCCCCAGACCCACACTTATCAGACTGCAGGGACTTAAAACCTTTTAGCTGGCAGGCCCCATACCCTCTTAATCATATTTCCTGCGCTACTTTCTTCTAGCAATTCTCACCCCCCTGGAAACCCATACAAACAAATCTCTCCCATGAAGCTTTTGTAACCATACGCTCTCAAAATGGAGGAGTATCATATTAAAGAGGAAAGTACATTTTGGAAAAATTGACATTTCTATCAGATTTGTTCTCCCAAATATTGTTATTGGAAGATAAGACCAAACAAGTAATAGTCTATTAGTTTCCGCCATTGTCTTGTTAAAATTCAACTCTGCAAGTTTTTCTTGGGAGTAACAGGCCTTTATGCCTAAATATTTCAGTTACCTCTTTATCAAACTGTGGCTCTCCTCTATATTCCACACCACGATTTGTCTTTAACGGATTAGCCTCGTACCCAGGTGGTCTAAACTTACCAATATGGGGGCTAGGTCCCCCGTGTAAACCATTACATCATCGGTGTATTGAGATATTTTCTTCTACCATGAAACATATATAAAGGGTTTAAACCCCTGCTCTCCTCTGATCTTTTCTGCAAAGAGCTCAATATGTAAATTAAAAATGAAGGTGGAAAATGGGCAGCGCAGTCTAGTCCTTCTTGTTATATAAAAGCTCGGTGTTAAGTTGCCACTCAACACAATTCTAGCTGAGGGAGCCTTGCAAATGCCATGTATAACCCTACAGAACTTGTTGCCCAGAATGTAATAGCCCAAGAGGGTATTCAAGTGCTGCCAGTTCACCCTATCAAGCACCTTAGTGGCACCCAGTGTCATAACGACAAGATGGACCTTATTTGCCATTGCCAGGTCAATAGTCCTTATTAATTCATGGCTTAAGTCATGCATAACCCTCCCTTTCACAAAGTCTTTTTGATCTTCTGCAATTAGCCCTCCAACTACTTTCCTCAGCCTTTTAGCCAATAAATTAGCAAAGAGCTTGTAGTCGCAGTTCAAGAGAGAGATCTGCCTTTAGAACTCACACATCAACGGGTCATTCTCTGGTTTTAAGATTGATATGCTAATTGCTTTCCCCCAGGATTTCGGGAGTAGGGTTCCTTCATCCAAAATTCCTGCAAGGAGCTGGGTCATAACTAGACTTAATCTATCCCTCAGAATTAGACAGAATTAATTTGGAAGCACAGCAGGCCCAGCTGCTTTTCCTCTCCGAGAGTTTGCTTCTCTTACGTGGAGTGCCCCCCGACTACCTGGCCTTCCATCCAATAATTAACCTGAGCGTCAATCATATTCACATCTTCTGTGTACAGAGCTCCAAAAAATGGATAAGTTCCTGCTCCATATCCTTAGACTCTACTAGTCTGTTCCCCATTATCCTACATTTTAGTTCTCTTATTTCATTTCTCACTGACTCTGTCTTAGTTTTCCAAGCCAGGAGTTTCCCTGCATTCTTGCTATACTCGAAATGCTTTAGTTTGCTGACGTCCCAATGAGCCTTACCCCTTGCTTCGGAAACAGCAGCCAGGCTGAGCTTGATCGGATCTTGAACAGATCTCTTTCAACAACATCTCATTTGACTCCTCCTCGTCCATCTGATCTCAAAGTTTTCTTTCAAAAAGAGCAATTTTCTGCTCCAGATCTCCAACCACTTTCCTGTACTGCTTATTCTTCTGAGCGGAAAGGACAATCAGGACGCCCCTTACATATGATTTGAAAGAGTCCCATGCTAAATGTGTCCAGCAGAACAGTTATTAATTTCGAAGAATTCTACCTTTCTTTCTCCTAGAGTCTGTAATATTTCCTGATCCTTTAGAAGGGAACAGTCAGATGTTCACGTTCTCATATTTTTACCCCACTCTACTTTCAAGTCAAAGACTACTGTGCATGATCTGATAGATGAGCAGCCAATTGTCACACATTTTTTATGTTTACTTCAATTGACTGATCTATCAAGAAATAATCTAACCTTGACTGATGCTTGTACTTCTTATTGTGATACATGTACCCATTTTCCTAACCGTTCCTCGCTCTCCAGATGTCACAAGGACCTAACTGTTTCATCAGGGATCTAATATATGCCTTCATTTTAGAGCAGTAATGTGCTCTATTATTACTTGACCTGTCCAAATTGAAGTCCATCACCGCATTTAAATCCCCTGACATTATTATCGAATATTGGGTTTCAGCCAACTCTAAACTTAAATTGCGAAGGGGTTCTACAATGTCTATATGCAAATTCTAGTATCACACCACTGTGTCGTTTCTATCTAGCTTCGAGAAATAGAGAACCCACTTCTGACCTCCTCAGCAAGAGACTTCAATAACTGTTCCAGAAAGTTGGGCTGAGAAGTTGGATTTTGAGAGTTGGTGAAGGCAGTGGGGATGCGTCTTCCCCTCAAAATCAACCATAGCATTATCCTGGCTATCATAACAGCGTCTTTTCCCAATCCATACTGACACATTGAAGGGTGTTGATACTGATGAAGTGTTAAAATTGACTCTCCCCTCTAACCTTCGACCTGTACTTACTGTTGACTCTCCCTCTGCCAACATTGATATTGGTGTGACCCACTGGAATATGGGGCATCTCCACTGCCATCACCAAAGCATGGAACAATCTGCCCAAACACCTCAGGCAACACACCCAAGAAAAACCATTCAGAAAGCTTCTGAAGACTTGGATCTTCAGCCTCCCCGATGACCTCACTAAAGCAGCCATCTAACCCCTTTCTGCCTCCAGACCGGTCATCAAGGATTCTTAGCGCCAAGATGCTCCTTCCGGAGCGAACGCTGCGCTCTACAAATACCCTTACCATACCATACCATACCATCACACTGCAATCTTGGAACTGCCCTTCCAGTGCGTCGTTGGGCCTCTTGTCCACTATAGAAAGTATTGTCCCAGACTTTAAACCTGGGTCCTTCGTAGAGTGGGCCCGAGGGGTGTCAGGGAAGCTTTCTGGACTCAGGGCTTTTTGTGTAGTATGAGGTACGGTCTAAGAGAGGGGGTCATCTTCAGTTGTTTATTCTGGGAGGTCGAACATGTTTTACGCGCTTTCCGTGGTGGAAATTGCAAGTAAGCCTGTTTTTCTTACCCTCCCTTGGAGCCTTTGTCTGTACTTTTATGGGCCCACCTTTGATTTTCTTCCCGGGAGGGCTTAATCCCAAGATTTGTTAGAGTCACCACCAAACCCCTACCTGTGCTCATTAGTGCATATCTTTTTGGATTATGTGCCTTCCCCCTCATCGGTCAGCGCCCTGCAGTCTTCCTTACCTATATGACCACTGACTTGGCTCTTCACTTCTTTCAGCTTCTTCAGCGCTCCTTCGGCTCCTTCAGTCCTTACATACAACAATGTCTCAGAGGGTGTTAGTTAAAGGTCAATTTCAAACAGCACAATTAATTGCTGGGAGTGGAACGAGAAACCAGGGAGACAAGCACATTTTGACAACATAGAGTAGAGTTCAGTAAATGCATATATTTGTCATATTTAACTTCATATATTCAAACATATGTAAGGGTGGCACTGCGTTACATTGAATGACATGCAACCTGGGGGATACTGAGCACAAGTGCTTGTGAAAAATGATGAAGGCGCAAATGCCACGTGAGGAAGTATGTACAGCGACAGGAAGAGTCGCAACAAAAAAACACAAATAATGGTGAGATTTACATAGTTGGGATACCCAGACAATAAATGATAATATGTACAAAAGGAGTCAAGATGGGTATCCTTGAGAAAATAGCGCTGACATTTTCGCTGTAAAAGTCAACGATGTTTCGGCCTGTTGAAGTGTTTAGGCTATCATCAGGACCAGGTTACTGTTATTTCTATAGCAGTGGCGACGTATCGTGCCTGGATCCACAATCGTGGTGGAGGAGGGTCCCGGAGCAGTACGGGTACAACCTGGGACACCTCTGCTGTCGCCTCCTCTTGTTTCTACACCCTTTCCATGCTACTCAGAATTTTCCGATGGTCCCAATCAATGCCAAAAAGACCATCACTCCGGCCCAGGTCACCAGCACCCTCGACTATGGCAACGCTCTCTATGCCGGGATCTCCACCCAGCTCCTCGTGAGACTCCAGACCATACAGAATGCTGCAGTCTGACATCCCCAAATGGACCCACATAACCCCCCATTTCCACTGGTTTACTGTCCAGAAGAGATGACAGTTCAAGATGCTCACACCTGCCGACAAACCTGTACATGATCAATGACCATCCTACAACAACCATCGACTGAACTTCCATCTACCAGCAAGACGCCCGCACTCCTCCTCAGTAACCCATGCGCACACACCCCCACATCTGTTGCAGCAGGGGCCGCTTCTTCTCTTACCTCGCTGCCAAGACCTGGTACAACGTGCCCTTCCCTCTTCAAACAGCACACTCCCTGGTGGACTTCAGAAAGAAACTCAAGGCCTGGCTCTTTCACAGAGACAACACTCCCACAGCTCTCAGATACCCGTAGGGGTAACAGTGCTGTGCTATAAAAATGCTGATTGATTGATTGATTGAAAACTTACATTTCTTAATTGCACAATAAGTGGACAATCCAATATCGAGTGACGCATTACAGCAACAATACATTTTCCTTCAGTTTTTATGATTCCAGTTGTTTAATAGATGATCTCTTTCAGACCTTTATTGGCTTGGTAACCAGTGTGTACATTCCCTATTTTACTTAACTGTCAGGGACATGGGGTAATGGCTGTACATGCCAAAAGATACTAAGGACTCTTATAGGTATTTAAACCAGATCCTCCTCAGAGGAGAGCTATCAAATGTTATGTTTGATATTACTCCGTTTTGCATTGTTAGGTCGAGCCTATGGCAGTGCGCATGCGCTGAATAGGAAATCGACCTCTTGGAATCACTTCAACTTCAGGAGAAGCTCGTGCCTGTGGAGCTTACACGCCATTGGCTTTTGCGTCTGGCTTTAGTAGGCAATTGGCCAAAGGCGTGTGGAGGTCCCAGCTTCTTCGGAAATGTTGACTCCCAGAGCGTTTTGCTCTCAGGAGCCAGCAGCGGCACGCAGGGGTCATCTGGGTTTAATTAACCTGGGCGCGCTTGTCTCCTATACAGTGTCTCTCCCCCCTCTTTCAGGCTGTGTTTGCAAGTATTCTCTGTGTGCTAGAGTTACGATGTTTATGGAGCGGCGTGCATGGGTCATCTGTTTTTTTTATCATTAGCATGGTTTGAATGTTTATTTTAGTCTCCGCGGGCTCTCACCGGGCTTGTCCCGATCACAAACAGAATGGGGCGCTCTCCTGTCTTCGGGCCGGACTCCGCTCTCACCTGGCCTCTCAAGTCCCCGCTCATTTTTTTTGCAATCCTGAGACCTGTGATAAGAGTAAACGAGGCAGGCGTTGTCCTCCACCTGGCAGGCAGAGACCCAAAGAGGAGAAACAGACTGGAACATGACCCTGGGGGCTGCATTTCATTCAAGTAGCTGAAAGGGTGTTTGGTAGGAGTGGGCTCCTGTGCACTTATCAAGTGTAAAACACGCTCAGACGGCAATAGGAGGGTGGGCGGCTTGCCAGTATTTGCTTGTTGTAAATCTGGTTGTAATGTGCAGCTCTGGCTCGGAGACGCTCCTCCATTAAGCCGCAGCTCTCTGTAAACAATTGGTTTTATCGAGTGAAATGGGTCAAGAACGAGGCACCCCTGTGGCTTCGGGCAAGAGATTCATAATCAATGGGCACTCTTTTATTTCCCCCATATGTTGCACAATGTCATTTTTTTTAACCAATATGGTCTGATATCAGAATGCTTCTGTAATAAGAAAAGAATGGTGCATGTTGCCTGCATCAATTTATTACAGGTGGCTTAGTGATGTCACAAATTCAACTCCCCGTCCTAAGGATCACAGACCTCAGTCCGTGCTACCGTGTGGCACACAATATCAGTTCCCTTCACATGGTCACTCGATGAAGAACCAAGATCACAGACTTGGCTGGAAATCCCTACCCAGAGACAATTCCTTGATTGTTGTGGAAGGTCTGCACTTTTGAAATCCATTACATATTTATCAGTCACCTGAGGCCTTCAGAAGCATTTTGTGTTTTTGCCCAGGTCGATAAGCCACCCCTCTACAGTCCCTGCCCCATCAAATCCCCTCGATGGCAGTTTAAGCTCTGCCAGCATAAGATCCCTGCCCTCTTTACCAAGCACTGCACTCTCAGAGGCCTGCTTCTATTTGTTTCCAAGCTGTCAGGTTTCTGAGACCAGCTGGTACGGGGCAGATGCCTGCTTCCTTTTGGAGAATGTTAAACACAGAGAGAGTGCTTAGATGGCCGACCAACGATTAGCATCACAATGTAAAGGAAGGAGGTCACACTGATCTGTCTGCAGATGCTATGCACTCTAGGAACCATTGCAAGAATAATTCTGGGAACTCAGGGAGGGCACAGCAATATTCTCTCTACACGGTACATGTTTAGCAAATGTATAAAAACAAATAATTATGCTACAGTACAAAAAGACAGATAAGCACTGAACAGAAAATGTAAGCAAGCATTGGCAAAGCCAATATGTTTCGCCTAGTCGAGATATATTGCCTTTGTCCATTTTTTTTAGAAATGTTGCATAGTAGCTTGGGCTGTTTTGCAACATGGCTTACAGTAAAGAAAACAAGCATTTGCAATGCAATGGGTCTCGTATTTGCGAGAGTTTGAGCCATTGGCATTGAAAATGACAAATGTAAATGTAAATTGATACTTGTATAGCGCACTACTCACCCGCAAGGGTCTCAAGGCGCTTGTACGAATACCGATGTGGAACCCATCCTGGCTTTCCCTGTGAGGCGTCCACTCCTAGGCACCCCAAGGTGGAGGCCAGGCATCCATAGCGTTGTGGGGGCCGTTGTGGAGATTAAGCAAGCTATTGCCCAGAGTTGCAGAGTGGGACTCTATGATTGGAATAGGCACTGAGGCGAGAATTATCAGGTCCGTGGAATTTTGAGCCCAAGACCCGCCGAGGGGGGAATTGAACCCTGGTCCCGGGCTAGACCTCTGCATCAGGGTCTGCCGCTCTAATCATTGAGCCACACTTCTCCACAAAGGGTCAGATGTAGGTAAAATCAAATTTGCGAATCCTTAATAGCAAATGTTACCGATTCGCTATTAAGGACACGCAAAATTGAATGTAGGTAGGAATTGCTAAAAGGAATACCTACCCATTCAATCCTATGGGTTAGGAGGCCCATAGGAATGCATGGGAAGATATTCTCCATTTGCGATTCGCTATTAGGAATCTCAAATAGCAGGCGTTATTTCAAGGGTGCCAGGGTATCAAAAGGACACCCTGTTGCACCCCTTAAATGTGCATGTGTGCACATGTGGCGCACATACATGCCCTAAGGGCATGAACGTGACTTTAAAAAAAGCAAAAAAGTGTTTTTTTAAAGGAAATCGCTAATTACCACCAACTTGAAGTTGGTGGTAATTAGCGATTCCTTAAGGCTAAAGTGCACTTTCTTTTGTGCTACTAACATTGCATTTAAGGAATGGCAAATTTGCGATTCTTTATTTTGCTCGTAGGTTTAAACTCACCTACATTGCTCGCAGCCAAATAGCAATCGCAAACGCTGAAATTCGCTATTTGGCCACCTACATCTGGCCCAAAGCCTTTTATTTATGAGTTGGTTTTTAAAACAAAGATAAAAGACATTGTCATTTACAATGCCAAAGGCTTAAACTCTTGCAAAAGCGAGACCTTTTGCATTGCAAATGCTTGCTTTTAAAGAAGCGACCAACAGTCACCACGTGTGGTATTCATATGGTGTACTGCTCCAGAGAGAGTATACTGTTGTGTACCCAAAGTTCAGATATGAGTTCCCTACCCCAGGCGTACCCGTAATACTAATGCATACACACCCCACCCCCACTTCCCCCCTTCCTCCCAGGGAGGTAGCACAGGCCCTTGCAGCTCCTGTAGTGCAGGGAAACCCAAAAACATGAGGGGCCCCCATTCAGCTCAAGGACAAGTGAGATAAGTGAGTTTTCAAGGGCCACTAATCACATTCTGCATGGACCCATCTTTTTGTGCTACACCTATCCATTTGGCCAAACATGGCATACCTAGCAATAAATACTAAGTTATACTACAGCTGTCGTAGATTGATGGGTCTCTGCATACTCACCCTTCCAGGGGCACTTGGAATATGGTCTTCCTATGCACACTGACTGAGGAGGGAAACTTGAAAGATGGCAGACTGGGCAGCCGCTGTTTTTTGGCAATTGACCCGTTACCACTCACTTCTAAATAAATCCCCTCAACCAAGCGCTCTACTCCACCCCTGGTTTTAATTCTAGTCTGAAGACACAGTAAGTGAATTGTTCAACATAAGCCTCTAGGTATTCATGCTTGGGTCACTTAATTGCTCAGAGTACATTTTTCCCATATTTATCCCTACTAACTGTGTACAGTTTTATGGGCGCTCTTAGGAAAGACGTGTACGGATGCAGGTGCCCCAACTCTTTGTGCGCAAAATACATGCAGCCATTGCTTCTGTTAGCTACTGTGCTTATTTTGTGCCGGTGGTAGGCACCGGCAATCATTTTTCGAACCAGGACTTATTTTTCAGCATCAGACTTTGAGAGTGCAAGAGAGAGAATGGCAGAAAAGGGAGAGAGGAGGAGAAAGAGAAATAACGCAGCTAAACAGAAAATGTGGGTGAAAAAGAAGCAGCATGAGTGGAATAAATAGGCTGGAAATGTAAGGTGGTCACAGAAAGAGGCATGAGGTGGAATCGAGACTTCGGAACCCTGGTACCGGGTAAAGTGTTCCTAATAAAAACTTTGGGTCCCTACACTTTTTTCATGTACAATTCAAATAAACTGGTTAGCTAGTATTTTTCCGCTTCGTTTTTGTAAGTCTGCAATACAGTAGCCACTTACTTGTACTTTACTTATGTTATGATGCGCTAGTTACTTGTTTTGTTTCCCCCCTCAAATATGTCATTATGTACTATTCTCTCAAGGCACCACACGGTATCCCCCCTTTGTTGACCGAAATGTAAATTTTGCAGTCTCAATCAATCAGACTCAATTGCCAGCAATAAACTTTAATTGCTTGTTTAAGTCAGGAAAATGTTTTTTTTTTGCATTTACATATTCAACAATATTGCAATATTCAAAGATTTATGACTAGAGAACAATGAAAATGTTAACCCTTTCTTTTCCTAATTACACGCGGAGCATTCAGCAAGTACACAGAGCATAGCTTGTTAAATAGAGTGCGCATCTGGCCTGGAATACTATAAAAGTAAACATCAAAATTTGATTTACAAGATGTCACAGTTATGAGTAATTCAGTGTTCTGCAGAACATATTAGGATGGCCTTGTCTGCTGTGAATGAAACACTTATGCGTTTCCTATCAATTTCTTTGTTTTTTGCCTTTAATACGCCAATTTACAAATAACAATAATTAAGTAAAAAAAATATCGATTGGAACAATTTAAAACATTTCTATCAAACATTTCTGACTTACTTGCCATGTTCGCCTTCATGCGTGTTTCGGCGCCCCACATCACACGCATATACTATTCCACTCTTCATACAGCGGTTGAAATTACATTTATGATATACATATTGGTTGTTACGAAATATTCAAAAACCATATTAAAAACACATTTAAACAAAAAAGAATAATAGGCCATTCAACCTGGATCCCACTAAACCACTCACCCACAGTGGGGTTTGCTAATACCCTTAATCATAAACTAATTTGCCACCAAGTTAGAAATATAACTTAATCGGCATTAATTAAAAAAAGTTACATCATATCATAGAAAATCTATTTTGCACATTATCTAAAAACGACATTCAACATTGAACAGTTCATATATAACATGTCATACATCTCATATATTTCATAATATGTCTATATGAGCTAGTGTATATGTGGCATATAACATCATGGCCAGTGGCGCTCAACTTCGTTTCCTGTATGCAGCTAATTGGCGTAACATCTTGGTGCTCAAAACCTAATTACTATCAACGGAACAATAATATTGATCAACACTTACTCCATCTCCACAAGTCATTTGTGTTATGTATGTACAGCATCGCAACCAGCACGGTGAGTGTTGCTGCATGTCTCCGAATCACCCCAGCCGCCCAACCTTACATGCGCGTTGTGTGTTTTGGATTCCAGCACCTGCCAGCATTCAGCTTTGTTGTCAGTACGTGTTCTAGGATCTAAGCGTTCGTCGGCTGTATTGCTGCCTGCTCTTCGTCGCGCATAGGTGTACCCAGGGCCGGTTCTAGGATTTGCGAGGCCCTGGGCTAAAAGGGAATGTGCGAGGCCCCTCTAATGTAGATAAGTGGCCCCTTGCAAGGAGACCATTCACAGACACTGTGGGAGGCCTATTGTCCAGCATTTTGTCGCCCCCCCACAGTTTTAACTTTGAGCCCACAAGCATTTCTCACACCTTCAGTCTGATAGGTGTGAGAATTGCTTGTGGGCTAAAAGTTAAAACTATGGGGGCGCCAACATGATGGACAATAGGCCTCCCACAGTGTCTGTGAATGGGTCTCCTTACAATTGAAGGGAGCGTCTCCCTCCCTTATGTATCCAGATACCGTCCCTAAGAGGCCAAGGGAGGGGGGCCCCTCCATTTCAAAGGTGACACCTTTCTTTGAAATGGATCGCCAGGGAAACGACAGTACACATCACCAGTGGGTGGCCCCCTGCTGGTGCGAGGCCCTGGGCAGCTGCCCACGCTGCCCATGCCTAGCGCCGGCCCTGGGTGTGCCTACTGTTGTTTACGGACATCCTTGCCAGGCCATGCAAAAATCTGACAATATTGTATCCCATGCCTGCGCTGGATGCTGCTACTGCAGCCCAATCGCATCTTCTCGGCGGAGTGCTATGCTTTCTGCCTGTGCCCAGCACGGCAGGGATTGGTATTAGGCGTTTGCTGCTGGGGGAGTGGGGGACTTCCAATAGCATGTCAGTAGCCGCTTGGCTATCATGAGACCCAGATCTATATATCTGGACGTCGCCATATATTTTTTGGGTCTATGATAGAACCCCAATATACACACTTCCCATGTCCAGTCAAATCTTCGCTCCATGCATTGGGCCAAACATCGAGTGACCACTTCCCAATATGTTTGAACAGCTGTTCAAGTAGTTTAGAAAGAAGGGGACCCCTATATACTACAAGTACACTTGCTATACATAGGGAAACATAATTAATTTGAAAAAGGTCTATAGCCAAGTGAAAAACATTAGTAATGCTAAACAAAATATATGGAAGACACTGATAGAGTTTATGGAGATATTGCCCAACAGTACAGACACTAATCAATCGAGTGATGGATTATTTATTTATTTTATTATTCATAACTCATGTGTATTTTATCATTTAAAAAAAAAATTCTTTCTTTTTTCTCTTTCTTATATTGATAATTTGCAATTCATGTACAAAATATTATTAAAATCGCACAACAGACAAACAAGTAGCATTAGACAAAGCAGATGATGGAGACAAAGCGGTAGGGTAATTACTAAGCGTGTTTCGGCTAGGCAGCCTTTCTCAGGTGACCGTCTATTGCAACCAAAAATTGTTCAGGTCATACATAGAGAAAATGATGAAGACGTATAGTGCAGCCACTAATCGACCTCTTGTTATCCTGTTTAAGCTAGTAGTGCATGAGGATAGATATAATACACGTAGCCCCAAACGTCTGATATTTGTAGAGGTGGATCCTTGCAGCGCGGCTTGTATTTATTGTATATTTATAGCCGCATTCAGGTATATGAACTCGAGCCTTGTGGGGAAGATGACGATTCGGTGAATAATTTGTTTACGACGAAGGAGGTCCACTGGATCTAAATCTGACGGCTTGCGGGTAACCTAGAGCCGGGAGTTCAATGATGTCTCGCGTAAAATTTCGTCTAGCGGAGGCGAAGCAGTAGCAGGATACGGCTCTCGGTAACAATGGGACACCATAGGAGTATTGGTGTCTAATGGATGCCTAGTTCCAAACCAGTTCAGGACCATAGCATATGCAAGAGGTCTGCCCCAGCCTCGTTGCATCAAGCGCATTTGGCATCTGCATGGACAAAATACTTGTTTATTCTTTCCGGCGTTAGGTAGGCCCAGTGAATTATGTAATATTGGATTAACCGGAACCTCACATTATGAGCGATCTGGATAGGGCTTTCAAGTATGTGTCCCCATTCCTGATCTGGGATGGGTCTCTGCATATCTGCGTCACAATGGGTCCGCAACGAAAGTAATCGTGGCACCGTTTGAACTCTGAGAAATTCTGCAAACCATTTGGTGAGATGACGACCCGTGCCTAATTCACGTAAATATTGTATAGTTAGATGAGTAGTGGGTTCTTGTGCCACGGGTCCCCACAGTACACCCAACTCGCGAGTGACTGCGGCGTGGAGGAGAAACTGACCGCATGGTAGACCTGAATTTTCGTCCAGGTCCTCAAATGAGGTAAGTTGTCCATCATTATATAATTCCCCGACTGTTACTATGCCTGCTTCCTCCCACTGTGTGAGTTCTGCGCCGGACATTGCTCTGTGTCATCTGGGAGTCCCCAGTATTGGGAGAGACAGAGAGTATGGTGTCGACAGACGTGTGATGCAAAGACAGCGACTGTAGCATTGATACACCACTGGCAGCAACAGCTGTGTGGGGAAGTCACCCTTTATGTTGGGGTGAAAAATTGTCACTATCTGGGGTTGGGTGCATCCAGGTGTTTGTGTTGCTGTGTCCTCGAGGTGTCCCGCACTCAGCCAGCATGCCACCCATTGAAGCTGTGCCGCCAAATAGAAGTGTTCAATGCTAGGTAGCGAAAGACCCCCCTAAGCAGTCGATGGGTACATTTTAGCAATTGCCACTCTACTTTGTGATCCATGCAAGATGAACTGCTGCATGTTCGACTCCAAGACTCTGAACATTGGCAGCCGAAGATGAAGAGGGAAATTTGTGAAGTGATAAAGTAAATGTGGCAAGACCACCATTTTTAGCAGCGCAATTCTGCCCTTGACTGTCAACGGTAGGGTATTCAAGAAGGTCATTTGTGACCGCACTGCTGTAATGGCGTACATTAGGTTTCCCTCAAGGTGGTCTTGTTGATCTCTGTATACATGGATTCCGAGATATCGGAACAATGTGAGTTGCCAGTGTACCGGTTTAACGCTAATAATTAAATGCGGGTCCGCAAAGGGGTATAGACATGACTTGTCCCAGTTCACTTTTAGACTTGACACTGAGGCAAACTTAGGTAGCGTGTTCTCGATTACTGCGCATGACTGCCCAACATCGCTAAGATATATTAATAGGTCGTCAGAATTAAGCCAGACCCCATGGATGCCATCTCCCAAGGGGATCCTCCATTCATCTTGAGTACTGCGTAGCATCTCTGCTAGCAGCTCAACCGCTAGAGCAAATAGTAGTGGGGAGCACGTCTCGTGCCACGCTCAATGGGGATCTGCTCCAATACATTAAATCTCATCTTGAACTTGGCTGTTGGACGCGTATATAATAGTTTAACAAGGTCCAAGAACTCATCTCCCAGAACATATTTATGTAACACAGCAAAGAAGCACCCCCAATCTAGGGTGTTGAATGCCTTCTCGAGATCTAAAATAAAACCCCCGGCATGTGGCCAATTACCCACTGAGTAATGCGACAACTCAAAAGAATCAAAGCAGATTTAGTGACGTGCTGCGAGCTGGCACTAAGCCGTTCTGATCTGTATGCACTAGTTGAGGTACCAATGTGGCCAATCTATTTGCTAAAATCTTCGCTAACAACTTGTAATCGGTGTGGAGTAATGCCAGTGGACCGGAGGACCCGATCAATTCTGTATCTCTGTTAGGTTTGGGTAGAGACACCAGCAGAGACAGGAAAGGGGAGGGCCGCAACAGCCCCCCGCACGTATGGCGGGCTGCCGCCCCCCCTTCCCCTTGCCAGCCGCCATGGTGGGGCGCGCCCCCACCGCGTCAGATGATGCGCCCGGTGCGCCCCACCACTGATTGTTCCGCTGCTCCCCAGTTGACCCGGAAGCAATAGAATCGCTGCCGGGTCAAAGGGGGAGCCAAGGGGCAGACTAGTTGAGACTGGTCTGCCGTGGAGGGCTTAAAAGGTTGGTGAGCGTGAGAGGCCTTCTCTTGTTCCCGCGCTCCCCAGGTCGGCCCTTTGCCCCCCCCAGCCTCTTGAGGCTGGGAAAGTTTTTCTTCTTTGTTCTTTCAGCCCAAGAGCCCCCACGTGGGCGAACATCGATGGAGCACGTCAGACTTTGGTTCCTTTTTTCTTCCTTCTTCTGCAGGTTGGGCGGAAAGCCAGAGAAGCAGGCAGGGACATGCGGGGAATCGTGCATCGTCATCGGGAGTGCGGCGGGAGAGTTGAGAACCCCCAGGAGCACCGCGTCAGGATCCGGCCCGACTCCCCAGCTGTTTGTTGGTAACGTTGCCGACCGGAGCGAAGTAAATGCTTCGGAAACGTGGTAAGGCAGTGGGGGGTTACACCACAGGGTCCCGGCCGAGCGGGAGCACTCGGTACAATTCTCTTGCATTGGGGAACTACAAAGAGCGGTCGGCGGCACTAACACGCGAGTTTAAAAAGCTAAGCAGGGTCGGGTCTGGCTAGTACTTGGATGGGACACCGTATGTGAAATACTGGGTGCTGTAGAGTTTTAAATAATTGCACGGCACTCGCACAAAGGCTACGCTTTGCCAGAGGGGCGTGAGGGGGGCTACACAGGCGCAGCGAGGCTGTTTATAAAAAATGATTTCTCTGCTTGGGACTTGGTAAATATGAGGGTGGCAAACAGAGGACTTTCACATGGCAACATTTTGTAATAAGCCCAATTTTAGAAAATTGATGGTGTTCAAAGGCAGTCAAGCTTAAAGAATACTGAATAATCTTTTGTTTGTTAATGCTTGCGTGATTTAACCTGTGCTCATGTAAAAGGGCTTGGATACCTAGTTTACAGGTTATTCGCCTTGCATTTTGAAAAGCATACTTCCTTTCTTTTGAGGGACTGACTCTGGAGTGCACAGCTAAAAGGTTGAATGGGTTATTGGCTTTTTGTGTGGCAGTACTATATGCTAATCTTGTTTTCATCGCAGGACTTCATTGAGAGGGGCACTGCTTTCTGAGATGACGGGGAGCGAAGCGGGGGACAACGCAATCAGGGGTCTCAGGCAGGCCTGCACTTCACGGCTTCTGGTGGGCCGCCGGGCTATAGTGCGCTCGCCCAACACCCAGGCTAGCTGGTGTTGTGCGGTCCCAGTTGCGTGGTGCTTACGGCCAGTCTGTGTACTCCCAACTTTGTGCAGGTAAAAGCCAGGTTAGGTCTTGGTAGTAGCAGGGATACATTGTGTTCGCAGTGTTATCACAGGTGTAGGTGGCCTAACAGTTGTGAAGTGAACGAAGATGGCCAATAGACATGGCTCCAAATGTTCCCGCATGGAACATATGTTGCAAGGTATGATGCGCAGTATGGCGACAATGAACAGGAGATGGAGGAAGGTAGATCAGATAGGTAAGAGCGTGGCTGAGCTCAGGCAGAGGTTGGATGATCAAGCTGGGTCTTCTGGAAGGCCCAAGCGAACAATAATACCCCTGTAGCCCAGAGGGGAATTGGATCCATTACCCAAGCGTGCCAGGGCCAAGAGAGGGAATGGTCGAGTCCCAAAGCAACATGGGGGAGAGGGTCCTACTGGGGGGACCCTGAAGGGGGGCTGGTGCCTCCAGTGATCCCTATACTTAATTCTCTAATCCCAGCAGCTATACCTGTAACACCGGCACCTCCTGCGCCGGTGCCAACACCAAGCTCAGTGCCTCTGGTGGTCGCAACGGTTCTCCCGGTGGTACCCACATCTAACCCTGCGCCTATCCCGGGGAGTCCTGTCCCAAGCCCAGCAGCCCCCATCCCGATAGCAGCACCTGCAGGGTTGGTCAGGTCCCACCGGAGTTAGCGGCACAGATAGTGGCAGTTCTCCCTTGGCTAGGAAAAGGGGGATGTTACCATCTTCTGTAGGCGTGAAGGAGGTGGGGGAGGATCCTTTGGCGGTGGCGCATAAGATGGTGGCAAGGAACATAACTGGTCCAAGTAGCGGGGGGCAAGTACACCTATTCCTCCACAAACTGCGTGTTCAGGCAGCACCTCCGGAAAGGACAAGATGGTAGAACCAATGCGCGCCGGGGAAAGTGGTAAGGAGGTGGCATTATCAGTGCTGGGCGAGGGTACATTACCAACCAGGAGGGAACATTTGGCCCAACATGTGACACAAAAAGTGAAGGATTTAATTTGGGCGGGCAAATATGTCAATATGTTTTCTTTGGTTATGGATAACAGGGAAATAGAGTATGCTAGGAAGCAGAAAGATTGGATGTTGCCTAGCGAAGGGCGGGTGGAAATGGCAAGATTCAGGGTGAAAGAGGCATTGAATAACTGGATCAGAGCCTTCTCTGTGTTTATGGTGATTACAGCCGAGCGTTCCCCTAACTTGCAGGCATAAATGGCGTGCTACCAGAGTAGGATCACAACTTTCCATAATAAATATGGGGGGGAAGGATGGACGGATTATGACATGAGTTTTAGGAAAGCTAAAGAGTTTAACTCCTCACTTTCCTGGGATCAGGTTGATTCCATTTCGTGGTATAGCCAGTTTACAACAGGGCAACCTGGTAGTGCGGGCCGAGTTGGAACAGAAGCTACCCCTCCAAATCCCAACAGCCCTTTCGGCCAGCTTAGGGTGGTGGCACGGCCCCTACGGCAGGGCGCAGTGGTGGGCGAAAAGGGGTGTGCTGGGAATTTAATAAGCGATCATGCAACAGGGCACAAGGCACATGCAAGTTCAGACACGCATGTTCCATTTGTAACCAACCTTCCCACCCAGAAACAACATGAAGAAATAAATGTAAAGCCTCTGAGAACAGGGGAGGAAAGAAACAGGACGAGGTAGAGAGGACGGCTGGTGTCGCATTCACCCATTGAGGTTCTGGCTATGACTCCTTGGCTGTACAAGTACCCAGACCATGCCTCTGCTAGGATGTTGCAAAAAGGGTTTTTGCAGGGCTTTAGGATCCCAGCAGTGGGATACCCTGGAAAGGCAGAATGTAGGAACCAACTATCTGTTAGGAACAACCTAGAGGTGGCAGCGACAAAAATTTCAAAGGAACTGCGCCTAGGCAGGATAGTGGGTCCTTTTGATCACATCCTTGTGCACAATTTTGTTTGCTCACCTCTCGGCGTGGTTCCAAAGAAGTATGAGGGTGAGTTCAGGCTGATCCATAATCTGTCAGCACCTAGTGGCGCATCACTAAATGACGCCATCAATGAGGACATTTGTAGCGTTAAGTATGCTTCCTTTGACCAATCGATGGATATGTTGAGGACTTTGGGACCTGGAGCCTTGTTAGCAAAGTCAGATATTGAGTCAGCTTTTCGGCTACTGCTAGTTCACCCTCTAGATCATCATCTGCTAGGTTTCTCATTTCAAGGTAAATTCTATATGGAAAAGTGTATGCCCATGGGTTGTTCTGTTTCCTGCGCCTACTTTGAGAAATTCAGTTCTTTTTTGGAATGGGTTTTTAGACAGATGACTGGATACCAACACGTCATGCATTACCTGGATGATTTTCTCTTTCTCGGGTCGGCGGGCTCACAGGAGTGTGCCTGGGCATTGCAGGAATTTTGCGTGCTCATGCGGGCTTCTGGGGTCCCGCTGGCACCGGGAAAGGCGGTGGGTCCAGCAACCACACTGGAATTCCTAGGCATTGAATTAGACTCAGTGGAAGGTTGTTTTAGGTTACCTAAAGACAAAATCATGAAACTTAGGGCAGCCCTTCAGCAATGTTTGGCAAGGGACAAAGTGACACTACACCAACTACAGCAGACTGTGGGCCAATTGAATTTCGCACTGAGAGTGATACCCATGGCGCGACCATTCTCCCGCTCAATCTTGCAGACCATGACAGGTCTGCGGGAGAAGCACCATCACACGAGACTGCCGGCCGAGGTCCGCCAGGACATGTGTATTTGGATCGCATTTCTGGAGGGCTTCAACGTCAGGGTAGTATGGCTCGGTCCCCCCACTATGTCTGCTGAGTTAGGTTTATGGACTGACGGTGCGGGCAGTGTTGGATTTGGCGCCATACTTGGAAACAAGTGGGTGGCACAACAGTGGCCGGAATGGTGGGAGGAGAGTGGTTTGACAACTAATATAGGTTTCCTGGAAATATTTCTGATCTGGATTGCTTTGACAGTTTGGCCTAATCAGTTATGTAATCAATCTGTAATTTTCTGGTCTGATAACATGACAGTGGTGGAATGTATCAACCAGCAGGCGGCACAGTGTAAAATGATACTTCGCCTACTGAAGGAAATAGTGCTGGTATGCATGAAACTTTACTTGCAGTTTAGGGCCAAACATGTCCCAGGGGTGTTAAATAATGCCGCTGACGCACTCTCTCGCTTTAAGGTGCAGGTATTCAGGGAACATCTACCATCCGCAGAGGCGATGCCCATTCACTTCCCAGCAACGCTCTGGCAGATTGGTGTCCCCAGCTACAGAACCTCATGGCAGCTAGCCTAGTGCCCAGGACCAGGACCGCTTACGAACGGGCGTCTTTTGTCTTACTGCACTTTTTTGGGACAAGGTTGGGCGGAGAGATGGAATCAGGCAGGGAATTTCACTCAGTACCTAGATGCATTACACAAGGAAGGGCACTACGCAGCGACAGCCAGCCGGCACATGGCAGCTGTTTCTTTCTTTGCACAGATTAGGGGTTCCAAAGACCCCACGAATAGTTTCATTGTGAGGAAGGCGCTAAAGGGGTGGCGGCGCCTCCAAGCAACCGTCACGGACTCGAGGCAACCGATAGGTTTAGAGCGGCTGGCATCACTATTAAATACCCTGTGTAGCATCTGCAGTTCATATGGGGAGGTTCTATTGTTCAGAGCGGCCTTTACACTAGCCTTTTAGGGGGCATTCCTGGTAGGGGAACTAGCGGCTAGCAATGAGCAGGACCTGCTAGGTGGACTTCAGTTTGAACACAAGGATAGTAGGTGATACACTGGTAATTACCATCAGCAAGTCAAAGACTGATCAGGAAGCTTGTGGTGAGGGGCTGGTACTCCATCGGGCGTGAACTAATCCATGCTGCCCAGTGATACACGTGGAAGCCTTCCTCAACCAGAGAGTAGGCGCAGTAGGGGGGGCATTATTGATGCATGCAGACGGTACCCCACTAACCAGGTTTCAATTCAAAAGAGTGTTGGCTATGACAATTGACAAGGCAGGCTTAAATCCTACAGATTTTGGGACACATTAGTTCCGTATAGGGGCTGCCACTGAAGCGACTGCTAGAGGGTTACACAATAGCAGTGTGAGGAGAATTAGGAGATGGTCTTCCAACTGTTACAAGCGTTATGTGCGGCTGCACATGTTGTGAGGGTGGCAGAATAATTACGCTGATGCCTGTCTTGTTTGTTTGCTTGTATTTCAATTTCCTGAACCTGTCACGCAGGGGCGGAAACTGCAGTCAAAACACATCACCAGCAAGTATCTTCATCACAGCGGACCCATGCACAGGAAAAGGAGACACAAGTTGCATGGGCTATTGGTCATTCTTATGTGAAACTTGTTAGATCTGCTTTTCTTACCAGTAATTACAGACAGAGGGCGGAACAGGGAGGTTTCAGGGTCTCCTTTCATGGTGGGGGGGGGGGGTCTCTGCCTCAGTCAATTGAGGGGGTTCATTAAGGAGTTGCTCGACAGACACACCCCGCTGCCCACAGTTGTTATCTTACATTTGGGCGGGAACGACCTGGTAAAACTGGGCAGAAGGGTCCTGATGGAAGAGATAATCTCAGGGGTAGGTTGGTTAGCTAAAACATGCCAGGGCTGCACCATAGTTTGGTCCCAGATAATTCCTAGACTCAGATGGAGGGGGGGGGGGATTCAGTCAATGCATTGAATCACTCGGTAAAGAGGATCAACAAGAAGATAGAAAAATTGTTTCGGTCACCTCAATTACAAAATATACCACATGGGCGTGTCAGGGGGGAACAGTGCTTCTTACAAGATGGTGTTCACCTGACTAGCGTGGGCAGCAACTTATTTTTAGAGAACATCTTGGCGTGGCTAGGGGGTTTTAGGTCTGAACATGACCTTGCAGAGTAGGAGGAAAGGGGGGGCAGATAGTCGGGCAACTATGCTGGCCTGTGGCGGTAAGGTCATGATTGGTGAGCAGTCAATTTAAGGTCCTTGGGGGCGGTGCCATTCTTGAATGGGGTCGCCCAGGGGGAGGGACAACTGGTCTCTCCTAGAACTCCAGGGGCAGTACATCCGGTTGGTAGGATGGGTGCGGGGGAGGGGGGAGTCACGCTTTCCTTAGGCTGGTTGTCCGCCCCGCTCGTGCACTATGAAGTCAATAAACAGCCTAGAGTGCAAGGGCCCCCTTTTGGTTAATGGAGTTCATGGAGCGTACGGGGTTAACCGGGAGGGGGGTAAGTACCCAGACGTAAGGGTGTGGCTGTTTGATAAAGATCCGACACCGGTTAGCGACCTTGCTGTAGGCCCAAAAATAGGATATGCAGAAAAATTTATAATGTGTGATTATGATCCAAAATGTTAGATTTGGATAGGAAATATTCTGTAATAGAAATATGTTAAGGTTAGCCCTTGGATACCTGTCTACATGGATTGAAATCTAATGTCGATTGTGTTTTTCTGCATAAATGATTGTGTAAATATTCTTTATTTTAAAAAAAATTCATTTGTTTTCATGTTTTAATAAATACAGCCAGGGGGTCATGAGACCCCCCTTCCAAAGAAACTCCTCTCTCATGTCCAATTTCTAATAAATGCGGGGGTGCTCAAGGCAGGGGAGGGGGATGGACGGTACTCCCTGACCATATTGCGGAGTGTATCTGGCAATATGTCTATGTCCTGTGCATTCTGGTGTACAGCAAGGAGTTGCAGCACTGAGGTCTGCTGATACGCTTTGTAAAATTCAGCCGGATAGCCATCCAGCCCCGGTGCCTTGCCTGTGGCTGATTGAGCATATAGCGGCCTGTACTTTCAGCAATGTAAGTGGCTTATTCAACTTGTTGCGCTGTTCTTCCATGATGTGACACAGGGTTAAGGGAGTGAGGAAAGTGTCTATGTCTGGAGGTGCGGTACACTGCTCGGCCTGGTAGACTCTAGTGTAATGTGTGGTAAATTCTCTGTGAATATCTCGCTACTTGCTGAGTGCCGACCCAGTCAGGGGCCGCAGCTTCAGTACTGGTGTGTGCTTATGTTCCTGTCGAATCATGCGCGCCATCAGCCTGCCTGCTCTGTCTCCGCTTCATGAGTGCATGCTGCTTGTGACGAATAGTTTAAACAATGCAGCAGCTCTAGTACAACAACGTGTTGCTGGTGCCACTCATCAAGGTCCAGTTGCACTGTGAATGGTCTATTATTGTGTGAAAATATTTATTCCTCAAGGGTAAATATTATTATTCTACAATTATAAGAAAGGCCATCAGTCCCTAACAAGGAACAGAAGAGTCTATGATGGAAGACTGACCATTTCTATGGTCACTTTACTAGTAAGTTCTTGAAATGGGGCATGAGGTTCACCCAAATTTGCTATTGAGTATGGCAACAGTAGCTGGGTCAACCGCTAGTTCTTCGCACATGCCTTATTTTGGGGTTTGTAGATTAGGTCAGCCAATCAGAAAGGATATATTCCTGGCTCTATAAAGTTTGTTGCATGCTGGGCTTCTTCTCATTGTGTCACTCACAGTTGGTAATAGGCCTATGAGAATAGTGCACTTCATAGTCACTTTATAGCACACAGTAAATATCATCAAAGTGTAAAACAGGTGGAAGGCCTAGAACTGATAACTGCCCCTAGGTGAGTTCTTACTTCAAGGGCAGAGAGAAATCAATAAGCTGGGGTGAAGCGTGTCATCAAACCTGTTAAGATGATCAAAAATTACATAAAAATGTATCCAGAGAATATGTTTAATAATTCACTATCAAAACATACAAAAAATATCAAGACATGTTACTTACGACCAAGATCCAGAGTTGCAGAGTAACTTTTTTTAATGAGCATAGAAATTAACTTAGGGGCATATTAGCAAGGGCGATATCGCCTCTTTAGCGGGACTATTTCCTGCGAAAGCGGCGATATTTTTATCGCCCTATTAGCAAGCTGTCGCAAACAGCAGTTAGCGGCAGCTGGTAGGCGATAGCTACAGGTTTGGGGCCCGCTTTGCATGTCAGCGATATTTATTGCTAATGACATGCAAAGTGGGCGTACCCAACCTGTTAGCGACTGAAAGCAGTCGCTAACACAGCTATCGCCTATTCGCAAGGCAGGCCAAGCGATAAAAAAACTTGCGCTAAGAGCGATTATTGCCAAAACCTAACGCCAGCTCAGACCACTTCTTAACCTGTATATCTAATGGGAGGTGGATATTCAGGTTAAGTCCCCATTAGCGATACTGCCTGAATATCGCTGGATTTCCAGCGATATTCACGCATTGAGCCACTATCGCCGGATATTTTATCACTTTGGAGATAAACCTTGCTAATAGCACGTTATCTCTGCGATAATATCCGGTGATAGCCGGCGATAAAAAAAAATGTACTAAGCACATTTAGCGATAATTATCGCTATTTGTTGCTAATATGCCCCTAAGAGTTTTAGGATCTGTGGGATTCATAGAAGGCTTTTTTTAATAGGGAGTGAATGATAGCATGTTTAAAGCAATCATGTTGCCAGTTGATCAGGATGAATTTATGATATCTTTTAGGTAAGGAGTTACCTTATCTTTTATGTATTTTTAGACAAAAGCATGCCTTGGATTGTCCGGAGAGTATGGGGTCTAATAACAGAGATCAAATTCACAGTCTCCAGATGAGATCAGCTTAGAAATAGAGAGGGGCAGCATCCTCAACACATGCCTAATGGAAAGACATCCAGAGATGAATGGCCATCTTTGGGACCAGAGGTAGCTGATTGAACATCAGGGGAGCCTTCCAGATGAATAGATTATTCTCTGGTTGACTATTGTTGAATAATTCAGAGAGAGGAACAGAACTACTTGAGGACACAGCTAGAGCCAGAAAAAATGGCCTGGAATAATTCTGTGTTGGGGTATTTTGCCAATCCAGGAAGTTGCTCATTCAAGGTCATATCCTATCCAGATTGGATTATAGCAATGCCCTCTTTTTGGCCGCCCCAGAATCAACTATTAAAATTCTTCAGCGCGTCCAGAATTCGGCGGCCAGGCTGCTTACAGGTACTTCCCGAAGATCTTCGGCCAGACCCGCCCTCAGAGCCCTTCACTGGCTGCCAGTCCGGGAAAGGATTACATTTAAGTCCTTGTGCATTGCCCATAAATCCCTTCAGGGTAAGGGGCCCCCTATCCTTGGAAATATGGTCCTCTCCTACAAGGCCGCCAGGACCCTGCGGTCTTCCCATGGTAATCTGGCCATAGTACAAAGAGTCAGGAAGGCCTGGACTGGTAGGCGCCGCTTTTCGGTTAATGCTGCGACCCTTTGGAATTCCCTTCCGATTAGGCTTCGAACCGAACCAAGCTACCTGAAATTTCGAAAGCTCTTGAAAACACTCCTGTTCCCACAGGACGCATAAAAGCCTGTGCTCCCCCTCAGCTATTCTTAAGTCGCCCTTGTACTTCCCTCAGTTATCCTTAGTTGTCCTCTGTACTCCAGCGCTGGGACGCTCACGGGCAGCCATGCGCTTTATAAATCCTATTTCATTTCATTCATTCATCTTCTTTGAATAATAAGATGTTTTAGCTGCCCTTATGCTGAAGCAGGATTTACCCAGCTGGCTGCAGTGATAAACTCTGTCGGTACAGTTAGGTATAGCTTCTTGTCTATTGTTTTTCAAATTTTCCCAAATTATAATTTTTCTTGTTTAAGGGTAAATTTAAACCACTTGCAGGTTACATGGTTGAGATTAATTTTGGCTGTTTGGTCACCCGTTCCTCGGAGTATGCTCGACAGGATCAAAGAAGGCACAAACCATTTTGGAGGGATTTTAATTATCTGAGCCTTGGAAAAAGAAGATATAGGGGTCCAATAACTAATTTGTTAAATTGGCTACTTTATTGCTTGCCCACGATCCGCAATGGATTATTTCTTCTTTATTACCCAGTATGCTCGCCGGCGAACTTCCCAAAGTGAAGTAAAACCCTGTTTACTGTATGTATATGTATAAATACCATAAATAAAAATTTTAAAAAATAAAATAAATTTGTTGGGCTTTGCCGAGAAGTCAAAAAAATAAATACAAAAGTCATCGGCCACAGAACTTTTAAAGCGGATTCGAATTCTGCCAGCCCTATTGTTGAGAAAGGGTCTCGAACTGGTGAACAGCATTGTGAGTGTGGCCTCCATCATCTCGGATCACGTCACGATTGATAATTGTATACATGAAATAGTGTACGTTGGGGTCAGTATTATCACCGTATGTTGAAATCCCCGAAAGCCACAAAATGGGCGCAGCAAATTTAAACAAGAAAAATGTATTGACTGGCCATGAAAAATAATCACATGTGAGAGAGCTGGTAGGCGATAGCTGAAAAGACGGTAAATAGTATTTTTAAGTTCTACATATGGGGTGTCGGTGCATGGGTATTGGGGGCGTTGATCCCAACTAACTTTTAGAAAATCTTTAAACATGGCGTCTCCCGCGCATCCACCTTTATCAGCTCGGTCTTGCCATTAAATTTTGTGGCCCATCAGGATCATATCCTTAATAATAAGGTAGTAATGCAAGAGAGCCATGTCTCTTTGGGAAATGATAATTGCAAGTTGTTATGCGTAATTAGATTGCTGATCGTAAACCTGTTTTTGGGAGCTGATCTAACGTTACAGGGGCCAGAGGGTAATTTATTTTTACATGGCCTGATGTAAGACAGGCAGTTAAAAGGACGGATAGCCCTGGGTTGCAGTGGTAAGAAGAAGTTATTTTTCATGTAGTGCGATGCAGGTGTCAGGCTTTTAAGTAGAAAATCATTCGAAAAAAGGTCCACAATTTGCTCACTTGAAAATGTTCTGTTAGGTTAGCGTCTGTTCAGAAGTCCAGTATGGCTGGCCGCTGATGGGCTCGCCTCAGGCACCCTTGTGGCGCACCCACAGTACGCTTAACGCTCCCTTGTAAATAAGGTCCCCTTTCACTCTATACCTAGCGTGAAAGGGGAGGGCAATGGGTTTTGCGATGGGCGTTTCACTGCAACACCCATCGATTTTGATGCTGACCCCTATTTACAAGGGTTTAGTAAGTAGGAGGCAGTGCCGAAAATAAGACCAGAGAAAACGTGGTCTTAACCTGGCAAAACGAGGAGGAATGTTTTATTTATCCTCGTTTTTGCTGTTTCTATGTGTGCTGCGTTATGCAGAACACACAGAAATAGCAAAACGTCATTGATTATGCCCAGTTAGGGACACCTTCCTGCACACAAGCAATCCTCCCCTCAATGCAGACACCCTTGCACAATAGTGCAAGTGTGTCTGCGTTGGCGCTAGGCTGCTAAATTTAGCACCAGTGCAGAAGGAAAGCAGGTCTGTGCCATATTGTTGTAAATATGGTGCAGCCCTGCATTTCAGACAGGGCGGAGTGTGGCGTTAAGCCAGGAAGGCTAATGCCGCACTCCGTCACTTCTTAGGAAATATGCCCCATGAGGGGTGCCAGTTTATGCCTCTAGTACTCAGCTGTGAGGAGGGTGGAAGGAGATAACATGGGTGGCTCTGCCACAATCAGGAAGCCAGAACAAAAAAAGTGCACACACAAATTAAGCTGGCAAGTTGTATAAGCTAGAACAATATCAGACCCACATTTAAAAAAAAGAGGCCCGGAACCTAACACATACAATTAACAAATCAGGCTAAAATGCAAATCAAACTAAACAACATGACTCATGAGGCCCAGACATCCCCTGTTGTGAGCTACAAAGAAAGAAAAGGGCTGGTGGCTGTTTCTGAGTTGCTGCTGCAGATATGATGACTTAAAAGGTGCAACCACTGTCGGCAACATTTTATGCCTCCAGCACTCTGCTATGAAGAGGTAGAAAGGGAATGATCTGACTGGCTCTGGGCAGTTAGGTGACCAGAACAGAAATAAGTGGAAACTACTAAATATAGTAAACTAAAACAGTAACACAACCAATAAAAATCAAATCCAGCCAATCTTGCACATACAAGGACCAAATCACGTTAATGTATAAATTAATTCCATCACTTTTTTGGAGCTACAAAGAAAGACAAGCATTGGCAAAGCCAATTGGTCTTGCCTAAGCAAGAGTTACTGACTTTGACAATGTGTTTTAGGCATGTTATACACCACTATCTATACTGTTCAGCATGGCTTAAAGTTAGTGGCTTAAGGGAGAGTGTTGTGGATTGCGGTAGAGTGTTATGAAGGGTCACGGAATGTGGTGGAGGGTTTAAGAGTGGAGTAGAGTGTCATAGAGTGGAGTTTCATAGAGTGGAGTACAGTGTCATAGAGTGGAGTGAAGTAGAGTGGAGGTGAATAAAATGGCATAGCATAGAGTGGAGTAAAGTGCTGTAGGGTGGAAACAAGTGGAGTAAAGTGTAATAGAGTGGAGTGGCGAAGTGTGAAATGGTATAGAGTGGAGCAAAGTGGCGTCCAGTGTCATAGCTTGGAGTGGCGTAAAGTTGCATAATGTTATATGGTGCATTGTCATAAAATGGAAAGGTGTAGAGAATCGTGGAGTGTTTTAGAATGTTGTGGAGGGACGTAGAGTGGCCAAGAGTGAAGTGGCATATAGTGTTGTAGAAAGGAGTGGCGAAGATTGGAGTAGAGTGTCGTAGAGTGGAGTGGGTATAAAGGAGTAACATGTCAATGTGGAGCATCGTGAAGTGGAGTGTCATAAAGTGTAGTGTCATAGAGTGTAGTAGAATGGCTCAGATGAAGTTGCATAGACTGGAGTTCTGGAGAGTGTTGCAGAGTTTAGTATAGTGATGAGAGTGAAGTGGTGCTGAGCAGACTGGGTAGAGTAGAGTGGCGTAGAGTGCATTGGTTTTGAGTAAAGTAGTGTAGAGTGCATTGTTGTAGATTACAGTGACAGAGTACAGTGATGCAGAGTAGAGAGGCACAGAGTGCAGTAGTGTAGAGTAGAGTGGGACAGAATAGAGTAGAGTGGCATAGAGTAGAGTGGCGCAGCGTAAAGTGCAATAGTGTAGTGTGGAGTGGTGTAGAATGGGGTGGCATAGAGTGGAGTGGTACACAGTGGAGTAGATTGGCATAGAGTGCAGTGGCATAGAGTAGATTGTTTCAGAGTAGAGTGAAGTGGCATGTATTGGAGTGGTGTAGGGTAGAGTGGAGTGGTGCAGGGTAGAGTACAGTGGTATAAGGTAGAGGGGTATTGAATGCAGTGGTACAGTTTAGAGAGGTGTAGAATGCAGTGGTGTAGAGTGTTGTGGCATAGAGTGCAGTGGCGCAGAGTAAATTATAGTGGCATAGAGTGACTTGGCGTATAGATTGGTGGAGTGGCACAGAGTAAAGTGGCTTAGAGTGTAATGGCAAAGAGTGCACTGGTGTAGAGTGCAATAGAGTGGCATAAATTAGAGTGGTGCAGAGTATAGTGCAGTGGTGTAAGGCAAAGTGGAGTAGAATGCATTAGCGAGGAGTGCAGTGGAATAGAGTAGAGTGGCACAGAGTAGAGTAGAGTGCCATAGAGAGCAGTAGCATAGAGTACAGTGGTGTAAAGCAGAATCAAGAAGTGTACATTGTTGTGACATAGAGTGCAGTAGTGTAAAGAATTGCAGAGTAGAGTGTAATGGCATAGTGGACAGTGGTGCAGAGTAGATTGGCGTCGAGTGCATTGGTTTTCAGTGTTGGCATAGCATGCAGCGACTTGGAGTGGCATAGATCATAGTGGTGCAGAGTTCAGTTATGTAAAGTGGAAAAGTGGAGTGGTGCAGCGTAGATTGCAGTGATGCAGACTGAAGTTGCATAGAGTGTAGTGGCGTACAGTGCATTGGTGTAGAGTGCAGTAGAGTGGTGCAGAGTAGGGTGCAGTGGCAAAGAGTGCAGTGGCACAGAGTATAGTGGTGCAGAGTACAGCTATGTAGAATAGTGGGGCGTAGAGTGCATTTGTGTAGAGAGCGGTGGCGTAGAGTGGATTGGTGTATAGTGCAGTGACGTAGAGTGGAGTAATCAGAGTAGAGTGGTGCCGAGTGTAAAAGCGAAGAGCGCATTAGTGTAGAGTGCAGTAAAGTAGAGTGGTGCAGAGTAGAGTGCTGTGGCATAAAGTGCAGAACTGCAGAGTAGAGTGATGTAGAGTTGAGTGACAGAGAGTGTTGCAGAGAAGAGTGTTGTAGAGTGCAGTTGTGTAGAGTAGAGTGCCGCAGAGTGCATTTGCATAGAGTACATTAGAGTAAAGTGCAGTGGCATAGAGTGCATTGGTGTAGAGTGCAGTGGCATAGAGTGGTGCAGAGCAGAGTAGAGTGGTGTAGAGAGCCGGAGCATAGAGAACAGTGGTGCAGAGTAGAATTAAGCATCGTAGAGTGCAGTGACATAACGTGCAATGGTGTAGAGTGCAGTGGCCTATAGTATTGCAGAGTAGAGTATAGTGGCATAAAAGACAGTGGTAAAGGGTAGATTGGCGAACAGTGCATTGGTTTTGAATAGTGGTGCAGAGTGTATTGGCGTAGCAAGCAGTGACATAGATTGGAGTGGCAATAAGTGGAGTGGTGCAGCATAGTTTGCAGTAGAGCAGAGTGCATTGGTGGAGATTGTAGTGGCATAGAATAGATTGTTTTAGAGTACAGTATAGTGGCGCAGAGTGGAGTGATGCAGAGTAGAGTGGAGTGGTGCAGGGTTGAGGGTAGTGGCATAGAGTATAGTGAAGTAGAGTGCAGTAGCAGAGAGTAGAGTGACATAGAGTGCAGAGGCGTAGAGGGCAGTGGTGCGGAGTAGATTAGAGTAGCATAGAGTGCAGTGGTGTAGAGTGGGTGTTGCAGAGGAGAGTGGAATAGAGTGTAATGGTATAGAGTGCATTGGTGGAGAGAGCAGTAGAGTGAGGCACAGTAGAGTGCAGTGGCAGAGAGTGCAGTGTTGCAGAAAGGGTGGCATAGAGTAAAGGTAGTGCAGAGTGCATTGGAGTGGAGTACAGTGTCATAGAGTAGAGTGGTGTAGAGTAGAGAAGCATAGAGAGCAGTGGCGTAGAGTACAGTGGTGCAGTGTAGAATAGAGTGTCGTAGAGTGCAGTGGTATAGAGTAAAGTGATGCAGAATAGAGTATGGGGTGTAGAGTGCAGTGGTGCAGAGTGGATTGTGTAGATTGCAGTGACGAAGCATGCATTGGTTTTAAGTAAAATGGTGCAGAGTGCACTTTGCACAGTGGCGTATAGTGCAAAGGTGTAGAGCAGATTGACGTAGAGTGCAGTGGCATAGACTAAGGTGGTGCAGAGTAGAGTGGAGTGGTGCAGCATAGATTGCAGTGGCATAGAGTGGAGTAGTGTAAAGTGCAGTGGTGTAGAGTGCCGTGGGGTAGAGAAGAGTGGAGTAGAGTAGAGTAGAGTAGAGTAGAGTAGAGTAGAGTGGTGCAGAGTAGGGTGCTGTGGCATAGGGTGCTGTTTCATAGAATGCATTGATGCAGAATAGAATAGCATAGAGTTAAATGGAGTACAATGCAGTGCTGCAGAGTACAGTGAAGTAGAGTATAGTGGTGTACAGTGGAGTGGCATAGAGGGCAGTGGCTTAGAGTACAGTGGTGCAGAGAAGAATAGAGTGGCGTAGATTGCAGTGACTTAGGGCCAGATGTACAAAGCCATTTAGCATTTCTTAACGGACTAATTGCTATTTCGGGACATTAAGAAATGCTATTTGGATTTTCCATTTGATAAAGCCCTTTAAAGGGTCACAAATTGTAATTTCTACCCAGTAGAAATCGCAATTTGCGACCTCGTAAATAGGAAATCGCAAATAGGGATTACCTATTTGCGATTCCTATGTACATGTACAAAGCATTTCCTAAATGCGAATATGGCAATTAGGAAATGCAATTACCATTGACTCCAAGACAATGGTAACCCTTTGCAATTTTAAAAAAAACAGCCAAAGATGCTTTTTTTGAAGTACTATAAAGCGCAACTATTCCCCTACATGTGCACTACTATTTTTGGGGTGCATCACTGGGCCGTATACCCATAGCATTCTAAAAACAGCGATTTCATATTAGAAAATCACTATTTTCGAAATGCTAAACCTGCCCATTGGGATGAATGCCAAGGGATTGCCTAGCTGCGATTTCCTAATAGCATTTCCTACTCTGAAATCAGATATTTCATACATATCGTTATGCATTTCCTAAATGGCGATGTCTAAGGAGTGTGTTATATCCTAAGTATTACATGTAAATGTAATCAGCCTAGGTCCTCCTAGCTGCTCAGCCAGAGTGAGAGATGGTAAAGGAATGTTGGTGTGACTATGATGAATGGAATGCCTGGGTGCATGTGTTGATGAGTGGTGACAGTTGGCGATGGGCTGAGCAGCTAAGCAGGCTGCTCCTGGTTTGGCTGGTACATGGCTATTACCTGACTAGAGCTGGCTGGACTATTATTATTATTTTTTTATTTTTTTTGGTAAACCTCTATTGACATGTCACAGTTACATTCAAAGTCTACCAACTGTCACGGTTGAACAAGGGTACAGAGGTAATGCAGTCAAACAATGTAGATCAGGATCAAAGCAAAAGTACACCTCACAGTATCAATGCGCAACTCAGGAGAGCTTAATAGAACTTGGTCGCAGGATTATAAAGGTTTGTTTTTTAAATTAAGGGAAAGCAGGATCTGATAGCACACAATTAAACCTCGCCAATACTAGGGTTACACTTGAGACAGGATATTTACGGCAGGACCATCATAGGCAGGGTATTCGTAGCAGGACGTAAAATGAGGATATTCAACAAACATTACATATCTCCACCCAAACAGTACCTGTCCGCCACGTAATAAAACATTAGAACAGAAACCCTTTTACTGAACTAGAGAAACGCACAGTAAGTTACCTCTAATCAGACCCACAGAAAGAAGAGGAAGAAAGAAGAAAAGAAAGAAAAGCCAAAGTATTAACATGAAAAATAAGGCCATAGAACTAAAGGTGAATCAAAAACAATACCCCACCCCCACCCCCCACCCTGCACCCCTGCATACGGCCATGGCCTACCCCCCTAGCAGCGTGCCTGTCGCCCAATGTCTAAACCCGAAATATAGAGAGAAAAAGACGAAGAGGAGAGAAAGAGACAATATTCAACACGAAGTAAGGGAAGGAAAGAAAAATAAATGAACGAAAACCCCACGAAAGGGGAAGAGAAACTAGGGGGGTCCCCAATACAGGCACCCGACCCCCCCCCACCCCGCTGCCACGCATCCCTGCAATAATACCGTGGTGGATAATGAAATGTGAAAGACATAAGCAGAGTCAAAATCACATGTACAGCCCACCCCCGCAAGCCACCCAGGCAAGATGGAAAACTCCCCGTGCTAGGGCAAAGGAGCCGAGTGACATTGATGTACATACATTTCGCCGGCCCAAGTCAGAAACATAGCACAAAATTATAAGCAGGAGAGAACAAGTAGAACAGCACAGCGAGCGGGCAGGCCAACTCAAAAAAGTAGGATGCCCTGCAATGTTCCAAGTAGCAGCACCGTCAGGGGCGTCCGCCGCCATTTTGCGTCTGCAATTCCAAGTACATTTAGATAGGAGAACCAGGACGGCCATTTCGTAGTTGCAAAGCTCAACATCAGGAAAAGCAAATAAAAGGAAGATGTATCAAATGTGCCCAGCGGACACCCCGAGTAAATGATGAAACCATGGGAGAAAGTCTGAGCAGGGTTCCACCACAAAGCCTGTTCAAGAAAGGCCGACCAAGGGCTACATGGACAAAGTCTCGCAACCAAGATGCCTGCGGCAATGTGTCTCCCCATTCCGATGGCATCTGGCACCCCCCTGCAGTAAACCATTTCCAACTCCTTCCGTTCAGCGCACGGGGGACGTCCGCTCCACTCCCCTCCATCCACCGTGCGCACTTCCAACGCCTACCGTGGTCTTACCATTTTAAATCACCACTAGCAGGGGGGATCCCAAATCCCAACGCCGCTGAGGCAAGTGTCATGGCCGCCCGCCCCAAGTCAGATAAAGGGGGAATGGAGTCTTCAGTGCCCCCACGCCACTACCCATTAATGTCCGTGGTCCACTGCGTGGTGAATAAGCAGTATCGTGCCCCCACAATCCAAAAGGCACCTTGGTAATACTGCGCCGCAGCCAGTCCCACGCAACGGAGATGTGAAGTAGGCAGCACATTGCAGGCCAAACAGCTCCCCATCCGAGCAGCCAGCAACAAGTATCGGACGAATAAGTCCGTCAAGGGGAGAAGGGGGGGGGGGGAGACACCAAACCAGCGCTGAAAGCAGCGTGTGTTCTGTCCTCCCAGTGTATGGGTAGTGCTGGAGCCAAGTCCACAGGGGCGGGCTGACCTGCTTAGTAGTAGGGCGGTTCCTCCTGGAGCTCTGCGGCCATTGTTATCGCTCTCACTGGCGGGCGGCGTAATCACGCTAGGGCCCGGCTGGAAGTCGCGCGCAGGCCGCAAACACAAATGCCCGTAACTCCGCTTCCGAGGCACGGAAAGCACTCGGAGTCAGACACATCCACTCGGCGCCCCCTCCGACACACGAAGCTCCGGAGCTGTGCGGGGTGGACGGGAAAATCAGGCAGCGGGAGAGGAGAGCCGGCAGAGCCGGGCATCCGTTCGACCATCTTGGCCGCCGGCCCGGCTCCGCCCCCTGGCTGGACTATTATTGATACTACCCTGACGTGGAACCAATAGAGAAGACTTGAAACATATAACATGACTACCAGTGTCTCTATGTACAGGGTACAACATTATTTTGGCGACGAGCGGACCTGGACTCAAGCATACTTAAGATGGTACAGAAACCAAGAGAAACTAAAAGGAATTATAGAAACCTAGAGTCTACAAGGGACTTGAGTAATAAGACAGGAGAAATAAACCTTAACAAAGTAAAGAGCGTCTTCTTTGAGCAACAGGCAAGCCAGCCCCACCAGGGTCCATGTCATCGGACGGCCCCAACCATCGTGTGTGTCCAGCCTGAACTTGGTCCATGGATTTGACCTCAGGTATGTTAGGATATGTCTGGACTAAGTTTCACCCTAGATTAATCAAAAAGAGACTAGCTATGGGTTGGGATGGTATGATGTTTACAATGTAAAAATCATGGTGACTCAGGTAAGTTTTGTCGGTCAGGGGTGGCACCCATTGGGTGTCTTTAGAAAGCCCTCACCCACCAACCTAGTTGGTGGCATGCTTCATCATCGGGCCCACCCAGTGACACCTAGCGTGTCCCGGGTGTGCTACGACGCCTGAATACAGCAGAGCAGGTATGTCACTGTGTGTGCGGTGAGGGATGTTAAGAAAGTGAGTTTAAAACGGCTTGGCGGGGGTCCCTATACCCGGAGGGTAAAAGACTTTATTAATAGGGCCTCCGTCAGCGGTTAAAAATAAGGCTGTGGGACGTAAGAGGCGAGTTACGACCTCTCATGTCCTTTAGAGTGTCAACATGTTTCAGCCAGTGCCTTATTGATATGCTGGCTTTCTTCAGGACAGTTAAAATGGGTGTGGGTGTGATTAAAACTAGTGGGTGTGTAGTGTGGACTATGTGTCTACACGCCCGAAAGTGTATCTAACTGTGAGAGGGGGGATTCCCTTCTCAAGATCACGCTAGTTTTAAGTGGTGTCCTCTTCAAGGTAACTTTGAAGTGGCAAAGGGTAGACCAGGATTACTGGCCGATGCCGGCTGTGGACCTAGTGTGCCTCATCCTTTAGTATATTTTGCATATATGTTTTTATGGTGTAAAGGAATTGTGGCTGAACAGATCAGAGTTATGGTCTAACTCAGTGAATGTACTTCACAGGTGCCACACAGGAGCTAAGTGGCTCTATTCATTTTCTGCCTTGGATGAACATGGATTGCGCAAGCCACTGTGACCACTGTGACTTTGTTTGTGTTTACTGTGGGAGTGCTTTTTATACATGGTGACAGCCCTGGATTTACTGTCACAGCATACTCCGTGCAATGGTTACACGGATGGTGTATCAATAGTGGTACCATTCAATGGACTTTGAGGTATGACATTTCTACGCTGTTTGTTGCATGTTACAGAGTGGTCTGCGTTTTACAAATGTGCCAGTTTCTGCAAAAGGTTAAGGATATTTGACGTTGGACTTAGGTGCCATCTACAGGCATGTTTCTCTGCATTCAAGATCTCACTCAGTGTCTGTTTATATCGAAATGGAGTTTGGTGCCGGTTTCTAGATTTGTCCAACAAAGCTTAAATTCAATTTGGACATGCGTCCAGGGGAGCTGCGCAAATGCCCGTTTAACCGCCATGCTCAATTTAATAAAAAACCTGGCACGAGCCAAGAAACTAGCGTGCCTACCTCTTTCCAGCTGGTTGGTCACGAATAGTCTCTCCTGCGATGTGCTCTGCGTCATCTGTTGTCTGACGTGCAGGGCTGTCTAAGCTCTGGCGATGCTTTTCGGGAAATGGGTCCCCAGGGGCACTTGGCAAAGCCAATGTCCCCCTGGGGTATTTCGCGCGAGGGACGACCTCACGCGGCCTTATTGGGTGGAGGGAGGGGCTAGGTCCAAGTGAAGGGAGGGGAGGGAGGGTTTGACGTCACTCTGAGCGAGTGATTAGGAGCGGTGGTGTCGTGTTTGACAGGAGCAGCGTGAGGTAATCCTGTCAGCGCTGTCACACGTTCTGTGAGCTGTTTTTCGACGATTTTCCTGTCACTAATTGAAGAATGGCGGCTGAGGAAATTGCCATAGAGGCAGTTAGAGCATTGATGGCTGTGGGGCGGAGTGATTTGCTGAGACCCGGCGCTGTGGTAGATACCTCAGTGGCTGTGAAGCGTCCTCGTCCCTTAGCAGCGGAGGGAGTGTTGAGAGCTGTGGCCGCCTGTCGGCCTGTTACTAGTAATGTTTCTGAAGAGGAAGGTGGCGTGAAGGTGCCGGCAGCGAGAGCCAGGAGAGCGCGTTCAGCCAGCAGAGGAGGTCCGGGTAAGAAACTTCCACCCCTGCGCTCGTCCTCGGCCCCAAGTGCGTTGCAGGGGGGGCGTAAGTTAGTTACTACACCGGCCAGACGACGGGCTGGCAGGCGCGGAGGCAGTGCCGGTGGCATTTTTGACATGCGCGTGTCGCATTTTCAGCTGGCTGAAGGAGAGGCTGACAGGGCTTTCGAGGAACATATGGCCACTGCGTCACAGGAGTCCGGAGAAGCCCGGTCACGACCTGGCATGAAGGTTTTGGCAGACACGCCCAGGAGGTCAGATGGTCCGTCGGCGAGCGGCAAGAGAATTGAAATAGCACCAGAATTAGATGCTGACAGGCAGAGACAGATTTTGGTGGACTATTCCAGCGATAGTGAGTCAGACGAATATGGTCTGTCAGGAGTTGAGGAAGGCGACGATGGCAGGGGTGGCGCGCCAGACGTCGAGGAGCAACTCCAGCAGGATGAGTTTATGGACTGCCAAGACATTATTGTCCCTCAGCCTAGAGGCCCCCCAAAGCAATTTATTGCTGAGGATGTTAGTGTAAATGTAACATATGAGTCTAATTTTCCACAGGATATGCAACTGATGGGGGGTGTGATGTGGAAGCCTCGAGTTAGGCAGTTCAGGAGCGAGAGGTGGGGGGACATGGGTGGCAGGGGTGGGGGCAGGCAAATGAAGGATGCTGCTGCATTGTTTCCAGATGCCAGGCCTCCGCCTGGGCGTCCTGAGGTAGCTTTTAACGTGGGGTTTGCGACTCCGCAAGGCCAATGGGTGTGGGTGGAGCACACGGAGTTGCCAGTGCCAAAAAGGTCTGGCACCTCAGCTTCGCGGACATGGGGTAAGTATGGAATGGGTCCTCGCTCGAGCGGCGAGTACCTTACGGAGGCTGCTGGTCTGGTGACGGATGAGCAGTTCTTTTTCTCTCAGTCGGCGCCGCACAGCGCGGTGATTGGGGGAGGGGTTGGTTCAAGAAGCGGATCTGGTGCGGATTTCATACCTGCGACTGGGCACTTTTCGCGGAGGCCTGAGTCAGAGGTTCAAAGTCGGTTTATTAACTTGGCGTCTGGCACTAGGCCAGGTACAAGTTTTGCTATGTCTCAAAAATGAAAAACAGTTTGAAGGTGATGATGGTGATTCCGATAAAGAAAGTGAGTATTATTCAAGAGGTGGATTGTCTCATGATGGCAGGGTGGGGGCTGGGAGGGGGGTGAGACGAGTAACTTCTGCCAGTGTGTTTCAGAGTTCCCGAGCGGTTCTCTCACCGGCACGTGGGAATCAGAGCGGACATCATCAGCGTGATGGTCTGGAAGACTTTCGTCAACGGGCTGCGCAGTTACCAGCAGGTAAGACAGACTGGTGGGCTGCTTGGACACGGCCGTTGGCAAGTGGTACAGGGGTGGCGCCTGCTGAGGGTGGGCAGGAGGTGGTGGTTGGGGGTGACGGTTTGGGGTCAAAACATGGGGAAAGTCTACAGTCAACGGCAGGTAAGGGGGTGAGGATCCGTGAAGATTGTAAGTGGTGTTGTTGACTCGCACGAATATGGTCGAGTCTGGTATCTATGAACCGCAAATGACGAGTTTAGTAGGTGTACGCATTTTCGCTGTACTAACCTAAACCGTTCGTTTGTTTCGTGGGTTTCTACATACGAGCCCACGGGTTCCATCTTAGATGCGGCATCCATTTTGTCTCTTGCCCTCAAGTAGCCAGCGAACGGACGCTGTCCGCTTCGCGACCCTGGGATTCCCAAGCTCTTGCGGAAGACACGTTTCCTTTGAAGGTATCTTTATGATAAGGGGAACGGCACTGTAAGGCAGATGGCCCCGCTCGAGGCTCATCTTGCCGTGCCGGTCTATTGTCTTAGCCGTGCATCTCATTAGGCATGTCCCTTTGATGCCTACAGCTCGTGTTTCCCGATACCACCCCCTTTTACACCCTTTCCGATCTCCCCACTGTTTCTGTCTTCCTCTGCACCTGTTTCTGTCCCTTCTTCGATCTGTTTATTGTTGATTGGAATGTACTAATGGTGGGAAGATGGGTTCTTACAGTTGGGAACCACCAAACGTTTCTGTACTTATGTTCCGGGCCTTGAATACATGAAAGTAACTCCTTGTGGTTTTACAATGGGAACCGAGTTGTAACCTTTGTGTACCATGTTAACCTATGAGAGAAAACTGTATAAAAGGAGCGACCCACAGTAGCAATTTGAATCAGGCTCCGTGAACCTACGTTATGTACTTCTCGTGACTTCTGTGTTCCCTGCAGTAATAAACCTCGAATCTTTGACGCCGAAGGAAGTGTCCCGTGTCTCTGTCATTTGTACGCTGGAACAGGTTACCCACGAAGGTTTCAGGTGTTGTCCCCTGGCACCGCTGGATCTTAAGAAAACCCAGTCCTTCAGTTGGCGCCCATCGTGGGGCTGCATCAGTGGTACCGGTCCAAGCCCGACGATCGTGAGGAACTTCGTGTGAAATCTCTGAGGGAAGGTGCACCCCGCTTCATCGATCCTGTTGTCGAAACAAGTGGCCCGACGACTTTTCCCGCGAAGATCCCCGCCTCCTGACGGCTGCGACGGACTGCTGCCCTGACTGTAGACCTGTTTTGGCGCCTGGCGTAGACCTTGGTACAGCGAGACGATTGACGGGCCTTCCTGGTGACGCCATCGATCTTTGAGTTAAGTATTTGTGGGTCGCTCCCAGAGTCCTTAGTTGTGGGTGCTTCGTTGTTGCATGGCTCCATTGCATTTGTGGTTCTTAGAACTTGGTTCTTTGTTGTGATATTTGACGTCTGCAGTCGCCAAAAACCGAGGGTTTTTGCTCTTTGCAGGGACATTGTTAATCCTATAACCCTTGAAGTTTGTGAAACTCGGCTAGTGTGCAAGATGCCTGGTCGTAGTACTTTACTCAGTTGTTTTAGATGTTGTGGCACGGATTCCCGACTGGAGGATTCTTGTCCGATACCTCCGGTTGGAACTCCAACTTATGAGCTATATAGCAAACATGGATTAGGTCCGATTACCTTTAATGAATATTGGATTCGCTATACTAAAAAGGATGGTGTCCTTAGTTGGCCACCCCATGGTAGTTTTGAGACCCCGATTTTAGATAATCTTGAGGCTAAATTGTTTCAGAAAAAATCAAGGCCGGCCATGTTTGATGCCTTTCGGTTGTGGCGTAAAGAAGCCAAACAGAGAGAGATCAGACAGATTAAACGCAATAGGAGAGAAGGAGTTGTTACTACGGTAAGAAATGCAGAGCAGTTCCAGCGAGATAAGGAGGAAAAGGAAAAGGAAGTTTTCGATAGATTGCAGCGTATGTCTGTAGACAAATGCTATCCCGCCTTACCGACGGGTACGGATAAGAAGGAGGAATCTGCAGATGACCCTTTAATGTCCTATCTTTTGAAGTCGCCACCTCCGTACGCACAGGGCACTGTAACTCCTGTGGTTCCTCCTGCCCTTGTTCCTCCTGCTCCTGTTCCACAACCTGTCCCTCAACATGTTCCTGCTCCTCTACCTGCTTCTGTCCCTACTGCTCCTCCACTTGTACTTCCTCATACTCCTGCTCCCGCTGTTCCCGCTGCTCCTGCTGTTCTGGTTACTCCTGCTGCTATTTCTGCTCGTGACTCTTCTCTTGTTACCCCGTTGTGTTACTCTACTTCTCCATCTGTTCGACGTCGTACCCCCTCTGTTGCTGCTAACTTCTTCAATTCTCTTGGACCTATTCTTGAGTCCGCTGGTTCGGACGGTCCTCAACGATGAAGTCAACTTCCTGGTGGTAGGGAGCGTGACTCATTGTTTAATATGGCGATGGGTTGGATGAAATACCCCTTTAGAAATCCTCCTCGTGTAGTGTTAGATACGTTTTGCCAATTCAACATACCAACACAAAGGTTCGTGTTTGAAGAAATGTGCAAGGCTTTACGTGACCTAATATCAGATGATGCGTCCGATGAAGTATTGACTGCTCTGACTAACCTTCAGCTCCAGTTTGCGAGCGGAATGTTGGTGGGCACCAACGTTCGACGTGCTGTCGAGCAATTATTGTCTTTTCGTCCTTCTACGATGCCTCGAGCATTGTTTGTGGAGGACAATAAGGGACCGCTTGCAGCGGCTGGTCAGTATCCCATGCGCGAAGTTCCACCAGTGTGGATGCCAGGTGATGCTAATGCCGTTTCTATCATCTTGCCGCACTTTCAGAGAGTGTGGATACATCTTCCATGGAAACATTCGGAAGTTTTGCAGGTGAAGCAATCTTTGCCTGACCCTCGCAAAAATCCTGCAGGGTATTATAAAGAATTGTCGCAGCTTGTGGATGCTACGATAATGAATCTTGCCGATTTCGATATGCTGTTTGGCAATGTCGTACCGCAACCGGTATGGGCAAAGATTCGTCAGGAAGACCATGCGGGAGAATTAGGTGGTGACTGGAATGCATTGCGGGCTGCTGACGCTTTGCAAGTTGGTGGGGCCAAGCCTGATCAATTGATTACGGCCCTGCCTCAGAGAATTATCGCTCTGATGACAACGCTTATGCCAGCCATGAAGGTAAATTGGGACAAACTGTCCGCTTGCAAACAGAAGAAGGATGAGAGCGTCTCTGATTTCTTTACGAGATTTGAGGAGGCTTTCATTGACCATAGTGGTCAAGACATGGGTACTGAAGGAGGTCAGCGATTGTTTGTGGATAAGTTCGTCTCAAATTTGCTGCCTGACTTAAGCAACAAATTGCGTAATTCAGAAAGTGTGTGGGCTGTTTCTACTTCAGCTCAAATATTGGCTACGGCCCAATATTATGAGAACAGGGAGAAAGAGGAGAATGATCGTGCTGACAAGAAAACGAAAGAGCTTAAAACTAAAGTGTTGTTGCAACAGGCATATCCTCCGCGTTCAAATCAGAATGACTCGCAACAGCGGAACAGATCACAATCTCAGTCAAATAGGTCACAATCACGAAATGATTCCTCTTCGCAGCGATCCTCGTTAGGGTACAATCAGTGTGCCTATTGTAGGAATGAGGGTCATTTAAAATTTGATTGTCCAGTTCTAAATGAGCGTAATAGTGGTAATTCGTCTAGAGGAGGTTGTGGTGGTTCTCAACAGACATCACGTGGTAGAGGTCGCGGTGCTCAAAACGACCGTTCCACTAATACTTCTGACTCCAATAATTGTTTTGATCAGCGCGGATCATCACAAGGGCGATCTGCTCAGTACAATGTGGATGATTATTACGTCGATCAGGATGCTGACGACGGTAATTACTAGGACAGCCATCGGCAAGGAGAGGGAGTAGTATCAGTTCCGGTTTATCAGAGAGGGCCTTACGTCGCAGTTGCCACCTTTGTCGTTGAGCCTTTTCTGTTGGACACTGGTGCTGCGAAAAGTTCCATAATGCATTTGAAACTCCCTGGCGCACCTTTGTCTGGCTTAACAAATGTTTCCGTTGGATTCTCTGGCGCCCCTGTTAGCAATCCGGTTTCGTGCCCTTTGCCTCTTACGATTGGGCCTCGTGAGCTGAAAGCTCCGCTGATTTTGACCACTGGTTGTGGCGCAAATCTTTTGGGCCTAGATTTGCTAAAACGTTTGTATGCGACTTTGTATTGTTCTCCTGCGGGAGTAAAGCTTACGTTAGGTGAGAGAGTTGTACTATGTACTTATCCATCGATAAGCTTCCACCGGAATTGAGTTCTCTTCCTGCATCTTTGTGGGCAACAGGTCCCAATGACGTGGGCCTGCTTGACATCTCCCCCTATGTTGTTCACTTGAAATCTAATGTGCGACTGCCACGTATTCCCCAGTATCGTATCTCTCTTGATGGTGAGCGAGCATTGTTAGCTATTATCTACGATTTGATTGAAAAAGATGTTATCGAGGAGACTCGGGGAAACGTGTGCAATAGCCCTGTACTGCCCATTTTGAAGCGCACGGATCCATCAAAACCACCTGTTTATCGTTTTGTTATCGATTTACGGGAGGTGAATAAAATTGTGATTCCTCAGTTCCCTGTTGTGCCTGACATCACGGCGCTACTGACTCTGATTCCAGCCTCTGCATCTTGGTTCTCTGTGATCGATCTGAAGAATGCTTTCTTCAGTATTCCGAATGCTGAGGAAAGTAGAGATCTTTTCGGCTTCTCTCTTGGTGGCCGCAGCTTCCGGTTTAAACGTGCTCCTCAGGGCTACTGTGAGAGTCCATCGATATACAGTCAAGCCTTGAAGGGCCAACTAGATGTGTTTGTGTTACCGGCTGGTGCAGCCTTGATCCAATACGTCGATGACTTATTGGTGGCCGCAGATACTCAGGACATTTGCAAAATTGCCACGGTATCGTTGTTGCAGCATCTCTGTGACTTACATCACAAGGTGTCGCCTTCCAAACTTCAATATTGTTGTCAAGAAGTAACCTATGTAGGTCACTTATTGTCAAAGGAGGGAAGAAGGTTGACCCCAGAAAGAATTGCAGCGATTGCGCAAATGACTGTGCCAACAACTCAGAGAGATGTGCGTGCCTTTTTAGGTATCACGTCATACTGCAGACAGTGGATTCCAAATTTTTCATTGTTAGCGAAACCATTGGTAGCTCTTACGTGCAAGGATGTTCCAACTCCTTTACCATGGACGGAAGAATGTCAGAAAAGTTTTTCTGAACTGCGTGACGCATTGTGTTCGGCTCCCGTGTTAGGGACCCCTGACTACAGTAAGCCGTTTACACTGTACGTTCACGAGAGAGAAGGTTGTACGTTGAGTGTTTGACGCAACAATTCGGCTGTAAGCAACGTCCATGTGCATATTTTTCCTCGACATTGGACCCGGTAGCTAGAGCATTGCCGAGTTGTCTGAGAGCAACAGCGGCAGCTGCGGTGTCCATCCGACAATCTGCAGGATTGGTCATGGATAATATGCTTACGGTGATGGTTCCGCATGCAGTTGACACTCTCGTGAATCGTACGAAAACTCAGCACTTGACGAGTGCAAGGTTGTCTGGCTATGAGTTGACGCTTTTGGCAAGTCACATTCAAATAAAACGTTACAATGTCCTGAACCCGGCGACTTTGTTGCCAATTAGTATGGAGTCAGATGAAGTAGCACCTCATGACTGCTACTTGCGGACTGAGGAGGAAACAAAAGGTCGCGTGGACCTTAAAAACACTCCTTTGGAAGATCCCGATGGGACTTTGTATGTGGATGGTTCATGTTTTAAATTGCCGAATGGTGATGTGACGACTGCGTATGCTGTGGTAACTCTGGATACTGTTGTGGAAACTGCGAGATTGAATCAGAATTCTGCCCAGGCTGCAGAGCTGATTGCCTTGACTAGAGCGTGTGTGTTGTCGAAAGGGAAACGGGTGAATGTGTTTACCGACAGCCAATACGCTTTTGGCGTCGCGCATAGTTTTGGACGTTTGTGGAGAGAGAGAGGTTTTATGACATCGCATGGCACTAAGATTCAGCATGGACAACTTGTGAATGATCTTTTGGATGCACTTACATTACCTAAGCAAGTGGCGATTGTTAAATGTAGTGCACACCTTAAAGTGACGGATGATGTTGGTCGTGGGAATGCGTTCGCTGATGAGACTGCTAAGGAGACTGCGCGGAACCTTAGCACTAGGATGTATGTGACGAGTTCGGTTAGGTGGCCTACAGAGACTAGTATGTGTGAGGATACCATCGAGAGTGTGAAAACGATTCAGAATGAGGCCACCGAAACTGAAAAAATGAAGTGGAAAGAGAGTACGGGAAAGTTGGATGCGAATGGTTGTTGGATTGATCTGTCGGAGAATAAGAGGTGGATGTTGCCAGATGCGTATGTACTAGCTGTTGTGACGATGGCGCACGGTTTAGCACATATTAGCGCGAAAGGTATTTGTAAGTTGTTGTCCCCTGTATGGAAGAATGATGGTATCACGAAGTGTGCTGAGAGATTGGTGAAGAATTGTATGATATGCATGATGTACAACCCTGGAAAAGGAACCCCTACACCTCCTGGCCATTTTGCTCCCCCTTCATGTCCCTTTGAGGTGATTCAGCTAGACTTCATCCATATGGAGCGATGCAATAACCTGAAATACGTTTTAGTTGTGGTTTGCGCGTTCTCCCGATGGATTGAAGCCTACCCTCTTAAAGATAACACTGCTTTGTCTACTGCGAAAATCCTACTGAAGGAATACTTTCCTCGGTATGGAATGCCATGAATTGTATGGTCTGATAACGGAAGTGAGTTTGTGGGGAGTGTGATGAAGAGTGTGTGTAAGGGCCTTGGAATTACTCAGAAATTCCACAGCGCCAATCATCCCCAGTCAGCAGGTTTGGTCGAAGGGTACAATGGCACCCTCAAATTAAAGCTGGCGAAGGTCCAGGCTACGACTGGTCTCTCGTGGCCTGACGCCTTACCTTTAGCCCTTCTGTCTACTAGGGCAACTGTACACTCCCGAGTAGGGCTTAGTCCCTACGAGATTGTGTTCGGCCGCCCTGCGAATGTTTGGGGGGTTCCTAGACCGAGTGTGTTCTCTGATCTTGAGTACCCAATGTTGATCGATTATCTGCATGATCTGACTGCTAAACTGAGGTTAATTCACCAACAGGTCTTTGAAGCACTGCCGACGCAGACGGAGGGTCCAGGCCACCAGCTCCAGCCCGGAGACTGGGTGGTGACTCGCAATTTCGGAAGAAAACGCAATCTTGAGCCCCGCTTTACTGGACCCTACCAAGTTCTTCTCGCCACGAGGACTGCTGTTCGTTTGGAAGGTCGCAAACACTGGGTGCATGCCACCCATACTAAAAAGGTACCCATGCCTTTACCGGCAGACTCGTGGGTGAGGAAAGGCATTGCTTCGTCTGAAACGGAAACTGCACAGACCTTTGTCCCTTTTAGCGACGCTCAACTTGTTGGAGAACCCTCAGCGCAGCAGGACGACATTGTTGAACAATTGCCACCTACAAACTCAAGATCTGAACAATTGACTGACCAGCAGAACTCTGTCCCGCCATCGGATCAGTTGTTTGATGAACAGACACGTCCTGGGAGAAGCCGATATTTCCTGAGATCTAATACTAAGGACAAATAAAAAAGTTTTTGCTCTCTCCCTTGACATTCACATTACCCCATTGACACCAGTCAGTCTGAACCCACACGTATAATTTTGGTTTTTGTAAATATTGTGAGTTTGTTTCCATATGTTTTTGCTTCCACAGCTTGGAAATATTGTGTATATTTGTAAATAAGTACCTTACATCCGGGTGTACCGTAGGGCCGCACGTGTACTTCCTTCTGGTTAGTAGGTCTTGACACTAGGTCGAAGGCCGTCGGTTCCTGGGAACTCCTGGGGATTGACTACTGCTACACAGAACGAAGTGCGTCAAGAAACGTTGCGGACGGTTTTAGAGGATGCCGTTCTCTAAGCTAGTGGACTTGGAAAAAGCTCAGGCTCAAAGATTCAAGTTGCAACAAATTACTCGTACAAAATGCTTCATGATTCAAGTGTTCCTACTGTTTCTAACTGTTTCTTCGCTATTGGTGGGTGGGGTGTATTACCTGATATTGACATTCTTGCCTTCTGCTTCACCTACCCCTTCTCCTGAACCTAAACTTACCTCCACTGTTTCTCCTCATTCCTTCCACATCTTACCTCAACACGAGCAGGCCAGACGTGCGGAATTTATGAATAATTCTTTTATTCAGCTCCTTCATCAACATCAGTTAGTGGTTAACACTACCAACTGTTGGGTGTGTGGGTTGATGCCACATACCACTGATAAGGGAATTCCGTATTTGGTCTTTCCTTATAGTTCCCAGGGTTCAGCTCGAGCATTCCAAACAATGTTTCGAAGTGCACTAGATTCCTACCCCAATCGAGAGCCACGTCCTTCCCACTTTGGTCCTGGTCCGTACCACAAGCCTTTGGCTATAGCGATCGCTGATTTAGATAGGGATATCTATGAGCCGTCGCTCATCCCAGAGGAAGAGGTGCGAGCCTATAGGGATCTGAGTGAGGCTGAGTATAGTGCGCTCGTGGGTGAAAGACAGCTTAGAAGCTCGTCTCCGATATGGATCGTACCCCACCTTGGTAATTTCTGTCTGAAAGGTCGTGGCCGAAGACCGAGAGCTCATCTTGGAGAGAGTGCTTGCTCCGAGACGTATATCTTGCCGATGCTCTCGTCCCCTGTGTTTCTGACTGCCAAGGGTACGTACTTTGTCTGTCATGATCGTGCATATACATGGTTGCCCTCCGACTTTGCGGGCACATGTTACATTGCGAATTTGTTGCCTCCGACTTTTACAGTCGCCTCCGATTACCACAAGACTCGAATTGTGAGGGGCGTGATTAGCGAAGAGGACACTGCCGGTCAAGAGGCAGGAGACTTTTTCAAAGGTTTCTTTCCGTTTTGGGGACTTATGGTTAATAGTAGGAACCTGAGACAGTTGACCCGAGTGGTGGAATCGACAGCTAATATCACTGCCAGTGCCCTTGGTAACATCACAGCAGAACTTCAGGCGGATAGGCTCATGACGTTACAAAACCGTATGGTTTTAGACGTTGTTTTAGCAGACCGAGGTGGAGTATGTAAGGTGATCCATTCGAGCTGCTGTATTTTCATTCCAGATAACGCTCCGACTGTCTATCAAGCCATCTCAAAGTTGCATAAGATCTCTGAGTCCATACACGTGGACGTAGGGGATTGGACGCTACTTGGGTGGTTTTGGGGCCTGATGTCGACTTGGGGTTGGAAAATTCTGATGATCGTCTGGGTTGTTGTAGCATTTCTGTTCACGTGTTGCCTTTGCGTGCAGTGTGGTCCTGCCTTATGTGGCCTCTGTGCTACAACGTGTATAAGACAGCCGCCTGTTACCAAAGGAACTCTGATGGATAGAATCATGTTGCAGCAACACCTAGATGGTTTGATGAATATCGAATATGATTCTGACTAGTGCTTGCCTACATGAGGGCAAAAGGAGCGTCTGAGGTTCCGTGACGATCGTAAGTGGTGTTGTTGACTCGCACGAATATGGTCGAGTCTGGTATCTATGAACCGCAAATGACGAGTTTAGTAGGTGTACGCATTTTCGCTGTACTAACCTAAACCGTTCGTTTGTTTCGTGGGTTTCTACATCCGAGCCCACGGGTTCCATCTTAGATGCGGCATCCATTTTGTCTCTTGCCCTCAAGTAGCCAGCGAACGGACGCTGTCCGCTTCGCGACCCTGGGATTCCCAAGCTCTTGCGGAAGACACGTTTCCTTTGAAGGTGTCTTTATGATAAGGGGAACGGCACTGTAAGGCAGATGGCCCCGCTCGAGGCTCATCTTGCCGTGCCGGTCTATTGTCTTAGCCGTGCATCTCATTAGGCATGTCCCTTTGATGCCTACAGCTCGTGTTTCCTGATACCACCCCCTTTTACACCCTTTCCGATCTCCCCACTGTTTCTGTCTTCCTCTGCACCTGTTTATGTCCCTTCTTCGATCTGTTTATTGTTGATTGGAATGTACTAATGGTGGGAAGATGGGTTTTTACAGTTGGGAACCACCAAACGTTTCTGTACTTATGTTCCGGGCCTTGAATACATGAAAGTAACTCCTTGTGGTTTTACGATGGGAACCGAGTTGTAACCTTTGTGTACCATGTTAACCTATGAGAGAAAACTGTATAAAAGGAGCGACCCACAGTAGCAATTTGAATCAGGCTCCGTGAACCTACGTTATGTACTTCTCGTGACTTCTGTGTTCCCTGCAGTAATAAACCTCGAATCTTTGACGCCAAAGGAAGTGTCCCGTGTCTCTGTCATTTGTACGCCGGAACAGGTTACCCACAAAGGTTTCAGGTGTTGTCCCCTGGCACCGCTGGGTCTTAAGAAAACCCAGTCCTTCAGGGGGAGAACGGATAAAGAAGGAGGGAGGGTGCCCAAGTTCTTCGGTCACTAGTTCAGGACAAAGTGAGACTCCGAGATTAAGCGGTACGAAACTGCCTTATATGGGGGTGGCGATGCCGTTGGGCATACATTTGTCGAACAGAACTAGGCAGCGTATTTGGAACCATGACTATGTGGATGTTTTTCGGCTACTGCATAGGGATTTACAGGCAAGGGAAGGGTCTAAAGAGGAGGAAGCGGAATTGTCCCGTCGCCCCAAAGTGCTGAAAACGATAGAAAATTGGACAGCGGCGTTCCTTATTTGTGCCAGCGTGTATTGCGAACGTTACCCTGAGAGGGCGGTTTCACTGTTTAAATACATAGATGTCATTAGAAGGGCGCATTTGCAGGCGGGGGGGATATGCGTGGTTGAACTACGACGAGGAGTTTCGGGCGAGAATTAGTTTATTTAACGATAAGCCATGGGGGGAGATTGATCAGGAGTTGTGGTTACAGTGGTTGTCGGGTCATTCATCTGCTAACACGATCCATACAGCAAGTGGGTTGCCAATTCCTTACCGGCCCTTTTCTCAGCGTCCCGCCACAATGGGGGCGGGTAGTGTTGGACGGGGTCAGTTGCCCACAACTGGAGCATGTTGGAGCTTTAATAGAGGTTCCTGTGTGCGCCAGTATTGTAAATTCAAGCATGAATGCGCTCAGTGCGGGGGCAGACATGCCATCTTTCAGTGCTTTCCCAACCAGCACTCCGGAGAACATGGTAGAGGTCAGAGAGGGGGGCGAGGATCAGTGCCGCCTCTTATGCCAAAAGGCGCCTACCCCAATTAGATTGCAGGCCATGTTGAGTGCTTTGGAGAGGTATCCGGATGTGGAAGAAGCGGCCAAGTTATTTTGGGGGTTTCGGCTCGGTTTTAGGATTGGCTACCAAGGCCCCAGAGTCTTGCGATGGGCTGATAATCTCAGGTCCGCTAAGGAGATGGCTTCAGTGGTGAGGGTGAAGTTGCGGAAGGAATTGGATTTAGGCAGAATAGTTGGCCCTTTTGCAGTTTGCCCTTTGCCAAATTTAATTGTGTCGCCCCTTGGCGTTATCCCAAAGAAAGCGCAAGGCGAGTTCCGCCTGATACATCATTTGTCTTGGCTGGAGGGGCAGTCAGTGAACGACTTCATCCCCACCACTGATTCAGCAGTGTCATATTCGTCAGTGGACGACACGTTGGAATTGGTGCGTAAGGCCGGGTGGGAGCTGACCTTGCTAAATGTGACATTCAGGCTGCCTTCCGCCTTTTGCCTATTCAACCGGTGGATTTCGAGTTGCTGGGCATGTATTTCGAAGGAGAGTGCTACGTGGATCGTGTGTTACCCATGGGCTGTGCTATCTCTTGCTCACTGTTCGAAACCTTTAGTACATTTCTGGAGTGGTGTGTAGTCCAGCAATCGGAACACGTGGCTGTATGTCACTACTTGGACGATTTTTTGTTTGTGGGCAAAGCGGATACGGAGCAGGGTGCTAAAGTTTTGGCATGTTTTCAGGCCGTGGCCAAGGAGTTTGGTGTGCCGTTGGCAGAAGACAAGACGGAAGGTCCAACGTCCACATTGACCTTTTTAGGTATAGAGATAGATACAAAAGCAATGGTGGCCCGTTTGCCTCGAGCGAAAGTGCAGGAGATCAGGTTTTTTCTTCAGGAAGTGTTGGGAGCCAAGAAAGTGCAGTTGCGGCAAGTCCAGAGGCTTCTGGGATACTTGACTTTTGCATGTAGAGTTGTCAGGGCAGGCAGGACCTTTTGTAGGCGTCTGGGCTTTGCTATGGCGGGGGCGTCCTTGCCCCACCATCACATCCGTTTGACAACGAAAATTAAGGAGGACTTGATCATATGGTTGTGATTTTTGGACGAGTTCAATGGAGTGTCCGTCAATTTTGTGACGGAAGACACTGTCTGGCCAGTGCAAATATTCTCGGATGCGGCCGGGGCCATGGTGAGGTAATATAAATTTTATGGTCATGTTGTGTTCCCTAGCGAGTACCCCACCGACTCCATGTACGAGTTAAAAGTGCATGTAACTTCCCTCCTGTACCAGCTATGAAGACGCAAATACATTTGCGTCCAACGTTAACTTGTCCTCTTTCAGACCCACCATGAATGGGTTTGATGGTCCGTTCCTAAGTATGCTATGCCAACGTCTTTTTGAAGTATACTCCTACGTTTTTCAGCCTGGCTGAAAGTAGGCCCTGAATCTCTGCCACCGAGCCTCTTTTCTGGCTTCTGACTGCGAGGGCCTCTGCCCAAGCAGCCCCCGTACCCGTGAACTCTGACTTACTTCTAGCGCGGCCCTCCGTGCTCAGCTCAGCCTGCTGCCTGCCAAGATTGACTATAACCTTCGAGTTATCTGTTTTCCTCCCCGAAGATACATTCCGGCCTGCTAGCTTCAGTAAACATCCTTCCTCAGCTACAGGGCTAAAGGGCCGACCTGTCTTTATGCAAGTAATTCATAGCCTCTGTTGCCATGCTTCCATGGAAGGCCCCATGCCCCCACGCTTCTCATACAGACACTCAGGCGCTTATACACGCACTCACAGCAAGTATAGAATAGCTTCTGCTCTAGAGACCTTTCTGCCCAGATAGCTTAGTTCCTAAACATCAGATATCGGATATGATAGAAGCACAAGTTGATCTGACATGCCAGACTTCTGTCTCTTTCCGCCAGTGTAAATGTCAAGTCCCCTGCACCCCGTCTATCACACGTCATGCAGCTGCGCGCGCATCCAAGCTTCCGATTTCCGCTGACATTGCAACATTCTGTTAGCACCACCCCTTGGTGCCACCCACTTGCGTCACCTATCAGTGACGTTTCTAGCACACACGCCTAGTTTACGCCTCTTGATGATGTACTGGCACCACGTGTATACTGTTATCTTGTCTTCTCTCAGCTGTTACGCCTCTTACATTGAACATTATGATGTAAATCAAGTATATAAGCTATGTATTGTCAATAAACGACGGCGCGCTCATCCATCCCTTCTGACACCCTGTGTGGTGGTCAGAACATGATATCCTGATTCCTTTATGAGGAATAAAACCCTTAGAAACTCTTACACCACGGACTCTGTTTTCCTTCATTTCGATTGAGTTATTATTGATTAAGTACTTACCTGCATAGAAATTAAGAGAGTAAATTAATTATTTACATCATTTTGGCGCCCGAACAGGGACCCCTCCCCCACCTCACGCGCCGGAAGGTGCGTTGCAATCCGTGTCCCCTGCCATCAGTTAGACGGACAACACGTGTACTGGCAGGATTTCCTGCATCCCCCTCTGACACACGGAGGTGACGAAGACTGCGATCAGTGCCCAGACGAGGCGGTGAGGAGTGCGGAGGATCCCGACCAGAGCCCAGCCGAAGGAAGCAAGGTCCGAGGTGTGAAGAGGCCCACCAGTTTTCCGAAGTTTTCCGAAGTTTTCCGAAGTTTTCCGAAGTTCCGAGTCGAGCCCAGTCGAGTTTTCCGAGGCCTTCTGTTTTCCGTGCTTCCCGGTGAGTACCATTGCTGGGTCGTATCTAGACGGGTTTGGGTACGCAAGTCCGGTCTGCACTGTTTTTAGGCAGTGTATCTGTACTGTTTAGCAGTATATAAAGTATTCCGAATTTCTGCACTGTTACAGCAGTGTATCTGTATCGTTGAGCGGCACATTCAGAGTAGGGGGAAGTTAGCTATGTCTTTAAATGTTTCATGTGATTAATGTCGTGGTATGAATGTGATTGTTCTTGTGTATTATTGTGTTTTTTTGTTTAAATAGTTACAGGCGAAATTAAGTATTAAGGATCAAGCATTTCAGTATCAAGTAGGCACAATGCCGTTTTTTAACAAATTAAAGCAGATAGGAACTAGGAAAGGGATGTTAGAGGAAGAGATTCCAATCCCCCCCTAGGGACACTCCAGGTAATTTCATGTATAATAAGCATGGCATAGACGCCATCTTGTATCTAGAGTTATGGACAGATTATACCAAGCACCTAGAGGAAAGATACCGATGGCCAGTTAACGGAACATGGGATGCCGAGTGCATCATAAAGGTAGAAGAAATATTACGGAAAAAGAAAGCTAGACAATCTCAGAAAGACGCCATAGAATTTTGGCGTAAGGAATCACGTAAGCGTGCTGATAGAGCACTCCGTAGAGAAGACAGGCTTAAAGAATCAGAAAAGGCCCAAGAAAACGAATTAGTTACTGAGGGAATTCGAGTAAAAGTAGAACAAATAGATCGTATCCTAAATGGCAAAGTGAACAACATGTATCTTTTGGCCGATGGTACCCCTGACGCCATTTCAGAAATACCGAAAAATTTGCCGTCACCATTAGTTCCAACTAAAGTAATGCATAAGACTACTAAAGACATATTCCTAAATTCATATCTCGAAGATGTAGCGCCAGCTTACACCAATCTGCCTGTTCGTGCCCTGCCTACTGACAGGGCCGGGGGTGGTACTGCCCCCCAAGATCACTCTCAGCCGACACCGAAAAAGACTAGTCCCGTTCCGCCAGCTCCGCCACTTCCCTCACCTAAAACTGATCTGCCGAAACCACTTCAATCAGATCCTACTAAAAGACAAATTCAGATACTGACTACACACAGAGATAATGCCCAAGTTTCCGCTTCAGGAGGTGCGACCGCGGGTCTCCAGACCCCGCCACCGACTCACAGATTAAATCTCAGAGGTATGCAGAGTCCTTTTACGCACAGATCCCCCCGTTCTTCTAATTCATCCCGTCTTGATGCACTAAAAGAAAATATGTCAGTTTGTAGATATGATCCAGAACCTGGACAGGACGACTTAATGATATTAGCGTCTTTACGGTTAAGATCTGCTACTGATAGTTTGTTATGTTATGCAGGAATGAAGGAGCACCTAGATAGAATATATGAGTTCGTTCAAACGGGAAAGGACCCCGACAGTATTAAGGATGCCCTGGAGAAACAGAAAGTTACCATGCAAGCACTGATACTACGATTTTTCATAAATTGTCTAATAAGAGAACGAGACAGGCCCGGAACAGAGCAGAGTGAATTGGATGCATTGAACAAGTGGGGTCAAAATATAGCCGATGGAAAACATGACAGACAAAATTGCATAGAGGCCATGTATAAAAAGATTAAGAAAGCAGTGATAGCAGTACACGAGAAAGAGAAAGAAAAGGCTCCCTCCGAGGAGGAAGAAGAATCTGAAGAACTAGAACCGACTACAAACACTATAGCATATGTAGGTAAGGGAACTTATCTTAGGAAGGGTATCCGTCCAGAAAGCAAGAGAGTTTTCTTCTCTGCCTTAACGAATCCGAATTCTGCTGAACATCAGTTCCAGGAAACTGATAAACGGCTTCGAGATCGAGTTGGGTACCATGTACTCAATTCTATGGATGAACAAGAATTAGCCCGATCAGCGGTATCATGGGCCGAAAATGCAGACATATATAATGATGACACCGTAGCACAGACATTTCTGAACCTCTCCCCCGACGAACAGAAATTAGCAGGTATATATATGATTCAGCACCTTCTCATTAAGTACAGAAAACATTATTCCGATCCAGGTCCCTTACATGAGACACTAGAAGCACTACTGATGGATAGATGGAGAGGCCTAAGCACTAAATTAGTTCAAATAATTCTAGAACAACGACGCAGATATGACACCTTTGTAAGCTCTGAATATGTCCCCGCCCCACCTCCAGAAAGAAAAATGTACCATATGCAGTGCGGGGGTATTGAAAGTCAGAACCCCTTACGAGAAGTACACCCTGTTATGGGTGAGGACAAGGTTTTGAAACGCGTGTATGTACACACGCCTCTGACTAAGTTAGAACTGTTAGAAATGAAGAAATTAGTACCGTGCCATGATAAAGACCCTGCAGGTTTTCATAGAGAGCTCAAAGATATGTTATTGATGGGGGACTACACATATGATGATATTATGAAAATGTTGAAAGTATTATTGCCTACGGGTATATTCGAGAAATTAAAAGAAAAGGACTGGGAGGTGGGAGACGCAAAGATTGCCTGGGCAGAAATAGAAGACGAAGAGAAAAAACGGGTTCCAGGGTTAGGCCTTGGGGACAAAACTAAAGCATTACCAGGTTTAATAGTACAGGTCCTGCCCAGATTATTGACAACTAGAAAGGAGGATTGGGATGCAATATCGTCCTGTAAACAGAAACATGATGAGGATACTAGCGACTTTTATTCAAGATTCGAGAAATGTTTTATTATCAATAGTGGCCTCCAGCCAAGTAGCGAGTCGTACCCACATCTTTTTGTATCAAAGTTAGTCGAGAATTCCCTACCGTTAGTTAAAAATAGAGTGTATAAAGTCGAGAGTACATGGCAAGCAAATACGCCATCCCAGATGTTACAAATGTTACAATATCACCAGAATAGAATTAGGGAAGAACAAGATCAGGAACAGAAGCGCATGAAAGACACGAAAATGAAAATGTTAGTAGCCCAGACGGTCCCATCCGACAGTCACAGGAAAGGTACGACCCAGACAAGTCACGCTGCAGCTCCTGTTAAAGGGACATGCAATTATTGCAAGCAGCCAGGTCACTACGTACACGAATGTGCAGTTCTGAAACATAACATAGCGACAGGTAAAACTAAAGAAAGACCGCATCCGCCTAGACAAGACCATAACCAGCATCAGTCTACACAGAATACACAGCCCATGCATGCATCTGCACAGACAGCACAGACCGTAGCAGTACCACAGCCACAGCCCATTGCTGCAACTCAGCAAGTCTCACAACAGATGTACCAGTATGCCCAGTCTGCTTACCCCGAATATTCCCGATATACATGAAACAGCCTAGAGAGGGAAGGTGGCTTGCCTCTTATCGAGATTCCTGTAGATCAAGAAGGTCCTTATGTACACAGTCAAGTATTGGGGAAAGATAGAAAGTTTTTAATTGACACAGGGGCAAGTCGCACTACAATAAGTCATGACGAAGTTCCAGGGGCACCCCTCTCAGGCTCACAAAATGTTTCCCTTGGGTTTTCAGGACAGCCTATTGTAAATGAAGTATCAGAACCAGTTCCCCTGGCTGTGGGTCCATTATCACGCGTTACAGACCTGTTACTAACAAAATCATGTCCGGAGAATTTATTAGGAATTAAAACATTGAAGGCTCTAGGAGCTATAATATGCTGCTCCCCGGAGGGAGTTAGACTCTTTCTGCGGGATTTCAAGGGTCATTACGTCCTTCGTGAGTTTGACGTCAGATTGAAAAATGTACCTGATTACTTGTGGGCAAAAGGCCCAACTGATGTAGGATGTATGCACATTACACCATACCGCGTTACCCTCAAGGCAGGTGTTGTATTACCCAGAATGAGACAATACAAGTTACCACCCGATGCTGTAGCGGCTTTACTGAAAATAATTGAAGAGCTCATTGCCCAAGGAGTGGTCGTCGAAACCGACTCCAATATCTGTAATTCACCCATCATTCCGATTCTTAAACGTACTGATCCCAATGCACCGCCAGTATATCGGCTGGTGATTGATCTTCGAGAATTGAATAAATGCATTATCCCACAGTATCCTGTGGTCCCCGATATATCATCTCTATTGACTGCTATTGATTCAGAAGCAACGTTCTTTACTGTAATTGATCTCAAGAACGCCTTCTTCAGCGTGCCTATTGATCCAGAGAGCCAATATCTCTTCGGATTCTGTTTAAATGGACGCAGTTTCAAATTTTCGCGCGCACCTCAAGGATTCACAGAAAGCCCCAGCATCTATAGTCAAGCACTGAAAAGACAACTAGATTGTATTCAAATGCCAGTTAACACCGCTTTACTACAATACGTCGATGATCTGCTGATCACCGCACGAAGTGAGCCCGAATGTGAAAAAGCATCACTGACAGTTTTACATTTCCTGGCCGACAAGGGACACAAGGTGTCTCCTTCGAAGCTACAATTCTGTGTTCAGCAAGTTGTGTACTTGGGTCACTTGCTGTCCAAAGTGGGGAGACAGCTCACTCCCGATCGCATTCAGTTAATTGTGAACATGCCGCAACCCAAGACACAAAAGGAAGTGCGGGCCTTCATAGGCCTCACCTCGTACTGCAGACAATGGATTCCCCAGTATGCATTTTTAGCTAAACCACTCATCCAGTTAACGACACAGGAGGCAGCAACTTCGACTGTCCTCCCTTGGACTCAGGAACACACACAAGCTTTTGAAGAATTAAAGAAAGTTTTATGCCAAGCACCAGTTTTAGCGACACCATGTTACAGCAAACCGTTTACACTTTTTGTTACAGAACGTGATGGCACAGCGTTATCTGTCCTCACTCAAGATCAAGCAGGTTCACACAAGCCTTGTGCTTATTTTTCTAGTACATTGGATTCAGTAGCTCAAGCACTCCCTGCGTGCTTAAAGTCAGTAGCAGCAACAGCGTTAGCAATAAGACAAAGTGATTCAATTGTTTTAGGTCATCAGTTAACAGTTCAAGTACCACATTCTGTAGAGGTTTTGTTAAACAGAACCCAGACTCAACACTTAACTATAGCACGACTGACAGGTTATGAATTAACACTATTCCAGCCACACATAGAAATCAGACGTTGCAGCATCCTGAACCCAGCAACACTGTTACCTACAGTTATGACAGATCCAGCTCCGCATGATTGTATAGAAATAATTAATGCAGTAACTAAGCCTAGACGAGACTTAACAGATGTCCCATTGACAAATCCAGACCTGACACTTTATGTGGATGGTTCATGTATGAGAACAAGTACAGGAGAATTAGTGGCCGCGTACGCCGTGACCACTGAAACTGAAATTAAAGAAACACATCGTATTGACACCCTGTCTGCTCAAGCAGCAGAGCTCATCGCTCTGACCCGAGCTTGTATTCTAGCCAAGAACAGAAATGTTAACATATACACAGATTCCCGCTATGCCTTCGGAGTTGTACACGACTTCGGAGTCCTCTGGCAAGAACGAGGTTTTTTGACTTCCCATGGGGCCAAGATACAACATGGCCCCCTTATTCAAGCACTGTTAGAAGCAATACATTTGCCCTCGGGCATATCAGTCATGAAATGTAAGGCACATACTAAAGTCACAGATTCTGTTTCCCAGGGTAACGACCTGGCAGACCAGACAGCAAAACATACAGCATTGACTTACACCCAGACTACTGATGTGACAAAGACAATAGTCCAGACCCAGTGTATGGCAGTTAGAGATCCCGCCCTAGATGTAATTGATATCCAGACACATGCTACTCCAGAGGAGATAAAGAAATGGACTGAACTAGGAGGGATTCAGACAGATCAAGGTTGGGTGACGAAGGGAAAATCTATATGGTTTCTCCCCGACTCAATGGTTCAAGTCATGATAAATACAGCACATAGTCCTGCCCATCTTGGAGAGAAAGCCATGTTAGACAGTTTACAGAATCTCTGGTACAACAAACACTTACGAGCAGCAGCAAAACAGAAAGTGCGTACTTGCATGATCTGTTGTCAGTTCAATCCAGGTAAAAGCGTCCCTGTTGAGCAAGGTGGATTTCATCCTCCCGATCACCCTTTTGAAGTCCTCCAGATGGATTATATCCAGATGAATAGCTGTAGAGGATTTAAGTATGTCCTTGTAATTGTTTGTGCTCTGTCCCGCTGGACCGAAGCATACCCAGTCCCAGACTACACTGCTCCGACCACTGCCAGACAGTTGGTTCGTGAATTCTTCCCACGGTACGGTTTGCCCCGTGTCGTGTATTCAGACAACGGACAGCCGTTCTCGTCCGAGCTGATGAGACAAGTTTCCCTCTTGCTAGGATATCAGTGGAGGTTCCACTGTGTCCGACATCCCGAAGCAGCTGGCCTTGTAGAAAGGCATAATCAGACACTAAAAATCCGTCTTGCCAAGATCTGTCAGGAAAAAGGGGTCGACTGGATAGTCGCCCTGCCCGTGGCACTATTCTACATGAGGATGGTCGCCCACTCGAGATCAGGGCTATCCCCGTACGAAGTGGTCTTTGGCAGACCGCCGAATATGTGGGGGACGCCCGTTCCGAAAAAGATCACTGATATTGATTGTAACATGTTGACAGATTACCTTGCCTCCTTGATGTCTGCACTCCAATCATGTCGTTCACAGGTTGCCGCAGCCTTCCCTGACAACACCGATGTAAAGGCGCATGAGGTCCGTCCAGGGGACCTGGTACTCGTCAGGAACTTCGACCGGAAAAGTCCGCTGGAGCCCCGCTGGAAGTCTCCAAAGACCGTTCTGCTTACCACGAGGACCGCCGTGAAAATCGAGGGGAGAAAGGGGTGGGTCCACACGAGTCACATCAAGCTATGCAATGAACTAAAAAACGGACTGAAACAGGACTCTGACTCGTCCACCCCCACCAAAGACTGTGTCGAAGCACAAGACGTTACTGTGCCTAAAAGAGAAAAGACTCCTCAAGAACTTTACCGTATGAAGCTTCGATCTAGCAAGTCAGACAGTTTAATTGTTTAAGTCCTCCCCTAGGTGAATCGGTTAAATAGTTTCTGACATGTATCCCCTAGATCGAGTTAGAGAGAGAGAGGAAAAGAAAAGAACATATTGCAAATCGCTTCGTAGTCACTGCATAGTGACACTAATAATTATGTTTATTCTCAGTATACTACTCATTATTGCCAGCATTCTGCTTCCTATGTACTGGCCTATTTTCAGGCGTGAACAATCTGCTTACAATGTCTCTGCTGAACACACTTTTAGTGAACTTCCCGCACATGAACTATCTTACAGACTTGCGCTGCGCAACAATACATTCATTAGTATGTTACACCATTCCCATCAGACAAGTAATGCTACAGACTGCTGGATATGTGGTCGACTCCCTCCCTACCAGAATTACAAGGGAGCTCTGCCTCTCTTTCCGTACCCATTCACTCACAATGGCTCCTGTGGAGCATGGTTTAAAATAATTAATTCCTTAGATCCTGATATCGCTGTTTCCGAAGGGGGCTGGGTTTGGGGAAACTTGAACTTAGTCCTGCTCAACGTCTGTTATCCTGATAAAGAGGGACTTCCTACTCGAATAGGAACTGATCTAGAAAATGAAGTATATGGATTAGGTAATTACACGATTAGCCTTATGATCCTCACTGTTGAATCTGAAACTGCTCCAGTTCTGCCCCATATGTTAGTACTACCAGTCACAGGTGAATTATGTGTTAGCAAGAAAGGTTCAGTACACGTAGGTCATAGTAAATGCACTACTGTGGTCGAGTTCAGTGACCATGGTAAATCGTCCTTTAAAGCTATCAGTCATTCCTACTTTGTTTGTGGTCATACCGCATACATACGTTTGCCTCCAGATTGGGATGGTACCTGTTACATTGCCTTCCTTCTGCCACCTGTTTTCCTAGCTCCTCCTGATTACCATAGAAATACGAATCTAGCACCGAATAGACCCAAAAGAGATATTCCCCTTGTCGACTACACAGAAACGGCATGGGAACAGTACACTGATTTCAATAAAGGATTCTTTTTCTTCCTAGGACCTGTCCAAAACAGTAAATTAATACGCAGATTAACGAGAACACTCGAAGCAGTAGTGAACGAAACTGCCTCCGCTCTAGGTAACTTAACAGAGGAGCAGTCTGCTATACGGACTGTTGTCCTTCAAAATCGTCTTGTGATTGACGTCATCTTGGCAGATAGAGGTGGAGCTTGTAAGGTCATCGGGTCAAGTTGCTGTGTTTTCATTCCACAAAACGCACCATCTGTCTATCAAGCTATCACCCGTTTACATAAAATTGCAAATCAGATACATCAGAATCCAGGCACCTGGACTTGGTCCGGTTGGTTCTGGACTACGTTGACAGCTTGGGGATGGAAGATCTTATCGTTCCTAGGCATTGGCCTTGTTATAGTATTCAGTTGTTGCCTGTGCCTGCAGTGTGGGCCAGCGATATGTGGACTGTGTGCCACATCCTGCATTGAGCATTCCAGTTGCCTCTCAAACAGTCAAAGAAAGAAAGACGAACATATAATGTTACAAGAACAAACTGATCGATTTATGAGGATCGATATATCATGAAGGGTCCGTAGGGAACAAGGAGGGAATGAGGTAATATAAATTTTATGGTCATGTTGTGTTCCCTAGCGAGTACCCCACCGACTCCATGTACGAGTTAAAAGTGCATGTAACTTCCCTCCTGTACCAGCTATGAAGACGCAAATACATTTGCGTCCAACGTTAACTTGTCCTCTTTCAGACCCACCATGAATGGGTTTGATGGTCCGTTCCTAAGTATGCTATGCCAACGTCTTTTTGAAGTATACTCCTACGTTTTTCAGCCTGGCTGAAAGTAGGCCCTGAATCTCTGCCACCGAGCCTCTTTTCTGGCTTCTGACTGCGAGGGCCTCTGCCCAAGCAGCCCCCGTACCCGTGAACTCTGACTTACTTCTAGCGCGGCCCTCCGTGCTCAGCTCAGCCTGCTGCCTGCCAAGATTGACTATAACCTTCGAGTTATCTGTTTTCCTCCCCGAAGATACATTCCGGCCTGCTAGCTTCAGTAAACATCCTTCCTCAGCTACAGGGCTAAAGGGCCGACCTGTCTTTATGCAAGTAATTCATAGCCTCTGTTGCCATGCTTCCATGGAAGGCCCCATGCCCCCACGCTTCTCATACAGACACTCAGGCGCTTATACACGCACTCACAGCAAGTATAGAATAGCTTCTGCTCTAGAGACCTTTCTGCCCAGATAGCTTAGTTCCTAAACATCAGATATCGGATATGATAGAAGCACAAGTTGATCTGACATGCCAGACTTCTGTCTCTTTCCGCCAGTGTAAATGTCAAGTCCCCTGCACCCCGTCTATCACACGTCATGCAGCTGCGCGCGCATCCAAGCTTCCGATTTCCGCTGACATTGCAACATTCTGTTAGCACCACCCCTTGGTGCCACCCACTTGCGTCACCTATCAGTGACGTTTCTAGCACACACGCCTAGTTTACGCCTCTTGATGATGTACTGGCACCACGTGTATACTGTTATCTTGTCTTCTCTCAGCTGTTACGCCTCTTACATTGAACATTATGATGTAAATCAAGTATATAAGCTATGTATTGTCAATAAACGACGGCGCGCTCATCCATCCCTTCTGACACCCTGTGTGGTGGTCAGAACATGATATCCTGATTCCTTTATGAGGAATAAAACCCTTAGAAACTCTTACACCACGGACTCTGTTTTCCTTCATTTCGATTGAGTTATTATTGATTAAGTACTTACCTGCATAGAAATTAAGAGAGTAAATTAATTATTTACATCAATGGGATTCGGCTTGTTTTGGGAAGGAAGGTGGTGTGCGAAGCGATGGCCGGCACGGTGGTTGCAACAAGGTCGCAGCATCGCTTTTTTGGAATTTTTCCCCCTGTTAGTGGCGCTGCAGGTTTGGGGTGAGGAGTTCAGGGACTGCTGCATGTTGTCCATATCGATAACATGGCAGTGGTTAGTCTGGTTAATGGGCAGCGGGCTAAAGATGTACGGGTGCTGCAATTGTTGCGGGCTTTCATGTTGCGTGTTCTGCAGTTGAATATTGTTTTTAGAGCTCAACACATTCCTGGTGTCAACAATTCAATTGCCAACGCTTTGTCTCGTTGTCAGTGGCAGAGGTTTCGGGACTTGGCACCTGGAGCGGACCGATGCAGGACACCGATTCCGTCGAGCATGTGGGACCTGGGGAACTGAGAATGGCAGAGTTTGTTGAACAGTCATTAGCGGGCTCCACGCGACGCAGTTATCAACTGGCATGGTCTGGCTTTTTGGGATATGCGGCACAGCGCGGCAGGGACGGTACAGCGGTGCAAAATGAAAAGTTTATGTGGGAGTTTGTGTTATATTTGATAGACAAAGGTTTGTCGCCATCGACCATTTCAGGCAAGTTGGCGGGAATTTCGTTTTATAGTCAAATGTTTTTGGGGTGTGAAGTTCGAATGGGTTTCCGTTTACAAAAAATGTTAAAAGGTTTTGGGAGGTCCGTTTGGCAGGAGAAAAAATTGAGAAATCCCATTACATTTGCATTGTTACAAAAATTGTTGGGCGTTCTGCCCGTCTGCTGTTATGATGAATGGGAATGGTCTCGATTCAAGTTATGCATGGTGTGGTTGTTCTTTGGTGCATTTAGGATATCGGAATTACTGGTGTTGCGGAATCAAGCGGGGATCCAGTCATCTGATATCGAAATTCTGGGTAATGGAGTGTTGCACATTACATTGAGGCAGTCAAAGACAGACCAGAAAGGGAAAGGGATGTTGGTGCGACTTGGTAGGAGCGGGGTTGGGGGTTGTTGTCCGGTGGGGGAGTGGGAGTCATTTGTTGGGTCTGCTGTATTTCAAGAGGGCGGGATATTTTGCCATAAGAATAAAACACAATTGACTTGTTTCCAATTTTTAGCTGTTTTAAGGAAGGCTTTGGTGTTGGCGGGGGAAAATCCGCAAAGTTTTGGGACGCATTCTTTCAGAATCGGTGCAGCTACCGAAGCAGCGAGGTTGGGTTGGGGGAAAGAGGAGTTGCAGCGAATCGTGCGATGGAAATCCAATTGTTGCTTTAAATATGTCAGGTTGTAAATGTTTTTAAAAAAAAAAAAATAAGTTACACAAAAGGGGTTTATGGTTAGTTAATGTTAATTTTTCCATCACAGGTCGAGTGGCGGATTTTCCTCGGAAAAAGAGGACCTGGATTGTCGGCCATTCAATAGTGAAATGGGCAGCGAACGTTGCTGAACAGCAGCTGTGTGGGAGAGGTCTGGGCTTGTATGGTAATGACCATGAGGTGATTTGGAAAGGTTTAGGGGGGATGAAATGGGGGGAGTTGTTCCCGGTTTTGAACAAAATGGCTAAGGCATGGGGCATTCCAGACTTGCTGATCCTGCACTTAGGAGAAAACGATCTGGTTGAATGGTCTGGATTAGCTTTAATCAAGCAAATGAAACTGGATTTGGCGGTGATAAAAGACAGATGGGAGGGGACTCGGGTAGTGTGGACGGAATTTTTGTACAGGAGCCAGTGGAAAGGAGCCAGGGTTCATGCAGCTGTGGAAAGGGCTCGCCGAAAAGTTAACAGGGCTTTGAAAACGTACTGTGCGGCAATGGGCATCACGGTCATTGCACATGAACATTTTAACAATGAAATGCTGCATTTGTTGAGGAATGACGGGGTTCATCTCTCGCAGATGGGTCAGTCCTATTACCTGATGGAACTTAGAGACACCTTGGCCAATCTATGGTGTGTTGACTTGTGGTGCTCCAAACCAAAAAATTGATTGGACATACAATACAAGCAGTGTTTTCCTTCACCGTGAATTTACACATTGACTTGAGCGGTCCATTTATGACTTAGGAGGAAGGTTTTTGGGGTGGGGCAGGAAAACTCAGAGGTTTTCCTGGGTGGCGTGTGTGAAGGGGATTGGATAATCTAGAGCGGATTCAGGTAGGTAGGTAGGTTGGGGAAGAGATGGAAAGAAGAAGGAAAACATACGGATGGTATGAAAACAAGTTATGGTTATTTGGAAATAAAGCATTGGAAAAGGAAATGGTTTATATGGAAAAGGTTTGGAGAAAATAAAAGCAAAAGGTTTGTTTGAAAAGTTTATGTTGCGGGTCTGTCTTTGGCTGTCCTGGTAATAAAGGTGACCTTTTATGCTATATTCAGAGTTGTGTGAGAGTCCTTATTTGCGCGATGGGTCCCCAGGGGCACTTGGCAAAGCGAATGTCCCCCTGGGGTATTTCGCGCGAGGGACGACCTCACGCGGCCTGATTGGGTGGTGGGAGGGGCTAGGTCTAAGTGAAGGGAGGGGAGGGAGGGTTTGACATCACTCTGAGCGAGTGATTAGGAGCGGTGGTGTCGTGTTTGGCCCACCCACCCACCCTGGTTGCAAAAATCAAGGGTAGGGTGTTCTTGTCCACTGTCGCGTGTTACTGTTGTTATGTGTTTTAAAAAAAAAAAAAAAGTTAAGAAATAAATAGATAAATACATACATGCTTAAATATTTCTTGTTACATGACTTAATTGTCAGGATGTCACCTCAGGACACTACAGGCAGATTCTTTTGTTGTCTTGTCGGCGTGTGTGAAGGGGATTGGATAATCTAGAGCGGATTCATCCTTTCTCTAAGGGGGAGGGCTTGGGAGGGTAGGTTGGGGAAGAGATGGAAAGAAGAAGAAAAACATACGGATGGTATGAAAACAAGTTATGGTTATTTGGAAATAAAGCATTGGAAAAGGAAATGGTTTATATGGAAAAGGTTTGGAGAAAATAAAAGCAAAAGGTTTGTTTGAAAAGTTTATGTTGCGGGTCTGTCTTTGGCTGTCCTGGTGGTTCCATGATGGAATATCGTTAACATAAATATCGTCTGAAATAAATATCGTCACTAAAACATCGCTTACATAAATATCGTCATCCTATACTTAAACTAGGATTCACACAAATATCGATATTTTTTTATCGACAACCCTAATATCGTTCACACTAATGTCGACAACATAAATATCGACTACTACATTATCGACTTCATTTTAAATAACATTACCTTAGACATATATATCGACTACACTAACATCGACGACCTATCTGCTCTAGAAAAATACAAAAAATATCGTCATTTTATTAACAACTCGATATGCACTATTCTTTGAATTTACTCACTTTTTTTTACTATTTTATTTACAAAACTATTAACACATATTATCTTTTGGTTTTCCTATTACTTATTTGTAAAATAAAATATTTATATGGGTAAAATTTTTTTACATTTACTGATACTATCATACACTCCGATGGCCTAAATGTGAAAAACATTTCATTATTTTCGAAATATAAACTATTTAAATATAACACAAAATATAACATATAAAACTTTTTACTATGTACTTTTACAAACAAATAGTGATGCAACAAAGTCTTACGAAAATAACGGTTTTCTCATGCCAAATAACGTTCTCAACCAATGATTTTGAATTTTCACTATTTCAACCAATCAAAAGCTACCATTAATTAACTCACTAATATAAATACAATTACACACTTAACGTAATTTACCATTTTTGGCCCAAACTTGGAGAAAAACGGTTACCTTGCTGAGAGAAGAGAATACAAACCTACGACGACAACTACAATACATCACACTACACTTCAAGTAAGTAAAATACCATTTTTCATTCGAAGTTACTAAAAGTAGATAAACTCCCTAATTTAAAAACTGTTGTTCTTTAGAGTGAAAACTAAACATGTTCAACTTATCAACAACGACCAGACACTTAGATGTAAAAACATTTAAAAACTACCTTATCCATGTCTACTTAGATAGCTGATAAAGAAATGTTAAACTTGCTAAGTAAATGTACAATGTAATTCATATGTCAACAACTACTATCATCCAAATACTACAAGTAACACAATGATAATTTTTTCAACAGACTCTACAAAATTATTTGCCTATCTACAACTACACTACCAACATCTTCTACTACATCAAGTAAGTATAGTCACTGTATGTATAACAATTCAGAAAGTAAAATGAAACACCTATTACACTAAAGGATGTCTTTCTATTATTCTTTAACACTACTACAGAACTTAAAAAGGAGACAATTCAGAAAAAGAAATAAGAATAAAAGGTTTACCAGTGAAGCCACATAGTAAGTATATGTTCACGCTTTTGCCTAGTCTTATACACACCTCTATAAATCGTGTTCAATGTTCTTAAAAAAACATATATATATTTCCACAGATCTACCTTAGACATGGCAACTGGAGCTACTTTCATTACTTCACAAAAAGGGAAACTAATGCTGAGCTACATGGGTTACACCTACACCCAAGAAAGAGTGAAAGCGAATAAGACCCATTGGAAATGTAGTAAATATTACTCAAATGCATGCTATGGTAGAGCAACAACTGTTGATAACAATGTGGTAAATGTACGTGAGCATAACCACCCACCAAATGTAACAGAAGTGGAAGTTAGAGAAGCACTAGAAACATTGAAAGATGCTAGTACAGGATCACAAGAAACAAGCACTAGTATTTTGAAAACTGTTTTAAGCAAAGTGCCTGAACATGTAACAGGACAGCTACCTTCAATTCCCAACTTAAAGAGATTAATTGCAAAAACTAAACGTGCTTCTGATCCAACTCCACCAACACCAGAAAGTTTTCAGGATATAAAAATATATCCAGAATATACCATTACACATAATGAGGATAAATTATTAATGTATGACAACAACAGTCATGACAAACGAATTCTACTTTTTGCTACTAATAGTAATTTGCAAAAGCTTAAATCATGTGAAACATGGATGATGGACGGGACTTTTAAAGTTTGTCCCAAACCTTTCTATCAACTTTACACCATTCATGGGGAATACCAAGATACAAATATCCCTCTAATTTATACTCTGCTGCCAAACAAAACAAATACTACCTACGTTGAACTTTTAACAACGATCAAAGAATTAACTGATAATTACTATCCTCAAAGAATTATAATTGACTTTGAAATGGCCATGATTCAAGCTATCCTTAAAATATATCCCCATACCTCCATACAAAGTTGTTATTATCACTACAACCAAAGCATATGGAGGCACTTACAAAAATCTACTTTAAGCATTGAATATTCTACAAACAGTAACTTTGCTTATCAAATAAAAAAGTTGATTCCATTAGTATATGTACCAACAACAGAAGTAGCTAACTACTACAATTTATTAATTGACAGCCCTTTCTACCGCACCAATGAAAAAAAACTAACTCCCTTCTTAGACTACTTTGAAGATACCTGGGTTGGAAGATTACATCGTTCAGGCCACCGTAGACAACCTAAATTTCAAATTCCATGGTGGAATGTGTATGCTAGTACAATAGCACAGAAAGCTAAAACTAATAACGCAGTTGAAGGATGGCATAATGCCTTCCAAGCCACTTTAGGAAGAAGTCAACCAACACTTCACAAACTGATCCAAAGCATTAAAAAAGAGCAAAGCTACCAAGAACTCAGAATAGAACAATCCCTTTCAAAAATTGGCCCTAAACTAAGTAAACAAACATTAAACATGTACGAATATCTCCAGCAAAAAACTAGAATGTACCCAAGTATAGAAGGTCTAGAATACTTAGACCTAATAGCTAAATCCATCCTTTAAATATAAATACCAAAAAAGTGAGCAAAGCATAATAAAAGATACTATGTAGTTAAATTTAGTAACATTATGTCATGTAAAATTATCAATAATATATTATTACAAGACATAATAACATTACATTTAACTAAATAGTACACTATACCACAATGCAACCCAAAAGTAAATATCACTTTTACTTACGGTTCTGCTGCTGTAGAATATGTTCCATGTTGATGATTTCCACAGGAATAATACCAAAAGCTATCATATACAATGTCGAAAAATCCCAACAAAATGCCAAAAATACAACTGTTTGATAATACTCCCGTCGCAATCCTCTCGAAATTGAAACCATGTAAAAGGTGATAAATCTTCACGAGTAAAAAAAGTAGAAAACCCGAAAAAGCAGGAAATTTAAAAAAATATGTACCTGCTTAAAAAAAAATACGTCACAGTCCATCTGCTCACCAAAACGAACACCTGTAAATTATCGAAATAAAAAACAACCTCAAAACATAGGAAATACGCATAGCCTACACATAGCATATAAAACATGAAAACAATCTGAATTCATCCATTAATACAACAGTAAACGTTACTTGTGTTCGAACTACCTCACAAAGTACGTTCTCCATAACGACGCTAAAGAACACGTAATTCGCACATAATAAGTAAAGTACTACACATATCGACACGTACACACTACAACGATCACTAAAATTAAATTAAATATCTTTAAAAGTAATGTGAAACAAACTTACCTTCACCAACAAGAAACAGCTCCCAACCGCGAGATTCCGTTTTCTAAAATGACCCAAACAACGATGTTGATAGAGTAAAAAGTGAAGTTCCAAAAACAAAATGGCTGCATAATAGAAACTAAAATAGGACAAAATACCCTTTAAATCAAAAATAAATAGTATTAAATAGCATAATATATTCCATATGTAGTAATAAATTACTTTTTATTGTTAAAAAACATATGAATATTGTAAAATATACATTAATATGTTCAAAAGAATTATGTATTAATTGTTTATAATTAAAAAAAATGTATTTCATTGTTAAATATTTTTCTCAAATGTTACAAAATGTAAATTTATGTTATGTACATATCTTGATAAAAACAATGACATAATAAATATGTAATATATTAAATTTTAATAAAAATTATAAAAATTTAATATAATAATTTATGTATAATAGAAACTGTATTTTTGTAAAAAACTGCTATATAATTTGTTACCAAAAATTATGTAAAATGTTTTATAAAAAAGTGGAAAATCTTTGCAGTACCAAAGTAAACTCTCAATAAAAAAAAGATTGTAAAAAATATTGTTTCTTAATTTACAAACTTGTCATATGTATATAAAAATGTTATAAAAATGTTTTTAATTTATATTTATGAAATGAATATTACTACATAACATATATGATTCTTATTAAAAATAGTCAATAGATACTGCTGGATAATAAACAATAATAATTAAATATTCTAACTCCAATCCAACATAAGTCAGGGAAAGTGCTGGATAGTAAACCATAATAAATTACTATTCTAACTCCAAACATAACATAACTCAGGGAAAGTGCTGGATAGTAAACCATAATAAATTACTATTCTAACTCCAATCCAACATAAGTCAGGGAAAGTGCTGGATAGTAAACCATAATAAATTACTATTCTAACTCCAAGCATAACTTAACTCAGGGAAAGTGCTGGATAGTAAACCATAATAAATTACTATTCTAACTCCAATGCAACATAAGTCAGGGAAAGTGCTGGATAGTAAACCATAATAAATTACTATTCTAACTCCAAACATAACTTAACTCAGGGAAAGTGCTGGATAGTAAACCATAATAAATTACTATTCTAACTCCAAACATAACATAACTCAGGGAAAGTGCTGGATAGTAAACCATACAAAATTACTATTCTAACTCCAATCCAACATAAGTCAGGGAAATTGCTGGATAGTAAACCATAATAAATTACTATTCTAACTCCAAACATAACTTAACTCAGGGAATGTGCTGGATAGTGAACCATAATAAATTACTATTCTAACTCCAATCCAACATAAGTCAGGGAAAGTGCTGGATAGTAAACCATAATAAATTACTATTCTAACTCCAAACATAACTTAACTCAGGGAATGTGCTGGATAGTAAACCATAATAAATTACTATTCTAACTCCAAACATAACATAACTCAGGGAAAGTGCTGGATAGTAAACCATAAAAAATTACTATTCTAACTCCAATCCAACATAAGTCAGGGAAAGTGCTGGATAGTAAACCATAATAAATTACTATTCTAACTCCAAACATAACTTAACTCAGGGAATGTGCTGGATAGTAAACCATAATAAATTACTATTCTAACTCCAATCCAACATAAGTCAGGGAAAGTGCTGGATAGTAAACCATAATAAATTACTATTCTAACTCCAAACATAACTTAACTCAGGGAATGTGCTGGATAGTAAACCATAATAAATTACTATTCTAACTCCAATCCAACATAAGTCAGGGAAAGTGCTGGATAGTAAACCATAATAAATTACTATTCTAACTCCAATCCAACATAAGTCAGGGAAAGTGCTGGATAGTAAACCATAATAAATTACTATTCTAACTCCAAACATAACTTAACTCAGGGAATGTGCTGGATAGTAAACTATAATAAATTACTATTCTAAATCCAATCCAACATAATTCTGGGAAAGTGCTGGATAGTAAACCATAATAAATTACTATTCTAACTCCAATCCAACATAAGTCAGGGAAAGTGCTGGATAGTTAACCTTAAAAAATTACTATTCTAACTCCAATCCAACATAAGTCAGTGAAAGTGCTGGATAGTAAACCATAATAAATTACTATTCTTACTCCAATCCAACATAAGTCAAGGAAAGTGCTGGATAATTAACCTAAAAAAATTACTATTCTAACTCCAATCCAACATAAGTCAGAGAATGAGCAGGATAGTAAACCATATACATTTTGCTATCTACATTATTTTTAATACCCTATTCCCCTCTAATACCAAAAAAACGCTTCTTCAATATATTTTTTATTTTATTAATAAAAAAAATATTTTTCATTTTAAATTTTACATTTCGAAGTTAAAAATAATTTTCATGATATTTTTATATAATATTTTTTTTTTTACTCTACATCTTTAAATTACTACCTACCCTAATCCCCTATAATCCCAAAAACTCGCTACAAAATTTTTTTTTAAAATTTTTTAATTATTATTACAAAATAAATTTCGTGCAAAATTCAAAATTTAAATTTAAAATTTCGATTTCTGATTTAATTTCTAATTTGTTCTTATTTTACAATTATTTTAATAAATAAATTTTAAATTACTACCCACCCTTATCCCCTATAATACCAATAACCCGCTACTAAATTTTTTATTTGAAAATTTAAATTATTATTACAAATTAAATTTCGTGCAAAATTCTAGATTTATTTTGAAAATTTCGATTTCTGATTTAATTTCTAATTTGTTCTTATTTTACAATTATTTTTATAAATAAATTTTAAATTACTACCCACCCTTATCCCCTATAATACCAATAACCCGCTACTAAAATTTTTATTTGAAATTTTAAATTATGATTACAAATTAAATTTCGTGAACATTTCTAAATTTAAATTTAAAATTTCGATTTCTGATTTAATTTCTAATTTGTTCATATTTTATACATTTTTTTATAAATAAATTTTAAATTACTACCCACCCTTATCCCCTATAATACCAATAACCCGCTACTAGAATTTTAACAAATCTTTTGTAAAAAATATTTATTTAAAATTATTATTACTAGTAGGAATTTTCTAAGTTTTTAAAATACATAATACTTAATTTTTTTTTTTTTGTAACACCTTATATTTTTTTGTCGATATTATATACAACGACATTTTAGTCTACGATATTCTATTCATCGATATTTTTGTTTGACGATATTTATGTCATTCTAACAAAACAATATTTTTGTCAACGATATTTACTAAGGCGATATTTTTTACATTCGATATTCTTACCACGATATTAATGCTAGTCGATATTTTCCCGTCAATATTCTATCTTTATACCGTCCTGGTAATAAAGGTGACCTTTTATGCTATATTCAGAGTTGTGTGAGAGTCCTTATTTGCGCGATAGGATGTTGTGGTGCATGTACGCAACGTGAGCCACTCTGCACCGATGTAGAAAACGTGCCGCCATCTTTTGTTTGCTGGCTGTAGTCTTTTATCATCTTCTATAGAAGGCTTGCTGTCACAAAGTCATTTTATTGCGCTTTGCCAAACATGTTGTTTTTTCTATTAAGTGCAACAAAATCTTGCACTTGACCGGGAGCGTCGCAGTGTTTTGTTCAATTGCATTTTATGTTGTTGTGTGATTTGAAGGTGTCCAGGGACGTCGCATGGTCCAGATAGTCGACATCTCCGCAAACTTTTAATTTATAGGTTAGTCGAAGCTCGGAGAAACTACAGGTACTCTCATGTTTACTGTCCACTTATTTGTCTGACATTGGGCACTATCGGGGGGCAGCCACCCCCTTCATCATAGAGACACACTGTGCCACAGAGAATGCAATTGCAACCAGTCTGAATTGTATCAC